>NC_138037.1:51267560-51907575 GCF_964106645.2 Podarcis pityusensis | reverse complement strand
ATAAACACCAGCTTATTATCAAGCGGAAAGCAGATATACCTGTGGATAGGGATAAAAGTGAAATGTTGACATTTCTGCCTGTTCGACAAAACTCACAGAACTGCACCTACTGCATCTGAAACGCTGGTGTGGATTCTCTCTCTCTCTCTTTCCCCCCCCCCCCCCCCTATCAGCCTAACCTTCTGTGTTGATACATGAATGCTGGTACCCACTTACAGGGATGCCAGATGATCAGTGCAGAATGAAGGTCCCAGGAGAAAAGATCACATGGTTTTCTCTGCCCTGTGACGTCACCAGCAGATGGCATGGGTACCAGCTCTGGCAGTTGGCATCAATGTCACTTTTTAGAGATCAATGAGATAGTGCAGATATACACAGATCTAGACTCCAGGAGACGATGCGACAGACAGATTGAAAAAGATTTGGAAGGCAAAAATGAAAACTGGCTATTGAAAGACTTTTTTTAAGGCCAAGGTAATGCAAATTCATTTATAATATCGATATAATATTTAACTGCAACTGCTGAGTGTGCATGCAAGTATGTGAAAGGCACAGGTTACAAAGCTTTGTGTTTTATGAATTCTGTGCTTCCTTCTTCTCCATCTCTTTCAGTGCTTCTTAAATGTTGTTGCATACTTTCACCGATTATGTAATACCGTAAGCGGGCTATGGACAATACTCAGAGAGTTACATCTTTTGATAAGGGGCTTAGTTTTGTTTTGTTTTGTTTTGTTTGGGTTTGTTTGTTTGTTTTTAAAAAATGTGCATGTTCAAAACTCCCTCACCACCTTGTTTGCGAATTTGCATTTGCGTATTTGTTGGCCAGTTTGAAAATCCTGATATATGCTGCTTGAAAAGTGAGTACAGGGGCAGGAACAATACAAGGAGAAGCAAATTGTTTCTCTCTCAACACCCCCCCCCCCCTTCCCCGCTTTTCATTCTGAATTCTGAACACACGTGCACAATTGCAGTCAGAATCCTCAGTCCATTCCTGTCAGATATTAGCTGGAGGGAAACGTCTGTTCCTTGAAGAACACAGATGCTACAATAGAATGTGATGGGGTTTAGCTTCGCTTCTGGTTTTTGTTTTGTTTTTTAATGGAAAAACCCCCCAGTTAATTTTAAAATTGGGAAATTTTGTTTCAGATTCCCCCCCCCCCCCGTTTTCTATAGAATAAAAAGAAAGCGTGCAATTTATTGCCAAATGCCTTCTGCAAATGTTTGGTATTTACACTATCCTGCTTTAATAGGAAAGAAATAATCCATGTATCACACATTTTCATACCTACCATTAGAAAAAGCCTCTCTTCGTATTAATTGAGTCACTGAATGATTCATTTGCCTTCTTTTCCATTTTAATTCTTTTCAATCAGTTCAGACTTGATTGTGGTGATTTGTGGAAGAATGTGTGCAAACAAATTACAATTAAAAAGTTAAAGGCATTTTTACTATTACAGAACAGATTAATTTTATTTTTTAAGTCTATTACCTTGCCTCATTTGAAACTCTAGAGTTCTTGGACAGTTGCAATGTATGCATTTTATAATTATTCTTTATGAATTGCACATTTTTAGATGTTCTGTAAATTTGAGTTTAAAAAATAAAATAAAAAGGGAAAAGAATTGATTTTAAATTTAACTTTCCTTAATTGCCAATGTTTTTCTTCTGATAGTTATATTGCATTTTTGACGTAGACTTTTGGACCAATTCAATGCATAAATATAGCAAATGATAACAATTTTGAAGAATTGGCTGCATTTGTTCGATGTTTGTGGGTGTATATGCACCTACCGAAATATGCACAAGTCATTATTCTCAGTACTGGTAATTATGTAAAAATGTACCTGAAAATATGTATAATAAATGTAACCTTCACAAATGGCTACACTTAAAACCTTGTGCTGGCATTCTTTCAGGTCCCATAAGATTATAACGCCATGTTAACGCTACCATTTGATGAGTCTGTTGTAGTGCCAGAGTCCCAGATGTGCAGAAAGTTTTCCAGAGAAAGTGAGGACCCGAAGCAAATCAAGAAACCCGAAAGCTTTGCAAAGCAGATTGCGCACCAAGGGAAAAGCATCAAACGGTCGACAGCGGAAGATACAGAGAAAGAGGAGGTGGAAGATGACCGAGAGGAGGAAGACGAAAACGGTTTGCCCAGGAGGAGGGGCCTCCGGAAAAAAAAGACCACCAAGATGAGAATCGAAAGGGTCAAATTCAGGAGACAGGAAGCCAATGCCAGAGAAAGGAACCGAATGCACGGCCTCAACGATGCGCTGGACAGCTTAAGGAAAGTGGTCCCTTGTTACTCCAAGACGCAAAAACTGTCTAAAATAGAAACTTTGAGGCTGGCTAAAAATTACATCTGGGCTCTCTCTGAAATCTTACGGATTGGCAAGAGGCCTGACCTGCTGACGTTTGTCCAGAACTTGTGCAAAGGTCTCTCTCAGCCCACCACAAACTTGGTCGCAGGATGCCTACAACTCAATGCCAGAAGTTTCTTGATGGGTCAGAGCGGGGAGGTGGCCCACCACGGCCGATCTCCCTATTCCACTTTCTATCCCCCCTACCACAGCCCAGAGCTGAGCACACCCCCAGGTCACGGGACCCTCGACAATTCCAAGACCATGAAACCCTACAATTATTGCAGTGCTTACGAGTCCTTCTACGAGAGCACTTCTCCCGAATGCTCCAGCCCCCAGTTCGAAGGTCCCTTAAGTCCTTCCCCAATTAACTATAATGGGATATTTTCCCTCAAGCAAGAAGCAGCTTTGGACTATGACAAAAACTACAATTATGGCATGCATTATTGTGCTGTGCCACCCAGGGGTCCCCTTGGGCAGAGTTCTGTGTTCAGGTTGCCTGCAGAGAGCCACTTCCCTTACGACCTACATCTGCGCAGCCAGTCTCTCACCATGCAAGACGAATTAAATGCAGTTTTTCATAATTAATGAGGGAAAGTGGAAACAAATAAATAAATAAATAAATAAGCGGTCATTTACCTCTCTTCTCTAATTATGATAAATCTGACGCTTTTGCCCCGTCTAATCGGTGCACCTCTACTTTTTTTAAAAAAGCAAAAAGCGTGTTTGCTAAGTTCTAAAGTGTGTCAACTATTGTGGGGCATTTTAAAAAAATATCTCTGTGTAAACAATAATAATTAAAATAATAATAGATAAATAAATGATTTTACTTATCAGTATTTAATTCCAGATGGAACTTGGTAAGCACTGTGAGATTCTGTTTTAGCCGGATTTCTTACGGTTTAATTCCCCCCTTCCTATCCTGTTTGTTCCATTTTTGCTGAGCAGTGTGTCTAAATAAAATTGTGGAGCCAAGAAAACGCACACTGTGTCTAAAAGTCTGCAACAGTGTTTTAATTGTACAGTAACTATACCAATGCATGCTACTCAGATCAGATGAGTTTAAAAAAACTGATGTATTTATAATAATTAGAAATGATATATTATGTAACGCAGAAGAGGCGATTTTTAAAAAAAACAAAACTCTCCTGATTTTTTTTGTTTAAGGAAAAACTGTCGCAGGCATCATGAGACATAGTGGAGATGGTGCAGCAATATTTTAAGCTATGCAACAAAAAAGAAAGTGCATCTAAGTAAAACGAGTGGTAATCATTGATAATTATTCAGCTTAAAATTTGAAACATTTGCTGGCAGGGGCTACCTATTATTTTTGAAAGTTTTTTGTCACCGTTTCGCATCCATCATTTTACTATAAATCCCATATGGTATCTGCACTCCTTTTGTATTATTCTGCCTTCACATGTAAAGTTTGTTAGAATGTACAACTGTGTTTTTCATTACTTCTTTTAAATGCAATTAAAACATAAATGTTTTCAGTCATCACCATCAGCTATGATATAAAGTCAGCTATGTCATACTGATTCAGTATGGTCATATCGGTGGACCTTGGGTGCCTTGTTATTTTTGTGCAATGTTATTATGTTCATACTATTTAGGAAGTTTGTGTGACACAGAGAGAAAAGTTTGATCCATTCAATTAAACATCCCAAGTAAGTGTGCTCAGGACTGGAACACTAAGGAGGTAAATATCACTCCAAACAGCCCATAGATAAGGTGCCATGAAAATTGAGAGCTACAGAGCTTTTGCTCTCAAACCCCATCCATGCTGAGTTTCATAGATTGCTTACAAATATTTCAGTGCAGGATTGAGATTACATCTGATTAGTTTTTGGATTAACATATTTGATATTCTTGATCTATTCTCAGTAATAATTTTTAAGACTTGGTTAAAGGAAATCTGAGGATGAGGCGGGGGAGGGGGAAACCCAGCAGTTTCTACAAAATATCCCATGGAAGTTCAGCAAACTTTCTGTCGCTTACTGACTTTTGCATCTAGTGTTCATAAAAAGCAGCAAGAGAAGAATGTGGAAAAATATTTTCCCTGATTACTGCAATTATTATTTATTATTTATACCCCGCCCATCTGGCTGGGTTTTTGTGACACTTTCAGCCTGACCCCACCAAAAAAACACAGATTATCTGGACATTAGTCCTATGACTTCAGAAGAGTTTGCTTTCATATATGTGTGCTTAGGGTCACTGGCTTTATTTAGTATTCCATCTCAAACATGCCAAATCTATGGTATTAAGCAGAATTCGCAAGATCAAAAGCTAAGAGATCTAGGAAATTTTCTGGGTTTATGTATTCTGTGCTTTGTTTCTATACTATTTGACACATTGGGGGTGGGGTATTTATGGCTGGTTCTCCATTTGGGAGAATGGTTTTCAGTGAAATTGTGTAGGGATATCCTATATTTTATCTTAGCTTGCAACCCACCAGCCAGATAGCCTAGCAGGAGCTCAATACATCTCTTTTTGCTTTGGGGGGGGGCTTTAAAAACCGGGTAGGGGACTTATCCAACACCTGGCAGGCCTCAATGTGGGGCTGGTATGTTGCAACTTGCTTGCGGCTCACAAGTAGTACAAGACGGAGTCTGTTTATTGTTCCCCCTTAAGCCCTTGATACTATTCTTGACTGACTCAGCTCAGCACATCTTTCAAGACTGGCTCAAACACATATATGCATCAATTGCTCTCCCCACGTGCCTCCTTAACACTTCATAACTCCATGTCCTGGGTCTGAGACACTTCCGTTGCAGAAACATTGTGCTTTAGGTCACACGAAACTGTATTTCCACGATGTGGGATCTGCAGTGGCTTGGATCCCGTTGCAGTCAAGAAGTGATGAATATGCAGGTGTTAACAGGTCCTCTGTGTGAAGGGGGTGGTAGCTTAAAAACATTCCGTACTTCAGATGCATTAATAATATTTCATAGTAACACGACTGAGATCAGAGGGGGAAGCAGTTTGGTGATAGAGTTGCATGTGGCAGGTTCAATCCCCGGCAAATCTGGTGAAAAGGATATTAGGTTAGCAGATCTGAGCTGCTGCCTCTAAAGTAGGCCAATGATCTGTCTCCATATAAGGCAGGTTCAGATGTTCTGCATTTGAAAAGCTTGCTGGTTAAAATGTCAACAATCCGATGTAGCACAGTCTTCAAGTGGTAGCACAGTATTGTTCTTGCTCTGCTGGGCGGGGGGCAGAGAGATTAAGAAAAGAGAGGAACCCCTGCCTAGCTTGTATTTATCCTGTATTTAAGTAAAGCAAACAAAAGTGAAGAATTCACTGGCCCCCCAACCCAGAAAATTGCCATGACTAGTCTCTTCTGTGGTTGAGTAATTCTTACTCCTAGACAACCGAAAAGCAAATCTTGAATTCAGAATACAGTGGTACCTCGAGTTACAAACACCTCAGGTTACAAACACTTCAGGTTATAAACTCCACTAACTTGGAAGAGTTACCTCAAGTTGAGAACTTTGCCCCAGGATGAGAACGGAAATCGTGTGCCAGCGGCGCAGCAGCAGCAAGAGGCCCCATTAGCGAAAGCATGTCTCTAATTAAGAACAGTTTCAGGTTCAGAACGGACCTCCAGAATGAATTAAGTTCGTAACTAGAGGTACCACTGTATATACATGTGCTTGAGCTACTAGAAGGTTGGGGAACACAGGAACCTGCCTTAAACCAGGTCAGGTTATTTGTCTGTCTAGCTCAATATTATCTATAGGATTGGAATCGGCCCTCCAGGCAGAGAGTCACACAATGTGCCACCATATCCTTTCACCTGGAGATGTCAGAGATTGAACATGAGGCTTTCTGAATGCAAAGCTCTGTGTTCCTCCCCATATATCCCACAGACACTACAAAGTACAGACCACCTTAAAAACCTTCAAGATAAAATGGATGTTCCTCCTCTTCCCCAACAGCAACTGACTTGGTGTTTGTAGCTTGCGCCGATACAGCCATGGGCATGTGTTTGCCTCATGCTCTCCCCTGATGCCTATGTTCTGCTCACAGTTATGGAATCCAGGCAGAGAGGGGGGAGAAGAGAGTTGTCAACTTTGTTGGCTCCCGGTCTCAGTTCAAAGTACAGGTACCTTTAAAACCCTACATGGCTTAGAACCCAAGAATCTGCTGGTGTGGCTTCTCCGATCTAGTCTGCCCTCTCATGATATTGACATCACAGAGTCTTCTCCAAATGCCCCCAATTTCTGAAGGATGGTAGGTGATGACTGGTGAGAGGGCCTTCAAATGGCGACACTTTTGGAATGCCCTGCCTATTCCTGAAGGCCACTCTAATGATTTTTGATAATTATTTTATACTACTTTTGGTGAACCACGTAGAGGTTGGGGGGGTTGATTAATTAAGTGGTCTATACATTTTGATGGGATGCAGGTGGCGCTGTGGGTTAAACCATTGAACCTAGGACTTGCCGATCAGAAGGTTGGCGGTTCGAATCCCCGCAACGGGGTGAGCTCCCATTGCTTAGTCCCTGCTCCTGCCAACCTAGCAGTTCGAAAGCACGTCAAAGTTCAAGTAGATAAATAGGTACCGCTCCGGCAGGAAGGTAAACGGCGTTTCCATGCGCTGCTCTGGTTCACCAGAAGCAGCTTAGTCATGCTGGCCACATGACCCAGAAGCTGGACGCTGGCTCCCTCGACCAATAAAGCAAGATGAGCACTGCAACCCCAGAGTCGGTCATGACTGGACCTAATAGTCAGGGGTCCCTTTAACCCTTTATACATTTTGATAAATTAAAAAAATAAAAATAAAATGTTACTGGTAGGCAAAAACGTATTTGTTTCCCCCAGCTTTTGAACCTCCTAAGCTGAGATTCTATGTTTTATTCCTCAGTGCTCTCTGAGTTTAGGCTGTTGTGCTTTGCTGCTATTTCTCTGTATTCCCCTGACACACACACACACACACACACACATATAAGCCACCCTAAGGACATCACAGTGTTGAACACACAGGATAAAATTATAGAAATAGAAAGAGCTGGTGCTGGATGGGAATGTCTTGCAATGGCCAATGCAGGATGAACACATACACTTTTTGATGCAAAGAGATGTGTGCCTTTGCACAGTTTGTCCCTAGGTCAAAGGGCTGGTGGAAGAAGTAGGCTATGTGCTGCCATGTGATCTAAAAACTGCAATTTCTTCCAAGTGGAATCCTCATATTTACAGACACAGAGATTAGCCTCCTGAAAAAATAGCTATGAGTGAATGAGAGGGCTTCCCTCCTGTCTCCAGAACAACGCGCAAAAGTAGCTGTACCAGTGGTGTGCGGTCAGTGGACTAGGGGGATGAGGCTTGTCCCCTAAATGTTCCTGGGAAATTAGAGTATTAAAGTCTGGAGCCACTTTCCCAAAGCCCAGAAAACTTCTGCCTGGCTTAGAGATAGAGGCACAATGCTCCAATGGAATCCAAGAGCTCTTCTGCCAGCTTCCCAAAGCCCTAGCAGGGCTCCAGTGTCCTGTCAGAGGCCTGGTGCTTCCTTTCCAAAGCCTGGGAGGCATGATGCTCACACATGTGATGTCACGACCTCACGCATGTGACGTCACCTCCCCCAGTTGCCCTTGCAAGCTGGCATGTCTGGCTCTGCAGGTTCCCCTAGAAAAATTCCGCTACACACCACTGGCCAATGCTCTGGAAGACTTGCCCTTCCTGTTATGTGGCTTATGTATGATGATCCATGCATGCAAAATATACCGTATTTTTCCGTGTATAACACGCCCCCGTGTATAAACACCCCCCCTATTTGGGGGGACTAAAAAATCAGAAAATGGGGGGAAATTGCCAAGAGTTGTTGAGCAAAAATCCTCTGTCCGCTCACCAACAGAAGCCACCAATCACCTGGCCATTTGCCGCAGCAACAGCCAATCAGCAACAGGAACCAATCCCCCATCCCCACTCTGCACTATCCATGTATAAGGTAAAAAGAAAAGGGACCCCTGACCATTAGATCTAGTCGTGGCCGACTCTGGGGTTGCGGCGCTCATCTCGCTTTACTGGCCGAGGGAGCCGGCATACAGCTTCCGGGTCATGTGGCCAGCATGACTAAGCCGCTTCTGGTGAACCAGAGCAGCGCACAGAAACACCGTTTACCTTCCCACCAGAGCAATACCTATTTATCTACTTGCACTTTGATGTGCTTTCGAACTGCTAGGTTGGCAGGAGCAGGGACCAAGCAACAGGAGCTCACCCCGTCGTGGGGATTTGAACCACCGACCTTCTGATCAGCAAGTCCCAGGCTTTGTGGTTTAACCCACAACGCCACCCGCGTCCCATCCATGTATAAGACGAACCCCAATTTTTGAGATGATTTGATCTGAAAAAAACATCATTTATACATGGAAAAGCACGGTAACTTCAATATATATTGAAAGGGCTATGTCTGGCTTATCCTTCTCTTCCCCCCTTTAAGAATAAAATGCAATGAACCTTAGAATGCAGCCTCATTATCTAGTTCTATTTAGCACAGGTTATACAAATTCTAGGTGGAAATTACTATTTAAAAAATGATGTGCAATTTAAAAAAGATACAGTATCTATAATCTAATCAAAAACCCAAAGAGAGTTCAGACGTTATCTATAGTGCATCACCAATGCATTTATACAGCAATCAATGGTTATGTCGAATGCCGATTTGCTAAAGAGAGCTAAAGCTGTTCTCTGTGAACAAATAGGACCACAAAGTGAGATCCAGGATGGAAAAGGTCCTGTCTGGGCCTGGACCCAAAGCAAGGAACTTCTTATTGAAGCGGCCTTTATGAGAAAACACTCCCTCATATGATAGACAAGAACATTGTCATACAGAGCTGCCCACTCTTTCCTTTTGATCAGGAAACTGCTGGTTTTCAAGATGCAATGCACTCTTGCTCTCCTGTGCAATTGTATCTGTGCGAAGAAAATGTTAAGAATAGAGTGACTGACAACTCAATACAGCCATACGGTTACTGAATCTATATTGCAGGAAATCACCTCTGGGGAAAGCCCAACATTGGACACAATCAGAGCCAATTTAGCTGTGTGGAAGACCTAGCTCTTCAAAACACAGAGAAAACTGATTTTTCCAAGCTTTTCTTACTGTAGACAAAGTTTACTTCTGCTCTTAACAACACAGAGGGGTAATTTTGCCTCAAGTCCCCCTTGCAAACGTAAAACGTTTGATCTCAACCTGTTTTTTCAGACGTGAGGGAATTATTAAATAATATCTGAGCTCTCATAAATGATAATCTCATAATGCTTTATATATGTATATGTGTTTTTTAAAACCTCACAAAAATGTGGTCTTAAATGTATTTAAATCTCACCAGTGAACACGGTGCCAGTTATTAAAAAGTAATTCTGGAGAAATTAGCTTGCAGCTACAAAATTAATATAATTCATTTATTACTTGCAGCCACAAATCAAACTGCTGTTAACACTGCTGTACACAATTTAATAGGCACAGTGAGATTCCATATGGCGGTAGATTTAGAATCCTGGTCATTCCATAGAGCCATCAGCAGAATAGTCTCATAGGCATGTTCAGTCTGCAAGCATTTATTGCAGTTGTGGTCTAAAATAAATGTTTATTAACCATGAAAAGAAAGTTGAGGTCTTGTGCACGTTGTTATAGCTCGACAGAGAAACCATTGATCTAAGTGGCTGGGTTTCTATTGTCTTAAGAGGGAGTTTGCAGCAGACACCCCGTGGTTAATCCACCTCCCGTTGGATTCAATGACAAATTAACCACTGATTTGAATGGGTTCCAAATACACTTTGCCACGATCCAGCAGCTCCAGTGTACAAATGGGTCTCAGATGTGCCCAGGCAGTTCTGTGGTGCATATGGACTGCTTCACTCTCCTCTGCCAATTTGAGAAAAAATGGGCTGATCCAAAAATTTCTCAGCAAAGAATTTTCAGGCATTTTCCTTCCTTTTTTCTGAGGTTCTCCTGTACTGCTGGAGAACTTCTGCCCTTCCCCAGGGAGAATATTTGGCAAAATGGCATCTCATTTTGGTTTCACCATCCATTAATTTTGGGTGCAACCAACGGATCCAGTTTTAACGTCATAGCATATTATTTTCATATTGATGACAGAAGCAATAGCCTTGGCCGCTATTCCTCCCAGTCATCGTCTCGTAGACCACTGTTTTCTTCATCCAGCAACATGAACTAAAGATTTTCATTCTAAATCTACATTTAGATTTATTTACAGTTTTGTTCAATATTAAGAGGGCCAGAATTTCTCAAAGAATAGCAAGTGAAATCTCTCTGTTGTGCAATTTTGCAACCCGCAAATACTGTAGCAAATTTTGAAAAGCCATTTCAGATCAGTTGAATTGCAAATTTCCGCATATATTCAGGCGCTGGTGGGGAACCTCAGACACCAAGGCTGCATGTGGCTTCCCAGCCCTCTGTTTTCGTCCCTCCAAATTATCCACAAGTCACACCCTCCCTCCGGGTTGATCCTCTTGTACAGTGGTACCTCTGGTTGCGAATGGGATCTGTTCCAGAGGCCCGTTCGCAACATGAAAAGAGCGCAACCTGAAGCGTCTTACCTGCGCAGGTGTGTGGCATGATTTGGAGCTTGTGCGCATGCGTGAAGCACAATTTAGCACTTTTGCGCATGTGTGAGTGGCGAAACCCGGAAGTAACCCTTTCCGGTACTTCCAGGTCACCGCGGGACGTAAGCTGAAAGAACATAACATGAAGCAAACATAACACGAGGTACGACTGTATACATCCTTGAGCTTTGTCTGGCTGTAATATATCCTGGAACTGTTATGGCTCATGTTGCAGGCCTGGGAAGAGGATGGAGAGATACCAGGCCCATTGGCAGGCCAGCTCTGTTTTACAAAGATGTCTGCAAGCATGACATTAAAGCTGGCAACATCAGTCCCACCATATGGAAATCCCTTGAAGATGATCACAATGTCTGGAGACAGTCAGGTTGTGCATCCATAGCAATGACTGAAGGAAGCATGACAACTGGAAGGAGCACAGAAACAAGATAGGTCATGTTGCATCAGCACAACAGGACACCTTCATTTGCCGCAGCTGCAACAAAACATGTCTCTCCCATATCAATTTCCACAACCACAGCAGGTGCGTTAACTCTTTAATGGTTTGACCACTCCCACAGGTGAACTCTTCCATTGCCTCCTGAGATAGTCAAATGCCAACAAGAACTGATAGCCCAGAACTCTAAATCACCATGGCAGTTTCCAAACCCAAAATCGTTAACATTAATGTCAGCATGTTCAATGTTCACACCGGTCAAGAAAAGAACTTCTCTCCTTATATCATGCCAGGCTGTGTGAAAACAGAATGAATTTGCTAGCAAAGAATGAGTGTGACTGTTTGCTTTGATGCACAACTAGACTCAATTTCTCACAACATCCCCAAGACTTTACATCTGTAAAGTCTCCTAAGCTGAAGGGCAGCCCAAGACATTTTGCTGTCTAGCATAGCGCCAAAGGCTGGGCAAGTTATTTTGGCACCTGGGGCAAGTAAAATCTCCCGGATCCCTCTCCTATTCCCTAGCAATAAAAACCCTAAATCAAATAACTAGTAAAATTTGCTTCCCTCTCATATCCCAAATCAGCCTCACTGGGAAAGAAACATTGGAATTGCAGGGGATATCTCAATGTAAACATTGACTCAAAGTGCTGCTGCAGTGAAAAAGGCGAACTCCGTATTGGGGAACCTTGGGAGGAAATAAATAAATAAATAAATAAATAAATAAATAAGTGCTTTTATACGTTATTGTGGAGCTGGGAGAGGTGCAGGAAAGGACAACCCAAATGATCATGGGACTAGAGCAAAGGATCATGGGACTAGAGCAACATTTGGGGTTGAATGGTGGGAAAAGCAAGATGGACAAAAGGGAGTAATTCTTCACGTGACACAAAGTTAAGCTACAGAATTTGCAACCACGATGCCTGCCAGCTTTGGCTTGCTTTAAATGAAGGTTAGACAAATTCACGCAGAATAAGGTTATCAGTGGCTATTCGTCATTCAAAACAATGAGGCGCCGATACTCATATCAAAATTCTGTGGGTGCCAGCACAAAATGGCTGCCACAGACAGCAAAAGAAATAGGTGGTGGTACGGCATACTGGTGAATACCATCACAACCAAACCTCCCCCCCAAAGAAGCCATTGCAACTAGTGATGGTGGTTATCTTATCATCTATAGTTTCAGACAGATTGCCTCTGGATGCCAGTCGCTGGGGAACACAAGCAGGAAATTGTTGTAATGCTAAGGTTGTTGGCTTCCCAGAGGCAAAAAAAAAATAGTCACTATGGTACGAGACGGACCTTTGTCCCTATCCATTAGAGCTCCTCTTATGGTGCACTTTTGGATCCAGAATACGGTTGAAGTTTGTTGATGTTTTTATTCTTGAGGACCTAGTAGTCATCATGGACAGCGGACATCAGGAATGTCTAGAGTTGGCGTACATTTGGATTTCTGATTTTTCAAGTTTCTTGGATGTCTCAATTGCTTGTACCCTATGTTCCTTTTAAATAAAATTGTGGCCTGCTTAATCTAGGGTGTCTTCCCATTGTTTTGTTCAGTGAAACCTTTCTTGTGGCAAAAGAAAGAGGGGGACATGCTCCACAGCCAAAGGCATGAGTCAACAGAAAAAAGTAGTGATATAGGGGCCAACATCCCTCAAATATTTGAGGGAACCACTGCCCCCCCCAAAAAAAAACCCTGATGGGCATTGCCATTCAAATGGTGTGTGTGTGTGTGTGGTGTTGTGTGGTCAATTATGTGGGGTGGGGCTAATCTCCCCCCCCCCCATATTTTATTCAAGTTAGCACCCCAGGGTGTGCACATCTGATCAACTCCTGCAAAAGTCACCAACACTGTTTGCTTTTGTGAAGAAAATGTGAATGCAGTTGTCATGGACCATGACTGCAGGAAAGAGGGACAGAAGGGAAAAAACAACAAGAAAGAAAGAAAGAAAGAAAGAAAGAAAGAAAGAAAGAAAGAAAGAAAGATTTTTTTAAAAGAAACAGCCATCTATAATAACCTCACATTGCAGTTCTTCTTAAGGAGGAAGGGAGAAGCAGAACCATAAACAGGTTGAACTTGCAGACAATGTGTGCTCTCGGTTGTCTCCGCTGAAAAGAGGTTGTCAGCCTCTCTTTTGTCTGTGCTGTTCTCATGAGTTCGCAGACCTGTGGGGAATATAATGAGGCTTCGTGCCTGTACCTCCTGGTGTGATGTTTTTAAAACTTCATTTCTAGCAACATATTCCTCAGATGCTTCTCCTCAATTTTCTTGAGGCATAAGGACCAGTTGATTATGCAAATGAAGGTGCAGAATGCAGGAAATGAGTTAGACACAGAGGGAGTTGCTGGCAAATGCCACTGCTTCCTGAGGGCATAATGGTAAGAGACAGCTGCTACTGCCAGCCTAAGAGCATGGGCTGGTGGGAGTTGCTTTGCTCCGTTGAAAAGCTTGAAGTCAGATCAAGATTCTCTCTACTTTGGGAGAAGCCGAGCTCTTTGGCTCTAGCCTTTGTTGTTGTCTAATGCTCTCTGCACGAGACTTGTCTCTGCTGAGAGAGCAAGAGGACTCTACAGCCATGCATGTACCAGAAAAACAGGGATGCCTCAATGTGGCATCTCACTATGGTGCAGTGAGCAAATGGCAAGGCAGGCAAGTGTTGCGCCTAAAGGAAAGGTAATAATTTCATGAATAGATAAAGGATTGCATAACACGGATTAATAACAGCCTATAAATTCTCCATATAGTTAAAGCGATGGTTTTCCCAGTAGTGATGTATGGAAGTGAGAGCTGGACCATAAAGAAGGCTGATCGCCAAAGAATTGATGCTTTTGAATTATGGTGCTGGAGGAGACTCTTGAGAGTCCCATGGACTGCAAGAAGATCAAACCTATCCATTCTGAAGGAAATCAGCCCTGAGTGCTCACTGGAAGGACAGATCCTGAAGGTAAGGCGCCAATACTTTGGCCACCTCATGAGAAGAGAAGACTCCCTGGAAAAGACCCTGATGTTGGGAAAGATGGAGGGCACAAGGAGAAGGGGACGACAGAGGGCAAGGTGGTTGGACAGTGTTCTCAAAGCTACCAGCATGAGTTTGACCAAACTGCAGGAGACAGTGGAAGACAGGAGTGCCTGGCGTGCTCTGGTCCATGGGGTCACAAAGAGTCAGACATGACTAAACGACTAAGCAACAAACAACATAAATTCTTACAAGGGTTCTTGTGGGATGTGAAACACATAGCAGTCAAGTAAATCATTCCTAGAGTGAACATGCTAGGAGATGCTTTGTACCAGCCAGGAGAAAAACTTCCTGTTTCCTCCTGAGCTGTGACAAACTTCCTCTGCATGTGTCTGTGTGAGGCCTAACCTGGGCAAGGGAGCACAGCTCCTTCCTTTGTCTCTTCTCCATTTTGCTTTTCCATGTGTTAGCAGAAGTGACTGCCTGGTCACAGTCACTTAGGAACAAACTCCCTTATGGGATAGTTCCACACATGTATATAGTTTTGTAACCTAAGTCTGCCTTCAGGCATCCAACTGTGAACTGAATGGTTGTGAGTAAACTTCTTTTATATTGACTTTAATAAGACTGTCGTGTCTATTCTTTTTAAGAGGGACAAGAAGGGATCTTACCAGGAGTCTTATATTGAGAGCCTCAGACGAGTCTGCAACAAGCAAACCGCTATGCGTTTAAAGGGGAATGTTACTCTTCTAAGTAAATGGACTTGCTAATGCAAGTAGGGAAGGGTATCATTAAACAATATATCCTCTCCTGCATCCCTGAACATTCCCCCAGTTCTGTTATTCATTTCGGTTCAAGGCCCATTCATTCAGTTCTTGGACTCTAATGTTTAGATTTCAACCACGTGGATGCCTAATGACTGGTCACGGTATACAATAGCAATACAGTGGTACCTTGGTTCTCGAACTTAATCCATTCCGGGAGTCTGTTTGACTCCCAAAACCGTTGGAAAACCAAGGCACGGTTTCCGATTGGCTGCAGGAGCTTCCTGCTCTCAAGGGAAGCCATGTCGGATGTTTGGCTTCCGAAAAACGTTTGCAAACCAGAACACTTACTTCCAGGTTTTCAGCATTTGGGAGCCAAAACGTATGAGTACCAAGGCGTTCAAGAACCAAGGTACGACTGTACTGCAATCCTTCACACAGAGATTGTCTTACATTATGAGGTGGGGAGAGGAAATAAACAAGGGGCACCAGCAGGTGACAGGTAGCAACTTTGTGAAAGGAATATGCAATCTGTTAAAAGCAGGGTGGGCTGTTTCTAACTAGGGGTGTCATGTCCCTCCCCTCCACTAATCTGATTCTGGGCCTGATTCAGTGCTTCAGAGTAGCCCCAATCTAACCTGGAACCAGGCCAAATTGGCAGCCTTGCACCCTAATCCCTCAGCCCCTAATGGATTTCGATAGCCCCAGATCACTGATCCAATCTGACCCAGAGCAATCCAGGAGTGGATCTGCACACAGGAAAACCCCCGCTATAATTAAGTCAGAAATTAAATCGGTATAACAGAAGAGGAAGAAAAAATCTCTATGTAAAAATCACATAGAAATTTCTTTTGCTCTCCATTGCCCTCTGGTGTTGCAATTTTGTAAGGCATTCAAAGCACTGTTTGTTGACTAATGTAGCTGAGTCCCAGGGCTGCCACAACCCATCCTGGCTGAATCCTGGGTCAAACTGAATCAGCCCAATTTCTTTCAGGATTTGACTAGAGCCTGTGCACACCCGTAGTTCTTTCTCTGTTGGGGCCTGAACATGACGGCACTGAGGGAGTCATGATATCCAGTAATCTTTCAAACTATTTTTTTCAGATAATAAATACAGTGGTACCTCTAGATGCGAAAGGGATCCATTCCCAAGCCCCGTTCGCATCTAGAAGCAAACGTAACCTGCGACAGCACATCTGCGCACGCGCGCATCACTTTTCGCTGCTTCTGCGCATGCGCGTGACGCCATTTTGAGCGTCTGCGCATGCGCAAGCAGCGAAACCCAGAAGTAACACGCTCTGTTACTTCCGGGTTGCCACGGAGCGCAACTCGAACGCGCTCATCCTGAGGTGTGACTGTAATAAATAAGTTCAGAACGGTCCAATCCTGGGACTTGTGTGTGTTTCCATCAGAAGTGAAGGGGCTGCTGTCAAATATTGGTCATTTGTTTTTTTTAAAAAAAAATCCTTTTTGCCAGGCACCTCTGCTGCCATTGCCTTTGAGGGACCCCACTCCAGCTCACGTTTCCTTCACTAATGCATTTTCCAATTCATTTTCCATTTGTACGCCACCTTTTTCCTTTCCTGTGTTCAGGGCAATTTATAGCGCATGGAGATGGAAAAACAACAGCAACACAGATTACATTGTAATCCCGTTAGCAATTCGAAATATAACTAAAAGTACACAATTCAAGAATCAAGGTAACGTTGACAAAATACCAGCAAATGGCAATACACCAAAATCATCCCTTCTGATTAGGAAAAAAGCACTGAACTGTAAGCAAGCAAGAAAGTATCAGAAAAAAATACAATGATCAGCTGAGCTGCTAGGTCACGTCCCCACCTTGTTTTTAGTTTGGTATAAAAATGAGCAGTAACCAAAAAAACCCAACAACACCCCAAGTTAAGGATATTTACGTGTGTATATAAGAATGTATGTGTGTGTGTTGAGAGAGACAGAGAGAGAGATTATTATTACAATTAAATGAATATCAAATATAAACGAACACTCTGCTATTAAAGCCATAACAGGTAAATTCAATATTAGCCAAATGCATTTGGTCCAGTGATGAAGACTCTGTATCAAAACAAGTTTTGGTAATGTTGTAACACTGCATATTAGAATTGGCCTATGTACACTGATTTTAAATAAATAAATAAATAAATTGTAATAAATATGTTTCTCTCTAGAGAGAGAGAGAGAGAGAGAGAGAGAGAGAGAAGAGCAGCTCTTTACAGTTGGCCTATGTTCATTTATATTTTATATTTGTTAAATTTTAATAAAGCCATTTTTTGTTTTATATATACCGTATTTTTTCGTGTATAACTCCAAACAAAGAAATCCCTCATATGCACTATCCATGTATAAGACAACCCCAATTTTAAGCTTGAAAAAATAGGGGGGAATTATAGTCTTATACACAGAAAAATACGGTACAGTGGAACCTTGGTTTGTGAACGTGATCCATGTGGGAGGCACGTTCACAACCTGCAGCGTTAGCAACCCGCAGCGCCGTGTCTGCGCACGCGCGGGTCACAGTTCAGCACTTCTGCACATGCGGTACTTGTTCCGGTATTTTCAGGTTTGGTGCGGTGCGCAACCCGAAATCATGTAACCTGAAGCGTCTGTAACCCGAGTTACCACTGTGTGTGTGTGTGTGTGTGTGTGTGTGTACACATACACACACATGTGAGGTTTTTTTTTTGTTATTCAAGATTATTTTGTTATTTTTGAAATCAGAATTGTACATAAAAAAATGAACAGAACCATATTTTTCAAATACTATTGTATATGTGGATTGCAAAATATGTAGGAAACAAGCATGGGAGAGTCCAAAATAAACCTAGAGTTTCGCTTCCCTCTTCAGTGTTGCCCCTATATCAAGGATACTACAACATCATGGATCTGGGCAACAAGAAGAGACTGAATCCTAACTTAAAGCCCAGCTGAGAAGAAGCATGAATAAGGCTCTAAGCTATGAGCCATGTGTGATGTACCCCTGGTGAAGCCCACTGAGACTGGTGAAGGAGAACAACGCACGTTGGCCAAAGTGGAACTGCAGCAAGGTGTCCACGTTGGTTGGCCTGGCAATCGAAGATGGAGATGCCAACAAGGTCTGGCAGGAAATTTCCATTGCCACAGCTACCAAAACTTGTCCTGCTTTGGGCCTGAGACCAGGGTGTCTAGTGGAGCAACAGTATAACAATTATCAGTTGTGTCAGCAGAGCTCTAAAAGATGGAGGGAAAAATCAGCCACACACACCATCGCCTGCGATCAAAATTAGCAAACAGAAAAGTTACAGCCTATTAACAGAAGCTTACGAATGGCGTCTGGATCAAAGTATGGACATGTTGATCAGTCCAGGAGCATCTCTCTAAACACAACATCAAACATGGATTCTTCTGTTTGGCCCCATTGACCACGACCACTTGAATGCCTGCTGAACACCTACAACAGCAGAAGTGTGTGTGTTGAGAGCACGGCAACTTGCCCGCAGCTTCCATACCATCTGAGAACCTGGATCTGGCTGTTAAACCTTTCCAAGTAGGCCAGGAACTGGCAGTAGCTGGGAGACACACTCATTTGGCCAACTTCCCAGATAGCTCTCTTTGGCAGAGCTTGTGCAGGCCCCTGGCTGGTTTTCGAAACTGCTCGCCCTTGGATTAGAAGGTGGTAGCCCCCTTGAGATCAATCCATTGTCTTGCTCCATGGCTTTCCTATTAAGACAAGGAAAGGTGTGAGGGGTTTGTGTACAGTGTGCCAGCAGGACAGCTATTCCCCATTTACAGAGCTCCCAATCTGGCACCGAGAGAGAGAGAGAGAGATCACAGACTAGCGTCGCGTTAAGACTCCAGAATGGCTCACAGAAATTCCATGTGTGCAATTAGGTGTGTGCGCGCACGCACACTCACACACACGCACAAACCCACACACCCCAAGGAAGACAAAATGGGAATATATTCCCCAACATTTTTCCCAGAGTCAGAAAGAAAGTAAGTAGTTCATAAATTCCATCTGGAGCTTGGGGATTTTTGATGTAATGAGTTTTACAGTTTCAGAGGAGGCTGCTTTGCTAATAATTATGTAACAGTAATTAAATCTGAAAAAGGCTGTACTCTAACTATGTTGATTTATTGCATCGCCGGCAAAGTACTCCTAAGGCATGTATTGGCTTACACACCTCCCTCCTCCAGTTTTCTTTAAATTCTAATGGAGCACTGGGTCACAGATGGTCTGAGATGTGATAGTTTCCCTATTAAATTCCTAATAATCTTTTTTTCTGAGGCTGAGTCATGGAGGCCTGGGGATTTCTCATTTTAATTAGAAGGTTTAAGGAGCTAACTCTGTTTGAAATGTCCTCCCAGGATAGATGGGTGCAGGTGATCCCATTCAGAAGAAATGACACAATATCAAGGCCAGCAGCTCATTTCCATATTAGATTGCAGGGAGTTCTGGCAAAAATCCGAATCTGGATGCTGATGAGGCCCTGCCGGAGCTGCCGTGAACTTTCACCGTGCGAAATGAAAGGAGGCGGTTTTTGGATTAGATCTGGAGGCGTTCTTTGGCTTTGTGGCAGTTTCGCCGGCTGACTTCGTCCTACAGCCTTTCCCATTGGGCTAGATGGCAAGACGAGAGGAATCATAAACTGCAGAGTTGGAAGGGAGCACGAGGGTCATCTAGTCCAACCCCCCTGTTTGTCCAAAGTGGGGCTCAAACACACAATCCTGAGATTAAGAGTCTCATTCTCTACCAACTGAGCTATGTACTGTGGAATCCTGAGCATCCGTCCTTCGGAAAAAACCACTGCCACTAAGGGGCTGATTTGTTCTCACTTGTACCAGCAGTATAGTGGTACCTCGGGATGCATCCGAAACAGAACGTAAGATGCGACAGTGCATCTGCGCATGCTCGGGTTGTGTTCCGCCGCTTCCACGCATGCGCATGACGTCATTTTGACTGTATGCGCATGTGCGAGCAGCGAAACCCAGAAGTAACACGCTCCGTTACTTCCGGGTCGCCGCGGAGCGCAACCCAAAAATACTTATCCTGAAGCGTATTTATCCCAAGGTATGACTGTAGTTGGGGACGCGGGTGGCGCTGTGGGTAAAACCTCAGCGCCTAGGACTTGCCGATCGCATGGTCGGCGGTTCGAATCCCCGCGGCGGGTGAGCTCCCGTCGTTCGGTCCCAGCTCCTGCCCACCTAGCAATTCGAAAGCACCCCTAAGTGCAAGTAGATAAATAGGTACCGCTTTATAGCGGGAAGTTAAACGGCGTTTCCGTGTGCTGCGCTGGTGCCGGCTTGCCAGAGCAGCTTCGTCACGCTGGCCACGTGACCCAGAAGTGTCTCCGGACAGCGCTGGCCCCCGGCCTCTTAAGTGAGATGGGCGCACAACCCTAGAGTCGGACACGACTGGCCCGTACGGGCAGGGGTACCTTTACCTTTACCTTTTATGACTGTAGTTAGCATAGTGAAGTTCTATCCCAGCTGGGCCCTACGACTGAGATTTCTAATGTGAAAATTAATACCACAACAAAATGTGGTATGTTCAGCTAGCCTTTAATAGTCCACTACCACCTCCCAAATTTTCCAGTCACCTTAGCAAACACTCAGTGTTCAGTCCTCATTTGATTGGGTTTTGGGGCGGGGTGCCCCTTAGATTCTCACCTCTATTTTTTCCTACTTTACTGCAAAGTTCAGAGTTCCCTGCCTATGCTGATAACCTCCCTCTTGCTTTTCAATGGCCCCATTTTGACTACGGTCCTGTCAGCGCTCACCAGCTGAGTCCTCTGTTAGAAGGACTGATAGGACACGAACCTCAAAGCAATGTATTCTTTTGACAAACTCGCCAAGTAGGCTTCCTTTTGGCCTCTCCCCAACCCTGACACAGGAACACTTTAGATAAATTCATGGACAGTTAGGCTATGCTGATGATCATATTATGTCCAGTATCAGAGGCAGTATGCTCGAGAAAATGAGCCTTTAGTGTTATTGGCCCCGTCCTGTGGAACACCCTGCCACTAGAAATTCAGCAGATACCTTCTGTGTCAACTTTTCTGCTGAAAACGTTTCTAACTTGCCAGGCCTATGAAAGCAATTAAGATGTTTGTTTGTTTAATAAATTAATAATAATGATAATAATAATAATACATTTTATTTATACCCCGCCCATCCAGCTGGGTTTCCTCAGCCACTCTGGGCGGCTTACAGCATATATCAAAACATAATAAAACTTCAAACATTAAAAACTTCCCGATACAGGACTGCCTTCAAATGTCTTCTAAAAGTTCTGTAGTTCTGTATCTCCTTGACATCTGAAGGGAGGGTGTTCTACAGGGTGGGCACCACCACCGAGAAGGCCCTCTGCCTGATTCCCTGTAACCTCACTTCTTGCAGGGAGGGAACTGCCAGAAGACTCTCAGAGCTGGACCTCAGTGGCTGAACAATGGGGGTGGAGATGCTCCTTCAGGTATACTGGGCCAAGGCCATTTAGGACTTTAAAGGTCAGCACCAACACTTTGAATTGTGCTCGGAAACGTACTGGGAGTCAGTGAAAATCCTTTAGGACAGGTGTTGTATGGTCCTGACGGCCGCTCCCAGTCACCAGTCTAGCTGCTGCATTCTGGATTAGTTGTCGTTTCCGGGTCACCTTGAAAGATAGCCCCACATAGAGTGCATTGCAGTAGTCCAAGCAGGAGATAACCAGAGCATGCGAGACAGTCTGTGGGCAGGTAAGGTCTCAGCCAGCATACCTGGTGGAGCTGGTAGCCTTTTAAATTCTTTTGCTTTTGACTTGGTTTTTTTTATAATTTTACTGTATGCATTTGTGGTTTAATATTTTTGTAAGCCGTTGCAATATATTGCTACGACACAGCGGTATATAAATATTTCTAGAAACAAACAAATAAAAATTCACCTGTGTATACTGCTGCTGAGGAATATCAGCAGGAGAATGCTACTCCTCTCATGTTGTGTGAGAACATTTGCTGGGCTTAAATTAAGCTGCAATCCTTTATATATTTATATTTATATATTGACTCAATGTGACTCACTTCAGAGTAGCCATCTATGGGATTGTGTTGTGAGTGTCTTACAGAAATAAAATGCATTAAGTTGTATGGTACTTCCACCCTAGTAAGTGTGTTTAAAGGTGTAGCCTTTGTTACACCAGCTGCTATAGCATATTTACCCATGGAAAATATTCACATATTTGCAAATTTGTTAGCTTTTTAATTGAGCTCAAATTTGAATTCAGTCGTCTTCTTTTTAAGTGAGTTGAATTGCATGTCCATTCCTTGATCTGAGAATACAGGGCAGGGGCATTCTGAAATATACGTACAATGCTTCCCACAGATCCATTTGTAAGTGCTATGTTTACATGAGGAAGCATAATGTATCCTCATTAAATCTGCATTTTCCCAACACTGTGAGATGTTGAAATCTTGAAGAAGTTTCTGATGTTGCTTGAAGACTAGATGTGGGATCAGAAACTGAAGCTTTATCTAGACACCGCAGATGGTAGCAGGGCTGATCTGGATATAAATCACTAAATACATTGTAGATGAATGAATAATTCAACTTTTTCCTACCCAATGTCCTGCATCATACAGTTACACTGTTAGATCCTATACATAGCTACACGGAAGTAAGTCTCTCTGAGTTCAGTTGGCTTACTACCACATAAGTTGGTACTGGATTGACGTCTTAATTGTTTTGTAGCAAAGCATGTATTCTCAGAATCTTGTGATGCTTTCATAGTAAGCCATGATCATTCTCACAGGAGAAACATGCAATTGGTAGAGTCAAATCTTCTGCAATCCCATGACAATTTAATGCTTGTCCTTACCAGTTTCATGCTTTCAGATGGAGAGACTACAAAACCCAAGATGCAGTGCAAATTCCACAGGCACAAAAATCATAGACTTTTAATGGACATTTAAGTGCATCAATTAATAGTCAAACAAGTGGTGAAATAAAGGAAACCAGCTGAAATTCAAATAGACAGAATAGGATTTCGGGAGATGCAACTGTTTGCTGTTTTTGCAAGTGCTTCAAACCCCCACTCAACTCACCCCCAAAACAGAAAAAGGCTAATTTTAAAGGAAACCCTATGAAAATGGAGATAATGTGATTGTCCAAAAATGAAGAACGGGGCATTTTAAAAAAATTAAGGTTGTGTTGGGAAAATATTGGTGCACATAAAGTCTAATAGTGCCCAGGCAAAACATACTCATCTTATAAATCCTAAGACAACATTCTGCATTTGCAGATATCATGGTTTCTAAGGGATTCCACCCCACCACCTTGTAAGTCTTTTATTTGCAAAATAAGATAAAAAGTGCAGGGAAAAAATAACCACAAATCTTTAGGTTCTTGCTGAAATATCTGTGGAGCGCTGAAAGCCACACTGCACCCAGCTCATCTGATCCAAAAGAGGTTATTCTTAGGTGCTTGTAACTGAGCCTGATAATTTGTATGCCTGTTTAGGAGTGAGTCTGCTCACATTTCCCTTGATGATGCATTGCTGTTTGGCGGGGGGTGGGATGCTTCTTAGAAGACAGCTGCTAGGGGTTCATAGTCGTACGCTGCACAGCTAATTCTTGTACTTTACAAAAATAATGAGCATATCGTATCTTTTCAGCATGGCACACTGTTGTCAAGAAGTCAGACCATACCATAGGAGATTTCTCTCTCTCCCTCTCTCTCTCTCTCTCTCTCTCTATATATATATATATCCATGCTCAAATGTAGTTCCATTTATTTCACAAAACTATTGCAAAGCCAGCAGTAAGCTCCTTTTATGGACAGACAGAATCACTGGCAGACCTCACTTGCATTGTTTAATATGTTAAAAATTCGTTTCTGAAAAAGAAGCTCAGAAGTGCACCGATTTAATTGAGAACATAAAAATAAGATTCCCCCCCTTTCTCTCTCTCTCTCTCTCTCTCTCTCTCTCTCTCTCTCTCACACACACACACACACACACGCACACAAAACACAGTACTCCTGCTATTCACATATTCTGTGCACATACTTAGCAGAAGTAATTTAGAGTAAGGAAACTTTTATGCGGTGTTCAAAACCTCCATTTATTAATATGGAATGGTAATAATAGGACAGCAAAGGTCTGGAATAGTTACATACACTTTTTCACACCAACTGTCACTTTCAACTTTCCCCATCCTTCTCCCAGTTGCCAATTTCTTCTGGCTTTAAGTCCACCCCAGTCCCCACTTTAATCGTGATATTGCCTTTTAATGGTTTCTCGCATTCTGCTCCTACATGAATGCTTTGTTCGTGCCCTGCCCTCATTTCCTCCTTTCTGTTTTGTTATTTTGCAAAACAATATATATATATATTTTAACTTACCTAGGAAATCCCCTGAATATACAGAAACCTTTAAATGTGCAAGGCCCTGGCCCAAGTCCACCAAGTTCGCTACTGAGTAAGAGAGAGAAAGGTCTAGCAGCAATTGCCGTTCCCATAAAAACAGTGGGGATAGCAGTGATATTAGTAGTATACTTTGGAGAGCGGGCATTTTAAAAGGTATTATTGTTCGATAATAGTGATTCTCAATGTATATGTGTACTTGTAGCATCTTCTGAACCAAATGAACCATTTCCAAAATAGCTTGTGTTGTCCTCCCTATAAACCACCAGCAAACTCAACCTGCAAGTGTGGATCCTTATCAGAGCCGTCTTACCTATTGGGCTTACTGGCGTGTTGCGCCAGGGCGCTGGCCTCTCAGGGGTGTCCCAGCGAGTGGGGGAGCTGCCTCCCCTTTCCCTGCACACCCGCCAGCTGTGCCCCATCAACCATATGGCTGGTGGGCGTGCGGCTTGCCTCCCAGGCCTCCGTGGGAGGAGAGCGATCCCTGCAGAGGCTTGGGAAAAGGTCAACAACTCTGGTAAACTGGGGGGGGGGGGGTGTCTTTGCACCACAGCACCGGATATGCTTAAGACGACCAAAAAGGCACAACCAAAGAGGATGGTATCAGCAGCCTCCTCGCCTCCTCATATGCAGAACAGAGCCTAGGACTTGCCGATCAGAAGGTCAGTGGTTCGAATCCCCGCGACAGGGTGAGCTCCCGTTGCTCGGTCCCTGCTCCTGCCAACCTAGTAGTTCGAAAGCACGTCAAAGTGCAAGTAGATAAAGAGGTACTGTTCTGGCAGGAAGGTAAATGGCGTTTCCGGGTGCTGCTCTGGTTCGCCAGAAGCGGCTTAGTCATGCTGGCCACATGACCCGGAAGCTGTACGCCGGCTCCCTCGGCCAGTAAAGCAAGATGAGCGCCACAACCCCAGAGTCGGCCATGACTGGACCTAACGGTCAGGGGTCCCTTTACCTTTTTATCCTTGAGAAAGGCATGGTTGGTTGGCTGGCTGGAACCCTGAACAGAAAGAAACACTCCACGCTGCCCCATTTCAGCCCCACTTCTATAATCTAATAAACTGATAGTGAACTCAAATGCTGAATTATGATGGTTACATAGTCAAAACAAGAGGAAGACATGTGCGAAAGCAGAAAGAGATTTAGGAAGAAACCGCAAGTGTCCCACAATGGTTCAATGAAGTCTGAGGTAGCTTGGTAGTCGCAAAATGCTGGTGGTCTTTTTTGCAGGTGAACAGAATGTTGTATTCTGAAAGAAGGCCATGGCTGGCTGGCTTAGAGAACTGAAATTCTTCATGCTGTAACATATCATTGCAGGTCCTGCTGGTTTCTTACTAAAATTAATTGTGGACCCTAGGCACCAAAATTTTGCTTCTGCCAATTAAAAATAAACCTTCCTTTTTAAAATAATAATAATAATAATAATGATGATGTGATAATCAAAACAAGGCAAGGCAGTTTATATTGTTTAGAACCATAGGTCAACAGTATATGAAAAATATGTTGGTAAAAGAATGCTCCGTTCTGCTTGTGGTATAAAAATTAGGGCAAGGAGACACAAGGAAATGTAATCTGTTTTGCATGTTGAATACTAAATCAGTTTGCAGTGATAAGACATTCTGCAAGTGCCTGTGGGATGAACGGATGTTTCTAGAATTTGCCGGATTTCGCCATATGTTGAGCTTTCACTAAATCTAAGAAGAAAGTAGCTAGCTTTGCCAAACTACAAATGTGTGTGCAGGTTTGGCTTCTGAGATATATGCTTATAATTCTGCTTCTGCTAATAAGAAGGGAAAGTACACCCAGCCCTGTAATTGGGAGGAAAATCCCATTGTTTCCCTTTCCAGATTTTTGATGTAAGGAAAAGGGAGTTCAGATCCTATCAGCTAAAAGGGAAAACTGAATTCTTTAGAGGCAGAAAGAGTTGGTCAATGTAATTGCTCCTACAAAAAAGGGAGTTGTTGCAATAGCTTTCCTCTGAGGTCTTTTAGTTGGTTATATTCTCAGCTAGCATAAGATTATTTACAAATAAACTTGGGGAGGGGGAATCATGCAGGAGGAGGTGGATGGAAATAACATAAGGGACAAGAATACGTTAATGGGAAAATGACTACAAGTTCCAGCTAATGGCAGGGACAGAGACGTTGACTCCTCTCTGCAACGCATGGCAGGTGCAGGGGGGTAATACCTAATATAACTAATCTTTGACACAGGAATTAAGTCATTTTTGCACGAAAGCAGGTCATTAGAAGCTAAATTGAATTATAAGTAATACCATCTCTGTGGAGGATTGTAAATTAATTGGTTTTTAACAATAACATTTCTGTGTTTTATTAAAGCAGTGTAAGAATCCAGCGAAGAGAAGAATGCGGCAGATAAACAGGGCAGGTGTTGATGATGCAAATGAAATAGATGACAGATGGTTAGTAGCACGATCACTCACTGCGTGCGTATAATGGATAGAGGTAATCAAATTCCTTTGTGGGTTGGTGACTTTCTTTACATCAAGAACTTTTAACTGAGGGATGCCTGCAGAGCCTTGTCTTAAAAATTAACTCCACTCAATGCTATTATCATTATTAGGTGGCTGTTGCCATGCTGAGGCCAGGAAGTAAGAGAGATAAAAAATAAAAATAAAAGTAAAGTGATGTATTTTGATTGGATGAACACCCATTAGTAAGGAATAATTCTGTTCTCTTTCATACACATTTTCGTTGCAGTTCGTAAAAATAGTGGACATTACCTATTTCTCCATTCCTCCTGACGAAGAGTTCTGTGTCACTTGAAACATTGTAAACTCTAATGAAAAGATATATTCTGATATACTAGAAGCTTATGAAATATCAGACAAATACAGCTGGATCAGACCAAGTCCAGCATCCTCTTCTCAGAGGAAAACCCACAACTAGGGAATGCATAGACCTCTCTGTGACGTTAACATATGAGAGTGCTGGAGGTGAAATACTTAAACAGGTTACCCAATCAGAACCCAGGGGGTGGAGTCAGAGGGACTATAAAACCAGCTCTGGGAGGGGCAAAGGGAGGAGTTTGTTGGGAGTTGGGTGGTTGGTTGGTGTGGGAGTGAATAGGGATAGAGTCTGTGGGCAGGTTGAGTTAATGTGGCAAAATAAGCTGAGTCAGGAATAGTTAAAGGTAAAGGACCCATGACCCTTAGATCCAGTTGTGGCCGACTCTGGGGTTGCGAAGCGCATCTCGCTTTATTGGCCGAGGGAGCCGGCGTACAGCTTCCGGGTCATGTGGCCAGCATGACTAAGCCACTTCTGGCGAACCAGAGCAGCGCACGGAAATGCCGTTTACCTTCCCACCGGAGCGGTACCTATTTATCTACTTGCACTTTGACGTGCTTTCGAACTGCTAGGTTGGCTGGAGCAGGGACCGAGCAACGGGAGCTCAAACTGTCATGGGGATTTGAACCGCCAACCTTCTGATTGGCAAGTCCTAGGCTTTGTGGTTTAACCCACAGCGCCACCCGCGTCCCCAGGAATAGTTAGGGGCTAGGAAAACAAGTAAATATCTGAGAGGTGGTTTAGTGAGTGAGAGCAGGTAGTGGAAGTTATAGGTCTGGATATGATTGTAATTGACCGGTACCATTTATGAAACCACACGCTTGTTAAACTGCAATAAATAAACAGAAATTTATGTTCCAATTTAACCCTGACTGGACTCAGTATTATACCAGGTAGGGCCTGGGAGGTGGCAGTGAGAAATAAAGTGGTGGCACAGGGATCAATAGACGTCCGGGGACCCTGTGTGATCACCATTCTCTCCAACTTGTGTTCCTTAGCAACTGGTTTCCTACATAAACCAAGCATTTGAAGGTGCAGCTACACATATATACACAGAGAGTGGTATTATAATCCAGTTGACTAAAGGGCTTTAAATACAGTGGGCTAGATCCAGACTACGTTACCTTCACATTGGTCCCATTGAAACCAATGGGTTCTAAACTATTTGCGACTATCCCCATTGATTTCAGTGGGATCCAAGTTCCACTAACCTAAGTCTGTTTTGAACCATGGTGAGGAGAAATTCTGCCTTGAGACCAAAATCTCAACCCTGTGAAATCTAAATACATCAGATATATTTGCCAACGTTACGTTGTTTGGCCATGTGTGCTGGTCCCGGGGGGAGGTTACCGTGAGGCGTGGTCAGAGTCCGGTCCTGGGTCGAGGGTCTGGAGACTGTCCACCAAGGGGGAAGCGGGGTCCAAAGCAAGAAGCTGGGCGTGGTCGGGAACTCTGGAAGAACAGGTCTGGGTGCTGGCAGAAACAGGTTTCCAACGACGTTGCTCCTGCAACCTGGGACCGGGCTGACTGGCCTTTATCTTCTCTGAGGCCAGGGGCGGTCCCGGCCCCCAGGTGACCCACCTCTCCTGGCCTTAAGGCGAGCACTCCTCCTGGGAGAAATCAGTTCCCTCCGCCTCTCTGCCCTGAGCCTTTGCAGCTCAGGAGAGGCTGGAGGGTTACTGGACCCAGGGGGAGGCTCACCTTCCCCTGACAGGGCTGGGAGAGGCACACCTGTAGGCAATGGGTCCTCAATCACCTCCGGAGCCAGAGTGGATTCATCTGGTGTCTGCTCCTGTGGATCCGGCACAGGTGCGGGCCCTTCAGATTCAAGCCCCTGCCCTGGCTCAGCCGGCCCTGGAGGCGGGGACTCCTGTGCAGGCTGGGATTCCTCCGGTTCAGCCTCTGAATCAGATTCCCAGGCCATCACACCATGGAGCATGAAATCGCTGTCGGACAAAGTATGTGAAAAGAATGTCTGGAAAAATGCATCCATACACAGGAGCTGTGACTATCTAGCAAATTTATGGCAAAGTCCACATTGCAGTGGAATTCTTCAAGGAGCACTATAAGAGAAAAACTTCACATTCAAATTTACCTCAGGAAAGTTCATTGAGATGGGCTGTAGAGCATGAGACTCTATCTCAGGGTCATGCGTTGCAAGAATCTTTACAACTCAATGATTCTATAGAGTTTGTTTGTATAATCTGAACACACTCAGAAGGAATGTTTTTCAGATTTAGAGACATGGGCTTTGGAGAATGTAGACAGAATCCTTCAGAAGAGCATTCATTCAGCCCTAACCTTTCCTTTCTGGTGAAGAAATGTGCACATAAGTTGAATTGTTTTGGTATTTATTTGCGTTTCCTTTATCGTTGCTAATGGTTATGGGTCGTCCTCAGTGGTTGTTTGCCATTTGTAGCTAATTAAATGCATTCTTTATGTTTTGTTGTCTGCATTTTAAAAAGAGTTTTACTTGGGTATGGTATTCGCTTTATCGATTTAGTCTGGGAAGGGATCTGCCCACTCTCAAAGGCCAAAATATTTACCTTCAGCTGAGAGGTTAAATAAACACAGCAGCAAAATGGCCATGTTGTTCACCACGGCTCACAAAACATGGTTAGACCAAAATCAATACGAAGGAATTTCATGGTGATGAACAAACATTCCATGAATTGAGGAGGAGGTTTTTTTTGTGTGTGTGTGTGTGTGTATTTTGGCATCATACATTTTTATCATTGTAACGCTATGAATAATTAAAAAACACCCTACCACTTTGTACCTCCACTGCTGTTGTTCTACTATAAATTACAGTAGCATTTTTATTTTAACTTCAGAAAGAATATATCCGAGAGCCTATCGCTGAAGATATGTCTTTTCTAATAATGCTTCCATTTTCCGTATTCAGTAATATTTTTATTTTCCAGTACTGAAACTATAGGGGAAATGCGAACAGATGGAACATTTCATTCAAATGTGCACGAGTCCTGGCCTTTAAAACCTGGCATGCGTAATCATAGGTCCAGATTCTCCAGTGTGTTTATAGCCCTTCAATGCTGCTAAAATGACACAAAAGAAAAATATCATTACTTGTCAGCGACAATGGTTGTGCTGAAGAATTTCACTGTAACTGGGTCCTGTGGCTTTGCCACAAATGGTTCGTTGGATAGCTATATGTGATGAATTGGTACATGAATGGGTGTCATATACACAGAGCTAGACAGATGGCAAGCTGGTCAGCAGTTCACTATTTGCAGTATACATAATCTTATTTTGTGATCTCCACACAGAAGAATGTGCATGATGTTGACTCATTGACGGAGTTGTGATTTAAATAAAATAATAGATGCTTTGATAGCTACAGTCTTTCTAACAACGGCTTCATTTTACAATTGTTATATTTACATTCCTACCTGGTCCACACTAAAAATTACGTAGTTCCCAGAAACTTGTGGGAAATGATATATAATGAACTGAAAGAAATATTGAAAATAACTTTCCCTAAGAAACCAGAAGCTTTTCTTTTAGGTATTGTAGGACCCAAGATCCCAATGGACCAGACGAAACTATTTATGTACACGAACACAGCTGCGCGGACTCTCTTAGCCCAGAAATGGAAAGATGGTACAACTCTGACCAAAGAAGAGTGGCAGACAAAATGGATGAACTAAGCTGAGATGGCAAAGCTGACAGGAAGAATTAGAAACCAGGAAGATGAGGTCTTTAATAAAGAATGGGAAAAACTTGTAATTTATTTGAAAAGCTGTTGTAAACAATTGCATACATTGGTAGGATTGGCAGAAAACTTGTAGTAAAAAAAAATGAATTATGGATTGACAAAGGATTTATAAAAATAGAGTTATGATAGATATGCAGAGGGGGAAATCATTACATTAAGATCCACAATGGTGGGGAGGGAAGTCAAAAGGGATTATATGTTTATGTAAAATAAAATTTATCTAAAAAATAAAAATTACCTAGTTCTAGCTATTTTAAAATGTTTGGCAAAGCAAGGAGGCTGAATTTGGCTATATGGAACGAGTAGGTTTTATTATCGCAACAACGGGTGTCCTGCCGAAGAGAAGAGAAAGGGGGGATTGTATCGAGACAGGGTTGTAAAGAATGCGGAGAGAATAATTGGGTGCACTCTTCCCACCTTGGATCAAAACTGTGCTTCCAGGTGTCATAAGAAAGCTGCAGAGATAGTGCAGGATAGTGCGCACCCCGGAAATGATCTCTGGTAAAGGGATCCCTGACCATTAGGTCCAGTCGTGACCGACTTTGGGCTTGCAGCGCTCATCTCGCTTTATTGGCCGAGGGAGCCGGCGTACAGCTTCCAGGTCATGTGGCCAGCATGACTAGGCCACCTGCATCCCTTCTGGAAGAAGGTACAGGGTTATAAAGACTAGAACTAGCTGCCTGAGAAACAGTTTCTATCCAAATGTGATTTTGGTTTTAAACGCAGTGTAAGGTAGTCTCCATGGGAGTATATTGTATTTAATTATGGGGTATCAGAGTTTTAGGGGGCTAACCAGGCTGGGATAGCAGGCTTGTTGGTTTTTGAATGTCTGATGTAGATTTTTCAATTTCGTTGTTCTGTGTGGGACAATGACATTAAAGATTATCGTATCGTATTGAAGCAGAGGACTTGGGGCAGAGGCTACAGGAGAATCCAAGGAGTCTGCATCTCCTTCTGCGACAAGCTCCTCTCCCTCCTTGACTCCAAGGGCATTCAGGAGGATGGGTTGGGCAGAACAGAGATTAGAGGTTCGCTGACGTGGTTTGAGGCTGCTTGGGAAACATCCAGCAGAGGAGGAGATCTCCATACAGCAGGAGGAGGACAGGGACCATCAGCCCTGGCAACTGCTTGATAGGGGCAAGTCCTGATGGAAGAAGAAGAAGAAGAGTTTGGATTTGATATCCCGCCTTTCACTCCCTTTAAGGAGTCTCAAAGCGGCTAACATTCTCCTTTCCCTTCCTCCCCCACAACAAACACTCTGTGAGGTGAGTGGGGCTGAGAGACTTCAAAGAAGTGTGACTGGCCCAAGGTCACCCAGCAGCTGCATGTGGAGGAGCGGAGACGCAAACCCGGTTCCCCAGATTACGGGACTACCGCTCTTAACCACTACACCACACTGGCTGATGGAAGGCATTGCTGGGTTTTATGCCGTTTTCTTGAATAAAGAATTAACTACACTGCCCGCCTCTGCGTCTTGTGTGCTGACCTGCATCTGACCAAGCTCTTACAGTTGACAACAGGATGGAATCCACCCCTCCTGTTTTCCAGGCCACCACCCTCCCAAAATGAAGCCCATACAAATTAGGGCAGTGATTCTTGTGAAGCTAGACAACAAAGTATCATTCTGGAACAGTTTCTCAGCCCTTTTGCAACGATCCCCCAAGTGAGCATCTTTTATTTCTGACAAACATTTTCACAAAACTGGCCACCCCATTTCGGCTCATCGCTAGTTTTTGTTTCATTGTGTTGTGGGTGTTCATTTATGAAGCTTTAATACTGCAAAGTATTATTTTGGTTTATTCATGTCTGCACTTATGACTGGCACCTGCAAACAATTTAACAGTTATTAAACCGCTTTATTATTTCTGCTGGGGAAGTGCAGATTTCGCAAAAGACAAAATATGTAGGGGATGTTAATTATTTTGGGAGTTTGCTAGTCGAAGATAAGCCACAATACTGTAGTGAGGTGACACATTGATGGAGCTATGCCATAAGATGTAAGAAATAAAATCAAAACTTTTTAATGGTCCAAAGTGCTATAGACAATTTGATAAAACAATACATAATACAGGAGCTCCTCCATAAATCTAGCTTCTCTAGATGTAATCAGCAGCTTCAGTCAGAAAACTTATTTTCTATGTTCAGTGGAAAAGAGGTGAACTATCAATTCCAATGATTGAATGGCCTGCTAAACTTTATATTATACTTTATAAATGAAATATATCATCAACTTGCTGACTTACAAGTTCTCTCTTTGCTCTGCAAAATGTCAAATTTCAGCATTCTGCTGAGTCACACACACACACACACACACACACACACACAGTGTCCTCTCTTTGTTTGCAAAACATGCGTTCTCAATTTTTAGACTTCATCATATTGTAAGTCATTACATCAATCTAACTGGTACTTCTGCAAAGCATTATTGTCATTAATAACTTCACAATATTTAGAGGCATGGTGGGCTCTCACTTTCTGGAGTTCTTCAAGTGGATGCCAAACAGTCATCAGTTAGAGGTGTTTACTCAAACCTTTGCTCTTCTCTAAAACCATAGTTTTCCTCTCTGTATCCCTCTATCCGTGCTTTACTCAACCCTCAGGCATTGTTTAAAACTGTCATTTTCCTTTCAGTGCTCTTCCAATCCACTTTACTTAAACTTCTGTCACTGCAATCAATCTTCTTCCTCTTCTATTCCTCAGCTGCCTCATGAGAGAGATAAAGGACATGGAGTTCTCAAATATTCCATACAACAATACAGTGGTACCTCGGGTTACGTACGCTTCAGGTTACATACGCTTCAGGTTACAGACTCCGCTAACCCAGAAATAGTACCTCGGGTTAAGAACTTTGCTTCAGGATGAGAACAGAAATCGTGCTCCAGCGGTGCGGCGGCAGCAGGAGGCCCCATTAGCTAAAGTGGTGCTTCAGGTTAAGAACAGTTTCAGGTTAAGAACAGACCTCCAGAACGAATTAAGTACTTAACCCGAGGTACCACTGTACAATGAAGGCACTTTTTTCAAATCTCTGCTGTTGTTTAAAACCACCATTTTCCTCTCAGTTTCCTCCACCCCTGCATGACTCAAACTTCTGCCATTGTTTCAAACCACTACCTCCACCCTCTCAGTGTCCCTCCGTTCTTGCTCCTATGATGTGCAACTTGTCTTCACTTTTGCCTCCCTGCCCAGACCGTGGCTTTGTGCAAATCCAGGATTGCAAGGTGGCACTATAAATCCTCCAGTGAAGGCTGCACGATGACATTCTTACATCTTTATTATATAGAGAGGTTATCAAGAGAGGTGTTGGCTTCAACTGAGTTTGAGAAAGGACCTGTAAGTAGCTTTAGGAAATTTTGGGATGTATTTACTTTGTTTTATTTTAACAGTAATTTCTGTAGCATCCCGAGTAATAGCAAATGCCGTTCTCCCTTTAGAAAATGAAGGAGGAAAGCTTGATTTAAACAAAAATTAAGGACAAGTCACATTTGAATATTATATCTTTGGGCACAGAGCCAAGCATGGATGCATCTAGCTCATTTTTGGATCCAGGCCAAAGTCTCAGAGTCCCAGTTGTTCAATTTTATAGCTAGTGAACAAAAGTGGGGGGAGATGCAAGAGATGTAATATGGTTGTTTAGTAACCAATGTTTCAGGGCTTGTTAAGGTGCAAATGCAGGCATTTATGTGCAAGAAAAGCGTAAAATTAATACTGCATTCCCCTTCCCACAAAAAAACAGAATATAGTGGATGCAACAGAATAATGTATGCAAGCTTGCATTTTTTAATATCAGCAATGCAGCTCTATGTAAAGCCATGAATCTAATAATGAAAACTGGGGGGGGGGGGTTAATAATATTACTGGATCAGCCCATTTATATATACACTACTATAGAGAAGCATCTGAATATTCTTGTGCTGATTTTTGAAATGTATACAATGTCACATTCCTTCATTCTCCATTCTCACAGCCACCTATTCAAAAGTCAGGAAAATACATCTTCATGTTTGTTTTCTTCCTTAATTTTATTGGTGCTTTTCTTTAACTATATCCACTATCAGAATACTGAAGGTGTTCATACACCCGTTCCCAACACTGCAGAGAAAAGTACAGCTCGCATAAGTATTTTCACAGCCAACAAGGTTACTGGGTGTTGCCTGAGGTGTGGTTTCTAAGACCAGCAGCAGAATTTGAGAACTGGGCAAGATTTTTAGGGTTTTCTGCAGCAGGAAATCTCCTTTCCTCAGGACACTAGCAGCCAATCAGATTACAGCAAGCGAGGGCAAGAAGGAAAAGGGAAACGGCAGAAGAAAAGATGGTAACTAGGAACAAAAGGATGCCAGCCAGCATAGAAGCTATGTGACTGTTTCGTTCCAGAAATTTGTCAGTGTGCAAATTTGTCAAAGTGAATATCAAAATGAGAAAATATTAGACATAGTATTCACTTTTCAAACAACCTGGTTGCTGGCTAAGTTCACAGGCAAATCCTAGTGAAAAGAAATCTTAAGAAACTCTTCTTTCTGGGAAATGTTTCAATATAAAAACCCACAAAATAAATAGGATGCCCTGTGTCCTTTTAAAGGTCATGTATAACGTTGTTTGATATTACCAATAAGAGATGAAGCTGTAACACAAAAGGAGGAGCCAAAATCCATTTAGCGCAATGAATCAAAGGTTACCAGCCATCAGGGGAGAGTGACAAAAAGGCTTGTTGAGAAGATCAATCTGAAGACAGGCTATTAAGTAATGAGTTAAGTAATTAAGAATTAAGTAATGGCTGTTATATCAAGATTGCCATGCTGATGAATGAAACTATAACCACGTTGTAAAATGTAATCTTAAACATGCACGCCACCCATAGCACAAAGCTCTGATATTCTTTATCTTTACATCGCCTTATTGATATTAACCAATTATTACAACACCCCCATGAAGTTTGTGCAACATATAGGAAGATGGCAACCCTGATGGATGATTAACTCATAAGAAAGGATCCTTTATCTCCTTTCTCCTGCTGTGACCTTTGACCAGTCGTCTGTATCAGATGAACGTCTTGGCTAACATTTCCCCTTCTCCTAATCCTTACCAAACTCTGAACCGTTTGCACACGCTACATTTTCATGGTGCTTATCCCAAAGGTAGTTGCCATCTGTTACAACACTGTGTTAGCCATGGCATGAAGCTGTTCATGTCTGGAATGAGCAGAGCCAGCTTCAGGTTTGGGGCAGCCCTCCAGAAAGATGCCCTTGGTACTCCTGCCCACCTCTGCGAAGTGGCAGTGAGTCCGTCTAAGAACACAAGAAGAATCTGCTGGATCAGACCAATCATCCATCTAAGTCAGGGGTAGGCCACCTAAGGCGCATGGGCCACAGGCAGCCCACGGGGGTCGTTTAACTGGCCCACAAGCCAGTGGCGGAGCTTCATGCTCCGGCACCGGGGGCAGAGAGCAGGCGGGGCAGGGCTGGCGCACGTCCCAGGGGCAGAGAGTGCCACCTGCAGGGGCAGGGCGTGCGTCCCAGTGGCAGAGCATGAGTCCTGGGGGCGGGGTACGCCACCTGCGGGGGCAAGGCACCCAGCGCGGGTGGGGCAGCCATGATGGCACCCTGGGGATCAAGCTGCCCCCAAACCCAGCCGCCCGCTTAGCGAGTCCCCGCGCACTGCACTAAACCAGCGCAGTGCGGCGTGGGGACTTGTTTCTGCGGTGCCAGAAATCACGCCTGCACAGACACCGGAAATTGTGCCTGTGCAGATGCAGACGCCAGAAATCGCGGGTGCGCACGCTCACATGCATGTACAATCCAGCCCACGGAGGGATCTCCGCTGGAGTGAACCGGCCCAGGCGAGGTAAACGTTGCCAACCCTTGATCTAAATCCATCATCCTGCTCTCACTGTGGCCAAAGGAAAACGTTCAAGCAGGACCTGAGTACAAGAGTAAAGTGGTACCCCGGGTTAAGAACTTAATTTGTTCTGGAGGTCTGCTCTTAACCTGAAACTGTTCTTAACCTGAAGCACCACTTTAGCTAATGGGGCCTCCCGCTGCCACTGCGCCACCAGAGCATGATTTCTGTTCTCATCCTAAAGCAAAGTTCTTAACCCGAGGTACTATTTCTGGGTTAGCGGAGTCTGTAACCTGAAGCGTCTGTAACCTGAGGTACCACTGTACTTTGCCCAGTTGCTGGTTTGTACGGGGGAAAGTCCCTCAAAAGTCAGGATTAGAAAACCTGAAACAGTCAGTGACAATGTAAGGGTTTCAAATAAGCCTCACCTTGATTAGAACATACTAAATTCTTTCTATTACGTGTTCAGACCCAGAAACCTCCCCCTAAATAAATTCACACATGACTCAAATTTTAGTTTTGGTTTTTGGCAGAATTTAGGCCACAACTTTATCGATTACAGAAAGTGACTGGTTGCATAGGTTCTGATTCGACTAGCTCCCTGCCATGCAGGTAGCGCTGACCCAGGGTTCCAGCATAGGTCAGCCAAGGGTGAACACCTGGATAAGCGGAAAGCCGGGAACGGGCTAACTCCGCCACCCAAATACCCCCCTGGACTCAGGCATGGGCACAACCCCCTCTCTGGGGTCGACCAAACCATTGAGTCCCTAGATTCCTTTAACAGAATACCCTTCACACAGGAATGGCGAGAGCGTTTTCCCATCCCTATCACCTGAACCAGAGCCTATCCGCAACCTTACAAGTTGTGATGGTTTGCTACGCGGCAGGCGAAACCCAAATGGCAACGGCCAATCAGCCAAGTGGGGGAAATTCCTGCCATGCCCCTGTCCCAATGACAGACGATGGCATAGCAAGGTCAAGCACAAAGCCCTAAAAGTAGGGGGAAGTGGGCGGGTTCCGAATTCACGCGCCGAAAGAGGAAGCTCTGGGTCCTGTGCATGGGCATAAATAGGTCCCTCGAACCGTTTGGACTGCATCCCATTGGCCAGATTACACCCAGCTTTGAGGGACCTACCAATCGGGTGTTGTGGCTGACCAATAGAACCCACCCACAACACAGGGTGTCGGTTATCCAGGTCTCACCGCAATACGTGCCCTCTTTAAGGGAGGACCCGATTTCACCCAATAGCATGGTTGCAGAAGAAAGAAAATGCAGTTCTAACTTTGCAGTGGGATAAATATCACTCTAAAACTAAGCTGAATACTGCAGGAAAGTAAATCTGAATAAGTAATAAGGCTGCTTGCTTTACAGCTGTAAAGTGCTTTGGGTATTATAAATGTTTGCATTTTATTGTCTTGAGTTTGATTCCATGGGAATAAAATATGGTAATTTCAAACTTTTAAGTCCCCAAACAACATCCCAAATCACATGCATTGCTCGATCCTTTTTCTTAATTCTATGCACCAACACTTCATTATTGGAAAGTCAAATTTGCAACTTGCTGGAGATGGGGTTAGTAGCACACACACACACACACACACACACACACACACACACACACACACACTGCAGTGCTGCCAAGATAAGAAAATGCAGGAATAAAAACATTGGTCCAATACCATAGATATTGCTGGTCTCCCCACTGAGCCATTGTCTACCCTGACTGATGGCTGTTCTCCAGGTTTTAGACAAGAGTCCTTCTCAGCCTTACCTGGAGATACCAAGAATTGGTTATCTGCAAAGTTTATTTGTGAAGCTGGGCAACTTTTACTGAAAGCTGTAAGTGTAAACAAGCTAGAACAGGTAGGAGGTTGTTATAACTGTTTTATCCATTTTGAGAAAAGGATCCATTTCATTCCAATGGGGTTGTGCCCTAATGACAATTAAAACACTACTTTTACCAAATATCCTCAGGAAACCCTTTCCATCTCAAAACCTCCACATGACTTCCGTAAAAACCCTTGCACATTGCAAAGGATTCTGGGAACAGTGGAATGTTAATGGTGACAACCTCAGTTCACATGGCACACTCACTTTACGTGACACCTCAGTTCACTAGTTTGTTATGCTTCATACAGACACCTTGTGAGAACTGAGAGTGTGGCCTAGAATCCATTGCAAATATCCTATGCACTGCGTATTGCAAGTGAACACTGAAAGAGGGACAATCTGTTTTTCAGCATGTGCTATTAGGGTTTTCTCAGTCAGGAACCTGTTAAAAGTGTCCACAAAACACAGCTTGAAAACCACTGGTGTAAAGAATTGCTGGTTATATTTTCAAGTAGGGGAGTGATTTGGATTTCCATGACATGCCTGGTGAAAACACTGCATTAATTTTAGGTTGTAATCCAGGGATGGGAAACTTGGGGGAGGCATATGATATTGGGCACCAACTCCCATCATCTCTAGCCAGCATAGCCAATGGTTAGGGCTGGCAGGAACTGTAGCCCAAACACATCTGGAAGGCCATAGTTTCTTCATTGGACTCAATGGTACTTCTGAGTAGATATGTCTAAGAGTGTGCTATGTTACCAAGCCGAAATGGCTTACAGATTCAATCAAATATAAAATAAATTTCTACCTACCCGGTAGGATGATTCTGAAGATCAGAGTTTCTGGAAGTTCTTAACCAGCACATATAAGCCTCGTGATTCATGGCTTCCGACCCCTGGAGCCATCTAAAAAGAAGCAATATTTTTATAGCTTAGGGTTTTCTGTTTTGATCAATGATTAGGATGTTGCTAATTCTTTCTTTCACAGTATAACAGCCGTGCCATTCAGGTTTCTGCTTTTTTAACCTCTTGCAGCAGATAACTTCAAGCAAGTAGAGGAGCTTAATTTTAAAACTATGGATTTGGCGAACAATAGAGGAATAGTAGCGGATACTCGCTTGGATCAGAGCTATGAACTTGGCAGGTGTTGTGAGTCATGACAATCTGTTATGAATCTGTTCTGCATCTCTTCCTGGGTTAAATGTAGTTCCATCATTAACTGGGCTGGGGGAAAATAGAATTGATATATTTATGGGACATTAAACCTCTAAAATAATAACGATTCCACTTTGCTATATACTATCAGTCACATCCACCAGCAGAAGGTTGAAGCTGGTTTGCCCAGACAAATGGCGATCAAAAAAACTGGACAGCAGACATTTTTGGGTTTTGGATAGTGTTCTGATGTTTCTGTGAGTCTAGTAGCCCCAAATGTGTGCTTGCATATGATATTCACTTTGGAAAAGGACACTATTTCAAAGACACTATTTAACTCCTATTTAACTGTCACCTCCTAAGAAAACTACAGCTGTGAATACCGCCATGGAGTTTTCAATGCAGTCAGAGCTTCTTGGACTCCAGCTCCCATAAAACCCAACAAGCACAGCCAATGGACAGGCATTATGGGAGTTGGAGTTGAGCATCTTTTGGAACTCTAAATGTATAAACTGCCACACTTTTCTCTCTTCGGATTCATGGGATGGGAGATATTCTTCCCAGTGTTTCCACTAGGCATTACTGTACAAATAAAATGCAAATGGCCGAAATATTGGGAAATTTTGGAGCAAGAGGGAGATAGACTGAAATTGCAGAGTTTTGAGAAATTAAAAAACAAAGTGCGAGACTGGCTTCATTATTATCAGATAATGGAGGCATATAATTTGGACAAGAAAATTGGCTTCCAGGTGGAAAAATCAAAATTAGAAACAGAACTGCTAGAACCCAAAACTAAGATTTTGTCAAAGATGTATAGCTTGCTGTTGAAATGGAATACACAGGATGAAACAGTGAAATCTGCTATGATTAAATGGGCACAAGATGTTGGACATAACATAATGATGGCTGACTGGGAACAGTTATGGACCACAGGTATGAAGTTCACGGCATGTAATGCCTTAAGAGAGAATATTATGAAAATGATATACAGGTGGTACATGACACCAGTCAAGCTTGCAAAAATCTATCATTTGCCCGATAATAAATGTTGGAAATGTAAAGAAACTGAAGGTACATTCTTTCACCTTTGGTGGACGTGCCCAAGGATTAAGGCTTTCTGGGAGATGATTTATAATGAAATGAAAAGGGTATTTAAATATACCTTTCTGAAGAAACCAGAGGCCTTTCTCCTGGGCATGGTCGGCCAAATGGTGCCAAAGAAGGACAGAACTTTCTTTATGCATGCTACAACAGCAGCAAGAATACTTATTGCAAAGTATTGGAAGACACAAGATCTACCCACTCTGGAAGAATGGCAGATGAAGGTGATGGACTACATGGAATTGGCGGAAATGACTGGCAGAATCCGAGACCAGGGAGAAGAGTCGGTGGAAGAAGATTGGAAGAAATTTAAAGACTACCTACAGAAATATTGCAAAATTAATGAATGTTAGAATGATGTCAGAATGAAGTTACCAGTAAGTGGTTTAAGCAGCAATGTTATAAAGCTGTATGTAAAAATGGATTGTTAACAGGTGAGAACCCAAAGTTATAATATATTATGTTAAAGGACTAAGATAAAAACAAAGAGGGAAAGAAATTGCTGAATTAACTAACTGAATTGGAATACAAAAAAGGGAGGTGTGAGGAGGTCAGGGAAACAAGGAAATGAATGTAAGGTATGGAAAGACTGATGTATTTTTTTAAAGTGTTTTTTATCTTTTTTCTGTATTTTGTATTTTTTCTTTTATTTTTACTTTTGTCTTTCTTTTTTCCCCTTTTTTTAATTCATGTAATTCTTTTCTTTGAAACTTTAATAAATATCATTTTTTTAAAAAAACACAAATAAAATGCAAATGGCTCCCAAAGAAAAACTGAAGTCGCAGCGACAGGATCTCTTTTACAAGCAGAACTCCCATCTGCATAATGCAGAACATGAAAACCTGCAGAATTGTTTTAGATATATGAGGGTTTTTAAAAAAATAATCTGTTATTTTCTGTATCGTTAATTTTCTTAACAAGCTATAGCAGTTGGTGGTGTCTTTTCTTTCTGGTGGTGTTTCTCTGCAGAAAGAAATTTTCCCCATTACCCAAATGTGCTATTTTTTCTCCCACGGTCGCCATCTTGGTCTACAGCAAGTTATTGTTTTTAAACGAAGCAACCATTTGGGTAACCAGCCTGCAGATAGTGCAAAATGTTCTAAACTATACATAGCTCAAGACTCAACTCTCTCAGAAGTCTGGTTGGGTAGAAGCAGCCAATGCTATGCTGAGTATGATTTAAGGAAGGTCTCTGCCAAGTTGGGAACTGAAAGTGCAGCTGAATCCCAGTTTTAGGTAACAGAACCCTTTCTAAAAAAAATTTAGCCCAGCCCTCTCCTCAAAATACTCCTAAGATTGTAGACTTAATATTCAGCATGAGATAAAGAATGGTGCAAAGTGTTTTAATGAATCAGAGATCATGTCTCATCATGATTTTTATTTTTGTTTGATAATTTTTAAATGGAATTTACTTTGATAATTTAGACTGAAATCTTCAAGCCATTAACTCTGGAATAGCCTGTGCTGATTGAAAACAGTTTTTGGTTTTTTAAAAGGCTAAATTACAAGCTTACTAATATAGCAAAGAAAGAAAGAAATAAAGATCATTTTACCAATGACTATTGAAGATGTTTATGATGTAGGCTACAATACCATAAACATTTACCTGGGAGTAAGTCCCACTGAAGGGACACGGGTGGCGCTGTGGGTTAAACCACAGAGCCTAGGACTTGCTGATCAGAAGGTCGGCGGTTCGAATCCCCACAACGGGGTGAGCTTCCGTTCCTCGGTCCCAGCTCCTGCCAACCTAGCAGTTCGAAAGCACCTCACAGTGCAAGTAGATAAATAGGTACCGCTCCGGCGGGAAGGTAAACGGCGTTTCTGTGCGCTGCTCTGGTTCTCCAGAAGCGGCTTAGTCATGCTGGCCACATGACCCGGAAGCTGTCTGCGGACAAACGCCTGCTCCCATGGCCTAGAGAGCGAGATGAGCGCCGCAACCCCAGAGTCGGTCACGACTGGACCTAATGGTCAGGGGTCCCTTTACCCCTTTACCTTTAAGTCCCACTGAACTTAATATGGCTTAATTCAGATGGCTTGCTCTGTCAGGCCATTGCTATTGTCTCAGAAGGTGTGCCTCTGACAGTATGCTCTTTTGCATTTCTACTCACTAATAAGTACCACCAAATAAAAGGGTGTTTCCATAAGTGTGTATAGGAGTGCAGCCTGTGTGTCAGTTAGTGTTGAGGTGAATGAATGGTGACCTTTCTGGGGCTTGTACAACTGAATCATTTTGAGAGTAGCGAGAACAGTTCCGCTGTTCTATAGGCACAAGTGCATGAACAGAGTGTGATTGACTAGTTGGTGCAGAATATAGATGCGCATAGCGCTGAAAGTAACGTAGTGTGGGTGGATAATATCTGTATAGATGAGACTGAAGCAGAGCCATCTTGCAGAATTCTTCGATCAGGGTGAATACCTTGCTGTGCGGACAGATGAAATTGCCAGCTCACCTCCGCAAGATAGGATGCTTCACCCATTACTTGGGCAACAGGTATGCATTTCAGAGGGACTGCCTTGGGGTTCAGGATGTTCTCAATTTGATTGGCTGCATTGCTCAGTGAAGGTGACATTCTCACATAGAGGATATAGATTTCCATAAAATGTGCATGCGTTGATTTATACGTATGGATGCCATTTTAAAAACAATAACTCTAATTTAAATAAACAATATTATGCATCTCATGATAGTGGAGTAGCCTGTGACCAGGTGGGCGTCCTCAATCTGCTGTCCTGGTGCTGTCAATGCGCAACTTCCAAGATCTCTGTCTCTCCCTTTTTATGGTTCTTTATCTTAAAACTAGACAGCTCTTCAAAAACTAGACAGTCCTCTGCAAAGGACACAGGGCCACAGTACAGTTCAGACAGAAGTCTTTTCCTAGCCCTGCCTGGAGACCTTTTCCTGTTTCACGGAATGTACCGTATTTTTCGCTCTATAAGACGCACCAGACCACAAGACGCACCTAGTTTTTGGAGGAGGAAAACAAGAAAAAAAATATTCTGAATCTCAGAAGCCAGAACAGCAAGAGGGATCGCTGCGCAGTGAAAGCAGCAATCCCTCTTGCTGTTCTGGCTTCTGGGATAGCTGTGCAGCCTGCATTCGCTCCATAAGACGCACACACATTTCCCCTTACTTTTTAGGAGGGAAAAAGTGAGTCTTATAGAGCAAAAAATACGGTATGTGATCCACCTTTCCTATTGATCAAGCCTAAAAATGCATATGATCAGGGCTTTATTTCAGCACCTCTCAGGTGTGCGCCATTGCCTTTCTAAGAGAACAAGAGAGGCGTTTGTGGTGAGTTCTGGCACCTCTTTTTCTAGATGAATAGCACTGCATATGATTATCTTGGAAAGAAGACCAATAAACTACAGGTCCCATGTGTCATGCTCCTCAAGGGGCTTCTGAGAATGGAAATAGCAATTCAGAAGCGCTATTTCTGCTTATTTCACTTAGCAAGCTGGGTCAGGGATAAGCACAAAAGATGAAACTAGATAAGCTAGTCTTAGATGTACCTTCCAACTCTAACCTTTATTATTATTATTATTATTATTATTATTATTATTACAGCTGATGGATAACTGGAATTTGTCCAACGGTTTTCACTAAGAGGGAAAAGTAAATGAGAATATCACTGTTTATAGTGCTGTTATAGAGTGTTTTTCTGTAATGCACGAGTTTGGTAATTAAATCTATTTCTGCTGGTCTTGTGGCCATATGTCTGCAATATGTAAAAATACATTTTGTTCTCTTCCCCCACCCCTCCTTTCTCAATCTCTTTATAAAAAAAAAAATCCTTTTGTTCCTAGTACAGACTGGCTGTCAGATTGAGCCCTCCAGATTCCTGTGCGCTGGTATCCACAAGCTCTTCCTTGCCAAGCTGCCAGTCTGAAGCGTCACACCTTAGTGCCTTTAAAGATTGCCCTGCAGAGATAGAGGGAAATGGCAATTTTTACATGATGCAGTCTGGCGGCCCAGGAGATTTGAAGTCAGAACTGGTGCCAAGATTTACCCAGGAGAGCAAGCAGAGGCAAAACAGAGAACCTGGGCCAAAGGAGGGGAGGGAGGGGTGGCGGAGGGGAGGGGGGGGAGTGAAGGGGGGAAGAAAAGAGGGGAAAACGTCAGAGCCGGAGAAAGGGTGTGCTAAAAGTACTGGTGGGGAGAAGGCTACTGAATGGACAGAACGGTAGCGTTTGCCTATGTTTACTAAAATGGTTGGGGTCCCAAAGAATGTCAAAGGGAAGAGGTTGATGTTTTTTGTCCCCCCCGCCCCAAATTGTAGTAGATTGCAGAATGTAAATGAGACAATTATTACACCAATGCTCATCAAGCTGTGCTGGAAAGACTTCAATAGCCTGATGAATATGCATGCAAATTTGTTAATTAAGTTAATTATTCTGCTGAAAATTCATTTGTCTTCCAAGGACATTTTCCCAATGATTTTAACATGCTTGTGCCATTAGTCATGCTCCATGCTATTTAACATTACTTTTTGTCCACTTTTTTCCCTTTACTTCTCCTCTCGTTTTTGTTTTTTTTTTAAGTTTTAAAACCAAACGATTGGCTCCCTTAATTGACCCCTGCAACGCTGGAAAGAGACTTACAGCTGGCTCCGTAGGAATCTCTTACGACGCATTTCATTTAAATATTTCTTTGACATAGAAAATGTCACCTAAGAGAATACAAAGCCGCCCAGCGGTACTATGTGTGCTGCTCCACGCAGGGAAGCGCCAAGAGGTAAATCGCTCCCCGCTATAGGGTATTTCTCCAGCTGTACTTTTATTTAACACCAGCAGCTACCCAACCGTGCTCCAAAAGGTATGATGATCTTTCCCTAGATTTCACCCTCCTATGAGCATATTACAGCATATTCAAGATGCTCGCTCAAACAGGAACAAGGTCTGTGAGACTTTTTCTGTCACCATGAGGCCCAAAACCTGTTACCATGGCAACCAAAGGGAACAGAGAGTTTAAATTCATATCGAAATGGCAAAATGGCATACTTTAAAGAAACAGAAGGGTTTTGTTTTGTTTTTTGGAGGGGGGGTTGTTTTAATTAAAAGAAAACCCAACAAACAAACCCTAAGCAAGAGAAGAGGACCACAATGGTGTTCCTCTTCCTAGTTTTAATGAGAGCTAAACCTTCTCGTTTTCTTTATTTCCACTTCAGTGGAGGCACAAAATATCGGAAATATTTAATGCCCAGAGCTGGCACTGCCAACACCCTTGGGGCATTCACCAGAGCCTTAGCACCCTGACAGAGGCCACCACAGGTGCATATTCTGGATCCTACTTTAAATATTTTTGCTGGGACAGAGCTCCGAACAGCACCAGACAGCTAGGTGCGGCCGCCATTTTAATTCCCCATGCTGCCTCTCCCTAATGTCATTCTGAAGCATTGCAGCAAATTAAAATGGCAGCTCCCCGGTACTGTTATACCTTGCCCTTGCAAGCTAAGCCTAGGAGAGTCTGCCAATTGGGGGGCAGTCACCAAAGGAAAATTCAAACCTGGAATTGACCCTGCTAATACCACGAAAAGGAAACCAGAATGGGAAGTCTCTCGCGTACCACAGACCCTCCAAGGGCATCCCTGATTTAGGGAAGCTGTCCCAGTTTCTGACTTGATCCCAGAATGCCCCACTTTTCCTTAGGGTGTCCCTATTTTCAATGGAGAAATGTTGAAGGGTATGGAGCAGGCATAGGCAAACTCGGCCCTCCAGATGTTTTGGGACTACAATTCCCATCATCCCTGGACTACTGGTCCTGTTAGCTAGGGATTATGGCCATGGAGTTGTAGGCCAAAAACATCTGGAGGGCCAAGTATGCCTATGCCTGGTATGGAGTTATCCGACCCCTGCGTCATCTGAAGGCAATCTAGTATAAGGCTTTTTATTTCATGTTTAATGTTGTATTATGTTTTTATATATGCTGGAAGCCACCCAGAGTGGCTGGGGCAACCCAGGAAGATGTGTTGGGTATAAACAGTAAAATTATCATTATGGAATGGGACGTCCCTATTTTCATTGGATAAATGTTGGAGAGTGTGGTACTATATGCCTCTGCAATGTCATATAGCTGAACCTACACAAGCCTAGAGAGAGCCTAGAGAAATAGGACTCTTATAAGTGGAGCTGTGTGTGGTCCTTTTGTTGTGCAACACACGATCCAAGGGAAGCTGGTGGAGCGGGGGTTATAAAAGATAAGAAAATTAGAGATAATGAAGTTTAAGAAATTAATTGGCAAAAGATCTCTCTTTTGTGCAGCCCTTCCACACTACAAAGTCTGAATGGCCCTGTAGTGTCACAGAGATCGTAAACCAATTAGGATGATATTTTAAACTCTGTAATTTCTGCAATTCCATCTGCTTTAGACGGTTTAATTAGGGAAAGTTACAAAAGCCAAATATATTTGACTATTTTGAAAGCAAGCCCAAAGGCAAGAAAGAAGAGTCACTTGGCAAAATGTGCAGTCATATTGCAAGGAGCAGGGTAGGGAAATGGGATTGGTGTTTCCGCCCCATCCCACCCCGCACTCAAAAAAGGAAGAATGTTTTAAGTGTCCTAAAAGGTAACAGATAACAGCTAATATATCTGTCGTTTTCTGTACAGCAATAGAATTTGGCCCCATCTCCTAGCCCTGTTCCTACTGAAATGAAGGCTAAAATATCATGGGGTTAGAAGGATACAGGTAGGTAGCTGTGTTGGTCTGCCGTAGTCGAAACAAAATAAAGAAAATTCCTTCCAGTAGCACCTTAGAGACCAACTTTGTTATTGGTATGAGCTTTCGTGTGCATGCAGACTTCTTTAAATACACTGAAACAGAAGTCACCAGACCCTTATACAGTGGTACCTCAGATTAAGTACTTAATTCGTTCCGGAGGTCCGTTCTTAACCTGAAACTGTTCTTAACCTGAAGCACCACTTTAGCTAATGGGGCCTCCTGCTGCTGCTGCGCCGCCGGAGCACGATTTCTGTTCTCATCCTGAAGCAAAGTTCTTAACCCGAAGTACTATTTCTGGATTAGCAGAGTCTGTAACCTGAAGCATATGTAACCTGAAGCATATGTAACCCGAGGTACCACTGTAGTGAGAGGGTGGGGAGGGTATTATTCAGAAGGGTGGTGGGAATGGGTGATTGGCTGATAGGTGTGGTAAACCAGTTGACGACTTAACGACTGCAGTTAGTCTTACAGGAAAATGGCCAAAAATAGCTTTATCATGCATACATGATCTAGTGACTTCTGTTTCAGTGTATCTGAAGAAGTGTGCATGCACACAAAAGCTGATACCAATAACAAACTTAGCTGGTCTCTAAGGTGCTACTGGAAGGATTATTATTTTTTATGGGGTTAGAAAGTTTTGGTCCTCTTTGTGTGCATGTATAACCCTCGACTACACACCTGGTCCTTCAAAGAGAGTGCAGTCCTGTCCATCACAGGCTGTACGTATAATTTGCATTCATAAGAACCACCTGCCTGCCTCCAGCACTAATCCAGGTGAACTTGGACTCATCTGACCAGATACTGACCCTGCACAGCACAACCCCACAAGTTCTGCCATATTAGTCCCGTCCCCCGAGTCCAGGTGCTGTGTGGAATCTGAAAAGGGCCTGAAAGGTGTAAATCACCCAGATGTGAGCAGCTGCTCAGACTCCATTGCCCCTTTGCAAACATCTGTATCCAAATGTGCAGGTATTGTTTTTCATTCCTACAGGGCTTGTCTGTGGTATACCCTTCATTTTGGTAACGCAGCAAAGGAAATTAGGCTAAGAGATAATGGCTTGACCAAGCGTATCTGCCATGAACTTCAGAGCTAAAAATGGAACCACAATTATATTGCATTTTTATCCTATCCTTCCTGCCCAGCTCAGAGTACAGCGTAATCTTCATAACTAAATGGGATGTATACCTAATTCTCCCCAGTCCTAGTCTGACACTTTAACCCATGGGTAGGCAAACTAAGGCCCAGGGGCCAGATCCAGCCCAATCGCCTTCTAAATCCGGCCCGTGGACATTCCGGGAATCAGCGTGTTTTCACATGAGTAGAATGTGTGCTTTTATTTAAAATGCATTTCTGGGTTATTTGTGGGGCATAGGAATTCGTTCTCCCCCCCCAAAAAAAAAAATAGTCCGGCCCCCCACAAGGTCTGAGGGACAGTGGACCGGCCCCCTGCTGAAAGGTTTGCTGACCCCTGTAACCACAACACTAGTCTCACTTTCAGGAGGAAGGCAGACTCATTGCAGACTCATTTTCTTAGGAAATCATCCTCTGATTTTCAAGATGTTCAAAACAAATTGACCTATTAGGTTTGTATCATGTTCATTTAGTTTTGGTAATATTCCTCTGCCTAGCAGATGTGTGTTGTTATGGGCCTTGGGTATCATCATTCAGCAATAGCTGATAGCAGTCGGACAGCAATTTGACGCATGGGGTCCTCCTTGTTTTAATATTTCCCATACCATGACTGGGATGCAACAAGTCTCCCGCTCGGCCCCTTTTCTGTGTGACAAAACATTATGTGGCATTGTCAAAATTGTGTAAGATAGCTTTTTTTAAAGAAGAAAAAGAACAAAAAATCACAGTTGTCTTCTTAAGAGGAACATGGTTAAAACAAAGGGTTATTAATTAATTTTATTCCCTACAGCTTGATGGGAAAGATGGAATGTTAAGTGGGGGCCGAATATCTGAAATAACATGATATATATATATATGCCTTTGCACACAGAGAGAGAGAGAGAAAGCAAAAAAAATAAGTAAGTTAATTGGACCTGACAATTTCATATAAATGTTCAGCAAACAATGTCATTTTTAAAAAAAATAAACTGAACAAGTGGCCATTTCTGAGCATCCGCATCTCTTTAATATTCCTGTCATGAGTTACTAGTATAGAACAGACACTTCCCATTTGGGTACTCAGTACAGCATCCATTCTCTGGGCAGCATTTTGGCAGGTACTAGAATAATGTAAAACAAATGGTTTCAAAAACCTTAAAAATAGGCCCCATTGGTTTAATGAAAATGGACTGAGCTTGTAAAATGCTGGCTGTTTGTGACAGACATTTAAAAAATAATAGCGCGTATTATAAGGGAAGTGCGTCTTTCTGACTGCATTAAGGGTTTGTTGTTTCCAAAGTACTCAATAACACGAGAGATGTGGAGAAACTGTGGTTCTGCTCTGCTAACTTTTGGCAGAAAGGGGAATGATTTCATTCTGCCCACCAAAACTCTTTCTCTTTACAGAAAGAGAAAGAAGGAACCTTTTACCACATGTGGTGGACGTGCCCCAAGGTAAAAGACTTCTGAGAAAGGATTTATAATGAATTGAAAAAAGTGTTGAAAAACACATTTATTAAAAAAACAGAAGCCTTTTTACTTGGTATAGTGGGGGGTGAAATCCCCAAAAAGGATGTTACTTTTTTTCTGTATGCCACAACAGCTGCGAGAATATTGCTAGCGAAGAATTGGAAGAAACAAGATTTACCAACTATTGAAGAATGGCAGATGAAGATGATGGAATAGATGGAACTTGCTGAACTGACCGGGAAACTCCAAGACCAGAGAGAAGAGACCGTGGAAGAAGATTGGAAGAAGTTTAAGGAATATTTGAAACAATATGTTAATATTTAAATCTTAGAATAGCTTTGGAAGTGGATATAGGCGGTGGGTTAGAAGTAGAAGATAGTGTATTTTATAAGTGATAAAATGTGAAGTTTTTTATGGTTAAAGTAAGTGTGATTTAAAAAAAAAAAGATGGTTAGAAATTATGATATATGTAAACTGCTAAAGATGAAGTAAAATGAAAATCAGATAGGTGGGACTTGGGGAAGCCCACTTAACAATGTTTAGGAAAATAAGGATATGGCAAGAATTTGTTTGTATTGTTTGTCTTTTCTGTTTGTGTTTTTTATTTGTGTTATAAAATGAATAAATATTTTTTTTAAATCTAGTGTGGGAATGATGGACCTCTAACTTGAGTGCGCCAAGGGTTCAGGGAAGAGAGGGGAAGTAAAACATTATTTCCTCACCCTGTCCTGATGCCCCACCCCCTTTGTTTCTGGAGTGGTTCTAGAACCTTCTAGAAAGCTGTGAATCCCCAGCATAGCTGTCAAGTATCCCTTATTTGAAGGGACAGTCCCTTATTCCAGCGCCATGTGCCGCTGCTGTCCCTTATTGATGGATGTCCCTTAAATGTCCCTTAAATGATGTCCCTTAAATTTCAAAGGAAGCAGCTCCTCTCCCTCCCTCCCTGCCGGCCAGGGAGGAGGGAGGCTCCAACTGTGTTGCTTGGCTGTGTTGCTCACCCAATAAGAAGTCTAAGAACGACTGGGGGGTGGAGCTTGCATGCCTTGTGTGTGGCTAGTTAATGCAAGCTGAGGGGTTTTTTGAATGCTGGATGCCATTTTGTTGCACGTGCTGCTGCAAACGTTGCAGTGCAAAGCCAGGCTGGGGAGCCATCTTAAGTTGAAGCTGCATAGGCCTTGTGGTGCATGTGATTCAGATTCTATTCAGTTGAACCTCTGGTTACAAAGTTGGCTGGACAGTGTTCTCAAAGCTACCAGCATGAGTTTGACCAGACTGCAAGAGGACAGGAAGTCCATGGAGTGCCTGGAACAGGTGAGGCTGCAGGTCCCTTATTTTGGCTGCTGGTCCCTTATTTTCAAATCTGTAAGTTGACAGCTATGATCCCCAGACTCATTCAAAATAAAATAGTGCCGTCTTACCTGTGCCAACAGAAAACATTGAGATGTCATTGCAGGCAGTGCAAACTCAGACAGTGGCTCATCTTCCTTCTCTCTATTCAAATTACCTGCTCCGTCCACCCCACCAAGAAAGCTAGCTAGTAACCATGCCATATGTATCACTCTATCACTCCAGCACTAAAGCAGAGGAGGCAACATGATACCTTTCAGGTGTTGTGGGACTCCAGCTTCCATCGCACCTGATTTCATTCAGGTGTTGTGGGACTTCAGCTCTCATCACACCTGATTATGGGCTGTGCTGACTGGAGCTGATGAGACTTAAGCAACATCTAGAGATCTGGATGTTGGCTACTCTGTTCTAAAAGTCACAAGAACAAGGAAGGAAGGAACCATTTTTTTAATTAAAAAAAAAGGAGCAATGTCTTCACATATTTGTACATACACTGTAGCAGAAACACCTGAGCTACTGGAGAAGGGAAACCATTTTATCTTGAGTTCCCCCATTTGCTCTCTTCTCCTGGGGTCTTGAGTGATAATGTCAACTTGTCACAGGTACATTTCTGCTGCTGCTTCACCTCCACAGTTTGTTATAATGGGAGCTTTGAGGGTGGAAACTGGCAAGTAGTTTGTGGCTTCATGGAAGTGAACTTGATCGGTGCTTGGACAGCAGACCACGGGGAGCCCCATGCAAACCATTCAGCTTTCCAAGCATGCATAAGGGATTTATATATAAAACAAACAAACAAAAGTAATTAGTGGTAATGCCCCTTTATTGATACCAACAGTGAGCACACTTTATTTGATGTGGAAAAGAGGCCATCTTGGTCAAAATGTTTTTTTCCCTATGAAACGAAGAGTACATCTAAAACAACATAGTGTGGGTTATAATTTTAATTCTGTATATAATGCCTTGTTTTTTCACTCTCTCCATAAATTGAAAGGGCACACAGCAAACAAACACACACAGACCAACAACCCTGGGTTTCAATAACTCACATGTGTGTTTGTGGAGTGTAAAGTCCATGGAGTAAACAAATTTGCCATTTATGTTACTATTGCCAGGGGGGAGAGAATCTACCTGTACCCTAAGGGATGGGAAAGGAAGCATGTAAAATGGTCATGGAGAGGTCAGGCTCTCATGGCTGAATAGACAGACAAGAAGGAAACCTACATAAGGACAAGGGGTTTGGAAGCCAATGATTAGCAACTAATACAGCAACAAAAATACCAGGGCCCAAATTAAGTTTTCCCATGTTCAGATTTCTATAAATTGATTTCAGACATTTTAGCAGATGCTGTTGATCTTAAATCTTCCATGACCAGAAAACACAGAGACTGTTATGGTAGATTTCATGGTTTTGCTTTCAGAGAGAGCCACCAGGGAGTGTACTGCATTGGACATGCCCTGGCAATATAATGCCAATTAAAAAATAACAATTCGTTGTAAAGAGCTTAGAATATTTTAGCATAAAGAGCAAGAGGTTAGTTCACTATTCCAGGATCCTTGTGTTACAAACCCGCTTTAACCACTGCTGTGGAGAAACAAGAGATGGGTGAATTGGCAAATTAGATTAAGGTATGTCAAAAAAGTAGTTTGAAATTCTAGATGGTCAACTTCTCCATTAGACCAAAGTCCAAACCCTTTGTCTCCAGGAATACAACTGAAATTATCCAAAACCTTCCAGTTTTGAGCAATCCATAGATGAGCTGCGGCTGGTGGACGTGTGATAAATTCTTTGTGGCGAAGGGATGGTTACAAACAGAAGTTTGGGGTTGCAGCAATAATACCTACCATGAAACATGCATCTTTCTGGAGGCAATGAAAGGATGGGGCAAAAAGGCCAAATAGTTGTAATGTCTTTAAAAAAATATATAGAAGAGCTTCATGATTGCAAGGGGGAAATCAAACAACAGGCTGTCTGGGATCTAATTTGCATTTTTTGGATGGTTAATTAGGTCACAAGGGTTAATACGTTAAAAAATGGTCTGCCTATTGTTATGTTGGTTGTCAGAACCTATCTCAATCAAGCATAGCTGCAGATGATCGGGCATCTGTCATTGATCAAAATGGAAGTCTTCATTTTGTCTTAGAAAAATGAAAGGGGAGCCAAATAACAAAGAAGAATTCAGGAGAGTGCTCCGTTCATAAGCACAATAAGGAGAAATAGGCTGTTAAGAGACATTAAAATGTTTGTCACAGAGCAGGGGAGGTCTCAGGAAGGAATGTTTTCAAGTTTGTTTTTCCCTCCTCCTCTGGTGCAGATATGCTGGCATGGGTGACATTTTCCTTCAGCTGTACTCACCTTTCTTTTGGAATCCTATTTAATCCATATGGTGTCTGATATTTTGGTGTACTTCAGGCAACCTTTCCCAACCTGGTGCCCTTTGGGATTGCTGCTCTACAACTGCCATCAGAGGCTCCCCATGTCAGTTCTGACCTAGTAAATTGAAGAAGCTATTTATTTTCTCGTCAAAGCATTGCCACACTGCTTTTCCACAAAGCTCAATGCAGCTTCAACCTTTCAACTTCCCAGACATACTCATGGTACTCAGAACGCCACAAGATTGGTGGACATAGACCATTTAAGGTTGGGTGATGTGCTGTGATTTGGAGATAACTTATAGCACAGCCTTAACCATGTCAACTCAGAAGTCAGTCCTCTTGAATTCTGTGGGGCCTACTCCCACGTACAGTAGTACCTCGGGTTAAGAACTTAATTCGTTCTGGAGGTCCGTTCTTAACCTGAAACTGTTCTTAACCTGAGGTACCACTGTAGCTAATGGGGCCTCCTGCTGCCACCACGCAATTTCTGTTCTCATCCTGAAGCAAAGTTCTTAACCCGAGGTACTATTTCTGGGTTAGCGGAGTCTGTAACCTGAAGCGTCTGTAACCTGAAGTGTCTGTAACCCGAGGTACCACTGTAGGTGGGGTTAGGATTGCACGCTAAATGCTGTATAGGACAATGTTTAAGAACACATGAAACAGATTCAGAGACGTTGTTAAGCAATTGTAATATTTCCAGACATCCAGGTAAATGATGAGTGAGTGACAGGTGACGTAGAGATTATTTACAGTGGGGTATATGGGTTCTTTGCTATGTTCATGGGGTGTGCAAGGATTCTAAGATGCTTCCTCTTTTTGGAGGAACAGACCTTACTATCATTTTTCTCTCATCCCTTTGGCATTTAAACCACAATCATATAATCTTTCCTGTATTTTGTTAATATCTTGCAACTTGTTTATGCTCCTTGACTATCTTATCGTTGTTTCTGTTTTATCTTTGGAACATCTATTAGCATGCCTCTGAGAAAATTCATCTTTATTCATCTCAGGCTGACAGTGTGTAAATTGTAAGGTACAAAGATATTGATATTCGTGGAGGGGGTAAATTCAGCTTAAATCTCTCTGGGACGTTTGTTTTGGTTTTGTGTTAAATTGAATTTGTTTAAATAAAACCATTTCATTGCCCGCCTTTGATCATTGATAAGAATGTTGAACACCTCAAGCAGGAGATTCAACATATCGCCATTTATTCAGCGCAAAGAGAGCTTCCATACTACCTGATGTCAACGCAAACAGAAAGTTTTCCAGACCACACTACACAACACACACATTTGGTTAGGCGATGTCAAGAGATGACAAATCAAATGGTTCACATGGGTTTGTGAACCAGTCCACAAAGGGAACGGCCATAGCGCAGTGGTAACCTGCAGAACATCTCAGGTTGACTCCCTGAGTTAGAGCCTACTACCTGAAACTCTGGTGAGCCACAGCTGGCCAATGTAGACAATACTGAGCTACATGGACCATTGGTATCAGGCATCTTCCGATGGTCTTTCAAGGGGCAGAAAGACTGTGGAGGCACAGAAGGTGCACAACACCTCCTTCAAAACCAGGAAAGGTAGTGTATTGTTGGGGTCTGGCATTGATTCATTTGAGCAGGAGGAAGGTCAGGATGGTCTGTTTTTCCCAGCACTTTCATATTTCACCTAAAATAATGAGAGAAATATGAGATTCTTGGGGAAACCTGATACGATTTTACAATCTGCAATTTGCCTCTTGGGTCTTCCCCAGGTATCCTCCACTTCCTTTGATGTTATAAAGCCGCAACTACTTCTCTAGGCTCTGCAAAGCACCTGCAGATAGTTTTGAGCCTTCATCATCGCTCGGCATCTTCAGAGTAGGCAAAACTTTGCCAGTGCTCATATCATTCAGCCTAGACACTGAGGTCCGGCTCTGAGGGCCTTCCAGCTGTTACCTCCCTGCGAGAAGTGAAGTTACAGGGAACCAGGCAGAGGGCCTTCTCAGTAGTGGCGCCCTCCCTGTGGAACGCCCTCCCATCAGAGGTCAAGTAAATAAACAACTACAGTGGTACCGCGGGTTAAGAACTTAATTCGTTCTGGAGGTCCATTCTTAACCTGAAACTGTTCTTAACCTGAGGTACTACTTTAGCTAATGGGGCCTCCTGTAGCCGACGGGCCGACAGAGCACGATTTCTGTTCTCATCCTGAAGCAAAGTTCTTAACCCGAGGTACTATTTCTGGGTTAGTGGAGTCTGTAACCTGAAGTGTATGTAACCTGAAGCGTATGTAACCACAGTATCTGACTTTTAGAAGGCATTTGAAGGCAGCCCTATTCAGGGAAGATTTTAACGTTTGATGTTTTATTGTGTTTTTAATATGCTGTTAGGAGCCGCCCAGAGCGGCTGGGGAAACCCAGTCAGATGTGTGGCATATAATTATTATTATTATTATTATTATTATTATTATTATTATTATTATTTTCCTTACAATGGAAGACACTTGAAAGTTTTGTCTCTCCTGGTCCTTGTACTGGACTCTCTTACCTTTCCTGACCACTGAGAACATGGTAGTGGCTTATGAATCACTGGCAGTGAACAGCAGCTAAGAGATTTGAAATAATTGTGCCTTGTTTGTTTGTGTGTTCGTTTCATTTACATCCTGCTTTATAGTTCTAATGGGATCTTCTAGGCAGCTCATTTTAAAAAATCCTCAAAAAGTGCAATATTGCTCCATGGCAACCTAGAAATCTGTGCTATGTTTGTAAATTCATTGATAAAGTGATTGGTGAAGCAGTTACAGTATCTCACATCCATTCTCTCTGCCCCCCTCAGTCCATTTTCCCTTCTCCTTCTGTCTTGCTTTAGGCAAGCAGGATTCCAGATGTTGGTTCCTAAATAGTTCCCCTATCCCACATTTACCCAACAGACAATGAAATGTCCCCATAACTTAAGTCTGTGGCATTAGGTTAGACTGAGAGATGACAGTGGGACAATATGCTTCATGGTCAGGGACCTTGCCACCCACAAAGCAACAGCGGCGATGGTGGCTTCTGGCAAGATCTCACTAAATTTCCATGGGATCTCATGCGCTCCACAAGTTATCACAAGATTCTGGTGAGATCTTGTGAGATATTGGTGAGATCCTGCTGGAAGCAGGTAGCAGAGGAAGTGGGGTGCCCACGAGGGGGTGCCTCTTGAGCTGTCACCCTGCTTCATGGATGGGCCACCCCTGTTCAGGGATGGACAAGGAACTGATGCTGGGCCTTCTACAGCCAAGCCTACTATGTGACCACACTGATTCTGGTGGTCCTAATTTTGGCAGAAGAGTTGCCAAGACCTGTTCTCCCTGTAAGAGATCTGTGTCAGAGTGAAGACCGGCAGGTCTAGAAGGTTCTGCTTGTGGTAAGAAGTTGGAATCCACCCACTGCAGAAAAGGGGGGAAAATACGCTTTGCTTTAGGAGAAGCAAAGCTCATTGTTGGTCCAATGCTGGCTTACAGGATAACCATATTGACAATACAATATATGGCTTTCCCACCCAGTGTTTAATACAGTATATAATGATCTGCGACTGTGTTATTTGAAAATTAGATGTATATAAGGTTAATTAGGAGCACAAGTGTTAACAAGTGCGTAGTTAATTGGCAGAGCTGTCTAGTGTTTGGAAAGTTCATGTTGTTTATTTGCATTTCCCTCCTGATTCCACCTTCTGCAGTCGGTTTAGGAATGATACCTCACACTTGTGGTCTACGGCTGCCTTGGCTCAAATTCCAGGTAAACTTTATCTAATGGGTTTCAGCTATAACACTTGATTGGTTCTTCAAAAATGCAAGGTTTCGATGGGCGTCCTGGACCTTTAGGTTTAAATTTCTTATAGTTCTTATAGTTCTTATAGTTTAAGTGTGTCACTCCTAGAGTAGTTTGGGGGATCAATCCAATGAACACTGCAACTCAGTACTTGCAAGCAATTTCCACTGAGTTTGATGGTACTTACTTCTTCTATCTTATACTCAGCAATAAATCCCATTGACTTCAATGGGACTTACTCTCAGGTAGATGAATAAAGGATTGAAGACTTGGTATTTTCTTTTTTAAAAAGTAATTACCCTACAGTTTTAAAAAACTAATAATCTAATTTTAGCTTCAATAAAGAAACCAAAAACTTGTGATTGAAGCAGCTTGTAATTAATTATTTGTACCACAAATAATAAAATATTCTATTTCTGGGGGTCAAAAGGGAACTTGTAGATTTTCTTCATCAAGTTTCCTACCACATATATAAGAAATTCCTTTCAAGGACAAAATGTCTGTTTTACATTTATGAGAAGGAGGTCAAACTATTAAAATGCAGGGCCTGCTCCAGTTCTGCTTCATCAGCGTTTTTAAATCTTCCACTCAAATCCACTTCACGCCCTCACTTGAAAAACAGCTCAGCCACTTTGTACCTGCTCTGATTCAGGTTACCCAGAAGGTCTTCTTACCATTGCATTGTAACAACTGTTCAATGAATAGCAGTTCATTGTACAGTTGTTAAATTTTTTACAACTGCTCGCAGTTTTAAAAATGTCTCTTTTCTGAAATTAAGCATGCACTAAAACAGGGGCGCAGGTGGCGCTGTGGGTTAAACCACAGGGCCTAGGACTTACCAATCGAAAGGTCGGCAGTTCGAATCCCCATGACGGGGTGAGCTCCCGTTGCTCGGTCCCTGCTCCTGCCAACCTAGCAGTTCGAAAGCACATCAAAGTGCAAGTAGATAAATAGGTACCGCTCCGGTGGGAAGGTAAACGGCGTTTCCGTGCGCTGCTCTGGTTCGCCAGAAGCGGCTTAGTCATGCTGGCCACATGACCCAGAAGTTGGACACTGGCTCCCTCGGCCAATAAAGCGAGATGAGCGCCACAACCCCAGAGTCAGCCACGACTGGACCTAATGGTCAGGGGTCCCTTTACATTTTTAAAACAGGGGTCAGCAAACTTTTTCAGCAGGGGGCCAGTCCACTGTCCCTGAGACCTTGTGGGAGGTCGAACTGTATTTTGAAAAAAAATAATGAATGAATTCCAGTGCCCCACAAATAACCCAGAGATGCTTTTTAAATAAAAGGGCACATTCTACTCATGTAAAAACACGCTGATTCCCAGACTGTCCATGGGCTGGATTGAGAAGGCAATTGGGCCAGATCCGGCCCCCAGGCCTTAGACTGCCTACCCATGCGCTAATACCACATTCTCCTGAACTCTACCAATCTTGCCATTGCCTTGTTTGTGGTTTTGATGCCACACACTTCTTCATCATTAGAGGCAACTGGGGGTAACACAATATGATGATAATGGTAAACATCATCACAGGAATATCATTGCCTCACGGTTGGCTTCTGTCTGAATCTCTCAGAGGTGGTTGGACCAGTCTCTATCCAACCCGTGTCATTTCCGCATGTGTATATCAATGACTCTCCTCCATCTTGTTTCTATGTTAGGCTGCAATCCTAACCCCACTTCGCGGGCAGTAAAGCCCGTTTATATAATTCAACAAGACTTACTTCTGAGAAGAGATGGTTTGGACTGCAGCTTGTCAGGGACTAGGCAGTGAGGACGAGTGGTGGAGAACTCCATCCCAAGAGGCTTCCAGGCAGCAGGAGGATGACGATAGTATGGACCCAGGTTCATAGTGGCGGCGAACAGGACACACCCCAGAAGAAGAAGCAAAGAGCTTGGAAATAATGGATGGGGAGCGGAGCAAGTAGCAGATGTTCTGGTCCTGAGACAGGACTCAGAAGTGGGAGAAGCAATGCAGCAGACAGTAGACACTGTTGTTGTTGTTTAGTCGTTTAGTCATGTCCAACTCTTCGTGACCCCATGGACCAGAGCACACCAGGCACTCCTGTCTTCCACTGCCTCTCGCAGTTTGCTCAAACTCATGCTGGTAGCTTCGAGAACACTATCCAACCATCTCATCCTCTGTCGTCCCCTTCTCCTTGTGCCCTCAGTCTTTCCCAGCATCAGGGTCTTTTCCAGAGAGTCTTCCCTTCTCATGAGGTGGCCAAAGTATTGGAGCCTCAGCTTCAGGATCTGTCCTTCCAGTGAGCACTCAGGGCTGATTTCCTTCAGAATGGATAGGTTTGATCTTCTTGCAGTCCATGGGACTCTCAAGAGTCTCCTCCAGCACATTCAAAAGCATAAATTCTTCGGTGATCTGCCTTCTTTATTGTCCAGCTCTCACTTCCATACGTCACTACTGGGAAAATCATAGCTTTTACGGACTTTACGGACCTTTGTTGGCAAGGTGATGTCTCTGCTTTTTAAGATGCTGTCTAGGTTTGTCATTTATTTTCTCCCAAGAAGCAGTCATCTTTTAATTAACAATGGGCGCTACATCACTTGAAAGCCTGGTAGATCCTTCTCCATGCACCAGGTGCTCCCTTCACATCTTTGAGCAGAAAGCCAAACAGAGATAGAAAGATTCCTTTGCCAACCACTCTAGGCAGTAAGGAGGGGTTTGGATGCTAGGAAGTACCGCACTCTGGGCAACGCCTTGAGATGGAGGAAGCATAATTCATGGTCTCTCTGTGTGTTCTGTAGATTTAAACTGGAAGAAGCTCTCCACCTCTCTGATTTCACTCGGCAGCTAGCCCGCGAGTTGTGAGACAGCCTTAATCTGTGAATCTTTTCATATTCAGATCGTGTAAATCTTTCGCCTTTTAAAAACACATATTGTTGCACCCTAACCCAATCTCTGAGTGGTGAGGGTTGCCTGTGCTTTCTTCACCCAGGGTTCCCTTTCCTCTGAACGAAGGTCAGACTGTGGTGTCTTTAGGGTGTATGGTTTCATTTACAGAAAGACGGTCTCATAACCTTCATTCACCCATAGATTTTGTTGTTCTGTGGTGAGGGAATGACACGTTTTAGATACTTTTTTTTTTTTAGGTTTCCCCATAAAAACAAAAGCACTGTAAACAACGCAGCGTGCCCAGGACAAAAGAATATTGCTGAATTTGTTTCTTTTAAAACCTTTAAACCCTTCCTTCCCTCATAAAAAGCTCAAGGTAACAAACAACAAAATCACACCAGGATTTAACCATTAAAAATATCAATTACAACAACATTTGTAACAATAAAAACAACAGTAACACAGCCATCTATAACAGAGCATCAGATTAAAACCAATACAATCAAAACACCTATCTCCCACCCAAAAGCCTTCTTTCAAAGGAAACTTTGAGCTTCTAGAAGGCCATTAAAGAGTTAGACAGTAAAGACTTTCCTTTGTCTCAGAAATAAATAGAGAGGTAGTATGGTGTAGTGGTTTGAATGCCTGACTAGGGCCTGGGAGGTAAACGGTAAAGGGACCCCTGACCATTAGGTCCAGTCGTGGCCGACTCTGGGGTTGCGGTGCTCATCTCAATTTACTGGCCGAGGGAGCCGGCGTACAGCTTCCGGGTCATGTGGCCAGCATGAGTAAGCCGCTTCTGGCAAACCAGAGCAGCGCATGGAAACACCGTTTACCTTCCCGCCGGAGCGGTACCTATTTATCTACTTGCACTTTGACGTGCTTTCGAACTGCTAGGTTGGCAGGAGCAGGGACCGAGCAACGGGAGCTCACCCCGTCGCGGAGATTCAAACTGCCGACCTTCTGATCGGCAAGGCCTAGGCTCTGTGGTTTAACCCACAGCGCCACCCGCGTCCCAGGGCCTGGGAGACCAGGGTTCAAATCCCCACTCAGTCATGAAGGGCCAATCATTACCTCTCAGTCCAACCTGCCTCACAGGGTTTTTTTGAAGATAAAATTGAATGGGGAGAACCACGGACTTGGAGAAAAGGTAAGCTATGAATGTAACAATAAATACTTCGGAGACCAAAACCGACCCCAGAACTTTAAATGTTTCCCCCAGACTTATGGACTGAAGAAAAGTAAGGAATGCGGTGTATCTGAAAGGAATATAAAATAGGATAAAATGTCAAGTCACTCCTGCTAGAAACAGCCAGTTCTATTTAAATTTACAACCTGAAATGTTAAAGTGAAGTTTAAAATGAAAACAAAGAAGAAAACAATGGACTATTAATAAAACATTGTGGAGATACCATTTGGCTTCAAAATTTAGAACCAGCAAACCTCTGCTGCAAGCATGTCACCTCAGGACACTAGCTAAAGCGTGGGGACCTAACTGCAAGTTTGAAAATTCCGGGAAGCAAAGCAAGGAATTTGTGCAAACGTAAGGAAATGCCTGCAGATTTTACACCCAGGCAGAATCTTCAGGATGTTACCTTGTTCTGAGGAATATCTGCTGGTACTTTGCCAGGAAAAATATATTTAAATTAAACAGACTGGATCATAGTGACCTCTAGGGGTAGTTTCTGCTTCTGCAACTGTTGTTCTTCCTACAGAAAATAAGCAGCCTTCTATGGCAAAGGACTCGCATCGGTATACCACAGGCTTCCTCAACCTCGGCCCTCCAGATGTTTTTGGCCTACAACTCCCATGATCCCTAGCTAGCAGGACCAGTGGTCAGGGATGATGAGAATTGCAGTTTCAAAACATCTGGAGGGTCAAGTTTGAGGAAACCTGGTATACCATGTAAGATCATCATTTATATGAAAAACTTGTCAGTGTAGCTGCTGAAATGCCAGTTTTGTTGTTGTTGTTTAGTCATTTAGTTGTGTCCGACTCTTCGTGACCCCATGGACCAGAGCACGCCAGGCACTCCTGTCTTCCACTGCCTCCCGCAGTTTGGTCAAACTCATGTTCGTAGCTTTGAGAACACTGTCCAACCATCTCATCCTCTGTCGTCCCCTTCTTCTTGTGTCCTCCATCTTTCCCAGCATCAGGGTCTTTTCCAGGGAGTCTTACCTTCTCATGAGGTGGCCAAAGTATTGGAGCCTCAGCTTCAGGATCTGTCCTTCCAGTGAGCACTCAGGGCTGATTTCCTTCAGAATAGATAGGTTTGATCTTCTTGCAGTCCATGGGACTCTCAAGAGTCTCCTCCAGCACCATAATTCAAAAGCATCAATTCTTCGGCGATCCGCCTTCTTTATGGTCCAGCTCTCACTTCCATACATCATTACTGGGAAATGCCAGTTAGCTGTACATAAAGCTCTGTTTCCAGACGAACTGCTAGGTATGGCCCAAATATCGTTTCCAATGTGCTGGAAATTCAAAAGCCAAAATTGAATTTCAGGCAACTCTTCTCTTAATATCCGACTCAGACATTTACGGCTGGCAACCTAGTTCGTTATGGATCCCATGACAACTTTGCAGTGTAAAGATGAGGTCACAAATTCAAACCTGTTGGAAAGAAGGCAGGCCATGCTTGGACCACCTTGTAAAATTATCTGGAATTATCTGGCTGTGTCGGTGACGTCCTTTGCCTCCAAGAGGAACTGGAAGCGGGTGGCGTATCCTTCCCAGTCTCCTGAGGCTGGGCTGAATGGCATGAAGATGTTGTCTGTCACCATTCTGGGTCCTTGGGTCCTGGAGCTGTAGCATGGATGTGTGGTGTGATGCTGTGTTGCCTGTGGCAGCTGTGTGCGGTGTGCAGCAGACAGCTCACCAGGATCCCACCTTCGTCACCAGTGAAATATACCCGGAGTCCTGTGGTGATTTCATGCTCTTTACTGCAGCTTTACATTATTTACGCAATGAGTCCTGTCTGATTGGCTGGCTCTGCTTTCCTCCTGGAGGCTGATTGGTCTTATCCTGCAAGCCAATCATTTGTTGCATTCTAGGATCCTACTTGCCTATTGTTCTAGGATCCAAGCTTAGTACATAACAATTCCCGTGTAGGAAGGACTAGGATCCAGTCCAAGACCTACGCCTGGAAGGCACACATGAGGTGAGTCCACCTGGAAATTTTGACTCTACATAGTCCTCCCCTATCTCTGATACAAATGGATGGATGGAGAGAGAGAGAGAGATCTGTGTTGTGTTTGAACATTTCTCCCACATGTCATTCAACGGTTCTCAACCTTTTAATGAGAAAAGAAATTGCCTTCAGAAATTATCAAAGCGGCGACAAAATTTTGGTGGCATTTTCGTCAGTGTGCTTCAGGGTTCTTGCTGCACTGACCTTGCTGGCAAGGCCGGCAAGGAGTGCTTGCGAGTCATTTCTTTCTTTCTGCAAATGATCACTTCTGTGGTCTGCCCTGTCCATGCTCTCTGAAAACCCCATGGCACCCTTGGCACCTTGAGAATGAGGCAGGAAAAGAGTGTCCCCTTTCACAAAGGAAGAAAGCAAATTTTGGCACAGCACTAAGACATATACATTGTTATAGCTGCGGTACCAGAGTCTGTTGGTGAATATTAGAAACTAACAAATACAGTGGTACCTCGGGTTAAGTACTTAATTCGTTCCAGAGGTCTGTTCTTAACCTGAAACCGTTCTTAACCTGAAGCACCACTTTAGCTAATGGGGCCTCCCGCTGCCGCCGTGCCGCTGGAGCACAATTTCTGTTCTCATCCTGAAGCAAAGTTCTTAACCCGAGGTACTATTTCAGGGTTAGCAGAGTCTGTAACCTGAAGTGTATGTAACCTGAAGTGTCTGTAACCCAAGGTACCACTGTAGTAGTATTTAGATAATATCTTGTGTATTGAAGGGAAGATTCCAGTGGAAAAATGCAGACTATGCTTCCTTTCTAAGCCAGGGCCTCACCTGGGACAGAGTCCATTAACATGACAAAAGATTTTTTTAAAAATTGTATTAAATATAAGATAATTTGGTTTAATTTGTAACAATTTGGAAAATCAATTAAAAAGAATAATAACCATAAAAGGTGTTGATGGCCCATCACAGAGAAATGCTTGGGTCTGTGCAAAACAGAGTTGCCATGGTTACTACAGGTGGAAAAATGTTTAGGATTGGGGAGGGGGGCTGGCTGTGCTCACAGGAAAAAGTGTGCCTTTTTAAAACTAAGCTTGGAATAACAGAGGGATGGGGAGGAATGGCTTGGAGCAGGGGTTTTCTGGGAACGAGAAAGGAAGGAGATAAGACGTCATGCGAGGACTGAAGAGCAGAAGTCATTAGAGCTTGGAAGCAGGATCCGAGCCGGATTTAGGTTTGATGGTAGCCCTAAGCTACTGAAGGTAATGGGGCCCATTATATGTCCAGCTGTCCTTTGTCATCAACAAACTGTTGTTGTTTTGTGTTGATTATATGCTATATGGTAATTTATGGACCGAATAGGTATTTAAAGCCATTTGCAAATAACAAAATATGCAGAATGTAGGCACCCTATATATAGAAATGAGCAAACCAGTGATATTTTAGGGAGCAGGCTAGCAGGCCATTACTTACATCATAGAAGCCTACACAACACAAAACACTGTTGCTACATGTAGGTGTTATTTTATTTGTTTTTTTATCTTATCTTTTGGAAATGTACATCCAGTTTGTTTTTTCCTTTAAACTTTTTGGGGGGGCCCAAGAGAGTGGGACCCTAAGCTATAGCTTGTTTAGCTTATACGTTAATCTGGCACTGCTTAGGATGACTCCATCTGCAATGCTGGGCTGCTGTGGAGAACATTCTGCTCTTGAGATGGAAATGCTGTAAGATCTGCACCTCTTTCGTCTTAACTCAGGTGTAATTAAACTATATCTCTTAAAGCCACTACAGCTTCTGCCGCATCTTGATTCTCAACAGAAACAAGAACCTGGGTGAGCCGCCTTGAAACCCCTCGAATCTTGCGCACCATTCTGCAGAGATCGAGGGAGATGTGCAACCTTTGCAACAATATATGTGAATAAATGAAGTTGGAACATTTCGTGACAATCTGTCAGTCCTTCCCCTACACTGTTCTGGAAGCTACTGTCATACCGGGCATGTGTCATCCATTTGAAAGATCTGCACTTCAGAAGACTATATCCTTTTTTTCAGTTGATCGAACCCAAGCAGAATCCCTTATACATCAGGAAATGCTATATTTACCAAGCATCATTAATTGCTTACAACAATTTGCAATACGACCTTGTATTTCTGGTCACCAGACCAGGATTAGTACAAAAGATATATATTCCCTTGCTTATTGAAGCAGCAAGGAAAGAGACTAAAACAGCTTTGCAAATCACCCACCCATCACAAACCAGAACATATTGGAAACCTGGCCTGGATTTATTCTGGGTCAGGGAAATGGCTCCCGGTGGCTCCAGGCATTCAGAGACATCTGGTCACTATTCTGCTCAGAAACACAAATGAATGTGCATTGAAATTAATTTGCAAGGGAAATATCCTCTTGCTAGTGCTGTTGGTGCTATTTAAACAAAACAAAAGCACCAAAAAACCAAGAGGTATATATCAATGCTTCTGACAATGGGGGAAATGCAGTTAGATGGTAGGAACATAATTTCAAGGATTGGAAAAGGTGAGGTCAGGGAATTACACATTCATTCCCATTTGAGGCAGCTGAGAAAGGTGAGGGACCAATTGATGTGTATGGGCCTATATATAGTAACTTACATGCATCAGATTGATGCTTTTGAATTCTGGTGCTGGAGGAGACTCTTGAGAGTCCCATGGACTGCAAGAAGATCAAACCTATCCATTCTTAAGGAAATCACCCCTGAGTGCTCACTGGAAGGACAGATCCTGAAGCTGAGGCTCCAAGACTTTGGCCACCTCATGAGAAGAGAAGACTCCCTGGAAAAGACCCTGATGTTGGGAAAGGTGGAGGACACAAGGAGAAGGGGACGACAGAGGACGAGATGGTTGGACAGTGTTCTTGAAGCTACCAGGATGAGTTTGGCTAAACTGCGGGAGGCAGTGGAAGACAGAAGTGCCTGGCGTGCTCTGGTCCATGGGGTCACGAAGAGTCGGACACGACTAAACAACAACAACAACATGCATCAGGCTGTGTGATGACATTTGCCTTCAGAAGAGGTCTGTAGCAGTTTGGTTCATGTTCACTTCACAGTTCAAGCTAAGTTCATCGGAATGATCCTCAGTGTTTTCTTTTCATCGTTCAGAATTGTTGTGGTTGAAAGATAAAATATACTTAGGACAAAGAAAGCATCAAAACATACACACAGTGGAATGAGAGTTGTTTAACTTATCCCCCCCAACAATTGTGGTTGTTAAGCTGAAAGGCCAAAAGAGACTCAAGACATGCAAGAGAATGAATTTGAAGATGAACCAGAAATCGTTCAGTATTCAGTGCCACGCCCCATCTCTCAATTTAATTCATGTTCACTTCACTTGGCAATTTTCCAAACTACTTTCAGGTGTAGTTCAGAGATTTCTAAACCGATTCAATAAACTTTGTTAAAGCAAACTAGTTCATTATAAGCACAGTCCATTAGGTCCTCTACATGCTAAATGACAGCGGTGAACAGGAACAGGCGTCAAACATTGCAAGGGAGGCGGGATTTATTTCACTGTCCTGGTGAGCCTAGCCTGAGCCAAGCTCAAGAGGGAGAGGGAAATTACATCTGGGGAAGGGAATTGTGCTCAGGAGGGAAGGAAGAGAATTATTGTTCATGCATTTATGCTCCTGCCATGCCAAAATCTATCCTCTAGTTTCTCAACAAGTTTTCCTCTGTGAGCTCCTTTCCCAAGGCACTTTAGAATTTCTGTGGTGTAGGGGTTTGAACTTACCATTGCAGAAAAATATTATTATTACATATTATTACATAATAATAATCATTTATACTCCGCCCATCTGGCTGGGTTTCCCTAGCCACTCTGGGCAGCTCCCAACAGAATATTAAAAACACAATAAAAGATCAAACATAAAAACTTCAGATGTCTTCTAAAAGTCAGATAGTTGTTTATCTCCTTGACATCTGATGGGAGGGCGTTTCATAGGGTGGGGGCCACCACCGAAAAGACCCACTGCCTGGTTCCCTGTAACCTCACTTCTTGCAGTGAGGAAACCGCCATAAGGCCCTTGGAGCTGGACCTCAGTGTCCGGGCTGAACGATAGGGGTGGAGATGCTCCTTCAGGTATACTGGGCTGAGGCAAGTGTGGCATATATATTTGTATTTCCAACAAATATTTATCTAGTGTTCTTCAGCCTCCTTGCTTGCCCATGCTTCCTGATGTGGAGGAAAAAAATCCCATTGAAGGATTTGCATCTTGATCAACATGAAGGCATCTTGGAAGACAAAGTAGCCCAGGCTGCTGAAAGAAAAGACACTCAAAAACACCCCTCAAAAATAAGGTAAAGGTAAAGCTTAGGGTACCTATTTATCTACTTGCACTTTGATGTGCTTTTGAAATGCTAGGTGGGCAGGAGCAGGGAATGAGCAACGGGAGCTCACCCTGTCGTGGGGATTCGAACCGCTTACCTTCTGATCTTCAAGCCGTAGGCTCTGTGGTTTAACCCACAGCATGGTTTTCTAAGCAACTACGAATCTCTGAGTTCCCGAGTTCCTGCTGCATATCTAGGAGCTGACACAGTGTGGCAGGTAAGTGGCAGCAGACCCCACCAAGGACAGTGGAAGGCGGTGCCGTTTATAAGATTTGCAAGTCCCAGAACATGTGTGAGTGAAATGCATGAGGCCTCTGGTCTCCAGAGCGCATGGCTGACTTTAGAGCACGGGAACAGTATCTGAAGGGCATTTGTCACTTGCATTGAATTAATGTATGCTCATGCCATAATGCCTTGTCTGGCTATAAATACACATCAGGTGTCAAAAAACATACGGGGCTTAAACAAAGGGAAGGAGTCCACACTCAAAAGAAATCACTCAGTCCTCCCGTTTTGCAAAACAGACAAGGCATCTCGTGACAGTTTTGCAAAGATGTGGGATCATAGTGGGGAGGTATTTTACAAGCACGTTCTGGACTCGAATCAATAAATTTCATTTAGGCACTGGGCGTGAATTGCAACCCACATTTCTATCAGGGTCGTGACTGCATATTGAGTTCCTGTTTGGCCCACAGAAGAAAGTTGAGAAATCAGAGAGGATATAGAGGAGAGCTACAGAGATGGCAAAGGATTTTGATTCCAGAACATCAGTAACACAAACAAAGGCAAAATGCACAGAGTTTCTTTTAGACCTGTAGACTTAAGGACCACCTTATTCCTTATGATCTGCTTCCATCACTGAGGTCTTCTGATGGGGCACTTTTGGTGTCTCTGAGGTTAGCGTTTACCAGGCCTTTACTGTGGCAGGTTGTGCCCTGCGGAACTCCTTACCAATAGAAGTTTGGCGCAAGCCATCTCTACTGTCTTTCAGGAGCCTTTTAAAAGCTATTATTCAGACAGGCCTTCCAGACCTGAGACTCGTTGCCAGCCAACGGTCACTGATTTTTTAATTTTGCTTTTGCCGTACTATTGTGTCTTTAGGTTGTATGCCACCCTGCTATATTTTATATGAAAGTGCAGCCTATAGATATTTAAATGAAATAAATACTGGCAGTTCCTCTGCCTTTTAAGAAGAGGGAAGTACAGTGGTACCTCGGGTTACATATGCTTCAGGTTACAGACTCCGCTAACCCAGAAATATTACCTCAGGTTAAGAACTTTGCTTCAGGATGAGAACAGGAATCGTACTCTGGCGGCGCAGCGACAGCAGGAGGCCCCATTAGCTAAAGTGGTGCTTCAGGTTAAGAACAGTTTCAGGTTAAGAACAGGCCTCCAGAACGAATTAAGTTCTTAACCTGAGGTACCACTGTAATTGTTCAATTCGGCTCTGTGCACAGAGCTGTTCAGCAACAAAATGACTTTCCCAGTGAAAAGATGGCACCTTCTTGCTTGATGCTTTTCAAGAAGAAAACTGGTCGTTTTCTGTTGGGTTCGCCTTAAGTGCTGGGCATCTTCCATATCTCGTACAGTGATCTATCAGTTAGCTCTGTGGGAATCTGAAAGCCATGGGCACAGCCAGTTGTGTAGAGCTAAATGGAAGGCGTAATTTCTAAGGACAACACTAGAGGCCGCTTTAGAACAGCATTATCAGCACTCAGTGCTCTGCTAAACTAAAATAACAGATCAAGGAACCAAGTTAGTATCAAAATGGGATTGTATCAGGATCTGAAATTTTATATATTGACTGCTGCAGCTCCCCAATGTCTAAACCCAATTACCCGAGATTCTTTGAGATTCCAGGGCTTAATCCTGATTCCTCTCCTATGGAAAGCGCATGTCACCTTTGAGCTATGTGTTTTCTCTGACTGTTCTTTATGCATGTGAATCTAGGCGTGTGTCCAGTTCACATACAATGTTCTACTGCTGATCCAAGGCAGGTAAGGCCGATGAGGTAAATGTAAATGTAGTGGATTGTGACTTGCACATAACAGGTGCTCGCTTGTGGCGTGGCTCAACCAACCCTTCCTTCTCAGACAGTGTATTTGCATTATCTGCAGTGAGATGCTGAACAAGAAAGTGACTTAGTGGGAGAAGCGGGTGTTGTCAGAATATTTCTGTTTTGTCCTCATACCTCCACCTCCACCTTGCCAAGCTGGCAAAGACCAATGGAGGCAGGTTTCGTATTGCATTAATAAAACTCCTTTCTAGTTCAGTTCCTGAAGTCTGGGCTCTGTTTTCTCTTCCCAAGAACATTATGGGGATGCTCCACTTGTTGTTGTTGTTTAGTCGTTTAGTCGTGTCCGACTCTCTGTGACCCCATGGACCAGAGCATGCCAGGCACTCCTGTCTTCCACTGCCTCCCGCAGTTTGGTCAAACTCATGCTGGTAGCTTCAAGAACACTGTCCAACCACCTTGCCCTCTGTCGTCCCCTTCTCCTTGTGCCCTCCATCTTTCCCAACAGCAGGGTCTTTTCCAGGGAGTCTTCTCTTCTCATGAGGTGGCCAAAGTATTGGAGCCTCAGCTTCAGGATCTGTCCTTCCAGTGAGCACTCAGGGGTGATTTCCTTAAGAATGGATAGGTTTGATCTTCTTGCAGTCCATGGGACTCTCAAGAGTCTTCTCCAGCACCATAATTCAAAAGCATCAATTCTTCGGCGATCAACCTTCTTTATGGTCCAGCTTTCACTTCCATACATCACTACTGGGAAAACCATAGCTTTAACTATACGGACCTTTGTTGGCAAGGTGATGTCTCTGCTTTTTAAGATGCTGTCTAGGTTTGTCATTGCTTTTCTCCCAAGAAGCAGGCGTCTTTTAATTTCGTGGCTGCTGTCACCATCTGCAGTGATCATGGAGCCTAAGAAAGTAAAATCTCTCACTGCCTCCATTTCTTCCTCTTCTATTTGCCAGGAGGTGATGGGACCAGTGGCCATGATCTTCATTTTTTTGATGTTGAGCTTCAAACCATATTTTGCGCTCCCCTCTTTCACCCTCCAGGCCATAATAATCTAGTGAATGTGTTAGTTTCTGGGGCAACTTCACCAGGCTAACAGCAGCCCTTCCTCCAGCAAGTCTCAAGCCAGCAGTTGTGGGGAGAAGAGGTTACCCTACCACTAGGGCACTTCCTCTATCATTCATTGCTCTTCAAGAGTGTGGCTGGATCTACTCTGATCTGTTTAATGTTATTAGAATGGTATTAGATACATAGTTCTAAAACATCAAGGGGCATACTTGTAAAAGAAAGCATTTCTTACCTCTGTTTCTTTTCTGTCAAAACGGCTATCTCCCCAATGCTGGCAGCTGGTTTCTCTGAAGCACCCTCTGGTGTTACATGTTAATAACACATTATTAATGTTAAAAGCAAGATGTCATGTGTCCATCATCTATGTTATGAAACTATTCCTTAACGCTTTCTTAACGTTGAAAACCACGAGTGTAGATCCACCTTGTGTTTCCTCAAACGCGAAAAAGATTCAGACATGGATTGCAGGCACCATTTTTGGATTTATTCTCCCCCTCCGCCCATCCCAAAACAGGAAATAGCTTTCAGGAAAAAAGAAAAAAAGAAATATGGGGGGGTGTTTTTAAGAAGATAAGTTGTCACAATTGCCAAAGTTGTCCAGCTGTGCTAGACGTTAGGAGGAACTTTCTGGCAGTAAGAGCTGTTTGACAGTGGAACGGATTTCCATGGAAGGCGATGGATTCTTTAGTTGCGATTCCTGCACTGAGATCTCAATCCCCCCCCCAGGTGCTTTTCCCCTTGGGGAGGGAAACACTTGGGGGGGGGCTGCGATCTTGCACAGTGCTCCAAAAGCGTGTCTTTGAGGCTCTGTGATCTCACACACGTCACATGACTTGCGAGGGAGCACAGGTGGGAAGATGCACACCCCAGTTTGGGACTCAAGATGTGAGAGTGTGCGACAGTGATAGCATCTAGTGCTCAAATTATAAAGCAAAAGGTGGGGTCATGAAATCCACAAGCTCTAGCCCCAACTTCCCCATACTGGGGGTGGGGGGAGGCTTCTAACAAGAGTGACCAAAAGGTCACAAACACGTGCAATGCAAACGCTGATAACAACCTAACTTGAACAGTGCTAGTTGCTGCCTCAGTGCAAAACTAGTTGGGAGCGTTGTGGAAAGTTAATAGATGGCTAGAAGGAGCTTCCTTGATGCTCAGAGCGGCGGCCCAAAAATAATTTATGAGGAACCCAAGGGAAACATCAGCAGTGGAGCCCACTAGGCTGGTCCTGATGAACATAGCAAATCTCTCTCCATAAAGGCCACCAAAAGCTTCTGATCAAGAGCTGATAATCCTACATGCAAAATCTCAAGATAAATCAGAAGTTTGGTTGAATTCTGTTTACATCACTATAAGACTACATGGAAAAGGCACAATGAGTTTAGAATACCAAGTGGTGAAATGGCTTCTATTGGAACTCAGATATGTCTGCAAGTACGTAATGGCAAGTTCTTTGGTTCATGTGTATCACTTGATTTCTCACCACTTGGTTAATCAAATCAATGAATGATTGCTTGCAGCTGAATTCTTAGAGAATTCTTAGCTGAATTCAAGATTACCATTGAAAATCTATCACAAACGAAGGGGAGTGATATGAAAATCTCTCCGGCTGGTAATCTTGGATGGCCCACTCTGCCATTATCCAGTGATGAACATGGCTGTGTCAACTGACTCTGGTTTCTACCCAAGAACAGTGAATTAATGAAGGCTAGTTCAATAAATATCTCTTTAAAATAAACTGGAACCCACCACCTCCCAGAAGAGGTATTTCCCACCCCCCTAGTTTTAAACAAAGATAAATGAAAATTGTTTGTATATTCTGCTAAGAGGACACTTTGGCTTTTAACGATGCCTTGGCAAAGAACCATTAAATAAAAACAGAAATTGCTGTGTTTTCTCATACAGGTCTTAAGAGCTGTACAGTCATTGAACATTGTTTTTTTATATACATATAAAGTTGGCTTTTTAACATTTATATGGTTTCGATTGTGCTTCCAGTGTTTCGTTTGGCACGAAGCACTTGACAAGCACTAGCCCTGGACTGTGAGGTAGACAAATAAAGTTTTGTGGGAAGAAAATGTTCACTCAAAGATTCCATGGCTGGATCGTGTGAAAAACCGGGAAAGGAATGTCGCAAGGAAGCCAATAAGAAATCCTTATTCTTCTCCCTTTCCAACATCCGTTCCAGTTTCTCCCCCCCCCCCAATCCTTTTTGACTTCAAACGGAGATCTCTTCATTTTCAAATCTACTTCATCGGCAATTTTTACTAGAGTGCTTAGTGTCAGTAAGCCAAGTCAGTCCAGTCTTCTAAATTAACCTTATTAATATATAGCCCATTTCTGATTTTTGTCACCACATCCCTAGAATGAAGACAGAATACAGTAAACTGCTTGAACTATGAGCCACAATTCATTAATTTCTATCTCTGCCCTGCAACTAGTTAATGTTGTCCTCCCTGAATGTGTATTTCTGTTATCAAGTTGAGGGTAGGAGATACCTTAAGGGTTTGTCGCCTGCGATATTTAGGGATGAAGAAGGAGTGCTTATAAACCACCGCTACTCCCAGTGCCTCCATCCCCGATTCCACCCTTGCTCTTTTTGAAGGAGGCATGTAAGGTTCAACAGAACACTCTTTGGTAGATACCACTGCATTGTGCTATTTTTGTGGCATACAAATGACACGAGAAGACGCGGGCTATTTATTTGTATCATTGAATCTCTGAGGAGATTTCACCCCTCCCATATCCAAGAATCTCCTGAGGAGTCTGCTGATTCTCCAGAGAGGAGGAGGCGTGTTCTGCTCTCTACTTATTCTGCTCCAGCACCACATCAAACAGTCAGTGTCGGAGAGAGAGAGAGACTGAGTGTTAGAGATCGTGTGTAGAGATAAGGTTGCTGCTAAGAGCAGCTGCAGACACTCAGTGCGGTTCAGCATTCATTTATGCTTAGGCTCATTAAGCTCTGTATATAGTTTGTATTATAGTTGTAGATAGAATAAAGAAGATATTCTACAGAGCTGCTCTCCGAGTTGTTTATATACTCTGCTAGACTCTGCTATACTTTGCTGTGCGACAACTGTCTTCTTGTGGGAGTGAATCCGGTGCTCACAACTCTAAGCTGTGAGTCCACAGCACTTTGACCTGTTCCTGTGCAGAAGGTGGTCTCTGGAAGTGCTACCCAGCTCGCCTAGCCCAGTCGGGGCTGAAGTGGATGAGTCCAGTTGGTGGCACTGGCTCAAGGGCGATGCTGACAATTTCCATGATCCTTGTTTAGGCTGGCCTGACTGCACTACCTGCCAATTAGTTTCTGGGCCCAATTCAAAATGCTGGTTTTGAGCAATAAAGCCTTAAATGGATCATGGCCACAATAGCTGAAGGACTTGTCTCCCCCCATATAAACCATCCCGGACTCTGTGTTCATCATCTAAGGCCCTTCTTCATGTGCCTCCTCTCCTACACATGAGGTCCCAAGGGTGGCAACACAAGAACGGGTCTTTTCTGTAGTGGCTCCCCATTTGTGGAATGCTTTCCCCAGGGAGGTAGACCTATATTTTTTTAGGCACTAGGCGAAAACATTCTTATTCAACCAGGCCTCTTTGGCTGATTAATATTCTACAGTCTTTTAAACGTGTCTGTGTGAAGGGGGTGAATATTGTTTCGCTGCATTGTTGTACTTATTTACTTGCCTTGCACTTATTTACCGCTCTGAGATCTTATGATGAAGAGCGGTATCTAAATCTTATAAATAAAACAATAAATTTTGAAAACCCAGTAAGAAGTTATTTCAAAAAAAACTTGCAAGCATAACGCTCTTTGAAGCCTCCCCCATGATCTGGAGCTCCTCGTTCGGCACTCAGAAGCCTACTGATGTTGGCATGTCTTGTTCAGGTATACCAGATTTTTCTCAAAGAATCCGGGGACCCTTTTTTTTTAAAGAGAAAAAAATGTGTTGTTGTTGTTATATTAAGAAGTAATCTTTTCTGTGGTCTCCTATGTTTCATGGCCTTCCTCTGGGCCCCAGCCTGCTCTCTTGGAGTGCTAGCCGCCGTGGAGTAGGCTCAGGACGGGTCTGGGCTCAGCCATGAGTCCTTGCCCTCCTACTTCCCCTTCTCAGCGGTGGCGGCAGTGGTGCGGCAAGGTCAGGGCTCCACTTTTTTCTCCTTCCTCTTTGTCTTTCCTTCTCCTCTCCTCCTTCTCCCTGCATCAGCTCCAGGGTTTTCCTGGCCCCGGAGTGCCACTGAGCAGTCAGCCGGGTACTCTCACTCCCGGCTCGATTTGGGTCACGGGTGTGTGTGTGTCAGCGGTTCCCCCAGTTGATGCGGTTCCCCTTCGGCAGTGGCAGTGGCAGCAGCAGTCTCAGCAGCCAGGAGCCAGCCTGGTAGTGCATTTGGCTCTGGCTGGCTTCAGGAGCTGCTCGCTGCCGTGGTGCCCGCCATTTTGCCTCGCCGGAAGTCCCCATATGATGTGTCTTATGCCACTAAACCAATCATGCAACATTCTTTCCCTACTAATAAATCTACAACACTTTAAATATAAATCCGGGGACATTAAATGAAATCTGGGGACATTCTGGGGACGGATTTTGTCCGGGGACAAATTTGTAAATCCGGGGACAGTCCCCGGGAAACGGGGACGTCTGGTAACCATAGAATACAGAAGAATGCAGTGGTTTGTTCTCTGATGTCCCAGATAGCAGGCCTAGATCTAATGGCCTTGAGCCTCCACGCCATTGGATAGCCTGCTTTATCAGTCCCTGATTGGCTGGAGGATTCAACTCACCTTCAAGCAAACGCAAGTAGAAGCCGTAGGCAGATCTTCCCTGCACAACATGAGGACATTGGGGACTGGAGTTGTGCGCATGCTCCTGTCTACACTTTGACCATTCAATGTTCAAATGAACATCTGAATGTGCCTTGTGAAATCCTCTCTTACAAGTGAGCCCCACTGAATTCAGGAAAACTCAGAGTTGCAGTCTCTCTAACATCCAGAACTCTAGAGCGGAATATTAGTATTCAGCTGTAGTGCAAAGTGTGCTTCAATTTCTTTCGAAATGGCTATTTATTTCAGTCCTGTTTTTAAGATGGATGAAGTGTAGCAACTACTCACCTCTCTCTCTCTCTCTTTGTTGCTGCTGTTATCACTGATTGTCAACCGGAGGACAGGTATCCTCAAGGGAACATATGTTCAACGAGGAACAAATATGTGTTATGTGTTACAAGATTGGTGAATAGTTGACAGTAAAACAAAGAACAATGAGTTATGCCAGAAGGAACAGGGAAAAATGAAAACAAACACTCAAGCATCAAACTGGTAGGGAATACCTGGAGGAAAAGGGATACTTAACCAGCAGAATGTTAACAAGTAACGTTAAAATGATAGCACATCTTTATCATTACTTATATATATATAATCTGACTGTTTTATGTCGGAGTACAATTGTGGTACCAAGATGATCAAGGGTCTGGAAACCAAGCCTGATGAGGAATGGTTGAGGGAATCAGGTATGTTTAGTCTGGAAAAGAGGAGATATGATAGCCACCTCTAAATATTTAAAGTGCTGTCATATGGAGGATGGAACAAGCTTGTTTTCTCCTGCACCTCAGGCTAGGACCCGAACCAATGCATTCAAGTTACAAGAAAGGACTAAACACCAGGAAGAATTTTCTGACGGTAAGAGCTGTTTGACAGTGGAACAGACTCCCAACAAGAGGTGGTGGACTCTTCTGCCTTGGAGATTTTAAAGCAGAGGTTGGATGGCCATCTGTCTTGGTTAATCTAGCTGAGATTACTGCATTGCAGAGGGTTGAACTAAATGAATTTCAAGGTCCCTTCCAACTCTACAATTCTATGACCCTCCCATATACTTCAGCTCCCTTCATCCCTGGCTGTGCTGGCTGGACAAATGGGAGTTGGAGTCCAATGATGTTTGAAGGCCACAAGTTTCCCATTCCTGCTATATATATAAAAAACGGAAATACATTATTTCACTGAGCTTTTACAGTACTCCCAACTAAAATAGAACTAACTTAAACAGCTATACTCCAAGCAAGCTTGAGCTGGCAGATTATATTACGTTTATAGGATGGGTCTCAAAGCTGCAGGCATCATTAGGGGCTTTTAGAGAAGAAGTGGGAGGGCAAAAAACCTTTCTAGAGCAAAACAAATCTATATATTGAATATAAAGGAATTGATGAGGTTTTCTGCGCAATAAGGGTATGTCAGTGCCTGAAAACCTTCTAACCTACCTGATTATGAACCACCAGACACACAACATCTGGGTTGATATTTATCTTGTTAAATTAAACATCCACCTGGCCTCCTAATTATCAACTGTAATTGACAACTTCATCATCTCAGAGCACTATTCTGTCCATGCCGCACTGGTAGATGTAATTAGACAATAATTAATGCCTGTTTAAATGCATTATTTCCTGGAAGTTGGGCTTTCTGCACTCGTGTTAGAAAATAAGGCTGGTTTAATCAGACATCAAGTCTTGTCCTGAACAATTAAGATATGAGCCTGATGTGTTACACATAAAGCCTTAAGGCTGCCACCCTGTATAAACTAATCTGGTAGTGAGTCTAAGTCCCATTCATCTCAATGGGACGTGCTTCTAAAGAGACATGCATAGGACTGCAGTATAAATTATTGCCTAATCCCTTGGTGTCATAATCCCAGTCTGCTAAGCATCAGGAGGTACTTCCCAGAAGTAAAAGGTCAACCCACCCTGAAGGTCCCTGTATGCAGCTGTGCCATGTGGCAAACTGCCCAAACTGGCGACTGAAGCATTTTCCTCTGGAGTGATGTATTTTCAGGCTTCGCATTGGCCCCACCCACCCAGGCAGCTCATTGGACACTGAGAGGGTTTCATGTTTGGGCTTCCTGCCTCTGGTGTGTTATTTGACCTGATGCCTTTGCACAACTCCCTGCTCTCCTCTGACTTAGCCCCAACAACACTCTACCAGAACTCAAAAAAGCTTCTGCTTCTGTCTGAGAGAGGGTTGCCATACGCCATAGCCTGTATTCAGCCCTCGTAAACAGCATCCGGGCGGAAATCGCTAAAATGTCTGGGGAAATCCAGGCATATGGCAGCCCATGTTGGTAGTGTAGATTTGGGTGGATTTCATTAAAAATAGCTCAAAAAAATATTAGTTTTTAGTTTTTGCAAAATAAATTGTGTCCGGATTGTCAGTTTTTGAAATATGGCAACCCTATCTGAGATAACTAGACTGCAAGAAGATCAACCCTATCCATTCTGAAGGAAATCAGCCCTGAGTGCTCACTGGAAGGACAGATCCTGAAGCTGAGGCTCCAATACTTTGGCCACATCACAAGAAGAGAAGACTCCCTGGAAAAGACCCTGATGTTGGGAAGGATGGAGGGCACAAGGAGAAGGGGACGACAGAGGACGAGATGGTGGGACAGTGTTCTTGAAGCTACCAGCATGAGTTTGACCAAACTGCGGGAGGCAGTGGAAGACAGGAGTGCCTGGCGTGCTCTGGTCCCTGGGGTCACGAAGAGTTGGACACAACTAAACGACTAAACAATTTGAGATAACCTTCCCTCTGTTCACCAACAGTTCTGTGCTGCCCTTTGTTTTCATCCCCAACGTATGCATTTAATTAATAAACATCTCTCTCTTTTCTATCCAAAGCAGCTCACAAGGAAATCAAAAACTTATCATAAACACACAAGACATCACATTTCTCCCTAGAGACAATTTCAGGCTACGAAATATTCATGTCTGGGAGACTGCTTCATCTAGAAATCCCCATCTCTGAGAACAAGTTCATATTTGACAGATCACTGAGTGCGGGCACTGTCAAGTGGCAACTTGAATAAGTAATACAGATCAAGCATCAGCTCAGTGAGAGCAGCTAATGTATTTCAAGCTGCCACACATGTTTGGAAAAAGGATATAGTGCCTCGCCCCTTTGACTGCTCAACTTCAGACCTCAAGCAGCAGTCCCACGTGCAAAAATGCCTACCTACCTACAGAAAATATACTTAACTAGGAACGTTCTTCTAGAAGAGGAAGAAGAAGAAGAAGAAGAAGAAGAAGAAGAAGGAGAGTAGTTTGGATTTGATAGCCCGCCTTTCACTCCCTTTAAGGAGTCTCAAAGCAGCTAACATTCTCCTTTCCCTTCCTCCCCCACAACAAACACTCTGTGAGGTGAGTGGGGCTGAGAGACTTCAAAGAAGTGTGACTGGCCCAAGGTCACCCAGCAGCTGCATGTGGAGGAGTGGAGATGCGAACCTGGTTCCCCAGATTACGAGACTACCGCTCTTAACCACTACACCACACTGGCTCTAAACATGCAAGGACTTCTTTGAAGGAACATTAAATCATGTAAGTGTCAGAACTTGCATTCAGCCGAGCTGCTCCTCCAGTCGAGTCCTCCGACTGTGATTCACAACCTGAGCCTTTGATGAGGCTCCAGGCACGTTCCCTCATTACGCAGGGTATCCAAGCAGCAGAAGAGATGAGAAATATGAGCTACGTTGCTAAGAGTTTTATTTCTAACTACGCAGACAGAAAAGAATATACATCCTCTCTCTGTGAAAGCAGAGAGGCGACTGGTACAAAGAAACAGGAAACCAGTAATAACAACATCCGTCTCCCGTGAGACTTCCAACAGTCTGGAATCTCTGGAATGTAAACAGAGTCTTGTGACTCCAAGCACTGCTCAGTGGCACAAACAGAAACCTAACAGTAAGTGCCCCAACTGCATTCTGAAGTGATGCAGACGCTGGATGACTGAACATAAAAACCCTCTTTAAAAATCCCCCCCCCCCCGTGTCCAATCAATGTGTGAGCAAGGAGTGGGGCTGTGCCGACTCGCTCTGCCCCCTGGCACACAACGCAAGCCCCATTCTTCCCATACCGATTGACTGAATCCACGGGCATCATTTCTGAAGAGTCTCCAGATTGGTTCTCATCTACAAATCACTGAGTGCTAAATCTTTGAGAGGAAAGATCATATGATGTTCATCAATGGTTACTCAATGGTTTTTTCTCATCCAGCCCTTACTTTTTTCAGCAGCCCAGCAGCCAATCAGCCAACTCTTTTTGCTACCCTTTCCCTCTTTAAATCTTATTTCTCCAGGTGATAACGAGATACTTTAATGATGCAAGCTGAGTAACGGCTTGACGCCCTCCTACACTATGCATGTTTAATTTGAAATAAGCCTGGGACTTACTCCCAGGCAAATGTGCATAGGATTGACATTTTAGCCCACAAAAACACAATATATAATTCTCTTTGAATTCTTCATAGAATAAAGTCACCTAGCCACCTTGTCAAATGACTTCTCATTTATAAAAGACACTTCAATTTATGCCAGGATCCCAGTGGTTAAACAAATGAAGGGAAAACCGATAACAGATGTGAGCTTTAAGTTATCTTGTGTGCCTCAGAATAACGTACAGCCTTTGAATCATGAGTACTGCATAGCAGTGTCTAGAGGTAACAAGCCTGCTAGGCAGAAAGAGGAATGAGTTCAAAAGTTCAAAACCTAACAATAATCAACATTATGATGAATAATTTCACTGTAATCAATTGGGTTTTTTCAGGACTGGATACATATTTCAGGACACATTTTTTTAAAACAGCAGACAATGAACAATGGCTCAGGGAGCAGCGAAAGCCACCTCTAGAACCGGAAACCTCCATAGATAAGGACAGTACACTGAAAGTTCAACAGATATAAGGCTACAAGAGTGAAACACAATGATTTGAGGCATGTAGGATTTGTGTGGCAGAGCCCTGAAAGTATTTGTTACCAGACAAACTACAACCATAAGTCTGAAGAGGTAATTCAAAAAAACATCTGATGGATTCTTAGGGCTTGTCCTCACTCGCACTTGTCCCGTTCCTAGAAAGCATGAGTCTGAGCAGTTTTCAGCTCGACCTGTGCTTTATTATTATTAATTTTCCCCCTTGCCCCTCTCCTTTCCCATTAATAACCCACAATCTTGTGTGCTAAAGCAAAGCAAGCATCAATTGGAAAAGAATCTGAATTGCTGTTGGCTCCGACTGAGCACTAAAGAGTGGTTTTTCCCAGGACAAGGGGAACTGGTGAAGTCCTTAGCAGGAAACCTTTCCATGGACTCTGTCACTTAAGGCTTGAGGGGAGGAGTGGCTGTAGCACATTTGAACATCCCCCCTGTACGTAGAAAAATAGCATGATAAGGGGAAGCAAAGTGTTTTTCAATCCTGCTGAACATGTTTCTGAAAAATGTCATTTATTTGGGAGACAACACAAATGTGCAGTGCCATCCTTTGCTCAGGGATGATGTGTCCCACAAGTATCTCTCAAGTCTCGTGCTTTGAAAGAGGAATGGCATTCCTGGGTTTGTGTCTGGAGGTGGTTGGAAGCCTACAGATTCAGTTTGAATCCTGACAAGACAGAAGTACTGTTTTGGGGGGGGACAGGGGGCGGGTGAGTGTGGAGGACTCCCTGGTCCTGAATGGGGTAACTGTGCCCCTGAAGGACCAGATGTGCAGCCTGGGAGTCATTTTGGACTCACAGCTGTCCATGGAGACACAGGTCAATTCTGTGTCCAGGGCAGCTGTCTACTAGCTCCATCTGGTACGCAGGCTGAGATCCTACCTGCCTGTGGACTGTCTCACCAGAGTGGTGCATGCTCTAGTTATCTCCCACTTGGACTACTGCAATGCACTCTACATGGGGCTTCCTTTGAAGGTGGCCCAGAAACTGCAGTTAATCCAGAATGCGGCAGCTAGACTACTGACTGGGAGCGGCCGCTGGGACCATATTACACCAGTCCTGAAAGACCTACATTGGCTCCCAGTATGTTTCCGAGCACAATTCAAAATGCTGGTGCTGACCTTTAAAGCCCTAAACAGCCTCGGTCCAGTATACCTGAAGGAGCATCTCCACCCCCATCATTCTGCCCAGACACTGAGATCCAGCACTGAAGGCCTTCTGGCAGTTCCCTCCCTGCGAGAAGTGAGGTTACAGGGAACCAGGCAGAGGGCCTTCTCGGTAGTGGCACCCACCCTGTGGAATGTCCTGCCATCAGATGCAAGGAAATAAACAACTATCTGACTTTTAGAAGACATCTGAAGGCTTCCTGTTTAGGGAAGTTTTTAATGTTTGAAGTTTTATTCTGTTTTTAGTGTTCTGTTGGGAGCCGCACAGAGTGGCTGAGGAAATAAGATTATTATGATTATTAAATGCTTCACCATAACAGGAAAGGTATTAACTGACCTTAATGCTTCGACCAATTAGTTTGGCTGCCGCTTCACTTCTTTCAGAAAAATCCTTCTTCTGAAATGAGGGCTCTTTGGGCTCTACTTTCCATACAGAAATGTGATATTTCCTGAGTGCGTTTGTGTGTGTTGATTGGCAAAGTTACACAACACTCAACTTATTATAATAATTTTTGCAGGCATTTTTATTATTCACCAAAAGTTTCTATCTCTCTCTTTTTTAAAACCTGAAATTTCCAAAACAGTGCAAGTGTATTAAAATAGAAGTGAACACACAGTCGGTAAATACAGGTGACAATGATAATAAGAAGACAACATATGCTTCGGCCCAAATAAATCCATCAAAAGTTAACAATTTTACACTTGGAGTGAAATGTTTAGCGAGTGAGTGAAAATGGTACAATGGCTTCCTTTATATTCAAACATGTGCCCCAAGGCTTTGACACTTTGCATGTCCTCTCTGCTATGTGCTGCACCACCAAGAATTGGCCATAAATGAAGGCACAAAATCAACCTGTGAAACCTTTTATTTTTCCTTTGCAGCTTGTATGAGTTAAATACTAATACCTTCCCATCTGACCCTGATGTTGGGAAAGATGGAGGGCACAAGGAGAAGGGGACGACAGAGGACATGATGGTTGGGAAATGTTCTTGAAGCTACGAACATGAGTTTGATCAAACTGTGGGATGCAGTGGAAGACAGGAGTGCCTGGCATGCTCTGGTCCATGGGGTCATGAAGAGTCGGACACGACTAAACAACAACAACAAACCTTCCCATCTAGTGCAGAATTGCCATTTGGTAAAAATATGGTACTACTGAGAAGCCCATCTATAAGCAGAAAAAGCACATAGAGAAGTTCTTCCTGGAACATAGCTCTTCAGTTCAAACCGCATGTAGGGACTGCAATTTACAATGCTCGTTCACATAAAAATTGATGCTAAACTGTTTCTTCCTGACATGCTAGGTTTTTATGTGCAGGGCAATGATTGCTAACATGAAGTGGGGAATTCAAACCTACCAAGAGCCTGTCCGGACATGCCAGGTGATGTTTCCTGAGCATTTTAATTAGCTTCAAGTCACACTTTATATAGAAAAACATAATCCACATTTCATTAAGGTCACTTGGAATTAGCATACTGGTGGCAGACCAGACATTGGCTATATGGATCGAACCAGCAAAAGCGGTTCAATCTAACTACTCTTGGGAGAATTATTTTTTTAAGAGCACTTCCATGAAAAACAGAAGATGAGGACTTCAATATGAGAATGAATGCATCATGTATTTTGATGGCCGTATTCTGAAATTGTGGAATGAGGATGGAATGCTATTCTGGTGTCACAGATAGCCAACAACTGTATGTGCATCACAGAATAAACATATATAACAAAACTACTAAAAGCTCCATTAAGTAAGGATTAAGGAGTGCATTAATCATAGGAAAATCTAGTGTCCACCGATTTCTTGTTCAGATATGGGATTTGGAGATAATGGGTGATATGTGGTTAGACATAAACTGAGCTGATTAATTGAGATCAATGAAATTTACTTACTTGGGTGCACTCTTTTAAATGGGTCTACTCTAAGTATAAATAACATTGATATCAACCAACAATGACTTGAGTTTTCTTAATATATTTTGGAAGGGCAGGTAAAATTCCCTTTTCACTGGGATTTGTAATGGGAGTGTTGGAAGGACTTAGAAAGGTACAAACTTACAATCGAACTATAAATTGCATATTTCTTCAATTGCAGGGTAACATCAGGAAATATTTGCTGTGGCACCTAGTACTTTATAGATTGCAGAATGAGCCACAAGGAAGCAAAGCACAGATCATGATTTAGCTTCCATTAGCTTAAAAAAAGCATGACCTGAAGTCATGGTTTGATTCTTGTCTGCAAAATTTGCACCGATCTGGAACCCATAAAACCACTCCCTCTCTCTCTACACACACACACACACACACACAATTCACACATTTGTGCTTACTTGAAAGACACTATGCCATCGCATGGCATCTGTTTACATTACTGTTGTTAATTAAAATCAATTGATTCTTGATAATAATAAATATAATTGTGAAAGGTTTAAAAAACACTGAAAGTATTTATTCTTTGAAATATCTGGGTGGATACCACTGTAAAATCTAATATTTTCTTTTATAACTGGAACTAAAAAGCAATCACAGTAGAATTGCAAAGAAACCAAAAGCGAGAGCCATAGAAAGGCAACATAGAAAATGGTTTGTGGCCTCTGAGCTTTAAAATATCTAAGAAACTCAATGCAGTGCTGGTGAATTTCCCTCCCCTTTTTTTTCACATGGCCAAACTACCTGTGCTACTCAGGCACATGTAATTGCCAAAATGCAGCCACAAAAGCTGCAATCTATAGCAGAAGACCGGCATGGGTGGGTGAGGTTTCTAACCCCTCACTTCAGACCAACCACTATAAAATATACACAGACAGAATTAGGGTGGCCACATGGCCGACCGTACAGAGCACTGCCCTCTGTTGAAGGGCTGTCAGTCCAAGCCCTGTTTAAAAATAAAGGAACTTAAGAAGGGAGAGCAGGGGGTGGTGGTCTTGAAGTTGTCTGTCAACAGTTGGCACTTCGACAGCGGACTGAGCAGGCTCACAGGTCATCTGTCACAATCTTCCTTGCTATGGTGAGATGTATTTCTGTTTGAGTTACTGTAATAATTTCTAAATTTGCACACACGCTCTTTCTCTGAGCATGCATATATATGAACATCTGTGTCTTCTTATATGTTCATTTTTGGCAATGCGTAAGTGGCTACCCTACACATATTTTACACACACACACCTTTCTGCCCTGCATGATAAAAGAGGAAGGTACTTCCATATCAGTTTTCCGCAGTAGATTGCAGCCATTTGTAAACACAAAACCAAAAGCCAACAGATCGCAAATAAACTACACATAGCTGAAGATTTGTGTTTCTTCGTCCTTAGATAAAATCAATAATCCAGCCAAATTCTAGTTTTTGAGGGAGGGGTGCTAAAGTAACCTGGTGCCCTGTGGATACTTTGGACTACAAAGTCCACCATCCCTGACTATCAACATCAGGCAATGTGAGGTGGGCAGCTCAAGTTGCTAATTTTGGGTGCCACAGAAGGGCAGCACATTGTCTATGTTTTAATTAATTGTTGCTGTTGTTTTTACAGAAACCTTGTTTTGGCCTTTGGGGACAAATTCTGAAGATTTGCAGAGAAAGTGCAGAAAACAGAATGCAAACATTTCTGTGCTTGATTGTTACCTTTTATGATACATTGGCTAATAATATTAATAATATTTCAACATTTCTCTCAGCTTGTGAAAATAAGCAGACATGTGGAACCAAATCCTCTCCTGGCACATAAACAATCAAATCAGTAGGACCCCACCAGGATAAAATTTGATCTAATTCTTACATATAATAGTGCAACTGAAGGCCATTCTTTAATATGCCAATTTAATTTGTCAATATTAATATTTGTCCATTAACAAGACCAGCTGGTGGTTTGAAGGGGCAACCTGTGGTATTGCATAGCTGCTTCTTTTAATGTGCTGAGGTATAACTCTGAAATATTGAAACAGTCTTATTTTACTTCCTGGGTCGCTTAGCAAATCCCTTCCATAGCAGGCATTTTGAAGCAATGGTTTATTCCACATTAAAAACTATATTGGTTATCTACTCAGGAATTCATGTTACAATCATTGAGAAAACCTTCAGACTGTACAAAAAAATATCGCAATGGCAAATAAATCTGTGGTTTTGTGTGAGTTTTCTTTGGGAACTATCATGGTTTTAATTTCCTTCTCCTGTCTATGGTTTGTTAGTATATGCAAATAATCAAAGAGACGCCGTGTAATTGGATGCTGGAGGTGCTCTTTATCTTTTTAAACTTATTATTAATAATGCCACAATGTTTGCCTGCATAATCGGTGATATAAAGTGAAAGCTCACAAACTGAAAGTCTGGGCTGGTGGAAATTAGCAGCAATACAAAGAGTTAAAGCTGAATTGGAGCAATTTGTGTCTTCTGTGGATTGCTGTTTGCTCTGATTGAGCTTTAAAGAGCAGGGAAAGCTCTGGAGCAAAAAACTGTGGGCGGAATAAGGATTCCACATGCTTCTTACAAGTGGAATGAGAGGCATGACGGCCACTGATGTGCAAAGAGCACATTCAAGCTAGTCTTGCTCCTGAGTCATAAGGCCAGGATGCCACCTTGCGGTACATTGTAAAAGTACCACAGTTGAACTCGTAGCCATTTGCACATTCTTTGTGATATCCAAAGAGGTCGCCAGACACAGCCTGCATTTCCCTTCAGACACTACGAAGAAGCTGCAACCAACTGAATGCGCATGACTACGTGGTTGGCTATGTAAAACCCAATGCAGGTTTCAACTGAAGAGCTAATTCGGAAGTGTCATTGTACAGACCTCAGAGTCAGAGAATATACCTGGCATGGAAAAAGCCACAGGTTCAAAAGATCACAGCTGTCAAGCTCCAGCGCAAAGGAACTCAGGTAGGAGGAATTGGAAAGAACCCCACCGGCCTTCTTGGTAAGTCACTCCTAGAACTTGCTGGAGTAGATGAGCTATGGTCAGCCTCATGTGTTTGGCAGTGCCACCTTGGCCAAACATAGCAAGGCATTCAGAAAGTCATGGCAGTTACTTGAAAACTGGCCTACTCTTCCACGTGGTTCCATAAAACTCTGAAATTTACACTGTATAGATATTTGTATATTATTTCAGGCAATCTCATTCCCAAATAACATTAAGATAGTACAACCCCAAAGTGAGGACTCAGCTATTCCCAACAGTCACTTAAGAATTCACCATGCTATAATCCATTAGGATGGAGCTTCAAGAAAACATGTTAAAGAATCATTACCAAAGAGAAGATTTTTGTTTTACCAAGAAAGGCACCTGAAGTTAATACATCTCCCATCTTAATGTAACGTGTGATTGTTTTAAACATTTTGAGAGATGAATTCATGCGCTAAACATAAATACCTGTTTTCTTGTACTGAACACCACTATCTGCTATTGTAATTTGTCAACAAACCTGATGAAAATTTCTATTGCCAGTGTATGCCCAATCTTAATCTAGCCTTATTTACATTGAGGGACATGCAGCAAATTCTGCTAACGAAACCTTACTGATAACCAGTGAGGTCCAATGTGTAAACTGCTGGACTTTCAATATAAATCTCAGCTGAACCATGGGAATATTTCTTTATCTAAGCATAGGTTTCTGATCTGACCTTGGACAGCAGTCACAAAAACAAAAGATAGGTGGTAACAGGGACAGATAAACAATCATAAAATAACCAGGCATTAGATAATGGGAGTTTCTTTTGTTTATATTTATAAGATCTTGACTCCCCAGTTCCTTCCCATTGACAAAGGACTACATATCAGTGAAGTCAGGGTAGCCAAAGGAAGACATTCATTGCTGCTTTCTTCAGTGCAATATGCCCTACGAACAAGGGTACATAGAAGCCAAAATGAGCGACAGTCCCTGTCATTTGGTTGCAAGGAATAGTTTTATCATCTATAAAGCATGCCACACATCGAGAGGGGGGAGCAAAGTGATTTTGATAGACATGCAGCCCAATCATTTAGGCTGCAGTCCTAGAACCAGGCACCTGGCAGTAATCCTCATTGAACTCCATGGGACGTCTGGGTCAGGGCTGGCCCAGCCATGAAGCAGACTGAGGCAGCTGCCCATCCCTGCCGCTAGAGAAGGGAGGAGAAGCAGCAGCAGCTTCCAGCAAGATCTTGCAAGATCTCATGGAACTTACATGCAATCTCGCAAGAAGTCCGCTAGTTCTTGTGAGATTTGCCAGAAGCTGCCGCCCTGCAACCCCGGTAAGTGAGGCTTGGGCAGAGGGGCAGTGGAGCGGGCACAGCACCTCCTCATTTTGCCTAAAGTGGTGAAATGGGATGAGCCGCCCCTGTTCTGAGTAGACATGTACAGAATTGTACTGTTACAGCAGCCATCTGAGGAACATAGGAATCAGACCATTGGTCCATCTGACTAATCTTCAATGAACAGAAGCAGCTCTCCAGAGTTCGGACAGGGGCACTCCTGGCAGTTACTTGGAGATGCCAGGGACTGAACCTAGGATTTTAGGCATGCGGGACAGATATTCCGCAACTGAGCATCTCTGCCCTTCCCCATAAAGGTAAAGGGACCCCTGACCATTAGGTCCAGTCGTGGCCGACTCTGGGGTTGCGGCACTCATCTCGCTTTATTGGCCGAGGGAGCCGGCGTACAGCTTCCGGGTCATGTGGCCAGCATGAGTAAGCCGCTTCTGGCAAACCAGAGCAGCTCACGGAAACGCCGTTTACCTTCCCGCCAGAGCGGTACCTATTTATCTACTTGTACTTTGACGTGCTTTCGAACTGCTAGGTTGGCTGGAGCAGGGACTGAGCAACGGGAGCTCACCCAGTCGCGGGGATCTGAACCGCCAACCTTCTGATCGGCAAGTCCTAGGCTCTGTGGTTTAACCCACAGCGCCACCCGTGTCCCTCGCCCTTCCCCATACTCTGCCATTAAATACAGTTTCTTTACATCCCTCAACCCATGCCTTCATTTCCAATGACCTCTGATTTTCCTTCATCTTTGTTCTAGACAGAGGATGGTACATTTAAAAAAAAAAAAATAGACCAACCATTTAGGGGGAGGAAATTGCAAAAAAGATTTTATTCTATTTTATTCTAAATGGATTTTCTGAAATTGTCAACCTGAACCCTGCCCTTACACATCAGGCTGGCTCCATATTCAACACTCTTATACTAAGCCCAGCTCAGAAGCTGTCGACAAAGTTTCAGAATGCCTCCTGTCTGTGCTGCCTGCCTGAGACTGCAAAACCAGGAGGGGCTGTCAATCAAGCGGTATTCAGTTTGGTGCGTCACTCGCTACCCAAGCCATGCTTGAAGCGCAAAGAAATGGTATCACTCAAGTCCTACCTAAAAACACTACTGGGGGGTTGTTCTGGAAATTGTAAAAGTGCTGCTTCTTATTTTAGAAAAGGGTCTCCTAGGGAAGGATGGCGTGACATATCTGCATCCAAGTGGGAAGGGAGATTTAAAAGGGTCGTGTATTTTCAAAACAAAACCAGAATGTGACATACTTTATAGACAGATCCCTGAAAAGCAGAATCACACACACACACAAAATCCAATGTGAGCAGCATTTATGGTTCTTTAGCTCCCAACTCAAATATTTTCCTTCCCTCCCCACACACACCTTTTTAATGAAAGGATTTTGGCTTAGTGCCACTGAAGGCTTTATATACAACATCACCAAGGCTAGTGGATTGCGTCCGTAGGGTGCATCTCGTTTCATCTGCTTGCCTCTTCTGCACTGAAGTTCAAATGTACAGTATGGATGATATATGCATGTCCAAGACTTCAGCTGGATATCAGTGCTTTAAGCTGCGGTCCTATACCCGCTTACCTGGAGGGAAGTCCCATTGAATTCAATGGGACTTACTTGTAAGTAGACGTGTACAAGACTGCACTGTTAGTGAACTATATATATATATAAAGCTATTCAATAGAAAACATAAAACATTGATACAAATATATAAAAAGTCAAAATCAGTATAAAAAGCTTATATTTATAAAAAATACTTTTTTTAGGCAACAGTCTTCCCCTGAGGGTATATACCACAAGTGTTGGATTCATAAATATTGTTCTGCACTGCAGCTCAGTTATCAAGGTTCATCTCTTCCAGAAAGTACAAATTGCTCCAGTCACCTGACATGCCTGCAGTGGTTGCCTCAGGATACATTCCCTAGCTTAAGATGATGATGAACAACAGCGTCAACAGAGCCTCCGAAAAATCTGGAGAAGATTCCTTCTTCCACATATGGAAGATACAAGAGCAGGATCAATAGGGTAGCGAGTGTGTATCACATGAACGGGCTTTCAAGGTTCCCCTCCAGAAGTTTACTGACTTTTCTGCACCCAGTCCCAGCTGTCTTCATTCTCTTGCCTGTTCTTCTCAGCCTCAATGATCTCTTTGTATTTTCTGCGGAAGAAGCCCATCTGCAAGTGAAAAAGAAATCTTCGTGAAGAGTGCATTTCTGATATACACGCATCGCAATTTGCAAAGTCCTTAAGATGAATTTTTTTTGGACTGGTGTTCCAGTAACTTGAAGGGGACTTGAGGGAGGATTGGATGCTACAATACATGCATGGGAGCAGATATCTGGGTTGGTGTTTGGTCTGAGGGATCCACAGTATCTACCGTATTTTTTGCTCTATAAGACTCACTTTTTCCCTCCCAAAAAGTAAGGGGAAATGTGTGCGCGTCTTATGGAGTGAATGCAGGCTGCGCAGCTATCCCAGAAGCCAGAACAGCAAGAGGAATTGCTAACCATCCAGCAGCACTTTACCTTTAATGTAATTATTCTTGGTTGGCCTACCATTTCCAGATGGCAACTGCTGCTCATTGCCTTTTTAATTTCACATGCATGTGCAAATAAGATATATATGGTCATTGTGTTTGCGTGTGTGTTGGTGGTGTTCAGGGGGGAAAAATTGGATGGTTGTGGTCGCTAGCGTGAAAAGTGGCGGAAGGAGTTGGCAACAACTGTAGTATCAGGACAATAGCAACAAGAAGAACAATTGTTTCTTTCCCTGTGAGCAGGTTGTATATTAAGATCTGAAGGCTGAATTCAGGCGCTCTGTACTTACAGCTAATCCTCAGAGTTCTTAGGCCAGCAAGTAATTGGTTAGCAAGAGGCTTACCTGCCACACCACAATGCACAATTCCACCAAGTTGCTGCTAAACACAACTCCCTCAGCCATGAATCGTACTGGACCAGTCACCATCTCCCAACCTAATGTATGTTACAGAGTTGCTGTGAGGATAAATTGGGTGAGGTAAGTCCGCTCACCTCTCTTGGTGCGGCAGCGCTGCTGGACAGAAGAGACTTCACTGGGACCGCGATGGTGGAATTCAAACAGCACTGCCCTTCCCGACAGGTGGAGAGGGCCTAAGCCTCTGCCACCTATCAGCAGCCGGATCTTAGCCTGCACCCTGCATTGGCGAATGGGGATGCAGCCTGGGATGTGGGCTGTGACAGGGGGCGGAGCCAATGGAGCCAACTGTGGGCTTCCTTCGGATCCGCCCCCTGCCCATTTAAGCAGCCAGCCCCTGGGACATAGCCTGTTTGTTCCTGCACCGGGTTTTCCCCATCCCACCCACCCTCAGTTTACACTGATAGGCAGTGACTTTGCTGTGGCTATGGTGGTCACCGTTCTTTACGGGGCCGGGTAAGAATTTGCCCACTAGGATAATTGGCTCTTACCCGGTGGTTTTGCCTACTTCATAGCAATTCATCACAACTGGTTGAGCATTGGGGCAATCCCTTGTTTTGGATGGAGGGGAGGTTGTAGTCTCTGCCTGCCCCTCCAAACGCTGGGGTATCCCGTTTAAGGATATGTCCACATGCCGAGGGGGGTCGTGGCTGAGGGGACTCCCCCAGACAGCAGTCCCTGTGGGGGTCACCCTATTCGATGTAAGTCTTAGGAACCCTTGCCTGAATTGACTATGCATCACTTCCGGCAGGTGGGCCGGAAGTATCTAGATTGCCCCATGCCCAAGCCAAACCTCTTGCATCTGTATTCAATAAAGTTGTGGCCTGTTTTGACCCAAAACCCAGTCTTATTGGTCTCTTATTTATATGGGTTGGGGTATGGGAAGTCCGATGCCTTGTCCTGCAAAACATATACACCACCTTGTGCCCACCTTTCTTCTGAAGAAACAAACAAATGCATAGAAATGAGAGGAGTTTCTCCACACACACACACACACACACACACACACACTCAGCTCAGTCCAGAAATCAACCTGAGTTGAGAGGCACTCCTATTAGCAGAGGCTTCTCTTGTCAGCGGTTCAAACCAAATTTCCCCTGAAGTTGCATTTGGAGACGTTTAAAAAACCACTGAGAAATGCTGCTAATCTGACAGATTCTTCCCTAGTAGCTCCCTTTCAAGTTCTTCATGATCTTTCCACATTCTTACTGAGTCCTCACATTTTGCTTTAGGATACATTTGGCAACAATGCTTAAAAGCGAGTATGGGGAAAACGGGGAGATGTTGCTACTCACATTAGGATTTATTTATTTTTTACACTTCCCTTAGAGATTCTTGCAGATCTTTCACCTCAACAGGACCTTCCAAAATGACGCCCATTTTCATTTTAGGAAAAAATTCAAGAGCACTTCTTATTTTAGAAGAGTGATGTTGAAACCACTTGTATCTAATGATCCCCTGTAGCAGGTTTCCTCAACCTCGGCCCTCTACATGCTTTTGGCCTCCAACTCCCATGAACCCTAGCTAGCAGGACCAGCGGTCAGGGATGATGGGAATTGTAGTCTCAAAACATCTGGAGGGCCAAGGTTGAGGAAGCCTGCCCTATAGCTAACAAGTTTTATACTTTGCACGTGATAGTAATTTGGGGTGAACTGTCCAGGAGGGAAGCACACTTATATGACCATAGGCTTGTGAGTGCAAACACCAGAAACTTCTCCTGCCCAATGGGAGCTACATAAGAACACAATTTTTGTGCCTTCTCTTTCTAATGGGAAATCATATCTGCTGCCTTTAAGGGAATTTCAGATGAAGAAGTTGCAGAGTTGCCATTTTTGCTGGCCATTTAATATTAATCAGTAGTTTTACAAGTCCCCACTCCTGACTAAAACAATTTGATTTGCGTGAACATTTTGAGTCTTCTCTTCCTGACTGGGATTTTTATGTCCTCCCCATAAACAAAAATGATTGCAATAAAGAGGTTTGGGTAACCGTTCAGGAGTAATTACTCAAACATAGCAGCATGCCATTGCGATCATTAAGTCAATATTTTGTTCATTGTAATTAAACATTTATGTTATTCCTACTGTTTTAAACCTGCTCTCACCCTCCTGCAGGGTGTGATGTTTTCGCCTGCCTCCATCAGTCAGATGTTATTACCCTCTTCCGCATCATGGAGCATATTTAAAATGCCTTTGTACATTAGATTTGATCCAGCTACGGTTCTATGAAACATGACTTTGAAACAGAAAACCTTTTATCAAATTAAATACTGAGCAAAAGTCCAGAATTCCCTTGTCTGTGACCTGTTTCAGCTCTTTTTAATATGATGCTGGGCATTTGGGTGGCGCTGTGGGTTAAACCACAGAGCCTAGGACTTGCTGACCAGAAGGTCGGCGGTTCGAATCCCCGCAACTGGGTGAGCTCCCGTTGCTCGGTCCCTGCTCCTGCCAACTTAGCAGATCGAAAGCACGTCAAAGTGCAAGTAGATAAATAGGTACTGCTCCGGCGGGAAGGTAAACGTGCGCTGCTCTGGTTCGCCAGAAGCGGCTTAGTCATGCTGGCCACATGACCTGGAAGCTGTACGCCGGCTCCCTCGGCCAATAAAGCGAGATGAGCGCCGCAACCCCAGAGTTGGCCACGACTGGACCTAACAGTCAGGGGTCCCTTTACCTTTACTATCCATGTGGTGTTCCCGGCACCAGTGTCTGCTTTAAACTATGGAACATGATGTAGGGATGGCTACCAACTTACGATAGCTGGGAGACACAAAGGGGGAGGGGAGAGATGCTGTTGGGCTAATGTCCTGCTTTTGGACTTACCACTGGGAAAACAGCATACTGGATTAAATGGAAAACTAGAATGTCAGACAGAAGGTTTCTGGCTTCCAGTTCTCCCTAAAGTGTGTGTGTAGGGAATGTAGGGGTGCACTCTTCCCACCTTGGATCAAATCTATGCTTCCAGGTGTCATAAGAAAGCTGCAGAGATAGTGCAGGATAGTGCGCACCCCGGAAATGATCTCTTTCAGCTTCTGCCTTCTGGAAGAAGGTACAGGGTTATAAAGACTAGGACTAGAAGAAGAGAAGAGTTTGGATTTGATATCCCGCCTTTAACTCCCCTTCAGGAGTCTCAAAGCGGCTAACATTCTCCTTTCCCTTCCTCCCCCACAACAAACACTCTGTGAGGTGAGTGGGGCTGAGAGACTTCAGAGAAGTGTGACTAGCCCAAGGTCACCCAACAGCTGCATGTGGAGGAGCAGAGAAGCGAACCCGGTTCACCAGATTACGAGTCTACCGCTCTTAACCACTACACCACACTGGCTCTCTAGCCACCTGACTAGCCACCTGAGAAACAGTTTCTATCCAAATGCGATTTTCGTTTTAAACGCAGTGTAAGGTAGTCTTTATGGGAGTATATTGTATTTAATTATGGGTATCATAGTTTTTAGGGGGCTAACCAGGCTGGGATAGCTGGGATAGCAGGCTTGTTGGTTTTTGAATGTCTGATGTAGATTTTTTCAATTTCGTTGTTCTGTATGGGACAATGACAGTAAAGATTATCGTATTGTAGGGAATTCCCACCCACCCTCACAGGGAAATTAATCATGAAGTTCTCTACTTGCCATCTAAAGTGTCACCCTATATATCAGGGCTGCATAGACATCAGGTGTGCAGGATCTCATTTATTAAAATAGACTCCAGAGGCCCAAGTACAAAAGGAATACGGTTAAAGAATTTAGAGCCCAGGAATTGAATACCAAGACTGAAATGAGCTCACAGTCTGTAGCTATTATGCCCCCACATGACTTTCTTCATTTCAGCAGTATGGGATTTTTTGGGTGGAGGGAGTTGTCTGCCATGTTGTTGTTACTGTTGTAAAGAAAGTGTGAGTCAGAAAACTTTGCTGACCTACTTCAAGGACAGCTCAATTGGTTGGAGTGTGGTGCTGGTAATACCAAGGCCACACGTTCTATTCCCACATGTGAAAGGTGCATATTCAAGTACTGAAGGGGTTGGACTAGATGATCCTCAGGGTCCCTTCTAACACTACGATTCTAAGTCACTCAGAGATCTCTACAAGTAGATTCTGATTAAGGTTGGCTCTACCATTAGGCAAAGTGAGGCATCACACTTAGCTACAGACTTCTGAATAAGGAACAGTGTGGACACCATCTTGAAGTTTGCCTCAAGGTGCAAAATGTCTTGGGCAGGCCCTGATCCTGATGCACCTCCTGCCAAGTCATGTTAGATAAGCCTACTCAGGAGTAAGCACCACTGAATACAATGGGACTTAGTCCCAGGTAGGGATGTCAGACAAGTCTGATGAAAACAAAACAGCGTGGAGACTGCCCATATTCACTCATTCGTCTGATGTCTGGGACAGAAGTCAATCCAGTGAATACATTTGGTATTCGCTGTTGCTGCTCTCAGTTCACAAATTATACATTACACCTGTCAATGCACCCCCCCCCCCGAGTGAGAGACTTGCATTGCATTTAACTCTGTATCGAAATGAATGGGGTGGAATAATGTAACAATATAATTTATATGAGTTACATAATTAATTACTTGTGGGACGCGGGTGGCGCTGTGGGTAAAACCTCAGTGCCTAGGACTTGCCGATCGTATGGTCGGCGGTTCGAACCCCCGCAGTGGGGTGAGCTCCCGTCGTTCGGTCCCAGCTCCTACCCACCTAGCAGTTCGGAAGCACCCCTAAGTGCAAGTAGATAAATAGGTACCGCTTTATAGCAGGAAGGTAAACGGTGTTTCCGTGCGCTGCGCTGGTGCTGGCTCGCCAGAGCAGCTTCGTCACGCTAGCCACGTGACCCGGAAGTGTCTTCGGACAGCGCTGGCTCCCGGCCTCTTAAGCGAGATGAGCACGCAACCCCAGAGTCGGACACGACTGGCCCGTACGGGCAGGGGTACCTTTACCTTTAATTAATTACTTAAGCTAAGTGAGCTTGCAACAGGGATGAATAGCGCAGTTTGGGGCAGAAGAGAACTTGCAGGGGAACAGAAACAGGGCTGCATATGATGGGTACAACGCAGAATGGAAAACAATGCCTTCTTACATCCCTACTCCCAGGTAAGCATGTACAGGATTGCAAGACTGTGCATATTGGGAATATCGTTATTACATAGTTACTTTTCAAAGTAATGAAACTCTTCAACTATTGAATAACACAATTGCCACATTACTTGCGTTCCTAAGATATGCAAAGGCATTTGATTTATTCTCCTTTAAAACTGCTTGCGGAGCCCTAAAGGTGCCTGTTCTTTACGCAAACCGCATACTTTGAACATTAAAATCTACACTTGTAGAAGTTATGATCAAAATTACAGAAATGCATTTTAATTTCCTCCAGGGCCAAACAAGCAAGAACAGACTATTTCCTACTGTTCTTTTAATAAAAAAAATGTCTCTTTGCAAAACATCTGCTTCAGGAATTATCTTTAAAAGTTTGTTGCAACAATTTCAGGCGCTTGTATTATTTCACAACTGGATCAAGAATATGTGCGCAGGGCTTCCCACAAGCATTAAAATGAGTTGGAAAAGTTAATAAATATTAATGAAGCATGAAACCGAGAATCTACAGGTGATCCTGCTAGGAAACCAAAGATTTGCTGCAATCTCTGCTGCTGTTGACTTTGCTGTAATCTCTGTTAAGTGCTCTGAAACCAGGCCAGAACAGAGGGAGATCAGCAGACATAAGGCACTCTCATATATGCATTTGATTGAAACAAAATTATTTAAAGTGAGCATGTGTGCTTTACCATTTACAACTAACGCACAAAATAAAGGGGCAGCTCCAATATTTGTCCTGTGATCCATTCACAACATGCAGATTCCAAAAGATAATGGAAAATTGCACAGCCCAAGAAAAAGCAAGAATCTTGATAGCATAGGGAATCTCCTTTCTTTTAACTTGAAGCCTTTGGTTCGAGTCTTACCCTCCAGAGCAGGAGAAAACAATATAATTAATGGATGGAGATCTGGGCTTGTGGATTCCTAACCTTCTGCCCCTTGTTCATATAACATCTGAAAAGGGCTCGAATCAGTAAAAGATAAGACGATCAAGGCTGATTAATTAATGATGGTCAAGAAAGGGTCTCTCTTCTCCAGTGGTAATTTGGGTGGCAGAAACTATGTGTGGGGTGTATCTTGTTTTAGGGGTGGGCCTAGCTTGTTTTTGTAGGTTTCAGGGATGGAACATTCCTCAAGGCTTTTTGTGATCTTTGTGAACTTTTTAAACGTTTGGAGGGGAGGACAAATACAGGTCAGAAGAGGGCTTGGAAAAGAAGAATTTTGAAAAGAAGCCCACAATAAGCCTGCAATAAGATACAGCAGCGTCCTTCCTTGAGAATGGCCCAGTGGGAATGCAATGTCTTCCCCCCGAAGCTTTTCTAATTAATTAAAAATGACTGGTCTCACCTGAGATGACTAAACATGGCGCAAGGGGCCAGCATTGATCCTATTAGCATTGAATATATTTTGGCTCTGTTGTTTTGGGTGAGCATAAAGATAAAACAAAGAGATCAATATGGAGAACAGAAATAAGACAATGTTTTTTGGGAAGCGGGGTCAAAAAGATAAAGGAAAAACAATTTTGGGGAGAAAATAATCAGATCAACAGCAAGAACAAAGACTGGTTTTTTGTCTGTTTGTCCCCCCCCCCCCCAAGTGTGTGTGTATCTCACCATGCATCTATAAATATTTCTAGAGAGATTTCCATTTCACCAGTAATCAACACTGTACATTTGGGGTGTTTACTTGCAAAAGTAAGAGCATCTATTACAAAATGGGTTGCATTTTAGCTCACATTCCAGAACAAACAGGCACCATTCACTGTTTCAAAGTACTGCCTTACAGGTATTCTAACTGCTTCCTGGCTTGCAAGTACATACCTCTCTAACTCAGTCTTAGCTCAGCTCAGCTTGTTAGTGTTTACACTTTGTCTTCATTTATGAGTTTGCAGTTATTAGTTGTTGTAATTTCTCCCCGTCTAAGCACTGGACAATTTGCCAATGCTTATTTCTGTTCCAGGTGAAAGTGATGGTCAGGCTTGTCACTGTAAAAAGTGCACTACTTCTGAATATCCCCCATTTGATGCAATTAGCTTGATTGTACAAAAAGTCACTACTCCCATATTCACAACATGCAATCTGTGTTAAGTGTTTGGCAACGGTTCAAAAACCTGTTGCTTTATTCTGGATAATTCTTTCCATCTGCAGATTATTGCTCTATGAAAGGAAAATAATGAGTATTAGTTGCCTCTGAACCACCAATCAGTGTCAAGAAATAAGCCGGGGGAAATTGAAATAAAATTTGCCAAAAAAAAAATTAATAAAAAAGAAATCAACAGGATGGGCGGGGCAGGGGAGAAGAGATTTGGATCCACTTCCAGGAAAATGAGCATTATAAACTGAAGGGCTTGTTTGAACCTGTTATGCTGGGATAGAATTTTCTGAAAATCACAATGTCATGTTTTTCTGCACTGATCTTTCTTTCCCTACTGCTACCTTTTATGATATTTCCTATTCATTTTTCTTTTATTCAAATATTAGACGTGTGCAAGAAAATGAAGTCAAAAGCATTCTTCAATGCTACAAAAATGTTGCAGTGCTATAACAATACATTTTAACCACTGCAGCTGTTTTTTAACTATTACTATTATTATTATTAATTACACTTCTATACCGCCCTTCATCCAAGGACCACAGGGCAGTTTACAATATCAAAACACAAAAAAATATATAACATAGTAAAAATAAACATAACCCCCACCACACAAAGTTTAAAAGGCCATCGATTGTTTAATTATCATCAATCGCTTCCAAGCCTGCCTTTTTAAATTATTGTCATTTAATCTAGTTGGTACCATAGGCTTTTTCATCATTCACAAATCCTCTTTAAAATTCATACATACAGTAGAACATGAGACATTCTTCCAAATACAGTAGAACATGAGACATTCTTCCAAATCTAGACATGTTTTTCCTCTGAAACTGTAATCAACATATCTCGTTTCCATTCTATCCGACCACTGTGCCCTGATGATTCCAAATCAGTTATGATCTCATATATACTACTCAGAGTACCTTTAACCTGATTTTCAGATGCAATGGATAACTCAAACTTTGTTGGCTCTCTTAGTGAACTGAATGTCCTTAGTGAACTGACCGACAAACATATCTACATGCCTCTAGCTACCATCCCAAACATACCAAACAGTCCATTGTATATAGCCAGGCACTACGTTACAGCCGCATCTGTTCCAATTCTACAGACAGAGACTCTCACCTAAGAGATCTACAGCAAACCTTTTCAGAACTAAAATACCCAGCAGATGAAGTTAGACAACAGATCAACAGAGCCAGACTTATACCCAGAGAGAACTTGCTGCAAGACAGACCCAAAAAAGAAAATAACAGAACACCTCTAGTCATCACATACAGCTCCCAAGTTAAAACAGTACAACGCATCATCAGAGATCTACAACCTCTCCTGGACAATGACAGTTCTCTTTCTCAAGCTCTGGGAGGAAGACCTTTCATTGCCTACAGACAGCCACCCAATCTTAAACAACTCCTAACCCACAATAATACTACAACCAGACTTAACACGGACACTGGCACCAGAGCCTGCAATAAACCCAGATGCCAACTTTGCTGCCACATACACCCGGACAACACCATTACTGGCCCCAACAACATCACACATACCATCTCGGGACTATTCAATTGCTCATCATCTAACATTGTGTATGGCATCAAATGCCAACAGTGTCCTTCAGCTCTCTATATTGGACAAACAGGCCAAACCTTACGCCAAAGAATAAATGGACATAAATCTGACATCAAGAATCACAAAACAGAGAAACCAGTAGGAGAACACTTCAATCTCCCAGGACATTCTATACAAGATCTCAAAGTAGCTGTTTTACTACAAAGGAATTTCAGAAATAGACTGGAAAGAGAAGCTGCTGAATTGCAACTCATTACCAAACTTAAAACCATGGAGAGACCTGGTTTGAACAAAGACATTGGATTCTTATCCCATTATACATGACTAAGCCATTTCTCACCTTCTCACCCCTTGCCTTTTCCTGTAAGACCCATTACAGTCGTTAAGAGTCGTCAGCAGGCTCATCCCAGCTATCTGCCAATCTCCCATTCCCACCACCCTTCTGAGTAATACCCCTCCCCACCTTCTCACTATATAGAAGGATCTGGCAACTTCTGTTTCAGTGTATCTGAAGAAGTGTGCTTGCACACGAAAGCTCATACCAAGAACTAACTTAGTTGGTCTTAAAGGTGCTACTGGAAGGATTTTTTTTATTTTGAATGTCCTTATGTGTGTGTAGAAGATACATATGTTTGCATATGACTGTGCATACAATTAGGCCGCTCCATCCCTAATACTATGCTATGCTTTGTGTTGTACAGAAACAAAGCCAAGGGAAAATCTGTCCGCTGGCTTCAACGTAGCATGGTGGTCACTTTCCATGCTTCAGGGAAGCAGCAAAAGTCACCTGACAACTTCTGCTAACAATTCCCCATGGTTCCCAGTGAAAATTGAAAAGCAGAACTGAACATTGTCTCCACATAGTACTAGCAATGTAACTGAGTCCCAGCAGAAATGGCACTAATGCGAAGTTTGAATGCAAAAGTCAATTCCCAGATCCTTTAGCTAAGCAAAATCAGCATCATCCAGTATAGTTACACTGCCATCTACTGCATTCTTTAAATATAACTTTTTAGAGGTGGTAAAAATTGCATTTCTGTTTGAAGCATAACTAAAGGCAAGTTGGGAATTAATTTGCAGGCATTTCAAAGGCGGAAAATAAGGGAATAACTAAAATGCAGATTCTCGTTTTTGAAATCTCTCTCTCCCTTCCTTACAAAAATAGATGTCTCAAACCCCAAATAGGCGGCTGGGACTAAACAGCAATTAATCACCACAACAAGAACAGGCAACGAAAGGCTTAAATATCCACTGAACTGCCAAAAGAAACAGCTCAGGAAAAGTTAAAGGGAAAGCACTGTATAGGGGAAAATATCCTTTCCATTCACAGATTCAGAGGATGACCAAGAAGATAAAACTGGTGAAATACTTATATGCCAACAAGGTGAATACTTCCACTTTCTTGGAGTTATTTGCTGAAATTTCAGTAGTTACAGATACAGATACTTCTGAAGACCCTTCCATTTCCTATCTATGATTGTCATATTTCTACATGTTGGGATTATAGGGTTGTATTCAATGCAGCTGAAGCAGAGTTCTGTTGGTGCAACAGGACTTCTGCTTCTTCTGCTCTGCCTAGACCTACCAAAAAAAAAAAATCTACTCACTCCTCTGGAGCTGATTTTTAGGGTGCAAGGTGTGCTGGGAGGGACAGAAGAGGAAAAGGAAGTTCCACTGCATGAAAGGAAGTCTGTTGGATGAGTATAACTGCAGCATTGGAAAGAGTCCTTAGTTAAGGTTGGAACCTATGCATGTTGACCTGACAATATTTCCGTGTCCCTTTGTGCACATTCCCTATGCCGTGGGAATGTGCACAATCACTGCCGCATGTGCACATTCTCTAGTCAGCCCATATTAACTACAACAACTGCACAAAAATAAAACATGCCCCCTTCTCCCATTCACCTGACACTCTTTATCTATGTCAAGAGAGTACAGGGAATGGGAAGGAGCAGTCGTTCATACAAACAGAATAAAGATGAACTATTTTTTAAAAAATCTGTTTCGCTTAATATTTGGAAAGTCATCTGCATCTTCATAAACCATGGTTTGTGAAACTATGGATGAGTTATGGCTGCACACTCCAACCCTGCCTTGCTGCCACTGGCCTTGGTATAGAAATCTTGACTTGTGTTAAGCTTGAGTTCCCAATTACATCCAAACTGGGAAACTGGCTTAATGTCAGTTAACAAACCAGGACAAGAAGCTCAGACTAGATCATGTGACAGGAGGCAGGGAGGAAGGAAGGAAGGAAGGAGGGAGAAAGGAATGTACAGACATGGTACTCATCCACCATTATAAACCATGGTTTACAAGGCCACAGATGAGCCTTCAAACACAGCCATAGTTTGAAAGTCATGACTTTGAGATCATATTGCTTTATTCATCAATTCCATTTAAAATGAATGAGTTTAGATAACCATTTTAGGCCTTAAGTATGAATCTGTATTAACAAAAATGTGTTAACACTGAAAGTTTTAGATTTTAATATTTTTTCTGGATATCAGACATGACTCGCACAAACTGAAGCCCTTTCAAATTATCATTGAGATTAATGGGAGATACATAAGGACACAATTAACATGATTACTGAAATCAGTGGGAGTTAACCATTAGTTGACAAAATCCTGCCTTTATAATGAAGGTGATAAACCCCAGGAAGCGTTTTGCCCAATTTTTACTCTTCAGAAATGAGAAGAGCAAAATATAGTTGAACAACAATGTAAGTACATTCATATTTCGCAAAACCCAGCTGGAACACGGTAGTAGCTAAATGCTGTATCACTGTCAGGCAAATGATTTATTAAATATGCTACTCTTTTTTTCCTCCAAAAGGATACAAAAAATATTACAAAATTTCTGGCACTGCTTTAAAAACTCTATATTTAGGCTAAAGTTTAACTAGTATCACTGAGCTCAATAAAAGAGTAATGCAAATGGTTCATTTTGTCTGCCAAAAATACAGAATATTTGACAGAAAATTGTATCTTTTCCATAATTACTAGCATAAACAATTGTTCTGTGCTTGGTTCAACCAGGGGTAAATGCATATCAAGGAATTAATACCTCCCAGTTCTCAGAATGATGGACCTATGGAACAGTTGTTTATTTTTAAAATGTATCTGCTCTTTTAAGTTTATATGTCTGAGAATTTTATAATCATATGCGCTTATTTGCAATTTTAAAGTTGGCATATATAGTGTGTCTTGGCTTGGGTTCTTAAGAATACTGGATATTTTGAAAGGTCTGCTGCACCACAAAAGGACTTCTTGCTTGCCAGTGGATTAAATATGTTTATCTGGTGCCAAGATAAAAGCTAGACTGTGTAACTGGTTTTTGATGTATGCAGTCTCCCCATTGGACAAACTTTAAAATCAGATAGGCTCGTTTACCCACATGATTGCAGATGATGTGTTGCCTTTGCAAGCATATACCCAGACCACCAACAAAGTGCAATTACTTGTGAAGGACAAATGGAAATACAGTGAAGAATTAGGAGAGGCTTGACCAAGTTCCTATTTCTATGAAGTGGCAACTGTGCATAATCCATCTCGTTTCTCTACCGAATCTGTCACAGTGTTTGTGCATACAGTAGAACTGTCAATGCTCATACTAGCTCATTTGTGAGTAACTTCCTATGCCCTGGGCATGGTAGATGAAATTTTCACAGCCTTTTCCTACATGGACCATAAGCTCAGACCTTCTGAGCCTTAGTGCACAGGTTTCTCCTCTCCTTGAACAGCAAGTCTCACACTGCCTGGAGTGCAAAAGGACTTCTGATTTCATGCATGTTCATCCAATGAATGACAACAGATTTGTCACCCCCAAAATAATGCATTTCAATGGAGTCTGTTCACACGTTCAGCTGTGAGCTAGCCAAAGCTGAACAAGTGATGCAGCTGCCTGAACCCACTGGGCTTTTCCACTTAACCTTGTACATGTGCACATCTCAGCAAAAGGATGGAAAGTCCATGCCTGCTTGGAACAGGCTTTGAACTAGAACATGGGCTGTTCCGGATCCAGCCCAATCGCCTTCTAAATCCAGCCCGCGGACGGTCCGGGAATCAGCGTGTTTTTACATGACAGAATGTGTGCTTTTTTAAAAAATGCATCTCTGGGTTATTTGTGGGGCATAGGAATTCATTCATTATTTTTCCCCAAAATATAGTCCGGCTCCCCACAAGGTCTGAGGGACTTAGTGGACCAATCCCCTGCTGAAAAAGTTTGCTGACCCCTGGACTAGAAAATATATAACCTGAACTCATTTGGAGCAGATGACCACATTTAAACGTCACTCTTGGAAATAAATGAAACATATGAATGCTAGGTCAGAAACTAAACTCTTATTATATTTATCCAAAAGATTTGCCAAAAATAAAAAATAAAAGCTACATTTGAAATATGCTAGTATTGTGTTTCAAATACCATGTCATGGTAAAAGGGGTGAGGAGTATTTTGAGGTGAACATACCAGGATTTATCAACTATGAAACAAACTGCAGCTCATAAAAAGTTATGAGGAAGTTAGAAAGCTGCTAAGTGACAGCTTTTAAAAAACACACATACCACAACAATGAAAAACTTATTTTTTGTGATTTGGGGCTCCAGCTTTTTATTTGTTTAGTTTGGACAAGTTTGCTTTAAAAAAATAAGTATTTTTAAAAAGATGTTGGATAACATGGAAAAATGCAACCTTGTATTATTTTTGCTCTTTGTAAACTGCTCTGAGATACTTTCCTGACTGAAGAGCAGGGTAGCAAAAAAAATGTTGCAAATAAATAAACAAAACAATCCCAGAAAATCACAAAATGGGCACTCAAATCATATATTGTGGGTGCCCTTTGCGGGATTGCGTGTGGTGCTACAGTTCCCAGGGAACTTGCTAGCAGAAGGGGGCTGGCCTGCTTCTCAGTGTATTACATATTTAGAGGTTCATGCCCAGCCACAGTATTCAGTTTCATTGCTGGGAGGTGGGGCCAACCCCATCATAAATAGGGGGAGGAGCCGGTATTAGCCAGGCAGACGGCTCTGGAGATTCACCCTCCTTTATTTATAGAATCATAGAATCATAGAATCATAGAGTTGGAAGAGACCACAAGGGCCATCGAGTCCAACCCCCTGCCAAGCAGGAAACACCATCAGAGCACTCCTGACATATGGTTGTCAAGCCTCTGCTTGAAGACCTCCAAAGAAGGAGACTCCACCACACTCCTTGGCAGCAAATTCCACTGTCGAACAGCTCTTACTGTCAGGAAGTTCTTCCTAATGTTTAGGTGGAATCTTCTTTCTTGTAGTTTGGATCCATTGCTCCGTGTCCGCTTCTCTGGAGCAGCAGAAAACAACCTTTCTCCCTCCTCTATGTGACATCCTTTTATATATTTGAACATGGCTATCATATCACCCCTTAACCTCCTCTTCTCCAGGCTATTGTTTTCTTGTTTGCTGGTTAACTTTTGCTCCCTGTTTAGTGGACATTCTGCTATGTTGAAGGACCGGGAAGAAATTTTCCTGCATTGACAGGTTTTGTCTTCCCCGTAGCAATTCATCACAACTTTGGCAGTTATGGCCTTGGGTGGAATCCTTTAGTCTTTTCTTCCCTATAATGGGGGAGGGGGTGATTCACCCCCCTGCGGCGGCAATTCCAGGGTCCCCTTTTAAAGGGGTTATATAAATGGATGTCACTGGCCATGCACTGAAAGGTTGTCAGTAAACTACCCTGTGTGGGGGGATATGGGCTGAGCTGCCTGCGTACACTTACGTCACACAGAGCGCCCCCATATCCCAGTTACCCTGATGTGCCCCAGTTCCCCTGACTGGGGGGCTGGGAGGGATACACGCCCAAGGCCTAAGCCAAGGTCTTCCTACATTCGGAAGTTTAATAAAGTTGTGGCCTAATTTTAATTCCATAACGTTGTCAGTCTTTATTTCCTTTCCCATGATCCCTGGGGGCTGGGGCTGTCACGCCTGGTCACACAGATAAAAGTCTCTTTAAAAGGTAACTGTGACATTGGTCACATGTTTGTTTGAATGCACACGCCAATTTGTTCAGCGCAGTTTATTCCCAACTAAGCATGCACAGGGCTGCAAGCCCAGGGTGCTTTTTTCCAAGTAATGGTTACCTGGATAAGGCGGCAGCATTCTTATGAATGCTTGACCTTTGAGGAAGGTATTTATTTGAAAAAGGCATTCTGCTAGGGGATGCTGGATGGTACATGCAAAATAATAATAATAATAATAATAATAATAATAATAATAATAATAGCAGATGAAAATGATGGACTATATGGAATTGGCGGAAATGACTGGCAGAATCCGTGACCAGGGAGAAGAGTCGGTGGAAGAAGATTGGAAGAAATTTAAAGATTATTTACAGAAACACTGGAAAATCAATGAATGTTAGAGCAATGTCGGATTGAAGTTAAGTGGCTTCTAGCTGAACAGGTTTTAAGGTTATAAATGTATCAAGATTAAGGATTAGGACCAAAAAGACTAAGAGAAATGGAAAAATTGGTTCAAATAGGTAAAAATCTAATGTCATAATATATCAAGATTTAGGACTGGAATTAAAAAGGAGGGTAAGAAATTGCTGGGTTTACAAAGTGAAATGGAATACAAAAGAGGGAGGTATGAGGAAGTCCGGGAAATAAGTAAATTTAAAAGAGGTTATGAAAGGACGGAATTATTTTTAACTGTTTTTTCTTTTTCTTTTCTTTTTTCTTTTTTTACCTTTTTCTATTCTGTACTTTGTATTTTGTATGGTGTATTTTTCTCTGTTTTGGTTAAAATTTTTGTGTTTATTAATGTGATTTTATTTTTTCTGAAACTTTAATAAATATTAATTAAATAATAATAATAATAATAATAATAATAATTTTATTTATACCCCTCCCTTCCCGGTTCAAAAAACCAGGCTCGGGGCAGCTAACAACAAATTTAAAACACTTAATTGATACAGCAAAAAACAGCATAAAATACAGTATAACACATGAATAACAATAAACTCAGAATTCAAAAATCAAATGGGGGGGGGGGGAAATCCATCCAATAAGCATTAGATGATCAATTTAGCCAGGGCTAGCTGGCTAAATTAGTCCTATTTGGGCCAGCGAGGAGACCGGGGAAAATTAGCTGTGGGATTCCAGAGCAGGTAATCTTCATAAAAAGGGGAGGGGGAGGGAAGGAAGGGGAATAAAAGATCAGGCTAAGTTCAAATTGAAAGCCAGGCGGAATAGCTCTGTCTTACAGGCCCAGAGGAAGGAGGTTAAATCCTGCAGGGCCCTAGTCTCATGAGACAGAGCATTCCACCAGGTCGGAGCCATCACTGAGAAGGCCCTGGCCCTGGTGGAGGATAATCTGACTTCTTTAGGGCCCGGAACCTCTAAACTATGATTATTCATGGACCTTAAGGTCCTCTGCTGGGAATACCAGGAGAGGCGGTCCTGTAAATACGAGGGCCCTAAGTAGGCAGATAACAGGACCTCCCTCCCACTTGCCCCTGGTACTTCAGCCCCACGTATAAGAAGAAGGATCACAGCTGGAGGCAGCAATGCTTCTGAATAGCAGCTTGACTCCTGCTTGTGGGTTTCCCACAGGGATCTGGTTGTCTACTGTGAGAACATGATGCTGGACTTGTTGGGCCATTGCTCTGATCCAGGAAGGCTCTCTCTTATGTTCTTTTGATCTCTGGACTGAAATGACAGGCTATGCAGAAAATCACTGGCAAAGGATTCATATATATCTTTTCCTGTTAGAAAACATTCAGCTGTGCATTTTAGCCAGCAGAATAAAGACGAATAACACACTGTGAGGCCACAGAGAGGGAACAGGGGATAAGTTGCATTTATAATGGTGCTGAGCTCCCAAGCAATTTCAAGCTCTTCTTTTACAACATCACAACTGCTTTTCGACTGCACAAATAAGCCGTGGGGTATTTACAGGAAGGCTGCTTTCAACATCTCCTAAACAGGGCCTGTGTATCTGCGGCCAACACTAAGCAAGACAGTGATAAACAAGGTATTCCTTTTGTGAAAGAGAGCTTTGTATGTTAAAATTGCGTTATTAAGAAGGGACTGAAAAGCTACTGTAATGGAAAGCATGTGATATTTACATTAGAGTCTGCCATGGCAGCTGTGAATTGGCCTGACTTTATGCTTCAAGGCCTATCTCTGAGGCAAGGGTGTTAGGGTAAAATGGCTAGTGTCTTTTAAACTTTGGCTAACCCCCTTTACCCTCTCTTGAAAGAGACCATCTTGGCTGTGAGTCCCGGAAGACCAGCTCCCTGCCTTGCAAGCCTTTTCCCACCTGGCCTGGGAGGACGGAGCCTGGACTGACTCCAGCTACAAAAGCTTAGGCTGTTAAACAGAATCTTGGGCTGGGGGGATGTTTGGCATTTGTTGTTGTTATTGATGTTAATTTTTTAATCTTTATTTTTAGACCTTATTATTTATGAGGAAATTGCTCAGTTTGGTTGTGTACTTTTTGATGTGTTTTATTTATTGTTTATGACCGCCGAAGAATTAATGCTTTTGAATTATGGTGCTGGAGGAGACTCTTGAGAGTCCCATGGACTGCAAGAAGATCAAACCTATCCATTCTTAAGGAAATCAGCCCTGAGTGCTCACTGGAAGGACAGATCCTGAAGCTGAGGCTCCAATACTTGGGCTACCTCAGGAGAAGAGAAGACTCCCTGCAAAACACCCTGATGTTGGGAAACATTGAGGGCACAAGGAGAAGGGGATGATAGAGGACAAGATGGTTGGACAGTGTTCTCGAAGCTACCAGCATGAGTTTGACCAAACTGCGGGAGGCAGTGGAAGACAGGAGTGCCTGGTGTGCTCTGGTCCATGGGGTCACGAAGAGTCGGACACAACTAAACGACTAAACAACAACAACCACAATGACTATGTTCATTTGCAATTATGTAAATCACTTCATGTTGTAAGCCGCCTTGAGTATGGTTAACTATGGAAAGGCGGCATCTCTGGGGCTCTGATGTAACTGAAGTTGCAGCTTGTAGGAGTGCTAGGCTGTCGGTCCCATAGAATCAAAGAACTGCAGAGCTAGAAGGTACCTTGTGGGTCATCTAGTCCCTGCTATGCCGGAATCTCAACTAGATCATATTAGAATCATAGTCTCTTCCTATGCTTCGCTTGCATATTTGTAAATAAATCTCAAAAACTTCAAAAAGGAAGCCAAACTCAGGTATATGCTCTCCCCGGAATTCTTGAGTGCTTGAGGAAGTAGGCAGCATGTGTCACTGCTGTTTGTATTGGGAATTATGTTTCCTTGAGCTGGTGTGACCAAGCCAAAATGGAGGATGTGGCAGTAACAATGCATTTAATGGCATTTACATGCCTTTGTCCCTTGCATCTCCTTTTGACTCCCCTCACACACCCACAAGCTTAGATTGCAAGCTCCTAGGGGCAGGGATCTATCTTTTGGGTGTGTAATTAACAGCACCATCAAAATGCTGGCCACACTTCTATGCAATTTCCTTACTGGTGGTGATGTGAAAACTGTGGGTTGCACAACAGATATAAATACTGTTTACTGGAGGCAGGGAAACATTTGCTTTAATTAATTTTTTAAAAAAACAACAACAACCAAAACATCCAAGTTTTATTATAGTGATGAATAAAGAGCAGAAAATGTCCTGAATAAAAAGCTGCCTGAAACATCCAACCAAATGACTCTTTATACTGGGGAATCATGCAGAAGACACTACCTGTTTTATGTTGGGCTCGTTTTGATGCTAAATAAGTCACGGAATTAGGTTCAAACTAAAGAAGCTACTTGAATATTGACTGGCAGAAAATTATATGGAAGTGGCTTCTCGTTATGTATCTTCCATTTTCCCAATAAGGGGAATGAACTTTTTTCTGACATTTTATGTCCTCAGTGCGGGACACTGTTTGCTCATTAAAGCTAATGGATGCTAAATACTTACCAGGGACTGAAAGGGGGCCGCGGGGGGGGGGGGGACAGATGCACATTTTATGCCAAGGCCGTGCCTAATCCTTGTGTCTGTGTTGTGTCTGACAGAAAGCTTACCTTCCACAGTAGCACAGCCAGAAACAGGAAGATGAGAATTCCCACCAGCAAGCTGATAGCAATGATCCATCCAACCACATAACCACGAGGCTCCAGATTATGCAAGGCCTCAAAGACCACCTACAAAGCAATTAGGAAAATATATATATATCATTTACACAACAAGTCTTCATTATTTCGTATGACAGACATGCTACACTGAATTCCCTATTAACATTTCCAAAGCATAGCACAGTATAATAATGTCAAACACATTTGCAACTTTCAGCTGTCAAGGCTACTTTTCCTCAAGGGTTTTAAAAAAGCCTTTCCTTTAAAAAAAACACACACAAAAAAACAAAATCAGATGTAAGCACTGATAAGAAGAAATGTCTCATTCTCTGAAATTCCATCTTATTGCCATTCCTCCCCAGGCATAAAGTTCCCTTCACTGTCAGCTATCACAAGGGTATAGCAGCTGGCACGAAGATGCCAATCTCCTCTAATTTCCATTAAAACTTCTAGAAACTCATTCAAAAAAAGAAAGGACAGAACAGAATGTGTCAATTTTCATTGAAACCAGTCATCTGGTCGGTGGAAGAAGATTGGAAGAAATTCAAAGACTATTTACAGAAATACTGCAAAATTAATGAATGTTAGAATGATGTTGGATTGAAGTTAAGGGGTTTCTAGCTGTACAGGCTAAAAGAATATGGAAAAATTGGTTTTAATATGTAAAACCTAAAATTTAAAGCTATATTATATCCAAATTAAAGATTAGGATTAAAAAGGAGGGAAAGGAACTGTTGGACTAACATATTTCATTAGAATACAAAAGAGGGAGGTAAGAGGAGATCCGAGAAACAAGTAAATGTAAAAGAAGTGAGGAAAAGATGAAATTGTTTTTAATTGTTTTTTCCTTTTTTACTTTGTATTTTTTCTTTCTATTGTTAATTTTTTCTTCATTAATGTGGTTTTTTGTGTGTGAAATTTTAATAAATATTATTTTTTTTTAAAAAAAGAAACCAGTCATCTGGTAGCAAAGCTTCAAGAGTTGAGAAGTGTAACCTTCCCAGGCCAAAGGGTCAAATCAAATTCACCAACCCTCCAGGTAGGATAAAGTAATATAGTCTTAAGTTCCATGAGCTATAAAGGTAAAGGTAAAGGGACCCCTGACCATTAGGTCCAATCGTGGCCGATTCTGGGGTTGCGGCGCTCGTCTCACTTTATTGGCCGAGGGAGCCGGCGTACATCTTCCAGGTCATGTGTCCAGCATGACTAAGCTGATTCTGGTGAACCGGAGCAGCGCACGGAAACGACATTTACCTTCCCGCCGGAGCAGTACCTATTTATCTACTTGCACTTTGACGTGCTTTCAAACTGCTGGGTTGGCAGGAGCAGGGACCGAGCAAGGGGAGCTCACCCTGTCGCAGGGATTTGAACCGCTGACCTTCTGATCAGCAAGTCCTAGACTCTGTGGTTTAACCCACAGTGCCACCCACATGAGCTATACATTAATGCAAAACATTATTTCACAGCATTTCTGTTAATTTTGCACTGGCTGGATTTCCTAAGTGGTACGTTGGTATTAAAGACTATTACTAATTCAACTACTACTATTGTCATTTATTATTGTTGATATTATTTAACAGCCAAGGCAAAGTGTCTATATGTCATTTGTGCCTACTTGGAAAGATATTCCAATGTATCTATCTGCTGATCAGGGGTTAGCAATACATATCTGCCTTCCAGCAATCTACTCAAACCAGCAGATTCGTTTTTCCAGAGAGCTTTTCCAGATATAACCTTCCAAAGTAGACACATACATATTAGTGACGATGTTTCCCCGCTCTCAAATTCAAAATGAAATCAGATCACTCAAAATCATTCAATACTCCTGTATACAAGCTTCCTGTTGGAACACAATATTATGGTTTCACAGGCATGGACTCAAATACCACCCAAGGCTATGCCAAGGAAGAAGAAAGTACTAAAGACAGGCTTTGCTTTAGACTCTAAGGCCAACTGGAATTGACTCTGTTGCCATTACCCAATGCCACTATTGAGCTGAGTAGTTGAATCAGAACAATTGTAGCGTAAATTGACATAATATTTGCCGGGCATGGGATGGTTGGGGTTGTTTTTTTTTAGTAATGGAGTAGGAGGGATCTATTATTACAATATTATTGTCATTGTTGCTTTTATGCATTTGTGATGTTCTTTTTATCCCTAACCTCAATAAAACAATATGAGAAAGATACAATAGTAGCCACTTAGATCATTTTATAAATTAAACTCTATTAAAATTCAATTCTATCCATGGAATTATTACCCACAATGGCTTTAAAAAAGCGTGTCTATGTAGAGAGTCAGGATACTTTTGGACACTAAGTGCTGGGAACAAACAAAGACAAAGGCCAAAGCCTCCATTCCCTGTTACTGAACACCTAGAGAAATTTATCTGGTCCCTTCTGCAAACAGAATGCTGGACTAAATGGATCTTGGTCTGTTCCAGCAACGCAAGACTTCAAAAAAGAAAGGATGTCACTTTTATAAATATTTCTTTCGTTTTTAAGAAGCACAATCTATCAGCTCCAGTGAAAATAACAAAAAGGGTTTTGATCTAACATGCATCATGACGTGGCCATTGAAAGCATGAAGAAGTGGAAGCAATTCATCTTCCCCAGGTGTTGGCAAGGATGCTGGTGAAAAGGAAATGTGCCAGCCAGACGCCATGCTCTTGAACCACTTACATCTTCACTGCTAGCTAACAATCTGTTAAAGAGCAAATCCTGGTCTTGCCTTTCTTGGCTAGCTTAGCAGTAACATCTCCTTGTACTTAGCGCTGTCTTAGATCTGAGTGATCTCCAACGGCGAAACATATATTATGGTTGATACAGGAGAAAGGAAGACTGGGTTGGGAAAAGGCTGTGGGCCTAATTGAAATAAAAGGGTTATAAAAACGTGGAGTGAATCAGAGACTCATTTTTCATGCTTTGAACCAGATGCCCAAGAACCTGAGCGCAAAACTGGATCCATGTTAGAATGCAGTTTGAGTTCCAGCATTATTTTGCTCTTACAATTCTCAACATATTGAAAAGCTCTTGCTGCAGTTTATTTAGATTCTGCATTTCACACTACACTAAAAAGGGCCCTTCCAGGGGAATTTAGAGTTAAATGACTATTCCCCACCCCACCCCTGGGATTTGCTTAGAAATAAATTCACAGTGAGGTTTGGCCGGTGGCACTGTGACAAGGAGAATGCCTGCTGGACCCCTTCAGAAGATTGCCTTTCCACATGGGCCCATACACAGAGTGACCACAAAAATCATCTCGGGGGAAAGTAACAACCACTTTGGTGTCTAATTTAAAGTGAATGACAGGTCGTTTCCACAGTTGCCATACATCAGAAGCATGTATATTTACCACTGCTCTTTGACGGATGTCTCATACTTAAGGTCCATAAATAGCAACACCCTAGAGGTCCCGGGCCCTAAGGAAGTTAGATTAGCCTCGACCAGAGCCAGGGTCTTTTCAACACTGGCTCCGACCTGGTGGAACGCTCTGTCTCATGAGACCAGCGCCCTGGGGAATCTGATTTCTTTCCGCAGGGCCTGTAAGACAGAGCTGTTCCGCCTGGCCTTTGGCTTGGAGTCAATTTGGTTCCCTCCCCCTCTTTCTTTTTTTCCTTTCTCCTCCTGTGAAGAGGCTGCATTTTAATGTTTTAATGTTGTCTTTTAATCTTGTGTTTTAAGTTGTATTTTAATCAACTTGTTTTTATTATTGGTTGTTAGCCGCCCTGAGCCCGGTCTTGGCTGGGGAGGACAGGGTATAAATAAAATTTATTTATTATTATTAAGCAGTAGCAAAGGGTGGCACTTATCAGACCTCCCGACAGGTGGGCTGCTACTAGTGACCAGGAGAGAGAGGGGCAAGATGGCAAGGAGGTTGGCGCTGGGCAAGGACACAGGCAGGGCCAATGTGGCACTCTTGATGGTGGGTTTGCACAGCACTGATCTCCCCACCATCTTGTCCCTCCCACTCTGCCTCCTGGTCATCAGTACCGACTCACCTGTCAGGAGGCTAGGTAAGTGCCCTCCCGTGCAGTAATATTAGCAAGAAGTAATAATAAACTCATTGGGTTGGATCCGAAGTACGTTAGTTGCACTTAGTTCTCACTGACACCAATTAGACTCGTGTTGGTCATGACTAACTCCTCACACTGTCATAGTCACCTACTCACCAGGCTTCAGTGCAAGTTAGATCCAACCCTTTTTTCGTTAAACTTGCAGGAAACTTAAGCATCTCCAGTGCTATATATATAAATATACAGTAGTTCACTAAAGCCGGGAATCTGTGCTTACGAAGGAGGAAGGGAAGAGAATATTTAAGTGAAGAGAAGTATGTTGCTTATGTGATACTTGTAACACAAAGATAAATAATCTCTCACACAATTACTGTCCTGCATGAGGTAAGGTAAAGGTAAAGAGATCCCTGACCATTAGGTCCAGTCGTGTCCGACTCTGGCGTTGTGGCGCTCATCTCGCTTTATTGGCCGAGGGAGCCAGCGTACAGCTTCCGGGTCATGTGGCCAGCATGACTAGGCCACTTCTGGCAAACCAGAGCTGCGCACGGTAACGCCGTTTATCTTCCCGCCGGAGTGGTACCTATTTATCTACTTGCACTTTGACGTGCTTTCGAACTGCTAGGTTGGCAGGAGCAGGGACCGAGCAACGGGAGCTCACCCCATCGCGGGGATTCGAACCGCCGACCTTCTGATTGGCAAGTCCTAGGCTCTGTGGTTTAACCCACAGCGCCCCCCGTGTCCCCGCAGTGTGGTGCAGAGCCAGTGTGGTGCAGTGGTTAAGAGCGGTAGTCTCATAATCTGGGGAACCGGGTTCGCGTCTCTGCTTCTCCACATGCAGCTGCTGGGTGACCTTGGGCCAGTCACACTTCTTTGAAGTCTCTCAGCCCCACTCACCTCACAGAGTGTTTGTTGTGGGGGAGGAACTCCTCCTCCTCCTTCTGCATGAGGTAAGGTAAAAGTAGAAGTTAAAGGACCCCTGGATGATTAAGGCCAGTCAAAGACGACCATGGGGTTGTGGCTCTAATCTCGCTTTCAGGCTGAGGGAGCCGGCGTTTGTCCACAGATAGCTTTCCAGATCATGTGGCTAGCATGACCAAACTGCTTCTGGCACAACAGAACAGCGTGACGGAAACCAAAGCGCACAGAAATGCCATTTACCTTCCTGCCAGAGTGGTACTTATTTATCTACTTGCACTGGCATGCTTTCGAACTGCTAGGTTGGCAGGAGCTGGGACCGAGCAACGGGAGCTCACCCCGTTGCGGGGATTTGAACCGCCGACCTTCTGATCAGCAAGCACAAGAGGCTCAGTGGTTTAGACCACAGCGCCACCCGTGTCTCTATAGAAGAGGTGAGAATGGACTGGCTAGCACCCTAGATGGGTAACCACTGTATTTTTCCGTGTATAAGACTAGTTTTTTTAACCAAAAAATTAGATTTAAAATTGGGGCTCGTCTTATACATGGGTAGTGCTGAGGGGTATTTTCTTAAATTGGAGTCCCCCAAAATAGGGGGTGTCTTATACATGGGGGCATCTTATGCGCAGAAAAATACGGCAATTTCCCTCCTCTTTGGCATGTGGCTTGGATCATAAACCAGTGCCATCTGGATAGGATCCTTTTACCACATTCTTTCTTATGCTGAGCAAACATCTCTGATTTGCACATGTAGCTTTCTGCCGCTTTCCGCATTATGATCAGGATGCTAGTTTACCTGTATGCATGTGTTGCAGCTAAGGTATGGTGAGCATGAAGTTAGAAATAGAAGCTCTTGCCTTAGGACAGTAGCTAAAATACATGAGCTTCTCTTTCCTCCTCTTGAATTCAGTTTTAGGTGGCAAAGTGTGCCTCTATCTGAACAAAACATTTCAAACAGTTGTTTACAACCATCCTTTTTAGGGGAAGCCCATTTTTATCAATATGGATAAACAAGGGGGTGTGAAAATCATAATACATATGTAAGACAGTTGTTTAGGATGCTCTTATAAATTGCTTTTTAAAACAGTTTGTGACATCCACCCTACTGCTGAAATGCAAGACTTTTAACATTGAGGAGTGTGGGATACCCAGGAACACTATTTTCAACGGTAAGAAATCTCATCAGCTGTTTCACGTCTGTGTCCATTAGATAGCAGCTCAAAGAGAGGTATGGGGAAGATGAATTGATGCTACACAAAAGTAAAAAAGGGGGGACTGACAGGGGGCTGTTTCAGAAGGAAGAGGAAGGAGACAACCCAAAAATTTGTTATGTATGAATAACTGTGGTTGCAATATGCATTATTTCCTCCTGCATTCCCATGGCCGGGGGGAGAGAGAGAGAGAGAGAAGAATGAATATTGTGAGCCAAACCACATGTCTTACATTTTTTTCCTGAATATGACCCAACACAAAGCATTCAAGATCAGAGAAGCCAAGAGCCATATGGAAATTGCATGGACGAAGATTAAAAGCTAACATTCATATTAGAAAAGAACGAGATTGCAAACTGATGCTTCAAAACTAAATTCTGTCCAACTTGTCCTTTTCCAGCCAGTGCTTCCCCAAAGCCCGAGGAAGCATCCTGATTAGAGATTGTGTCTTTCTTTCTTTTTACAACATTAAGATGAAATTGTAAAAACTGTAACCCAAAATGATTTTTTTAGAATCCCACTTTGGGCAGTAGGAAAATGTCATTTTAAGCAGTAAGGAACAACTGGGAACAATCCGCTCTGATTACACTTACACTTAGCATTCTGGAGAATTACTAAATCCTTTACTTCAGGAGTGGGGAAACTTTGACCCTCCAGATAATGTTGGCTGATGGGCCAAAGTTGGTGGGAGATGTAGTGCAAACATCTGGAGGGCCAAACATCTGGCTTCTCAATGAATAGGAGGTGCTTCTGGTCTCCTCCCACAGGGAGGAAATGGTGAGGGCTGCCCTCTGGGGTCTCTTGGGCTCTATACCCCCCCATGTGATTCAGAGTGGGGCCTTCCCCCAATTGATGGCCTCTGATTCCCATTGTTGGGTAAGACTGATCTGATCTGCCCCCTTGTCCCTGTCGTATATATTCTTCCCTGGCGGGGATGGGTCATCATTTTGTGGTTTGCCTCAGGTGCCAAAATGTCTTGAGCCAGCCCTGATTCAAAGTGTGATAAATTCTGGTCTGAAAGATCTCTAAAGACATTTAGGATTGTTAAACCTTCAGGGATGCTTCTAATTCCTGGTTTCGTCCAATTTAATTGGATTTGTGGATCTAAATTCCTAGAATGCATTCAACATGGCAGCCAAATTGTTCTAGGCTGTGATCCCAACCTCATTTGCTTGGAATCATGTTCCACTGTAAGCAATTCCAAGTAATGTATTCAGGATTGGTGTGACAGCCGGTATCAGGAAGCTTGGAAATAATTTTGCACGATGTTTAGCAAAGATGTTCGATATCTAACCCAATGAAGCCAGAATGGGTTTTTCCACAAAATCCTTCTATGACATACAGAGAATGCAAGCTGCTTTTAGAGGGGTTTCAATAGATTGTGGTCATGCTTTACAAATGGCGAATACCGAGAGGGAATAAGCTGAGGGGAAAGTGGCACAATTAGCATCAAATTAAGTGTTACTAAATATTACAAGCAAACAGGCTCTTTGGGAAGGGGTGGTTTTGAGGAACGGCGTGTGCGGGTATTTCACTCACTACTCCTCTTCAAACTGTATCCACACACCACCTTTCTTCCGTGGGGTTTCAAAGGTGTGCTTAGTCCCACAAACACAAGTGAAACCCTGCAGCAGAAACGTGGCTTGGAGGGAGACAGGCAATTTGGAGCAGAGAAGAAGCAAGCAAATCAGCATCATGCAGGGCCAATTCAGAGCAAAGAAGCACATCACCTTATCCCTGCTACTTCTGTATTCTAAATTGTGTTTTCCTAAAGCATCTCTCTCTCTTTCTTTCTTTCTTTCTCCCTCCCTCTGGCCTTATGCTGGCCTTTGGCCGTAATAAAGATTCTCCTTCTCCTTCTAAAGCCATTGGCTTTGTTGTATGTGCCCTTACCATGTGGCATATAAGCAACAACACCTGGAACCAGAAAGGGTCATGGCAGATAAAGGAGTAGCTTCTGTCCTAATTACTGTACCTTCTTGCCTATTCTCTTTAAGCCCCAATGTTATTAAAACATTTAAGGTAACAGCCCCAAACACACTTAAAGGTAAAGGGACCCCTGACCGTTAGGTCCAGTCGTGGCCGACTCTGGGGTTGCGGTGCTCATCTCACTTTATTGGCCGAGGGAGCTGGCGTACAGCTTCCGGGTCATGTGGCCAGTATGACTAAGCCACTTCTGGCGAACCAGAGCAGCACACGGAAACGCTGTTTACCTTCCTGCCGGAGCGGTACCTATTTATCTACTTGCACTTTGACGTGCTTTCGAACTGCTAGGTTGGCAGGAGCAGGGACCGAGCAATGGTAGCTCACCCTGTCGGGGGGAATCAAACCGTGAACCTTCTGATCAGCAAGTCCTAGGCTCAGTGGTTTAAGCCACCCGCGTCCCTTGTGGGTAAATAACACGCTTACTATGGAGCAAACCCAACTGAACACAATGAAATTTGCTTTCAGCAGCGTGCGGTGATTTTTTCACAGGGGAACAGTTAGGGCCAGAGGTGTTGGTTTGCAAGGGGCATCGATGTCATGCGTGTGACACTGCAATGTCCTGACATCGCATACATGAGCATCGCGCCTCCCTCCCTAAGCCAGGCAGAAGCTTCTCGGGGTTTGGGAAGAAGGCACCAGAGGAACATTTAGGTGACTAGTCTAGTCCCTTAGTCCAATGACTGCGCACCACTGCTTGATTCCATGCACAGGATTGTATTGTGTGCATTTTATCATCCCATTCTGATAAATCCAGAATGGGATACATCTCCTAGATTTTGAAAAACCTGAATTTTTAGATTAAAGCAGGCTTCAACAGTGTGAAACGGAACTCACTGCTTAGCAAAAGGCACAGCTGAGGCCTTTACAAGCCGGTCTAACTGCAGCACAACATGCGTTAAAGTATTCCAAATAGCATCATTTGCTGCAGGGCCAAAGCTTATCACAGCAAGCAAAACCACAGGAGGATTGCAAGGCAGCAGCACCGCTGTTGCATTCAAAGAAAGGCACGCTCGTTCATTTTTGAAGTCGAAGCTTAGGCTTGACCACAAATTCCTCGCTCAGTGTAGGATTCTCTAATGCATTCCATATGAGCAGCACAAGTAATCCTTGCTCTTCAGATTCATTCACTTACTGTTGCATCTTCTGAATTCCCATTGGGTACTTCTACTGCCCGGATAGTTGTGTCTACCCTCACCTTTGCCCTTGTTACAAACTGGATGACGGATGAACTGTCCTAAGGATTGAAAAAAAACAGTAAAAGTTGAGTAACTCTGTCAGTTCCACAGCCTTCAAAGACTTTTAAGCACCAGCTCTTTTATGGCCTCAAATCAGATGCAAGGTCCATAAAGGTCCAATATCCCAGATTTAAATCCAACACATCCCATTAAATTTGATATATAGTCCTTTTTTTGTTTTCAAACTCAGATCTGATATGGGTAAAAAGCTCTTCAGTCCGGATACATCGCCCAATTAAAAGAATGCAACACACTGACAAACATCACCAGCAAAGAACATCTTAACCTGAATTATTTCCACATAATAAGGAACAGATATTTAGATACAATTACTAAATTGCAGTTGCACACAGTACTGGTTAAAACATTGCATTATCAAAATATATCCTGACATGACTCACTGCAAAAAAGCCTAAATATGTGTACGGTGGTGTTTTGTTTTTTTAATTCTTCTTCTGCAACAGTGAATTCGTCTTGTGTTTCCTATGAAGAGTCTGAGCATGAGGAGTCTAAATACAAGGAGCCAGTAACCTTTTTAAGTCAACGGTTCTTCTAGAATGTCAAATTATTTCAGGTTACAATCAAGCAGTGAATAAATTTTATGACATATATAAATAAAACTGCATCGTATGGCCTCAAGAATTACAGCATCCTAATCACATGACTGTTATATGGCACTGCAGGACCATAGTGGCAAATTAGAAAACACAACTGTTTTCTAATGTTCTTTGTTATTTCTTCCTGGCTATAATAATTATTTTTACCCTGCAGCTCTCACCTACACAGTGTCTATGGTCAAAGGGGCTCCTAAATGTGCACTGTGGACCTGACACTTGGACCGAAGTCCTCTGGCACCAACTACATAATCCAAGGGTGTGTTGTGTGCCACCCCACACAGGGCCAGCCCTATCACTGGGCAAAGTGAGGCAATGCCCCTGACATATGGGGGCAGCCGTAGCAGGTCCCTGGTTGCTATTCCTCTCTACACCAGAAATATACCACTTCTCCAGTGTGGTGTAGTGGTTGAGAGCGGTAGTCTGGTAGTCTCGTAATCTGGGGAACCAGGTTCGCGTCTCTGCTCCTCCACATGCAGCTGCTGGGTGACCTTGGGCCAGTCACACTTCTCTGAAGTCTCTCAGCCCCACTCACCTCACAGAGTGTTTGTTGTGGGGGAGGAAGGGAAAAGGAGATTGTTAGCCGCTTTGAGACTCCTGAAGGGGAGTGAAAGGCAGGATCAAGTCCAAACTCTTCTTCTTCTTCTCCACTGGAGGGCAGAATTGTGTCTATTACATGGCTTGGCCTGCCCCACCCCCATGCCGCTACCTCTGGCGCAGTGGAGGGTGCTGCCCCATCAACGGGGGGGGGGGGAATCAAATATATTTTATTATTTTTTCACAGATTTCACATATAATTCCAATACAGTGGTACCTTGGGTTACATACGCTTCAGGTTACAGACTCCACTAACCCAGAAATAGTGCTTCAGGTTAAGAACTTTGCTTCAGGATGAGAACAGAAATCACGTGGGGCAGCATGGCAGCAGTGGGAGGCCCCATTAGCTAAAGTGGTGCTTCAGGTTAAGAACAGTTTCAGGTTAAGTACGGACCTCCGGAACGAGTTAAGTACTTAACTCGAGGTACCACTGTACATAATGTATTTTTTTTTCTTTTGCTTTATCAACTTCCCATCCCGTTCACAGCCAGCGTTCAGAAGTCAGACGATGGGAGGCATGAAAAGATGTACAAGTTTAAAACGCATTCTGCTTATGTTTGATCAAACCATTCCAGATAATTCCATCGTAATTCCCATGGTGTGACGGATCATGTACAGGCACCTTAAGAGTATAATTCAGGCAACGATGCTCACCTTTTTCAATATCTCAGTATTCAACAGCATATGCACATCTATGCTGCGGGATTCTGCTTTAGCTAGTGAGCTTAAGTTGCAGCGTATAATTAGGCAGGACCTGCCTGGTCTTTCGCAGTCCTAAGGGAGAAAAGTAGAAAGCTGTGAGAGAAGTAAGGAAAGGTGGCAAAATTTTAAAAAATGCTCTTTGGCATTTCTGACTGGATGGGTAACATCAGCCCTGGTTTTGTAACTCCTGTCCAACTTCTCTAGAAACGTATCCTAGAGAATTGTAGGAGCAAGTGACTGTCACACTGGCCCCCAGGGGTGGGGGAGGCCAGGATCTGGCCTGCTGGGCTGGAAGGCTTCTCTGTCTCTGTCATAAACAATCTGGTACAGATCTCCCCATGAAAGATCCCAGGTAATGCAACAACTATTCATACAAACAAGGGCCTACTTTTTAGCTCAGCACCGCATCACTTATGCTTGTGGATCTAGGATCCTTTCTTGGCTGAAGAGTGGGATAAAAACGCTTTAAATAAATGAAGTTTTAATCTTCAGCACCCCTGGGTGGGTAAAGATGTATTTTACTGGGGAGCCATTGTCAGTCAGTGCTGATAACTGTGAGCTAGGCGAGTCCATAATCTGATTTGGTATAAGACAGCTTCTGCTGTTTCTGTATACTTTTGCTGCACTGTAGAATAAAAAAGGGATGCGGATGGCGCTGTGGGTTAAACCACAGAGCCTAGGACTTGCCGATCAGAAGGTCGGCAGTTCGAATCCCCGCGACGGGGTGAGCTCCCGTTGCTCGGTCCCTGCTCCTGCCAACCTAGCAGTTCGAAAGCGCGTCAAAGTGCAAGTAGATAAATAGGTACCGCTCCGGCGGGAAGGTAAACGGCGTTTCCGTGCACTGCTCTGGTTCGCCAGAAGCGGCTTTGTCATGCTGGCCACATGACCCAGAAGCTGTCTGCGGACAAACGCCGGCTCCCTCGGCCTATAGAGTGAGATGAGTGCACAACCCCTGGACCTAATGGTCAGGGGTACCTTTACCTTTACCTAGAATAAATTAACTGAATAAAGTAGCTGATATGGCTGATCAGCTGAATGAACAGCTTTATCATTCAGTTTAGAGCCTGTTCCCAAACAGTAAAGAAACTAGTCAGCTTGCATCTGAGTCTCAGGATCCAAGCACTACAATCCAAAAGTTGTAGTGTGTCATCTTAAATCATACTAACGCTGGCCCCATGGACCCTTTCCTGGGAGCAAACCCAATGCACATAGTGGGACTTCTGAGTAAACATGCATAAGATGGTACTGCAAAGGGTCGCAATATATGTGATTTGGGAGATCTGTGATTCTTGACATCTTTATTTTTTTGCTAGAGGCACTGGGGAATCAGCACAAGGGGGAAAGGTTAACTGCTCTTCTTACTGCAGTACAGCCACAATTCAAATTATGGGGTTCCCATGGCTCGTTTAAGAAAAAGAAAAGGATATCAGGAAGAGATCCAGTCATGGAAGTCCTGCATTATAAGGTTCATGGCCTCTTAAGGCTGCATCATCCACTGAAATACTATCTCTACTTTTTAAAAATATCCATCAATATTACTCTCTCTCTAAATGCTGTAAGTAACAGAAGAGCTAACTCCTGTCCCTTTAGGAAACCTTATCCTTGCCCAGAAGCTATCTATTCCACTACAGAAGAACACCCGCATTACACAAGATTGTGTTTCTCCTTAATTAATTCCATTTGATGGGAACCCCGTGAGAAGATTGTTCACATGTCAATTGTACCATCTCACTGGGTTGTTGACAAGTGTTAATAGCCGACTCCCCACTATGTCTGTGATGAATCTCAGATGTCCCAAGGAGAGCTGGCCTCCACCTGATTTGCTGATTCCTTTCTTTCTCCAAACCTTTATTAGGCATTACAGATATAGACCATCTTAGACCTATACAAATTTTTTGAAATATATACAAAGAAACAGCCATACATAGTAACAGAAATTTTCATTGGAGTGTCTTCCCGCTAAACTGTCCCATTCACCACTCTAAGAGATACTATGGACAGAAACTGGGTTAATATCAGACAGATAGAATCTGATATTTTCATTGTGCCTTGATTATAACTACCCAAGAAGGGGGATAACATGTGTTTACATAGCTGGTGGTACAGTGGACAATAGAAAAGAATATGTTCTACAATTGTTCCACCAATTGCTGATTTCCTTCTTCCTTGATAAGCCTTTCTCCATAATGCTTTTGTCGTCTCTTAATGTTTTCTATAAGGGACGTGGGTGGCGCTGTGGGTTAAACCACAGAGCCCAGACTTGCCAATCAGAAGGTCGGCAATTCAAATCCCCACAACGGGGTGAGCTCCCGTTGCTCGGTCCCTGCTCCTGCCAACCTAGCAGTTCGAAAGCACATCAAAGTGCAAGTAGATAAATAGGTACCGCTCTGGCGGGAAGGTAAACAGTGTTTCCGTGCGCTGCTCTGGTTTGGCAAAAGTGGCTTAGTCATGCTGGTCACATGACCCGGAAGCTGTACGCCGGCTCCCTCGGCCAATAAAGTGAGAAGAGCGCCGCAACCCCAGAGTCGGCCACGACTGGACCTAATGGTCAGGGGTCCCTTTACCTTTACCTTTAATGTTTTCTATGGCTCCTAGTATGACTATTTGCAAATCAGCTGGAGATACTCAGTAACTGAACCTGTCTTAGGAACTGGACCAGTCTTGAGCAACTACAGAATAAGCTATATTTCTATGCTTGACTGAATCCCTTTGCTAATTCAAATGATCTGTCTCAACTATGTGCAAGCTGCGCATGTCTAATGTGACTCAGTTAACAGCAATGAGATGAAAAAAGGCACCTTAAAATAGTAACAACAATAATACAGGTCTGGATTTCAAATATTTTGGATAAAGGTGGATTATCAAAGGGGGAACAAACCTGTTCCTCCTTTCAAGGATCATGTATTGCTTCATCACAGTGTATTACTCTAATTACTGGCTGTATGCATTGTGTTAGAACAGGGGTCAGCAAACTTTTTCAGTAGGGGGCCAGTCCACTGTCCCTCAGACATTGTGGGGGGCCGGACTATATTTTGAAGAAAAAAATAGGAACAAATTCCTATGCCCCACAAATAACCCAGAGATGCATTTTAAATGAAAAGCACACATTCTACTCATGTAAAAACACACTGATTCCTGGACCATCCACAGGCCAGATTTAGAAGGCGATTGGGCCAGATCCGGCCCCTGGGCCTTAGTTTACCTACCCATGTGCTAGAACCTAAACTTAAGGCTGCATGTGAGAATGCATGAAAAATGGGCATAATTATGTTTTTCTACATCCATTTTTCACACAGCGGAATGTCAACTTGGCAAACACATCAGTGAACTATCTTCTTCCTTTTGTAACAAATCTTTTCTGGGTTGTGGGCAATGATATAGCAGATCGGATCAATGGATAAAGACAAGGATTCTCTACTGACAGTTATGGACATTAACTCAGTGTGCTCTCTTTTAGCTGTAAGAGTAGTGGGTACCCCATGCATGTATGAGGCTCTGGAATATGGCAACTGACTCTTTAGAAGTCGAAAATGAAGTTAGTTTCTTACCAATACTTTCCTCCCAGATTTGGTAAAAAAGGCAAATATTGTGTGGAAAATGTTCTCCTTTTCTTGAGGAATGACACATGGGGTTGGATTTTTCTGAAAAGAGCAGTTTCCTTTGTCCTGGGCAACCTAAAGAAAGGTCACAACAACACAAAAATAATTGATTCACCCTCTTTTGTAAATACACCACCTTTTCCATTGGATTAATTTAGATTTTTTTTAAAAAAAAAGAAAAGAAAGAAAACCACACTTTCCCCATATGGGCAACAAGGGAAAAAAATGAAACAAAGACCACTCCTGTAAGGGCTACCAGTTTTTTATATGCTTTTCCTTACATATATTAACTGCAATGAATGGAAATAGAAAATTGCCTATTGTCAATCCTACCCGATTTTGCCTACTGAGAACCAATTATTTCCTTTCCATCTTAGTGACTGGTAAGTTCTAAAATGCCTTTATTTGGAAGCAAGCAGTATTTATTTCCATGGAACTAAAGGCTGATTGTTAAGTTAAAGGAGCAGTATAGCTGCCATTCTCACGCCACGCTAGTTTGGTAATATCAGAACTGCTGGATCATATAGGATTTATTCTCAAGGGATGTTGTTGGATGAGAAATAACCCCTCCTATGGGAACTGGTTCTAATACTACTGGTGCTGGATCAGTCTGGGGTAGAGGCATGGAAAAATCGCAACCATGCTTTCAGAAGTATGCTACCAATGCAAAAAGAGAACTGGATGTGATTGTAGGTATGTATGTCCTTTTGGTGAGGGAGGTGTTTACTGATGCAATCCTGACACCTTTTTAAATCACTGCCATGCGTACAATAAGAGCAAAATTGCTTTCTTGTAGTGTTTTCTCAACATAAACCAACATGTACATCGGTAAAACACTGCACAAAAGGAACATGATTACAATCAGATATATGGTCAAGATGGATTTTTAGCAATGCTTTATCAATGTGCACATGTGCCACTGATTATGTAGAGAGGGGGAAATTTGCTCACGAATGAAAACAAGTGAAAGCTACTCCAAACTGTACATACAGAACACTCTGTATGAAATTCAGAAACAAAAAAGGAATCAGCTGAAGATTCCTAATGCAACAAATTCTATTACAGAAACAAAACCAAGTAACTGCAGAATCTAGCGGGAAATTTGGGGAATACCCCTTGCATTCACATCCTTTGTATATTCTTCGTTTCTCAATAATGGTTTCTCAATTACTTCTTCCCAACCATTCCATGCCCTCCCACCAACCTTTTTTTTTTGCATGTGGCATTTTTGCACTTGCACATGAGCAAACATGCACACACCTATCATGGATGGCCTCTAGATATTATGGACTACAGCACCCATCACTCCCAGTCAGCATGGCCAATGATTAGCGGTTGATAGGAGATGTAAGGTACCCTTGCTCTGAAGTTTCTGCAAACTATTCCTGGTCCTAGCAGTGCTGAGCAAGCTGGAATAACGTAGCGGGGTGCTTGTGAATGACAAATTGCAATTTCTCAAGAGGCACCCTTCTGAGATGAATATGAATCGGCTGACTCTGTTTGCCCCTAAAACAGATGCTTTATTCACAAGCTCCATAGTATGCTGACCTCGGTGACTTGTCAAATGTTTTATCTTATAATAGTTGTCAGAGCTGTTTTTGGCATGTATCTTTTAACAAGTATTTCCTGACATATTTGCAGTGCAAGTCCACAAACTAGGTAGCTTGTGACACACACATCCCCTTTTTTAAGCAGAGGATCCAACTTCTTTCAAAAGTGGACACTGCAAAATAAATAGCTGTACACAGCCTCTTCAAATGCGGAGACAGTTTGTTCTCCTGGACAGATTTACGACTTACAACAAGCAAATAGGGGATGTTTTGCACATGGCAAGAGGCTGCAAAAACAGATGTGACAAGTGATGTTTCTCCTTTCTGCCCGTTTCCTTTCAGTGTGCAAAAAGTGCTCTTGTGAATTGGGAAAGGGGAGCTCCAGTAGGAAACCACATGCTTTGTATCTCCAAGTAGAAAAATCTCTTTCTGAAATTCCAGAAAGCTAGAAGGAGCAATGATCTCACTCAGTGTAAAGTAGCATTCTATGTCCTTATCTATCCATGAGAAAATTGCTTGAGCTTCACAAGCAGCCAAACATCACAAACATGTGTCCTGCAGCTGATCCATGGTCATTGATGGCATTGCTTATCATACAATCAATACAGCCACCTTCACTTCTCCCGCCAATGAGCTGGCCACTGCTAGCTCCTTCTTGCTAATCTATATTCTTGTTTTCAGAAAGACTGAAGAGTTTATGCACTTTTGGAACACCCATGCTAAATTGGTCCAGCAACCAGCTTAAGAGAACAGCATGCATAATATCATAGAAAGCAGTAGCCAATGTGCTGCCCACCTCTATGTTACGGACTACAACTTTCATCATCTCTGTCAGGGAACTGACATCGGAGCTAGAGGCGGAGGGAAGGCTCTCAAATGATGCTGGAGAAGGGCCCAGCAGGGAGAGAGGCAGCTCAGCAGATGGGGAAGCAAATCAGCGCAACACCAGGGATAAAGGGGGGCAGATGGGGGAATCGGCGAGAGGGCTCCAGGACTCTTCACCGGACACCAGCGGGGAGAGCACGGGTCCTCCGCTACCCACGCCCTCCCTGCGCAGAAGGCTTCCGCGCAGGGAGAGTAGGAGGAGACTTGGCGTCAAACAACTTTTATGTTGGAAAAGGTTTAAGAAACGCCCACTGACAGATTCTGCTAGCGACTGAGGCAGCCACGAAGTGAAGGGCTGTCCAGACAGAAAGGTTTAACAAGGCAACATAGCCAGGAGAGGCGGCAACTTACGTACGAGCAACCCATACACATTACAATCCCTGACCATTATTCATGCTAGCTGGAGCTGATCAGAATCGAAAGCCCCAGTTTCTGCAGCGCGCCTTGTCATAACTATTCTCTGAAAAATACTGGAACCTTTTAAGGTCTCCCATTTGAAGAAAAACGACTGTAATGGGTCAATTCACACCTACGTCAAACTTCTCTGAACTTTTGTGGCAACCAAAATAAGGCATGACTGCCCCTCTTTGGTATGGCTAACAAAGACATTCAAGTGTTTGTGAACAGGAAGAACACATTGCATTCAATGTATCAACAGTGAGGGGAAACATTTGTTTTATTTAATTTTAGGGCTCACAAGAGGTTCATGTCTACAGTTAACACCACCATACATGGAATCCAAACGGCAAGTTTACGTGTAACATTCCTCTGTTCAAGCACTCTGTGGTTTAAATTCAAGGTTGTGCTTACATTCTGCCTTTCTCTGGTGGCAAAGGAGGGTAATTTATCCACTGTACGGATGCCAAGTGCTACTTGATATGGGGCAAAGTATCTTGTAGGAATTGTCCAAGTAACTGTTACATGGATCCAGCCATGGATTATTGGTCCACAAAGGGCTGAATAAATATACTGGGGGTGGCAGGTGGTTTTCTTAAGGCAGCAATACATTGCTTGCTTTCTTCAGCTTTGTGGGTCACAAATTGTTCAGAGCTGAAGCAGAGTTTTATCCTTCAAATTCCTTCTGTCTCTCTTTCATCCTTGAGTACATGCAATTTCAGGCAGTTCCTCCATCTTACGGAGCTGGCAGCACTATTAACAACTTAAGTAGTTCACATCTCATTCAGAATCTGGCATCAGATAAAGGCTGCAATCCAATATATATACTTACTTGGGACTGCCAGACTGAATCAATGGGCTTACTCCTGAGTATACATATATAGGATTGCACTGCATGGCAGAACTTTTTGTATGGAAGTTGGTACCCCACTAAAGAAGAACCAACCTGACAACAGTGCCTTCGTTATCTTCTCTTTTTTAAAACTGCATTTAATTTCAAATGCAATGGTCTCTCTCTCTCTCTCCCCCACTATACATAAAAATGTATTTTTATGCTGTGAACCACCCTGAGATCTATTCATGAAGGGTGATATATAAATTTAATATATACAAAAAATAAATACAATTACCGCTTACTGAGAACATTTGGCCTCCCTTAAGTTTAAGACAGACTCATTTTACTTTGGATGGGAAACAGTCTTTATTTGGAAAGAGAAATGCTTTTTGTTTGCTTTGGATTTTTCAGTGGATTTTTCAAAGTTCTGTGTTGTAGTATTATTGCATTTAACTATTTATGGTATTATTGTTGTTAAAAGCAGCTATAAGAGCTCTACTGAGAATAAGTCTTTTTAAAACTTTGCAGAAATAAGTAAATAAATTTCGAAATCCTTGATTTACTAAAAATATCAAGTTTCACAATAGTGAAAGACTTTGGAACAACAAGAAAATGTTGGTTTGTTGAATTTGAAAACAGCCATTCAAGGAAGGGTTCCATTTGGATTTGAATGGTGCTCTCAAGTTGTCAGGTGACAGAAATTGTTTCCATGTTTTTCAATATTTGTGAATATTTTCTGCTCACCAAGAAAAAAAAATGTCATTACAAGAAAATCTTGCCAAAGTCACAGTGCTACACAACATTTTCTTTCAGATGATGGTCCTTTATCTTTTTTATTACTATTATTTTGGGGGGGGGGCTGATTAATTTCGGGATATTACGTGCTTGAATAAATTGTATTAAAATGTATTAAAATTCACTTTGAGGTTTTATTACAATCAAGTGCTATATAAATGAAGTGAAATAAACAAACAAAATAATTATATCCTTGCTGACTATTGAAAGGACTTTATGTAAAGAGATAGCAAACGCCTTATGAACTATTTCCTTACAACCGTGTGCAGTGTTGATACATACCTCCAATTCTAACTGGTACAATTCCAATAACTATTATAAGAAGCTATTAAAACTATATATAGAGAAAGGGTGAGTGGTGAATAATAGCTTATTACAAACTCTATTTACATTTTAAAGCAGTAATCAATCATTTCCAACTTCCTTCTCACTATTCCTAGCAGAGTTAAAGCCACACCAATAGCAGAAAGGGGAAATTATCTCACTTTTCAGAGTCCCTCAAGAAAATTATGCTGACCTTCTCTTTCTCAAAATCAAAAACTCTTCAGGAGGGAATTCCCTAGCCAGGAAACTTAGGGGGGAAACCTTCTTCCGGAGGTCTTTGTAGCTGTTCTGACAGTCATGATATCCTAGCAAACCTTCTGTTTCCTTGCTGCATGTGACACAGGATAATCTATTCATTCAGCTTACTCAACAATTCTTCTTCCTAAACAGTGACTGAAGAAGTCAAGCATCCCAAACACTGGCGCTACTCATCTTGACCCAACCTTTTTGTTATGCACATCTGTTCTGAAGGGATACCGTTGCATTGCAAGATGGTTGGCTCAGGTGGCAGCTGCTGAGAGGGGCAAGGACTGAAGACCAGGTGTCGAGGGGACAGAACTTTGGTGCCCCACGGCTGTGTTCAGGTGTAGTAGAGTTTGCTTCCCTATCACCAGTGTTGTCAACTACCAGTCAATGGAACTAGGCAGGGACATCTTGTCCATCACTCCATGTAGGAAAAGAACTTGGGCCACCCTTGGTGGCAGCCTTATGTCCTGAACTGGAGTTCTGAGCCCTCTCTGCTAATGAATCCATTACTCTTATGGCCTGAACCACACCCTGACTCTCCTCCGGCCTCCACAATACACACCCTTTCTCTTTCATCATTTTCCTTCCCACAATCTATCACAATCCCTTCCCTCCCCTTCCCACAACAGCCTCCTGTCCTGTCAGTTTCCATTGTACAGCTCTTCTGATTTAACTCACTCCCTCAAAGCTGCTATTTACACAACAGAGGAAAGCATACAGGTTTCACAATGCTCATTTATCATTTTGCTTTTGAGAAACTTCGCAGAGATGTGCAATGCGGTCTTGGAGACAGGAAACACACCAAATTTAAAGAAAGGGGCAGAGCTCACTGTGGTTCAGGAAGGAAAATGATATGGGTGGCAAGGGGCGGGGCTTGTGGCAAGGGGCGGGGATTTGTGGCAAGGCTTCACTAGTAGGGATCATGTTTTTCTCCTGTGGCAGGTGGAAAAACCCACCTAACCATCCCTGGTTCTGTGGCTTTGATAGTCAGACACACATCAAAGCTACTAGGGAATGATGAGCACAACAGAAAAGAGGTTTTCACCTGGTTGGCACAGCCTTTCCCAGCTTTGGGTCCCAAGATGTCATTGCACTACAAGTCACCTCATCCTTGACCATTGGCAATGCTGGCTGGGAATGAAGGGAAGACTCAAGGTTAAGAAAGGCTGGCTGAATGTACAGGTGTGAAGAGATTTGTGACACTTGTGTGAACACACTGCATACCACGCCAACTAATCATCATCAGTCCTTTTATTGGCATCACATACAAACATCCATAGCAAATCAATACAGAATTACCGCCTTCCCAGTGACACAAAACATTTGTCAAATGAAAGAGGCAAAGCAGTCTAACATTACATCTCTAGGTCTCCAGGGAGATCAGACGTCTGCAATGTGTTTCAACGACAAAAAGCCAGATAAAGATATTTAGTCACTAACTTGGTGAGCTCCTGATTATTCCCCAATAATAGAAAATGTATGACCTCTAATTCTGGTTTCCATTTGGGGATGAACGCCAACTAATGTAAAGAGAATGACATTTTTCCAATAGCAGAAGACGGCAGGTCAACATGGTGAGAAAATGCAGTCACCCCACAGCAAAAGCATGGCTTTGAGAAAAGACAGCTAGGCCACAAGCAGCAAAACAGTAACAACTAGACAATGACTGTATGACAAAACTCTCGAAAGGCCCCGTTTGAATACGATGTGATGGATATCTCAAAATAGCCTGCACTACACTACCAATTTCCAATTAAAGATTATTTTGCTTACATCAATCTTTCAGAGCCACTAATGAGCATTGCCAAGGAATAAAGAAAATTTCCAGCTGCTACAGAGCAGAAGGTCAGGCCATTGCAGAGAAGTGAATTTTGCCTTGCCTCTGAGCGAATGGGAACTCTTTTGTCTCTCAGACTATGACCCAGACATACACCACCTCCTCATTTGTAGATTCTTAAAACATGAGAATTTTTAGACAAATGGTCATAGAAAAACATTTCAAGCAGTGACTTCCAGCCCATCCCTAAAGTCCGAGGCTTTTGAGAAAGGATATTGACTGCCCTCTGCCTGCTCCTAAAGCACCTCTAAAATGTTTTGGAATTTTATTCCTCTTTTCCACTAAATATGTCAAAGGAGAAATTGAAAGGTGATTGTATAGCTAATACACGGTTATATTGTAGAACCTAGAGCAGCAGTGCTCTTTTTTTTCCACCACGCAACATGATAAACTTAAGACCATGCAAGGAAAGGATGGGTAATAGTACAGGGCTTTTCTCCCGGGTCTTCTCCTTTTCCACCAAAGAGCAGCACTGGAGCTCAACTGTCACCATGAAAGCTTGAGTACTGGGCCTAAGGATATCAAGGATATGAAACCACCTAAAAGTAATGGGCTCTATGTTCTTTCTTTCCCTGTCTTGGAACCGTAAAGCATTCAAGGTGCAGTTACATTGATGTGAGTAAATTCTACCTAAATTCCACAACCAGCTTAGGTACCTGCCAGAGAAGACCGTTAGGCTGGCTGGCACTTGTATTAGGGCTTTCTATAAGTTGGCCTCGCAAACACAGAACTCAATTCCTTCTGAGATTAGGTAAGACCTATCCCTTATGTCCTCGGAGCAGGCCTTGAAGACCCTACGGTTTTCTATGGTTAACATAGCCTAGAGTTATAAAGTGGGGAAGCTAAACTGTGTTCTGGCTGAGTTTTATTGTTTACCTCTGTGCTGGCTTTTAGGCTTCAGTAGTGTCTGCGGACAGCGCTGGCTCCCAGCCTATAGAGTGAGATGAGCGCACAACCCTAGAGTCTGGCAAGACTGGCCCGTACGGGCAGGGGTACCTTTACCTTTATTATTATGAAATGGATATTTTAAAAGGTTTTTATGTTGTACTTGGATTTTTAGGTGAACTGTTTTGTGAAGCATGTTCTCAAAGAGTACATTATAAATCTTTTAAAGAAACAAAGGAACCTCTTCCAATTTGAGTTGGTTCACACATACACACCCACGTCCATTACTCTTCTCCAAATGTGTGTGAAGTGCCTCCGTTAAAACACATTGTCTTTGAGTTGACATCAGGTGATGGCATTTATTTATAAATGTACCTTTACTATATGAGGAACTGTATGTGAATAAATGTAAACAGGTCCCTCATGTAAAAAGGCATAGAAGAAAAGGGGAGGAAATGTGAAATGGAAAGTGCTGGAAAATAATTATAGTAAATGAACACTAAATGTTGGATTATTTGATTGTTGTTAGCCGCCCTGAGCCCGGCTTCGGCTGGGGAGGGCGGGATATAAATAAAATTTATTATTATTATTTATTATAAATAATAACTGAAATTAAAATACTGTGACTGGTTACGATGGCTAATTCATACTCACATATGAACCATTCAGACTACACACTGACACTTTACACAGAAACAAGCAACATTATCTAGGCCTCGGTTTTTTAGGTTTTTTTCTGTAGAGGTAATGCTCCGCTTTGCGAAGGCAAACCTCGCACCAGACGTGCAACAGTATGTCAAGGAGCGTTACGCCTGCTTCCCCTGACCTTTTGTCCTTTCACAATTTGGTTGCTAGACATATCGCTTCGCTGGAGCATGGAGGAGAGCACAGACGTAATCAAGTACCAGGAGGAACATTCGAGGGAAGCACCTGCTGACATGTGTATTTGCTAATGCTGGAAATGTGTGTAGATGGAAATACGTTAAGTTCAGGGTGGTTTCACTACTGTTTCCAATTGCTGACTTCTGCTAATAAAAGGAGCCTCTGCAGGACTAGCCGGCAGCTTGCTTGGAGCATGCTTGCCAGCTTGCTTCTGCACAGCTCACCTGCATTACCAACTCCTGTCTCATGCCTGTTAGGTTTCTGTTATGCCACTGTGCAGTTCTTGGAGTCACAAGACTCTGTTGACATTCCAGACTGTTGGAAGTCTCAGGGGAGACTTCAGTTTTCTTTTTAACCCATTATATATTGATGACTAAATTACAACAGGACAAGCTCTCTCACCTGGAGGTAGCTTGGTCCTTTATATCATCTTGCCTAGTGGTAAGGAAGATTTTGTCACACTAATGTGTAGGGGAAGTGGAGATATGTGTGGTCTTTTCCTAGTTTCCTGCATAGACCCTGCTGAGGCCAGTATAAGTCTATGAATATAGAACACCCATTTATGAGCCACTGATTATCTGAAAGTTTCAACAGGAAAGAATAAGGTTGTAGTATAGCATATCTGACACACATTGGCAGATCGTCACAGATTTTATTATTATTTTTGACTGATTTTTCTTTTACCACCCTCCATCCAAAATAGCCATGGAGTGGTTTTAAAAAACTGAGCCGGAAAAGGATAGAAATGGGGCCAATAATCTCTTAAGGGAAGGAAAGCATTGCGTTATGATATCGACTGAGGAATGGATGCTGAACATAACAGGCACAATCAGGCAAAATTCCCTATTACAAATAAGTTTAAGTCAAAGCTGTAAATTCAGTAGCTACTGCAGGAGTAATACCGACTTTCTTCCTTGAAATGCCAACTCTGGGACAAACTGTTATGTTATTGTCCTTTCCAGCAAGAGCAGCTTCCAGGGGCTACACAGAACAGACTTTGAAAAAGATCTCACCATCATCTGTTGAATGTGAAACATTTCAGCTCCGGTAGCCGAGAGACGATTCGGAAACGAAATGTCGACGAAAGAGCCAGGAAGTGTGCTTGGGCCAGCATTGTAGACCTTCAAACAAACAAACAAACCTGTGACACACTTTTATTAATTTTAACTAGCATAGAAACCCCACCAGGAACCAGCATAGGCTTCCCAATAATCAAATACAACTGGAGCATGAACTTCACCTACAACATAAAATCGCAGCAATGATAAAGGAATAAAAACCACACCATTCTGTTAAATGGGGAGGGGCTTTCACAAGGCAAATTCATGAATCTGTACAAGCTCGATCTAAATTTGAGGCTGCGTGGATGAGCCTGCCCAGAAAGCAGAGATTTCTCCCCAGTTGGTAGCACCTTGATATTTACATGTTATACCAAAAAGTGCTTTAAATCTGAACCATGGTTCAGTTCTAAAACTTGTTTTCCACAACCAATTCCCAGCCCTAAAACATGTAGAGTAAGAATAGGAAAGAGTATCCAAGTATGAACATGCAAGCTGCCTTTATATCACCACTTGGCTCCGTGAGCTTCCCCAAACTAGGGGAAAGGCCTTACAGAAAGGACTGTGCGCCACAACTTTGCATTTAAAAAATGATCATTAGGGTTATCAGTGGGGCTGGAGTCTGTCTCTATAGAAAACTGGACCCAATCGTTAATCCAGCCCTGCGTACTTATATATAGATGCAACAGTCAAAACATTTACATTCTGAAAAATAAACAAATCTCAATGAGACACGGTCCTCTCTTGTTTAAGATTCAGTCTCTGAATATGCGGCGGTCTATGTCGCTGTTCAGAATCCAGCTAACTCTAAATCTCCAAACATCTAGACCATTCTCCAAACATTGTTTGTGCTTTGAGGAATGCATGAATGATAAAGAGAAGTGGAGCAGAATGCCAAACCCTTACAATGTCCCAGAGGCACTTAAAAGGGGAGGAAAGGATCCAGCTACAATAAGGCCTAACTGTTGCATGAAATGCAAGAATAATGTAACAGAAAACAAATGAACTGGGAACTCTACTGCAATGAGACATGAGCGTAATAAGAAACGAAAAGGGGTATTTGAATCTTCACAACAAAGGAGACGAAAGCCCCCCCCCCCCCGCTATTTTTTAAAAAAGAAACTTTTAAAGAAAACTTTTCTCTAAGCAGATTGTATTACTTTTATCAGTCTATTTTTTTTTTAAAGAGTTGTAATGTATTGGAACAACACGTTCAATGATAATATCCAACCTTAGGCTGCTTTCATTGTTTTTCAAAGCTCTTTATTGTTGGTTAATTTTGTTTATTGATAAAAATAATTTAAGAGAGTTAGAAACACTTGAGCATATAGAATGGTAAAATGGTGGTTTACCTAACTTTTTTATTGTTTACCATTTTACTGCAGAAAATTTCATAGCCTTTTAATAAAAACTGTCAGTATTCATGTGAAATATCATACTCTTTGTCGGTGAGAGGAACGCCAGTGTGTGTAATAGGTGCATATGGAGTTAAGGCATAAATTAGATCAAAGATTATTTCTAAGCACCTTATCATCCGTGCCAAAGGGAACCCAATCTCCATTACAACCATTCTGAGAGGATTCTCATGAAAGCTTTAATTTTTTTCAGGAAGCACTGCTCTCTCTCTCTCTTCATAGGCTTTGCTTGCTCTCAAAACATCACATAGTGACCCCATTCACATGTAACACTAAGCCAAAGCATGGTTTAGTGCAAATGCATGAATGTGTTGCCTTGCAGGGAGGTGAATGCAGGCACTCGGCTCATCCCAGGCCCTTTCAGCTCAGCTCAGCACAGCACAGCAGCTAAACGAAGGTTTGGCTTAGCATGTTGTCCAAACCTGTGACTGTAGTTGAGCTGTCTCCTCCTTGAGCAGAGCTTTGCTCTTGGCTAAAGTTTGTGGTTAAGGATGGCACACTAAGCCAAATCTTTAGCTTAGCTGCCCTGCAAAGCTAAAAGGACCAAGGAGGAGCAAAGTAGGTACAAATTCCTCTCTGGAAGCCGGCATGTTTGTGCAGTCCCAGGGAACCATTGTTTGGCTCAATATGTCATGCAAAGTAGGCTATACATATAAAGCAGAGTGTGGGGGATTCCCTGGTCCTGAATGGAGTAACTGTGCCCCTGAAGGACCAGGTGTGCAGCCTGGGAGTCATTCTGGACTCACAGCTGTCCATGGAGGCGCAGGTCAATGCTGTGTCCAGGGCGGCTGTCTACCAACTCCACCTGGTACACAGTCTGAGACCCTATCTGCCCGTGGACTGTCTCGCCAGAGTGGTGCATGCTCTAGTTATCTCCCGCTTGGACTACTGCAATGCACTCTACGTGGGGCTACCTTTGAAGGTGACTCAGAAACTGCAATTAATCCAGAATGCAGCAGCTAGACTGGTGACTGGGAGTGGCCGCCGAGACCATATAACACCGGTCCTGAGAGATCTGCATTGGCTCCCAGTACGTTTCCGAGCACAATTCAAAGTGTTGGTGCTGACCTTTAAAGCCCTAAACGGCCTTGGTCCTGTATACCTGAAGGAGTGTCTCCACCCCCATCGTTCTGCCCGGACACTGAGATCCAGTGCCGAGGGCCTTCTGGCGGTTCCCTCATTGCGAGAAGTGAGGTTACAGGGAACCAGACAGAGGGCCTTCTCTGTAGTGGCGCCCACCCTGTGGAACACCCTCCCTTCAGATGTGAAGGGAATAAACAGCTATCCTATCTTTAAAAGACATCTGAAGGCAGCCCTGTTCAGGGAAGTTTTTAGTATTTAATGCTGTATTGTTTTAACACTCGATTGGGAGCCGCCCAGAGTGGCTGGGGAAACTCAGCCAGATGGGCAGGGTATAATTAATTAATTAATTAATTAATTAATTAAAATAATAATAATACTAATAATAATAATAATAATAATAATAATCCACATCAGCTTTCCTCCCACCTGGTGCCTTCCAGATGTTTAGGACTACAACTCCCATCGGCCTTAGCCGGCACAGCTGAAAGTTTGTAGCAGAAAGCTTGGAAGAAAAGTGAACAGCTGTAGAGTTAAGTTGCTTTTCCAGAAAGATTCCCCACCCAAAATTAATCTGGCAAAGCCCTAAATTAGATGCTCTGCTCCTTAAAAAAAATCAAGAAAACATCAAGCAGTCAAAACATTTTATTTATATGGCATTTGCTCTCTTTTTGGTTCCTTATATGAAGATCACATGGGCAAAGATGTAAACCAGGCATTGGCAAACTCGGCCCTCCAGATGTTTTGTTAACTACAACTCCCATCATCCCTAGCTAACAGGACCAGTGGTCAGGGATGATGGGAATTGTAGTCTCAAAACATCTGGAGGGCCGAGTTTGCCTATGCCTGATGTAAACTCTAGAACCGTAGTGCCTACGTTAGCAGCATGGTTCACAGGATATTTAATGTCCTGGAATCCAAGGGACAACACACTTTTTTCCATTCTTTCCCAGCAAACAACTGAATAGCAGCCAGTAAGGAATTAACTGGTGTGAACTAGTAATTTCCCCATACTGGGAAGGCATATGTTACTCATTTTTTTAAAAAAAGCATTGTGTTTAAGAGGAAAGGGTAAAAATAGGCATGCATGAAATATTACTAGTTGCAAGTTCCCGTCATTGTGCCATTTGTCACTCTGCAGTTCCAGCTAGTGACTAAAAAGACTTTATCACACTGCAAGGACCCAAGATTAGTTTGGATGGGAAATGAAGGGCAAAGAGGGACTCGCTCAGGCAAACTTTGGGATCTGGGAAATTTTCTTCGTAATCAGGATAATCATAATCCACCCAAAGTTATGTTCTTTTAAAAATCCTCTGTGGATACTTAGTCACATGCTCGGATCTCTCCCTCTGAAAACAGTGGAACCAGGCAGAGGGCCTTCTCGGTTGTGGCGCCCACCCTGTAGAACGCCCTCCCATCAGATGTCAAGGAAATAAACAACTATCTGACTTTTTAGGGAAGTTTTAAATGTTTGATGTTTTATCGTGTTTTTGATATTCTGTTTGGAGCTGCCCAGAGTGGCTGGGGAAACCCAGCCAGATGGGCAGGGTATAAATAATATGCTGTTGTTGTTAAATTATTATTACTATGAAATTTAACAGTACTCAACTTGGGTTGGATTGTGCCCTAAACAGGAAGGAACTTTCAGAGCAACCCAAAACCCAAATCTACCATCCTGGAAGAGGTTTGGATGAGGAGGAAGAATCTCTTCTTCCACACTGGCTTGGATTCACTGGTCTCCACTGGCGAGCATCTCTGTCAGTGAGCAGTGCCCCTAGGCTGCCCACCGCTGAACAAATGATTAATCCAGAGGGTACGGCAGCACCACAGAAAATCCATAGGTTTCTCTAATGATTAGCCAGAAGATAGGATTCTAAATCTTTTAGAGCTTAGCAGCTGTCTCCATAAAGCAACTCAATGTGGTGCCTTCCATGGTTCCAGTTACAGATAGGTAGCCGTGTTGGTCTGCCATAGTCAAAATAAAAAAAATCCTTCCAGTAGCACCTTTAAGACCAACTAAGTTAGTTCTTGGTATGAGCTTTCGTGTGCAAGCACGAAATACACGAACAAGTGTATCTGAAGAAGTGTGCTTGCACACGAAAGCTCATACCAAGAACTAACTTAGTTGGTCTTAAAGGTGCTACTGGAAGGATTTTTTTTATTTTGTCCATAAAGCAAGGAAGACTTCGCATGCTGAACTGTTGATAGGAAAACCAGTCACATCGAAAAGCCCATACAAATACAAACATACCTTGTGCTTAATTCTTACCTGAAGTGTGAAGTTCAGCTCCTGAAAATGACACTCCAGATCTTCCAGCTGGGTAAACTGAGATGCTGGCACAGACTCCCCATAAACAAAAGAACCGGGAGAGACCACTCTGAATGAGAGAAAGAGGAGGTCATATTTAGTGCCCAAAAATGGCCCATTTTGTATTTCTCTCGCACAAATAGCCTCCCCTTCTAAATAGCGATTTTAAATTATCTATTTCTCTTTGAGTGCCGTTATCCTACAAAAAAAGGGAAAGCATAAACAGAATTCTACTGTGAAATAAAACAGAAAGGCTCATAAGCAAGACCTCCTTGTGACCTGTACTATCCCAGAACATTTGACCCTAACCTTTGGTCTAGTGGGCCTGAACCAAAACATTTGACTTGACCTCAGAAATAATGTCTTTCTTCTTCTTTTAGGTGGTTTACAGTGCCGTAATTAATGCCTAATGTTTCTGCACTGAGGAAGAGCAACGAAGATTGAAGCAAAATACACATACGCACAATCCTATCATCATGTCCTGCTTTCGGAGTCTGGGAAGTTAGTACAGAGGAAAGAGGCATTCTGCCCCCAGCTTTACTTGTAAACAAGGAAAAGAATGTGTTTCTTTTTCCTCCCAGAAGAGATGCTTAAAATAATATAAGGAATTTTGTGCGCGTGCACATGCTCATTTGATGACCTGCTACTTACCCAGTGATGGATGAGTCCACTTCATGCATCAGGGGAACAGACAGGATTAGAGAGTTGTCATGGAGGTTGTGTTCCAAGTTCCCACTGTGTCAAAAACACGAGAATCAAGCTAGCTGTGCAAATGACTTTTGCTTTACACAACCAACCAAAGGAATGCCTTGAGTCTAGTTTTGATGTTCATCTATCTCAGTCGCTTCCAACTCTACAATTCTGTGATTCTATGAACCCTCCTGGATGAGATCTCCTGCAGGACCCAGGAGATCTGGGTTCAAATTCTCACTCAGCCATGAAAATTTGCTGTCACTGTCTCTTAGCCTAACTGACATCACAGGGTTGTTGTGGAGATAAAATGGAGAGGAGAAAATTCATGTGTATGTCATGTTGTGCTCTTTGGGGGGAAGGCAAGATATAAATGTAATTTTAAAATAAATAAAATATAAAAACGATCAAGGATAATGGAGGAGTCTCAAGCTGAGGGTGAGTGGCTGTATATATGAATATGTAAATGTTCGCTTAAAAAACCCAGAAACCTCCTTGCATCTACAAAGCAGATATGTAATGAAGAGTTCCATCCATTTATTTTACCAGACATGTCAGTTTCCTATGTGCAAGAACGGACTCCATGGGGGAGCATTCAAAAATGCAGTTACCCTATCTGAAGTGATACTGTTTTAAGCTTTGAATCACTTGATTCTTCTTAAGGTATAAACTGGTTCTAGTTCTGCTGTGTTATAACCTAGAATATGGGGGAGCATTCACTGTTCTGCAGAAGAAAACAGGAAGAAGGTCCTTCCTGGGCTTAAAAGAAGTTATGGCGCTTAGAAATGTAGTTAACAGACAGAACCTCTGTAAAAGTATCCTATACGCCAGGGGTGGCCAACTCCCAAGAGACTGTGACCTACTACTTTCAGAATTAAAGACTAGCTGTGATCTACCCCCGTTTTTGGGGGGTTCAGATCAAAGTTGTTGAGCTTTTTTAGGGAGAAGAAAAGAAAAGCCCCATTTTTCAGGGATTGAAAAAAAAAAACCTTACGGGGGGGGCATGGCGGGAGTCAGTTTTAATGACGCTAAGGAAAGGTGGCCAAAGATTGACCGCAATCTACCAAAACCTCACGGGGAACTACCAGTAGACCGTGATCGACCTGTTGGACATCCCTGCTATACGCTAAAGGCAAATCCATTTTCTTACGGAGTCAAAATGGCGGCATTCCATGGAGGGAAGAATTGGCAGGCTTGGGGACACCTCAAGTCTTGCAAATGTAGAAACAATATTGGGGGGAGGGGGTTAAGGGGAGGAAACCAAAAGAGACTGAACAAGCTTGGTGGTCATGGAACATAGGCTGACAGTTGAAAGGGGCTGTTGGAAAATGGGTGTGTGTGTGTGTGTGGTTGTTTCCACAGATATGGAATGCAATATCCTGAGATACTGCAATACCCTGAGAACATGGCTAGCTGACCGGCCCCCTGGCTAGGACTGCTCCATACAGCAGTGTCTTGTGCTTTTGAATAACTTCATAGAATCTTATTTGTGCAGCGACAGACTATCCACTTTTGCAAAGAAAATACACAATTTACATGCTATCTTTCTGTTTTTGAAAAAAAAAATCCTGTGTCTCATCAGCAACACAGTCCAAAATGTCTGGAGGTCATGAGGTTGGGAAAGGCCTCTCTGGGTTGCTTAGGTTGTGCAAGAGCTCCCATATTTACTCAGTGTCTTGCCAATGAATCCCCCAACTATTATCCTCTGTGTGGATAATAATAAAAGATAATACAATCTGAGGAATAAAGTTGCAAGTAGCCTTGACCGGCTGGTGTGTTGAGCTCACTCGTAGTATTCATTGGCAGCACGGATCTTGTTCCACACACCTGGTATTTCTGAAGAGTTACTTTCTTCCCCTCGAGATTCACAGAGCAACCAGTGGCTCTTCTCTCTCATCTCCCGCTGTTCTGTATGGGGGCTGTGTGTGTGTTTTAAACAGAGGATCAAGGGTTGTTATGTTAGATGCAAGCGTGGGATTGTGCCCTTTCATGCATCTAACATCACATCTAACATCATCAAAAAGAAGAAGCAGAAGCCTATGCTTTAGAAGTGGTGGGTTCTAAGAGCCAAAGTTCATGAAGCTGAGCTGTTTATTCCCGTGTGAGTTTAACTATTTCCTGCGGCTAATCGCAGATGGGCTTTGCTTCTTTGTGGCTTATAATTATGGGAAGTGTGCACTGTGCATTATAGTTTTCAGCACTCTCTTTATCAAATCCCTATACACCCATTATGAGGGATCTATAGTCAGACTGAGAGCTGGCCTGAATGCTCTCCTAGCAGACTTCAGGATATCCTCGGGGGCAGAAAAACATTCAGCTCAGCAGCCTCACGAGGACTTTCAAATCAGGCTAGGGGGAGGCCAAAAAGCCCCCTGTATATGGGGCATCAACATCAAATAAAAGCTGTCAGCTTGCTGGCTTGGATCCAATTGCATACTTCACTGGAGTGCCAGAAAATAAGGTTGTTTTTTTGCAGTCGTGGCTGAAAAATTAAATTTAGTGGATGCAAGAATAGAATGAGTAAACCTATCCCAGCTTCAGGGTTCTCTGGATCTTGCCACGACATACAACAAAGATAAGTTGCACCATCTCAAAGTGGTCCCTAGCCAGGCACAATCATTGATTATTCATCATGCACAGAGATTGGAAAGGATGCTTCTCAGTCAGTTTAGATTGGTGCTTGGAAAATGAATAATGCCTTTTTTGTGCTGTATTACATTACAGAACAGGGAGAGATTAAGCCAACACATCAAGTTATTCTTTATGAGCTATTATTAGGTTTAATGTCACGATCCCTTGGCACCACAAACATCGTCCAGATCTTAATAAATCATGTATGAAATCATGTTCTGTGTTTTCCCTCACTGGTCTAAGCAGAGAGTTTCAGTAATGAACGTGGTAATGACAGGGATACCTCTGAGGCAAGTCCTAGCAATTGATTCATTGTCCCTCTCTCAAAACCTTGCACTTTTTTCCTCACCAGGAAATCAGCAAATGGCTGTGAGAAAACCTGTGCTTTGAACACAAAAAACCAAAATGCCATGTAAAACCACCACAAAAATATAATGTTGGCCTGGTGCATAACTCATATCCAGAATAAAAAAAGGATCCACAGTGGAGACAGCCCAGGGATGCAACTTCCCACAGCACCAGGAAAGCGAAATAAACGGCCCGTTTTAAAAGCATTCAAGGCTACATTCAAGGAATGAGCAACGTGGGAATGGACTGTCTCAGTCACTTGAAACGCTAAATTATATTACATCACTGACCATTTATGTTCTTCCTTAAAAGGAGAGCTAAGATTCTTTGTTATACGCTGGTTTTAATCCTTCCAGGACTCTTGCCTGCATCCTGAATGCTGTGCCTTTCTGAATATTCTTATCATCTATACACATACCAGTATTTAAATCTTGGCCTCTCTGCAAATGACATGCTAAAACGTTAACCATTTTGCATCTTTTAAAAAATGAAAGAAAAGGAAGGAATTTGTGCCAGCATTCGATAAATATTTTCCTCCAAATATGTCCATATCTAGCTAAGGATGAACAAGTCAGTCTGTTTCAGTCCCATGCCAGTTTTTTTTTCCTCTCTCCACTGTTGGAATGAAAGGCTATAGGCCCACTAGCTAACCCCATCCTTTTGCTGCGTCTATCTGCCTGAAGATTAAAAGTGAAATATACTTTACCTCTGAGCAGTGACAAGGAATGAGAGAATGTCCTCTTCCCCAGACAAATGACTAGTATCAAAGATGACGCTGAACTCGTACTAGGAGGGGGAAAGAAAACGGTGTTTAGCACTTTGTGGATCTTGTTCTGGATATGAACCATATTGGAATTAAATACATTTCTTCCATGACATTGCTGCCATTTCTCTAAAATGCATACATTGAGCACCATTTGAAATGCCTAATGCTTTCATAGGTAAAGAGCCATAGTTGTTTTTCTATACATAATCAACGTCACCTGCGTGCATTACTCACATATGCAAGTACAGACAGGAACTCATATCCAACATTGGAAGTATGGTCCCTCTCGGATCTGTACCAGAGCATGCCATCAAATGTGAGTAAACACAAAACAGCTACATCACTGTCTCATGACAGGCGCTCCCCTCCCAAGTTCAAGGAACTGGGAACAGCAAGGAACAGGAAATAACTAAAAACTGAAGAATTCAAAATAGATTTGGCAATTGGCTTCACTGGTTGTACACAGAAAATCTAGCTTTGAAACACCCAGCAGCACTGTTGGAATGAAAGGCTATAGGCCCACTAGCTAACTGAAAAAATATGACAAATAAAAATTCAGAATGAAAAAATAATACCACCATTTATTTTCATTGGCTCTGCGTTGCATAGCATGTATCTGAACATTACATACTTTGAATAGCAGGAGACAATACATGATAAAGCAGGGCAGCTAAGGACAGAAATGGTGGACTGCTCTCCTCCAAATGTCAGCCAAGGAAGCTTCATAGCATTATTTTCTGGCCGCTAAAAAGAACTCACATTAGAATTCTCAGTCAGCTTCTATTAGGGCTCTGTGGCTACGAACAGCCGCCACAGCCCGACCATTGAACTTTGTTTGGTGAGGAAAGACCAGGGGCACTTCACAACGAGAGCCGAATGGTGACCACAGCACCTCTGTGGTCAAGGCGCAAAGCCATGCTGTGTTTGCAAAGCAGTCAGAGACCCAAAGGTCCGCTTGTTACACAGAGAAGCTCACAGCTACTGAAAACCATAACTCTCTACCTTTGACTTTGATCTCATGAAGGGGAAGCCCACGCTGCACTTCAGAAAGTCAGAGTCTGGCTCCAGCAACTCACAAGCAATGCCCATCTCATCCTGAAAAAGAGGGGAAAGCAAGGAAATGCTGCAGTACATGAAACTGCGGCAGAGAGAAGAAAACACTGGGCTGTATCCAGACAAAGTTAGATGCACTTTCTTCCCAATGAAATCAGTGGGATTTAACCAAGTCAATCAACAGACCTCACAATAAGACTTGCATATCCAGTAATATATAAAAATACTAATTTTAGGCAAGTGCCTTTGCTGTATTGCTTTCAACATGTGCTAAAATTTTATTTGTTTAGGCAAACCCCACACATGTAATTTTAACATGCAATGTTATTATGTATGCTTGTTTTTTAAACCGCTTTTTTACATTTGTTTTAACTGTATATTCCATTAATATTTTATACTATTTTATATAAACTGATTAGAGTTTTTGGTTGTGGATTAAGCAGTATATAAATCTAGTTACACAAACAAACAAATATAAGATTAGATATAATACCAAATAACTACCTAACAGAAAAGAAGCATAGTTACATTTATTTGGACAAGATCTTAGCTTGTGACTTTGTTGCTCTCAACAGGTATTTAGCTACAGTTTCTATAACAGTCACAGAGCAGAAAAACATAGCATTGCTGAAAGGTATTCCAGGTTGCAAAATGGTTACTAAGTGGTTAAATGACCACAGTAAGAGCACAATGCAGCTAACTTAGTTTACTTTTCCTTTGCAAAGTTGACTGCAAAGCTTGGCTATCAAGAGCATGAGGGAAAGCATGTCTCCTTAATTTGTCTCCAACACCTTCCACTGACTCTCTGTGATGGACCAGTGATCTGCAACTTCCTTCCCCCCTAACTAAGCCACCTTCAGGTATCCATCAGGTCCCATGGACTCCTGCGTATGGTCAGGACAGGAAGTTTGCACACCAAACCAGTTATTTTCTAAGTGTGTTTCACCAACAAATGGACTCATTATCTAAGGATTAAAGGTAAAGGTACAGGGACCCCTGACCATTAGGTCCAGTCGTGACCGACTCTGGGGTTGCGGCGCTCATCTCGCTTTATTGGCTGAGGGAGCCGGCGTACAGCTTCCGGGTCATGTGGCCAGCATGACTAAGCCGCTTCTGGCGAACCAGAGCAGCGCATGGAAACGCCGTTTACCTTCCCGCCGGAGCGGTACCTATTTATCTACTTGCACTTTGATGTGCTTTTGAACTGCTAGGTTGGCAGGAGCAGGGACCGAGCGACGGGAGCTCACCCCGTCGCAGGGATTTGAACCGCCGACCTTCTGATTGGCAAGTCCTAGGCTCTGTGGTTTAACCCACAGCGCCACCCGCCTCCCGTATCTAAGGCTTAATCATTATTAAAAGTGAGCTGTTTTGGTTTGAGCAAAACCTAAAAAGGATGTAGCTGAATATACTCACTCCTCACATCCAAGGGCCTCCTATTTTCAGAAATTAAAAGACCATCTGAGCAGTTTTAGAAAATGCCTCTATATAATCTTCTCAAGGCCTACCAGTTAGGCTGATCACCATCCAACAGCCTGCTGTGGTTTTCCATGGATGCACTAATATGATGTTTGGTTTCGCTTTAACCTAAACTCCCACATTTCTTCTCATCTAGTATTTTCATTTATATTCTCAGTAGTTTAACAGAGCTATGGTTACCTTAGGAGAACATGATCCAGATTAATTGAAAGACTGCTGCAGAAAAATGTATCGCTGAAGAACACAAACTTCTGTAAGTTATACACATGTGCACTGCCTAGGACAGTTTAGAACAGGGGTCAGCAAACTTTTTCAGCAGGGGGCCGGTCCACTGTCCCTCAGACCTTGTGGGGGGCCAGACTATTTTTTTGGGGGGGATGCCCCACAAATAACCCAGAGATGCATTTTAAATAAAAGCACACATTCTACTCATGTACAAACACGCTGATTCCTGGACCATCCACGGGCCGGATTTAGAAGGCGATTGGGCCAGATCCAGCCCCCAGGCCTTAGTTTGCCTACCCATGGTTTAGAATCAAATCTTGTTCTGTTGCGCGTACTGGGATCAAGGCCACCGGATTATACAAACCAAGTCAAACTATGGATCTTGTATGAACAGAGCCTTTTGGGGCCAATGAACAAAAAAGAGTGACCATAACTCAGTGGGGGAGCTGATACTTTGCATGGAAAGCGTCCTAGCTTTGATTCCCAGAAATTCTAGTTTTTTAAAAAAGGTCATGGTAACAGTATTGGAGAAGACTTCTGCTATGATCTTGGAGAGTAGACAATACTGGACCTGATGGGCAAATTGTCTAACCTGGAATAAGACAGCTTAAAAGGTAAAGGTAAAGGGACGCCTGATCATTAGGTCCAGTCATGACCGACTCTGGGGTTGCGGTGCTCATCTCGCTTTATTGGCCAAGGGAGCCGGCATACAGCTTCCAGGTCATGTGGCCACCATGACTAAGCCGCTTCTGGCGAACCAGAGTAGCACACGGAAATGCTGTTTACCTTCCCGCCGGAGTGGTACCTATTTATCTACTTGCACTTTGACGTGCTTTTGAACTGCTAGGTTGGCAGGAGCAGGGACCGAGCAACGGAAGCTCACCCTGTCGCGGGGATTCGAACCACTGACCTTCTGATCGGCAAGTCCTAGGCTCTGTGGTTTAACCCACAGCGCCACCTGCATCCCCTAAGACAGCTTACTGTGCTCAAAACAACTCAAAGCACTCATGTCAGAGCATCCCTGAGGATCAAATAGCACTATATTAATTTAAAAAACCTAACCAGGCATTAAATCTTTATATTTCTGAAGAACGTTTGCTTTATTTTCAAATGATAACAACAGCATTTAATGGAAAATTTCAAATAAGGGATTATCTCTGTATGTCACAAAGTTGGTACAGTGTTGAACCAAGACTGGGAAAACCTGGGTTCAAACTCCTAGTTAATCCAAGCACTTCAGTGGGTAATCTTGTAACGAGACCTACTTTCTCAACCGAATGTACTATATAGGTGAAGATAAAATGGAGGGAGGAAAGAACCACAGATTCTGTCCTAAATTACTTGAAGGAAGAGTGGGGTCTAAATTTAATCAATCATTCATTCAAACAGAAAGAAGCCTTGGAACAACATGTTCATTTTACATTGCTAGCTGTCTGAAGATGCGAAAATACTATGTTTTCACTCTCAAGCCATCTGAAAGGTATTCGCCTGGATCCCTCGCAATAGCAAATAACCTAGAATTATCTCCATCATTGTGAGGAATCCTCAGCTGCATCCTTCAGACTGTGCACTACAGCCATAGGTGAAATGTGTTGTGCTGCCCTTGGTCTGAAGGCAATAGGATGTGTTGAAATAGCTGTGGGGAGCACCAGAGCGACACCAGGGTTCCCCAAAAACACCTACACTGTGTATATTTGGCAAAGGGATGTAGCAAGGTGGTTCAGCAGGAGCTCTGCATGCAAAAGATCCCTGGACTCTCTGGGTAGGACGAGGAAAAACTTGTTTCTGAAACCACAGAGGGCTGCTGCCAGTCAGTGAAAAACCTGTGGCCCTCTAAATGTTGTTGGCCGGGCCTAATGGAATTTGGAGTCCAACAACTTGTGGAAGGCCACAGATTATCCATTTCTGGGATAGACAGCTAAGTGGACCAGTGGTCTAACTCAGTGTTTCCCAAACACTGGCCCTCCAGCTGTTTTGGGGCTACAACTCCCATCATCCCTAGCTAGCAAGACCAGCGGTCAGGGATGATGGGAATTGTAGTCTGAAAACCACTGGAGACCCAAGTTTGGGAAACATTGGTCTAACTCGAGGTAAAACAGGTTTCTATGTCCCTATATACACTTATCTAAGTCTGCTTTGCTCTCCTTCTTCTCTTGTTTTGATCATCTCATGACAGGATGAGCATTTCCTTAATACACATGGGCTTCAGCATGACACTTAATACTCCTCAATTGACCAGGGAGACGCAACACCTGAGAAGGGTCAGGAACTATAACCCTGGAAGAAAAACAAACTAGTTTGTCACTCAGTTGTGCGGCTTGAAGAAATATATGTGAACTAATGTTGAACACCTGAATGTGCTTTCTTAACTTTAAATATATTTTCTACATCAAACCTTAAAGGTACCCCTGCCCGTACGGGCCAGTCTTGACAGACTCTAGGGTTGTGCGCCCATCTCACTTAAGAGGCCAGGGGCCAGCGCTGTCCGCAGACACTTCCAGGTCACGTGGCCAGCGTGACAAGCTGCATCTGGCGAGCCAGCGCAGCACACGGAAACGCCGTTTACCTTCCCGCTGGTAAGCGGTCCCTACTTGCACCCGGGGGTGCTTTCGAACTGCTAGGTTGGCAGGCGCTGGGACCGAACGACGGGAGCGCACCCCGCAGCAGGGATTCGAACTGCCGACCTTTCGATCGGCAAGTCCTAGGCGCTGAGGCTTTTACCCACAGCGCCACCCGCGTCCCACATCAAACCTTACTTGTGCAAAAATACATCTAGGCAGCTCAAAGAAATCCAGCAACACAAACATTAAAAAACTGTATGCTGAGAAGAGACATTTCCTGGACAAAATGCAACAGGTTTTTTTTTAACTTACATTTTTTGATAAGATCAAACAAGCTGACAGCTATGAACATCCGGAGAGAGGAAGTTCAAAAGACAACTAAAGATAAAGTAACAGCTACTTCAGAGCATTTTGTGATGAAACAATGAGCATGCTTTTACATTCCTTGGTACAGATTTAAAAGAACAGGGTAAAATAAAATGGTAGAATAAAAAGCTTACACACTCGGGTTTTGTAAAAAGACACTACTGATTTACCCATTCATTAAAATGAATGGCAGCTAATGAAATACCCCTATTAGATATTATGAGCCCTATTCAAGTGTTCAGCCTGATCACATGTGTAGGGAGCTGGGTATGTTTGTCCTGGTCAAGACTCAACCATTCCCTATGCATGCGGACTGTTCTCCTCTTCCAACCTTCAGTCTTTACTACGAAGATATAAAGAGACCTTCTAACTGTGTGTAGCTGAGCACTATTAGAACTCGCCTTGAGATCACGAACCTTGGAAACTCAAAAGTTCCCTGTCAAACCAACCCCCTACAATAATAATAATAATAATAATAATAATAATAATAATAATAATAATTTATTTATACCCCACCCTCCCCGGCCAGAGCCAGGCTCAGGGCAGCTAACACCAGTAAAATTACAGTAAAAACATAATGTGGGGGGGGGGCAATTTAAAATACAGGTTAAAATGCAATTTAAAATGCAGCCTCATTTAAAAAGTAGCCCATAGATCAAAACCATTAGGGGAGAGAAACATAAGGGTCAGACTGAGTCCAAACCAAAGACCAGGCGGAACAGCTCTGTCTTGCAGGCCCTGCAGAAAGATGTCAAGTCCCGCAGGGCCCTAGTCTCTTGTGACAGAGCGTTCCACCAAGTCGGAGCCAGTACTGAAAAGGCCCTGGCCCTAGTTGAGACCAATCTAACCACCTTGCAACCTGGGACCTCCAAAATGTTGTCATTTGTGGACCTTAAGGGCCTCCACGGGGCATACCAGGAGAGGCGGTCCCGTAGGTACGTGGGTCCTAGGCCGCATAGGGCTTTAAAAGTCAAAACCAGCACCTTAAACCTGACCCTGTACTCCACTGGGAGCCAGTGCAGCTGGTATAGCACTGGATGAATGTGATGTAGCCCACCCCAATGTAGCCCTCCTCAAGATCAAATTGAATACATGTATAGAGCTATGCTGTTCCTCCAAAAATCTATCACATTTGACAACACTACACATGTGGATATATTTTATTCTATGGTTGGATCCAGGCTTAAGTTAGCAGTTCTTAAGTTAGCGTCAACTAACCTGCTCCGTTGATTTCAGTGAAGCTGAAGGCTGAAGGTCTGGACCCAACACATCATTTATGAACCACCTAACATTTTCCAGGAACTGTACAAGTATTAAAAGACAACACAATCCCTGTTTGGAAGCTTACACTCCATTAGATATTATATAAAAGGAAAAGGGAATGGGGGAGGGGTGCCAGGGGAAAACAGATCCAGCCACTATTTCTGCATAATTCACAGAAGCACATATGCAACCCTTGTGTCTGATTCACTGTTTCAGAGTTTGTCAGTGCAAGAATCTCCACACTTGTTCTAGGAAGGGGAAGGGGAATTCTAATAAAAAAAAATAAGGAAAGAATATTTTCTTTGGCACCGGACACAGATTTCCTGCTTTCTTCCATGATCTCATTAGTAAGTGCTGAAGGCACACCCACAACTCCAATTCAGCAAATTCTGGTTTCACATCTTGGAGTCCCTGCTTGTTTGGGGAGGGCTTTTTCAATAGAATTAATTGCAGAAAAGCTCCCCCAACCCCGCTGCCGCACAGCTGAATCTATTTTTGGATCATGAGATCACAGGTGTTGACTACACAGGAAGTCTCCAAACGAAGGAAAGAAACATCCCTGGGGGGTTTCAATATAGTTTCTCCCCCTCCGAACTCTCCTCTACCTTTGTAAATGCAACAAGAAACATTAGCACATGGGAAAAGAATCCAGTGTCTAAAATGCTGGAAGTAAAGTGTCCAAAGTATGACAGAGAGTGTTAGATCAATCTAAACAAAACCAAAACCAGAAATCCTTGAATCAGCGTGTATATATATCTGAAGTCATGCGTATGAGAAAGCTGAAGTGGTCTGGCAGGAAGGAGAATATTAGTACAGTTCCATTTGCAAGAAAATCATTTTTTACAAAATTAATAATAATCTGCAAACATTTGAAGAATTTTGAAAAATTGTTTGCATTCATTTTCTGAAGTTAAATTAAAGCTTTTGTGCAACTTAACTACCAGAACTCAATCTTAGGTCAGATTTAAGACCCAGTTCAGGCTTAACTCCACATAAGGTTTACCTATCATTTGACATCTTTAGATAGGGGACTGCGGGGAGGGAGGGATATCAAGGACAGTCTTCTTCAAACCTTGCACAGCAGTGATTCACAAGAAGACCACCAATTGCTACGCTAGAAATTTAGAAGCATCCAAACCAAACTTGGGTCTCCATCATCCCTGACCACTGGTCCTGCTAGCTAGAGATGATGGGGGTTGTAGTCCAAAAACAGCTGAAGACCCAAGTTTGTGAAACACTGATCTAAACTGATATAGTGAATACTACTGTTAAGGACTGAGCTCCCAGTGCATTATCAGCACACATTACTTGGGAAAATATATAAACACTCAAACAATCAAGTTCCAAACTGAAAACACAAAAGATCATTTGCATGGTGAGAAGAGAGGAAGGAGGCTGCCAACAAGAGTTCAAACAGGTTTTCCTTTCATTTGTGTTATTTCCCTACACGTTAACTCTTTCTAATTCTGCAATTGGAAGGGAAGTTACTTGAGCTAAATTGCTGTTTAGATGGGCTGGATGTGAAGAATATCCGGCCCTGTCTGTAGACAGGAAGTTCTGGAAATGTGTGTGTGTGTGTGTGTTTTAAAAAAACAGAAATCAAAAGATGCTTGTGAATTTTGCAGAGCAGCTCTGCAGAGCTGCAAGGTTCTGAATTATTGCTCAGGATAAGCAACTAAATGTCTCTGTGTTTATCCAAGACAAGCAGCCAAAAACCTTTATGGGTTCTCTCATTGCTGTTTGTAATACTGAATGCCATTTTAACTCAAAGGTGGAGCTACTTCTGGATTTCTCTTCGCATGCTCTCTGGGACATGCTGATGTAAGATTATCATCAGCACAAATACTAGTTCATTTCTACCAAAAAAGGAGAAGTCTGTTCCCTCTGCAAGTCAGGTTCTTGTGATAAAATGCCATTAAAGCTAGAGGATTCTAACAGAGGCTCCCTTAAGAAAGCGCTGGCGAGCGTCTCATTTTGGACTTGCTTGTGTTTTCTCTGTCTTTTGGAATCCTTCTTGGACTTCTTTCCTTTTAAGAGAGACTAAGCTATTATTTCTCCAAAGGACCGAATTTATCACCAAGTCAGTTATCATGTCAAGGAAGGAATTACATCTGAATCGGCTAAAGAGCAAAGTCTATTTTGGTAGTTCGGTCAAAATGCACAAGGCAAAAACTGAAAACTTAAAAAAAAACACTTGCCCCCAGAATAAGTTCTCAGATTAAAGATGGGAGACATCTTGCCACTTTAATAATATATATTTTTCAAGGTTGAGTGGTAGAGCATTAATGAACATCAGTGCAAGGAACTAAGTGGGATGAGGGAGATGGACAGGAAGATATGTGTGTAGCCCTACTCAGCAGATTCAATTTAAGAGCTAATCCAATGTGCCTTGCTCCAGCTGTCATATGTCCTATTAGTCTATGGTTACCAGATTTTTTTCATTGAATCTGAGAACACTTTTTTTTTTTTAAGCTGAGTAGCAACAGGGAGTCAGTAGTGGGGAGGCAAAAAACCCTGGGCCCAAGCACACATGCATATTGTATAAAGGTGCAAAGCCCTTCTTTTGCACCTGTGAAACACATAAATGCACAGGTTTTTTTTTTAAAAAAAACTGGGCAACAGCCGCCCGCCCGTGACTCCCAAGCCTCCCCCGATCTCCTGCCCTCCCCCCTTTGTTTTGACTGATCAGGGGAGGCTCAGGAGTCACGGGCGGGCAACCGTTGCCCAGTTTTTAGAAAACTCTGCGCATTTATGTTTCACAGGGTGTGAAAGAAGGGCTTTGCACCTTGCCTGGCAGAGAAACCGTGCACCTTGTGCCCCTCCTGGGCAACGGCCGCCCACCTGCAACTCCCGAGCCTCCCCCGATCTGTCACAACAAAGGGGGCAGGGGGCAAGAGATCTCTACTGCCGGACGTCCCCGGTTCCCCTTTGGCAGTGGCGGCGGCAGCGAGCAGCTCCTGAAGCCAGCCAGAGCCAACTGCACTACCAGGCTGGCTCCGGGCTGCTGAGGCTGCCGCCTCCATGTTTCCTGGGGACAGATTTGCAAATCTGGGGACATTCCGGGGACGGAATTTGTCCGGGGACAGATTTACAAATCCGGGGACATCTGGTAACCCTATATTAGTCACACCCCTGTTGTCCAAACATGCAGTATGAAGAGGGAGGGTGCCTTCATACATTCATCCATACCCATGAGGACTTCCTTGCATGATCAGGATTCCAGGTGGGATGGAATTGTTCACCCATGTATCTTATTGCATACAGCTTAGGGAAGGGCTGATCAGAGAGTTCAACATCAGGGATGAGGCTAGTGGCTGGTGGTGGCATGCACCGATTCAACTTAATTTATCCGCTTACTGAAATAATTGACATTCGGAGAACACCAAATCAATTCACAGAACAGCAGCAGTCTACAATGTTCACAACAACGAAACTTTTGAAAGCACCAAGGCATAGGAATTGGGGTGAAGATGAAAGTGTGTGAATCTTCAGGGTGGCAGGAGAGAACATATTATTTATCAATATCCTTCCTAACTTGCGCTAGCAAGTTACATTCCCCTTTTATATGCACAGCAGATAGCTGGTTGCAGGCTCGTGTGAGCCTCTCACTATTATACAATTCAATCTGTCTCAGATTGAATTGTACGTTCCTGGTAGGTTCCCCTGAATCCCTCTTAAAAGAAGAAAGACGCGATAATCTTATTCAAAGTCAATAAAAGAAGTTTACTCACATCAGTTCACAGTTGGATTCCTGAAGGCAGACTTAGTTACAAATATGTACATGTGGATCTACCCCATATGGTGGAATAATCCCAGTGCTTCTGCTAGCTGAGATCTAGCAGAGCAGTCCTAGCTAGAAGCTGGTCAAATGAGGAAGGAAGTCAAAAAGAGAGGGGTGTGCTGCATGACTCGTCCTTTGGTTACCTGGACGCCCACCTTCTATCACATGCAAAAAGAAGGATGCTCCAGCCAGGAGGAACAGGAAGTTTCGACTGGCTGGACCACACATTCCCTTGCATGTATTCTCTAGCATTACAAGGAATGTTGTACTTGACTGCCTCTCGTGGATCACATCCCACAGAAAGCAGGAACCTGAAAGGGTCTTAAGGAATAGGTGGCTTCAGTTTCATAATTGGGCAGAAGGTGAAAAGAGTACTTAGTAGTGGCAAGTTGTGGGAGGAGGAAGATGCAGGCGATGCAAAGCAGGTGTACTAAAGGAGGGGAGAGGCATGAACATGGAGGGGGGTGAAAGGGGTACAAAGTGGGACTGCAGAATGGAAGAAACAGCCTCAGAAATGGAGTCGGGAAGGTGAACAATGAGGGCAGTGGTTGCATTAATTCATTACCTGACCTTCCCCCTAAGCTGCTGCGATGGGTTACAGCATTAAAAGCAATGTTAAAATTAATTTATAAAAATCTTGTCGCATGGGGAGAAGAAGCTATTGGGGCTTGTGGGGGAATGGCAAGAGGGATGGCAAAGAGCCCCTCGTACATAAGGTATTCATTCCATTGGTAAGACAGGTGGTTTGTGAGCATCTCAAAATGTATTGCTTTGTAATCACCAAAAAAGAAAACAAAGGGGGGGGGGGAGAAATTATCAGAATTAAAATCTGACCCTTTTGGTAAACACAACTGTAACCACGGGAAGTCGTAGCTGACAACATTTCTCCTTTTTTTAAGGGAAATTCCCTTATTCCGAATAGGATTCCTCGCAAGAAAAGGGAAAAGTTGACAGCTATGCAGGAAATTAATACAGTATGTGTGCTTTGAGTTTTAACAGGAATAGTTTTTCAAGAATAGTCTGTCATTCTATAAATTAAAATGAGTTAAAAAAAAAAAAATGTCACTGAATCCAGAACATGACTTAAACCTTTGCTTCTGGATCACAAGTGCTATGGTGGAAAAGTGCCACTCTTTTTTTTAATCACTTGTATGTACACCTTGCACAGTGAGACACGTAGGAAGGTGATGCGGTGCATTTTTGCATTGGGTCATTTCTGCAATCGTTCTACACCAGTGCGCACACCTGAACTCTATGCCGTGAATTAAATAAAGGCTGGTGTGATCTCTGGGCTGTTGTCTATGTGGTGTTACTAAAAGCTATTGCACCAAGAGCAGCCTCTCAGTTTGGATTTAGGGAACGTGACATGGAGAGGGGGTGGGGCTATTTTATAAAGAACACAGGGCTGTCACTGAAAATGTCAGCCCTGTGAATTATCTGCAATAGTCTGCTCCCCTGTAAAATATGTAGCACCAATTGGGAGAATATAGGTGTGGCCAATGAGGCACGTAAATTCATTCAGTTTCATCAACTGGGGAGGGTAGGAAAAGGGCGAGACATTCTATTGTGGCTTATTAATACTTCAGTTGCGATTAACAATTTCAAAGCTCTTGTTCCATAAACACTCTCACACTCACATAGTCCATTCATTCATTAGAATGATATACGGCAAAGTTTTTAAAAGGCAACTGTGTCTTGCTGCCAAGGAAAAGAAACTCCATTTCTTAAGAGCCAAAACTAATACTTCTCACATACTGTGAAAGGCCAGAAAGAAGCCTCTTTACAGAACTTACTTTGTATGGAACAGATCAGACACTGTTTCATAGATTTCATAGAACTATAGAGTTGGAAGGGAACTTAGGGTCATCTAGCCCAACCCCCTGAAAAGCAGGAATCTCAACATCCAGTTTGAAACCATACCGGACCCTGCTTAGTTATGAATTAGTATTAATGGCTAGTCTTTATTTTGCGGAGATCTTTCTTGTTTTAAATCCTAACAATTTAATTTTGTACGATCTTCTCCTGTAATATGGAAAGGACCAGTTACCAGCACTACACTGGTTACATTATGAAAATAAATTTTGCTAATATTCAAATTTAGCTGGCCTTGTTCATGCGAAATGCTAAGACAAACCATGGGTTAGTGAGAATGAACACGGATATATATTTTCAAATAATGCACACTCACTCTTGCATTTAGAAAGTCTTTAAGGGAGGGAGATAGGGCAGCTGACAAACTACTGGAAGCTGAGCTGAAACTTGTCTTTGATTTTGCCAAATCCAGATCTGCAGGCCAGCTCTAACCACTAGACTTCAAAGCCCTTCTTGATGCACAGAGAAAGACCACAAGAAGTTATCAGAAAATCGATTCACAAGTGAGCTGAAGAGAGAAACAAAGAGTTAAGGGACTAACATGGGACTGACAAGACCATGGAAAAGGATGCTGTCAAAATGATTTTTAAGATAAATGAGCTTCCTCTGCTTGCCCCTGTAATCTGAGCCTAATCCTTTTAAAACCAGGATATCTGCAACCAGTTACAGTAGATGCAGTAGGTTCTTACATCTGAAGGTCAAACAAATCCCAAGCAGCTGAATTTCTTATATATATATAAAACTTATAACAGCAACTCCCCAGTGAAAAATAAAAAGGAAATAGCAGCTGATCAAGGATGCATTTTCTAGAAATCTAAATGCTACAGATGGGCCATAAATGAACTATATTTTGGAAGATAAATCTCAAGTTTTTTGGGTTATTTTAAAGTAACACTAATTATAGGCAGAGGAATAGGAGATTGTAGTGCTTGAATGAATGACACAGTGATCCTATGCAGTTGCCTTTTTCCTGTATAAATCAGTCTTCAGTTATGGCCAAAATGACTATACATATTAGAAATAAGATGAGGGTTGTTTATGTGTTCGTGTAGAAAACCACCTCCTTCCCTAGAATAAGCTCAGATAAATGAAGGCAACTGCGTGGAGCGTAGAAAAGAACATCCCTTTCCATACGGAGACCACAAATTTTCTTAATTGCACCTTTGAATCTGTTAAATAAAAACCCTTAAATCTCTCCTAAGGAGTAAATGCCTGACCAAATGGAATGAGAGCACGTAAGACAGGAAATCAGGCCTGTTTGTACAAAACAGACATGCCCCAAATTACACGGTGGCATGTCCAACTTGGAAAAGAGACCTTTTTGGAATTACCACAACGAGGATTATGGATTGACCAGAAGTTATGTGTTGTGCATGTGGATGTCATATTGCTATAACATTTCAGGCCAAGTCTTTCTTTATCAGTGTTCTAAGGCCTGGTCTACACAATGCAGCAGGACAAGGCAGCAGAGACTGTACCGCTTCAGATTATTTGCCCGGCAGGTTTTCATTACATGGAATGGGATATTTGCAACTGGTATGGCCCACTATTAATATAAAGTGGTACAGTCCATCCTACTTCATTCTGCGGCTTGGTGTACACATACCCGCCAACATTTATCCAATTAAAATAGGAACTTCCTATTCCATGATTAGGGACGCAGGTGGCGCTGTGGGTTAAACCACAGAGACTAGGACTTGCCAATCAGAAGGTCAGCAGTTCAAATCCCCACGATGGGGTGAGCTCCCGTTGCTCAGTCCCTGCTCCTGCCAACCTAGCAGTTCGAAAGCATGTCAAAGTGCAAGTAAATAGGTACCGCTCTGGCGGGAAGGTAAACGTCATTTCTGTGCGCTGCTCTGGTTCGCCAGAAGCGGCTTAGTCATGCTGGCCACATGACCTGGAAGCTGTACGCCGGCTCCCTCGGCCAATAAAGTGAGATGAGCGCCGCAACCCCAGAGTCGGCCATGACTGGACCTAATGGTCAGGGGTCCCTTTACCTATTCCATGATTATACACACACACACACACACACACACACACACATACAGACCTCACCAATCTGACTGGGTTGCCCCAGTCACTCTGGGTGGCTTCCAAGATATATAAAAACATTAAAAACATTAAACATTAAAAACTTCCCTATATAGGGCTGCCTTCAGTTGTATTCTAAAGGCTCCTTGGCTCAGAGGGTCACAAAAATCCATACCCTCTGATGGAAATAGGGGCACCCTAAGGAAAAGCAGGACATTCTGGGATCAGAAACAAGAATGGCTTCTGTAAATCTGGGAACTGTTCTTGGGAAATAGGGACACTTAGAGGGTCTGTTGTACATGAATCAGCCACACACTTCTTCAAAAATACCTGCTGAGACATGGGTTGGGTTTTTTTCAGTTGTAGATGTGTCTAATATAGTCTATCATGCAAAATGCATAGGATTTGGAAAAAAAACCAAACTATCTCTCAACTGAGCATCATATTTCATTACAGTGAAGCTGCGTGGAAGTTTAACCCATTTCTGCCCGCTTCTAATAACTCAGCAGCCTAACGATTCTGCGCTGTAACTACAGTGGTGCCCCGCAAGACGAATGCCTCGCAAGACGGAAAACCCGCTAGACGAAAGAGTTTTCCGTTTTGGAGGTGCTTCGCAAAACGAATCTCCTATGGGCTTGCTTCGCAAGACGAAAATGTCTTGCGAGTTCCTGCGGGTTTTTTTCCCTTCCCCCCCCCTTTTTCTAAGCCGCTAAGCTGCTTATCCGCTTATCCGCTAAGCCGATAAGCCGCTAGAAGCCGCTAGAAGCCGCTAGAAGCCGCTAATAGCGCTAATCCGCTAATCCGTCAATGGGCTTGCTTCGCAAGACGAAAAAACCGCTAGACGAAGAGACTCACAGAACGGATTCTTTTCGTCTTGCAAGGCACCACTGTATGTAGTTTTCAAATGGATTTAGTGTCACCTCTGTTAGGCAGATGGGAGACATATGAAAGACAGTACAGTGGTACCTCGGGTTACATATTCTTCAGGTTACATACGCTTCAGCTTACATACTCTGCTAACCCAGAAATAGTACCTCAGGTTAAGAACTTTGCTTCAGGATGAGAACAGAAATCGTGCACGAATTAAGTACTTCACCTGAGGTACCACTGTATCTAAAATGGGACAGCAAAACAGATACAGTGGTACCTTGGGTTAAGTACTTAATTCGTTCCGGAGGTCCGTACTTAACCTGAAACTGTTCTTAACCTGAAGCACCACTTTAGCTAATGGGGCCTCCTGCTGCTGCTGCGCCGCCAGAGCCTGATTTATGTTCTTATCCTGAAGCAAAGTTCTTAACCTGAAGCTCTATTTCTGGGTTAGAGAGTGTAACTTGAAGCGTATGTAATCCGAGGTACCACTGTACAACTCTTGAAGTTGAATGGCCAAGAGTTCAACATTAGGGCTCTAGTACATGTAGCAGTTGTACAAATGGGGAAATTTTGCTAGGGCAGCTTTTTAACCTTCTTGCAACATGACATGTTATCAACATAATTATAAAAAGTATCAGTTCTAATCTTAAGAGGCTGACCACTCATTTTAAAATTTGAAGATAACATTTAGCATGTAATAAAAATACTCTGTTCTCAAACACAATCCTATATAGTTCTGTCCAAAGATAAATCCCACAGAGTTCCATTGGACTTACTCCCAAGTAAGCAGGTTTGGAATTGCAGTGTCAATGTAGAGCATGATAGCATATGTTTTGATTGATTACAAGGATTACCCATTCTCATAATCTGCCTGCATTTAAAAATTTAATGCATTTTTAAAAATCAAATAACTGAATCCACTCTAGGCTGCTATAACTTGAACCATTTACCACCAGGCGATAGCTTTTATTGGAAGCTTTTTCATCACAGAAGGCTCAAAGGTGTTTGTAGCACATACAAATGATACTATGTTACATGGCCAGACTTAAGCCTAGTTCTTATTGAAGTGGGAACCCGGGGGCAGGGGTGATGGAAACTCCTTCACAGAATAACAGTCCTACTCATGAGAAGACTAGGCAAGAGCAACATCTGGCTTTTGTTAGGAAAAGCGCCCACCTGCACTCTGAAGCCACAGGCTTATCACTTTCCTGAGAACTTTAATGTTTGGTTACTTGTTCAAGATTGCTTTGAGACAAGAATCCTCCATGAGCTGATAACTGACTAGTTTTTTATCCTGTAGAAACCACAAAGCAACTACTTCCAATGACTGGCCAAACAATGGCTCAGTTCCTCACCTGGGCTACTGGTCCACTTTCCTTGCACTCCAGGTCTTTCCCATCATGATCCCTCTCTCACTCACACACACACACTTCTCGAGACAGCTCCTTTAGTAAAGGGTAAAGGACCCCTGACCATTAGGTCCAGTCGTGGCCGACTCTGGTGTTGCGACGCTCATCTTGCTTTATTGGCTGAGGGAGCCGGCGTACAGCTTCCGGGTCATGTGGTCAGCATGACAAAGCCACTTCTGGCGAACCAGAGCAGCACACGGAAATGCCGTTTACCTTCCTGCCGGAGTGGTACCTATTTATCTACTTGCACTTTGACGTCCTTTCGAACTGCTAGGTTGGCAGGAGCAGGGACCGAGCAACAGGAGCTCACCCCGTCACGGGGATTCAAACCACCAACCTTCTGATCGGCAAGTCCTAGGCTCTGGTTTAACCCACAGCACCACCCACATCCCTTGACAGCTCCTTTACCCTCAACCAAATTCCACTTACCCTCAACCAAATTCCACTTGCCTTCAGATTTGACTTGAAAGACACTACGGTAAATGTCCCATGGACCATCTAACATACTGCTCATCATCTCAGCAACAGGCTTTTGCAAAATGGCAATTTTGGATTTTTTCCGGAGCAGGAACTCAGCCATTGGTACATATGGACTAAAACACTGCCTCAATGTGTCACTTCTCCAATGAAAAACTGGCCCTAACCAAGTATTCCATCTCTCTTTTGGGTAACCTACTGAGAGTCCACCAAAGGAAAAAGTATAGCACCCTATCACATTTCCAAAAACATCCCAAGCTGCTCTGAGTACATTTCACTTTCCCCTTACTAAACTGCTGGGGATAGAGAGTCTTAGGGAAGGAGAGTCTGAGAATACTTTATTTTTCAAATGTTTGCATGTAGGGAAAAAAGAGAGGGAGCATTTCCCCCCATGCTGGCACAAGCCACAAAGATCACGGCAGTGCCATCAATGCTTCAGGCACTGAAATAAAACAGCAGGATTGCTGTAAGGGAACTGGACACCTCTGAGAAGAAGTCATTGGCCAATGGCTAACCATGGTTTGTGTATCAGGAACCCTCAACAGGCTTGCTCACTTCTTCTCCTCCTCACTCACACTCTTTCCCTCTTCTCTGTTCATCATTATAAACATAAGAGTCCAATCCACTGCTCAATGCAGCGGCAGCAAAGCATGATGCTATAGCATCCCTGGCAATGCGTATCCAACCTGGGTTCCACTAGGCAGGAACCCCACTTAGCCTTCAGACAAGGAAGGTTGCTAGTTCAGAACCCAAATTCTAGATCAGAGGTAGGCAACTTTATCCAAGGATGGGCAGGTCAATGGTCTGTCCATCAGAGAATGGGCCAGAGCGTGTGTGCGCGCGTGCTCTTCCGGGTCGGAGGAGCGCCCATGTGCATGCACACATGCTATTTCTGATGCTCCTCCGACCCAGAAGTGCATCCGAAATAGCATGGGTGCTTCTCCATCCCGCCAGCATGCGCACACACTATTTCCAGCGCACATCCGGGTCGGAGGAGCACCTGTGCGCACCATCAACCCAGAAGTTGGTTCCCATACTGCAGGGGGGCGGTGGGTGGGTGGGGGGTGGCAAGGGTTACCATGGGCTGGTTAGACAAGCCTTGTGGGCTGCTACCGGCCCATGGGCCTTAGGTTGCTGACCCCTGTTCTAGGCAAAGCAGTGCTTGTAGCCAGGACATAACTAATAATAATAATAATAATAAAATTTATTTGTACCCTGCCCTCCCCGGCCAGAGCCGGGCTCAGGGCGGCTAACATGCCAGTAAAATGTTACGTCTGACTCTGCAACTCCTACATGGCTGATATCCTGGGTGACTTCAATAAGCAAAGCAGGACTGGGAACTTCTCCTTTTTAAAATGTTCTTAACAAGAGGGCAGTTTGCTTTTCAGAACCTGTTCCTACCAAATTGTCTAAATGAGCTATCAAATGAAAGAGGACAATTACTGAGCAGTCCCTGTCATTAAGGCATATTGATATAGAACATGTAATTGGGTGAGGCCCATTTCCAATATATATAATTATCATACAGTTGGGATTTCAGTTCAAGGTGCCATTTATCTCTCAGCACCATCTCAAACTGCCACTCTTAAAAGCAAGCAAAAGACTCTCTGGTGTGAAAGATGTAGCTCCTTTCTAATAAAAACCGATAAACTTCTAGGTCTGGTTACAAAGAAAATAAGCCCAGAGGTCAATGCCTCCTGTTGCTGCAGAAAAAGGAGAAAGAAGGAGGCCATTAAAAGCTGTCTGTTGTTAATGACCTACAGAGGTCATTAACATTAGGCTCTTTCATTTGAACACAAGCCTGACTTCAAAAGAGTCTAGGATCCCAATTTGCTTGGAAGGGTATCACTGATTTCAGCGAAACTTCCTTCCACAAGACAGTGTCGTGTTGTTTTGAGTACTAACATACTTCAATTGTTAACTACAAAACCAAACTGCACAAAGAGAGGGGAGAAAATGCTTCAGATTAACTCAGCATTCTTTGCTTAACATTTTTTAATTTCTTTGGGTTTATTTTCAAAGGATTCACCCCACTACACCCACCCACCCTCCAACTGTTCTTCTGTTCAAATTGACCATAGGCTGGATTGAGACAAAGCTAATCACTTAGATACTATAAAAATCAATGACTAATTTGAATCCTATTGATTTCAGTGGAACCTAAGTTGGACTTGGTTTGTATCCAGATCCACTACTATACACTTCTAATCTATGGGAACACATTCAAAATGTGTTCTTGCTATACAGTTGTACCTTGGAAGTCGAACGGAATCCGTTCTGGAAGTCCGTTCGACTTCCAAAACCAAAGCGCAGCTTCCGATAGGCTGCAGGAAGGTCCTGCAGCCAATCGGAAGCCACAGAATCCTTGTCGGACGTTCAGCTTCGAAACCAGGAAATTCACTTCCAGGTTTCAATCATCCAGGTTCCGATTTGTTCCGATCTTGTGCTCAAGATCCAAGGTACGACTGTATATTGATCAGTACAATAGCAACCATCCAAGAGCATAGAAGCATTCTATATAAAGTGTTTTTTTGTGGGGGAGAGGGGGAAATTTCTTTATTTATGAAATATCCACTGACAACTAACCTTGCAAAACATTTGCCACACAGATGGCCATTTCTAAAATAGCAATGCTAGGACAACTAACCAAATGATGCAAGGTTAATAAGCAGGCACACTTGAGAGAACACCTCAAAAAATCCTCTCTATAACGATGCACATTTTGAGGACTAATTGTCCTTTAAGCCTATGCAAAGCAATCTTTCAGCCTCTGGCCAAGGCACTGATGCTGGCTGGCTACAGAGCAGTGTGGAAACAAAATAGCTCAATAAATGAAGTCTTTTAAATATCAGCGTGCCCTTTCTCACCCCAGTGAAGAGGAACAGGGGGTTTGCCCAGAAATCCCATTAACATGGCTCATGAAATTTCAGAGTCTAAAGGAAATGAGAGCCAGCAACAATAACACTTGCATGGAAAGTAAATGCTACTCTAATAATTACTGAGCCGGGCCATATTTCTTCCTTTAAATCTTACCATTAGATATTCAGTGTCCATGCACCTAATATACGTTTTCGGGAGTTTACATAAGCCATTTGAAACAAAGAGCCAGTTATTGTCCTCACTTCTTGTAGCTACAATAACCAGATGAAAGCATATTACATTTAATCTACTAAGCAGCGCTTAGCAGGCACATGAAAAAACAAACCGAGATGCACGGCAGGTTACTGTATATCAGGAGGGCTATCCGAGGGAGATTATAAACCTGGCAGCCAGGGTGGTCTTGATTCTGAGGTTTACCTCTGCTGAGAATACATTTCAGGTGGCAATATGGGGGAAAGATGGGCCTCTTCTGCTGGATCGTGTTCATTAACAGAGCAGCTGCTAACAGTATCCGAGCAAGCTGCTTTTTTCAATGGAAAGATGCTTTACATAGGACCACTAAACACAACACCATTATGATGATGTTGTTGAGGTGGACAGGTCTGCTTGTCTCTAGGGATGCGCTTGTGCAGCAAAAGAAATATGTTGACTGTTTTTTGTTGACTGTTTTTATGTTTTTGTGTGTTTAAATGTTGAAAATCAATAAAAATTTTGGGGGGAAAAGAAATAAGTAAAGTGGGACATGGAAGACACAGCATACCTTCACTGATGGGTGGGACCTGTCATAGCTCTCAAGAATCAGGGGAACTTGGAGGCTCCCTTTGAAATCACTAAGAGTCGGAACATTTTATCATATGTGGTGGGAATGTAAAAAGGTGAAAAACTTCTGGGAAATGATATATAATGAGATGAAAAAAATGTTGACATATACATTTATTAAGAAACCAGAAGCATTTTTACAGGGCATTGTAGGAGATGATGTAAATAGAAACGATTATTTGCAATGACGGCAGCAAGAATATTATTGGCACAAAAATGGAAGCAAGAAGAATTACCGACGAAAGAAGATTGGAGGATGAAATTGATGAACTATGCAGGATTAGATAAACTAACAGGAAGAATTCGAAACCGGCGGGACCAGAGATTCACAGAAGACTGGTGTAAATTTGCGGACTATTTGAAAAGTAATTGTGACGATCAGATTACATTTGTAGGTTTGCAAGAAGTTTTGTGAGGTGAATAATTTGAATTATTGCATAATTGGATAAAAAGGAAGACGTTAGTTAAGATCATTAAAGGCAATATGAATTTCAGAAATGCAGAAGAAATGATAAAAATGGGGATCATCAGAGGTGCTGATGGAAGTCCCAAAAGACTGTATAAGATGTGAAATTTTGTGGTATGTATGACATTTAATATGTTTAAAAATGAATAAAAAATATTTTTTAAAAAATCACTAAGAGTCAAAGGGATGACGCCAACTGCAGATTTGTATCCTTAGTTATCTCACTCAGCTAATGCCTCCTTGCAGCTGAAAAGCAGGGGAGGTTAGCTGAATGAAATAATTAGAGATAGCGAAGCTTCTCTCCCTCCCCCATTTCTCAATACGTCATCAAACTTTGGGAGGTTTAATTTAGGTTTTACATTTTGTAAATTGTATAATTTTAAGTCCCTTCAAAATCTGGATGACAAAAAGCAGGGTGTGTAAGTCTGCTCCCAGACTTTGAAACTCCCTTCCTAGACTGTCTTATTTTGGGAACTGCTTTTTTTTTTTTTAAAGGCTTTTAATAATGCTGTGCTGTTTTTAATATCCCAATACAAGAAGAAAGCTAAAAGCATCTGGGCAATCAAGTGAGAATTCTTTTCGCTCCCACGAGCAAACCAGTGACTGCAAGAATATTAAGAACAGAAAGAAGCTGCAGAAAGCTTCTTCTGCGCAGAAGCTTTTATTTGTAAAATAGCTTAATAAATAGGAGAGCCAAGCTCCCTTGATTTTACACCCCTAGGACAAATGAAAGCAGTTAAAACTCCACTAATCTCCATGGTCTGAAACCTAAAATAAATTAATTTATAGAAGTTAACAAAAGGAAAGTTCCTTCTCTTCCTCTCCTTGAGGAACCCCCAAAAAGCCTGAATCCCCCAAAGAAAAACCTCTCTGGGGGTTCAGGAGGCCCCGACTGAGGAATATGGGACAGGGTGTGGGGAGCTGTTGTGAGAGGAAAGAACAGAAAACATTTCCATGAAGGTGGCGGTCAGAGGTGACTGTGGGGTGTAGGGTGAGATGAGAAACTTTCCTTCCATTTACTTCCATAGTTTATCTTGAAGTCCAAGCTCATGACTTCAGATTAACAAAAATACAGCATTGCCTGTCCCCAAAGCTGACCGGTTATTCCTACTTTTTGCCACATTTTGATGAAGAAGAGCTCTCTGGAGAAGTTGAAGGCAACGTTCGTGTCATACGCATCGTCCCCAATGTTGGAGATGGTGATGTTCAGGGAAACGTTCTTCACGGCTCCCAAAGCCAGATAGGGAGCCCTATCATCCACGCTGTGAACAGAAACGACAACAGGTTAACCCTTTGCTACTCATTCCCATCTTTCCTCAATTCACAGTAGAGAAACGTGACATCTCACTTAAAAAAACGCAAGCCAAAGGAGTTTTCCTGTTATAGGGAGACAAGAATGAGGTGTCTGGCTCACCTCCTAGTCAGTCACTGTGTGGCCAGGCCAAAAGCATTACTTGAGACCACAATGCAAATCAGAGATCATATTTCATCCACCATCAGTGCTTGCTGCAGTTACTGTGCACTGAAATGAATGAGAAAAATGGATTGGCCCCATGTGCACCACACGGAGCTCACTTGAGGAAGAGGGTTGGATAGTATTGCATACAAAATGAACATTAACCTAAAAACACTGTAACTGCAAGAAAGCAGGCAAAAGAGAATAGAATGCATATGTTGTCAATAAAGCAACGTAAGCCATTGTAGACATGATATGCCATTTCACATCACTGCATCCTCTACAACAACAGCAGCAGCAGCAGCTTGCTTGACTGAGTCAATCATAAGGAGGCCAAGAATATCTGGGATTATTGTGGAGTCTGTAGGGGCAAAAAGCAGTAGCTGGAAGCGCAAGTTGATGCACTGCTGGACCTCTTGCAGAGAGGTCACGGTAGGCAAAAGTGAGTGCTTGCAGATGATTCTTTCTTTGCAGTCCTTTAAATCGGCATTAGAGCCAGATTTTCTCAACCTTGGATCCCCAGATGTAGTTGGAATACAACTACCATCCAGTGGTGAAGTGAAGGCCCAAGACAGGAGTTGATCATCATGTGAGCTGCGCACAGGTGGGCTGAAGCGAGCTACCACCATTCCTGTGGAGCCTCCTTTTATTGAGACAAATATGCAAGCCAGGCAAATACATTTTGGGCTGTGACCTTTACACATCTTCCGTCCCGAGATCGTGGGGTGGTACAAAGTTATTTCGGCATCTGTTTCCACAGCGTCATTTTTCCCTTGCACAGTGTATGACGAAGGAGACAAAAGGTCTCAGGGACAAAAGGTTACAGACAGGACACTGCTGACTGCTGAGACCGCAAAAGGTCAGACATAGGGAACGATGTTCCAGACAGCCATGGCTTGTCTGAGGGGGAGTTTGCCCTGCACCCCAGGGTCACACGTGCAGGCAGACTGTTGCTGTCTGCTGGTGGGAGTGTGCTCCTTCCGGACCTCAGTGTCCACTCCATGATATCCCTACACAGTGGCGTCTCAAAGGGGGGCAGGGGCGGTCCTCCCGGGGTGCCATGTCTGGGGGGGACAAGAAGGCACCCCGTGGGGTGTTCACCCCACCACCCCTGGGTGCGGCGGCACGAGCAGCCATTGCGCCACTGCAGCCACATGTGGAGAATCCTCCGTTTGCAGCTGCAGCCACGAGCAGAGGCTTCCGCCACCATCCGTATGGTGCTCGAGCGGTGCTGGCGGCAAACCGCTATGTACAACGCATGCATGGTGTCGCATGCATGCGCTGTACATAGCAATGCCACACATGCGTTGTACGTAGCAGCGCAATGCATGCGCAGCCAGCGGTTTGCCCCACTCTGGGTGTCCGTTAGCCTTCATTCACCCCTGCTCCCATCATCCCTGTTGAGAAGGGAGCTGTAGTCCAAGCACACCTGGGGACTCAAGGTTGATAAAGGATGCATTAGACTGATCCCAGAAGAACTGAAATGACCAGACTGGGTGGGTGGGGTGGGGAGGGGCATCCTGCCTTGAGTGCCTTTGTCAAAGGGTGTTTATAGCTCAGATTTACATCTATTTAAAAAAAATTAATTCTGACTGAAGACATAGCTACATGCCACCTGTCCAAATACATGGAACCTCATGCATGGAAGCATACTGGAAGATAATTGAAGTGCAGAAGCAGCAGGCAGCGAAAGGGTTAAGCACACTCCAAATTACCCTCTTGGTGCTTTTGGTGGGTTTTAACATTTCATTCATTCATTCATTCATTTCTAGAACAGATGTAGTCCTTCCATCAAAAATTGATTCCGAGGCTACTGATAATAACACAGCTATTAGAAATGCGTTCCTCGTGTTTTTGTAACATGAGCATCAGTAGTGGCACATGTGGTGAGGAAGAGCCACAGAGTCATCCTTGTGACATTGGCATTGATGCTGGGCTGCAGTAGTGCACCACCACTAATCCAGTTCTCCCACCGCTGCAGCCGCACACCCCCAACCTCACTGCCAGCCCAGCCCCACCAAAGTAAGCGCCAGCCCCACCACATGTCAATCAGTCTCCTTCCTTGGCATGCAGAGGATATAAAAGTACATAATTCAAAAAATAAAATTGGCGCCTGTTCATAAAAGGAGATACTTTAAGAGGAAACATAATCAGGTTAAAAAGTGCCTTTCAAGTCTTGCAGCGACGTAGTTTAATGGCATCTCTCAGAAATGTTGCTACATTCTCCGTAATTTCGCACCTATGACCGTTCAGTACACAGGAAACCCTGAAGAAGTCGGGGAAATTTAACCTTTCTTACAGCATGGAGTATAAATATTTATCGTGGATTTTTGCATAAAATGGGCAGTAAATAGAACATGTGCAATGGTTCTGACCGGTTTTGTACTGCAAGGACAATGCCTTTCTGAGAATGGAATGCACTGCTACAGATGCATAAGTTTGACCCAGAAGACCCTGAGGTTGTAGCCATGGTGCTCCCCAAAGATTGCAAGACTATAACTCCCATCATCCCCAACCTTCTGGCTCAGAATGATGGGATATGCAGTTCAACAGCATCAGGGGGAGGGGCTACCCCGACTTTAAAATTTTTTATTCCGGTTTAAAGCATTCAAACTATATATACAATAAACTACTGATCGCCTTACATACAGGGAAGCACAGAATTTTTCACTAAGTTAACAATGAATAAGTATCACGGGTCACTATCTGCAGCTGCTGGTAGAGTAGAGTAAAATATATGAAAAATAGGGAATTTTTTAAAGTAGTCATTAAGTACAGCATGTATTCCACCCTTGAGGGGAGGAGGGAAGTGGGATTCTTTGGAAAGCACGAACTAAATGTCTGAACTGAAGGAACTGCCATCAGATTCATAGCTTTAGGGTACTTTATTGAAAACCTCATTGGTTTGAGTCTGACAGAGGATTTCTAATCCCCATCACAACAGCAACAGGAGACTGAGCTTAGGCCTTCCTTTCAAGACAGCAGTTTCCTGAGTCATTAAATCTCAGGACATCTGGAATGAATCAGGTACACTTTCAGTAAGAACTGGATTAAGAAAAAGAATCTCTCCATTGGCAAGGGAATTCCTGAGCCCTGTTTGCTTATCCGGGGCATGATGTCATTGGGTATGGATTGCCTGCAGTGATGTATGAACTGCACTGCCAATGTGGTGCCATCCTGCTTTAGCATCTGCAGTTCATTAAACAGGAAGCGCTGCCGTCATCAAAATGTGTTGGTTGAACTGCATTGTTCAAGAAACAACATGACCCAGGCTTCATTGGGACACAGACAAACAGACAGGCACACACACCGTTCTTAAGGAATTGAAGATGTAAGCAAAACAGTAAATGAAAGAGGGATATCGGTTTTATTTTATTAACTGATTAGCATTTATGTGGGCAGCCTAGTTCCTATCAAGGGGGGAGGCTGGTTCCCATGGCCACTAAACTCCTTAGCCAGACTTATTTTAAGTCTGGATTGCTCTGTGCACATGTGAATATTGTCTAGATTATCTCTGCTTAGAAGAGGTTTCGCTCAAGAATTTGACTGTCAAAGCATTCCAGTGGGGCTTATATTCCAGTGGGCCTTAGGCTCTTCAAAACAGTGCTTTAGACCGTGATAAAATCTGTGCTTACAAAATCAAGTTATATAATAGCACAGGGAAAAGGCAAGGAAATTTGTCGTCTGCAGATTCTTTGGTTTATCCAGGGCAAAACTTAAGCAGATGACTGCACAAGTACACAAAATCTCTACGTATAAATAACATGGCGAATCAACATGAATTAGCATGTACTCAAGAACACCCAGTAACTGGAACACTTGAGGTAGCTGTTATTTGTGCTCCGGTATAATCAATAAGTTAAATCAGGGCTGGGGAAACTGGTTTTGACTGGAATCCAGAAGTGGCCAACCCTTCACAAGCAATTTTGCTTTAAAAAGCATGTAACAGGACAGAGCAGCATGAATGGGGATGGAACCAACCTGTGATCAGAATGGATTATTTTCTTCCTCAGGGGCTGATCTCAATACTGACTTCTTTGTTTGGGGGGTTTCTCTCATGCTTTTTATGGGAATCAAAGTGCCTCTCCTCTTTGTTCCTTGCTTGTCCAGGTAACAAGAACCCATTCCCTCACCCCACAACATCCTTTCAGCAGCCCCACAAAAATGCAGAGAGGGCAGACTTTCAAAAGGAACAATAATAATCGAGAAATTCTGTCCTCTGGTTCAGTTCAAGTATAATGTGGATCTCTTCTTTCTTAAGAAACGAAACAAAATCCACTACTGCTAGTCAACTGTAAGGTTAAAAACTGTAAAATCTAATATGCTACGGCAGTTTCTGCCTAGGGCTTATTCACAAGGCCACAATAATCGTTTAGGGTGTCATCTGGCTCAATTCTTGTTAATGGGCTTTTGCCGTTAACTTGAAAGAAAAATTTCCAGTAAGTCAATGGAATGTGGCCACACCCTTGATAACTAAATTGGTGGTGTGCAAGACCTATCACAGATCAGCTGTCATCAAGAGAATTGCCTTGGCAAGTGAAAAGACTAGCTGCCGATGGACACCGGATTATCCATTCCTAATAGCTATCTCCTTCAGTTATGTGCATTACGCCTACAGACACATTTTGTTACATGACTCTTTAGCTATCTCAAAACAGAATTCGTTCTCTCTCTCTCTCTCATCGGCAATTAGAAATCTAAGAAAAACCCACTCTGGTTTGTCTCCATGCTAATTAAGAGCATTTATATATAGCTGTATATTTCAAAGCGTTTTCCCTTCCACTTCTTTTTTTCGTCTGGGAGACTTGTCACCCAAAGAAAAGAAGCCAAAAAAACAGGCGACACCAACTCATTTGCTTTGTGCACAGCAGGATTTCCTTGTGGGGTTTTCTGTGGCTTTGATTCGTATCATTTGTAGTAATTTCTGTAGCAGTACACTGGGTGGTTCCAACAACCCTGACTGTTTATCAGGCAGATGTTCAATGGAAGATGTACTTCAAATGTGTATTAAGACAGACTAAGTAGCTAAGTTCCACTATTTGATTTTTTGCTGCCGAAATACACTATTGGACCCTGCCCTTGCTGGAGACCCATAGAGGTGAAATAGAGCACTCACCTCCTTTTCTTCCCTTTGGCAAATGACTGTATCATTGAAACAGCGACGAGATTGCACTGGCCTATTTATTCTGAATGTAAGCGATGCCAATAAAGGTTTGATGATGATGATGAGACAGACTAATGTAATATATGTATAAGTTGTTAGTGCAAGAAAGCCTGGCAATATTCATCCCATGAGATATATTCTAACATTCCTTGTAACTTCCAATAACATTTCAGTACCTCTACTGGCATAACAAAATGGATTAAGTGGTTTCAGATTTCTTTATTCTGCTATAGACTTTAAATAAAAATAAATCTAAGGTCGTAGAAACATATGATATTGGCATCACGCAAATCTTTAGCTCCTTTTGATTCTCAGCTTTCACCTTTAAAAATGCCAGCTCCTAGGCCTCGCAGTTGCAAAGGATATGAATGACAATATGCCAACAATGTGTGATAAAATATAAGCAGCTGTAGAATCCATAGGTAAAGGAGTTAAGTTGACTAGAAGAGTTAAAAGGGAGGACCCTGAAAACTCACATGCTTAATGTTGGTGACAGAATTCAATTTTGGGGAGCAAATAAATTTGATTTTAAAACAACAACTGCAAAGCACTCAAAGCCCTAGCAACAGGGGCTCAGAATTGCCTGTTAACTGTAAAACTGTTGTCATCACATTGCTCCATCGTGTTTTCAGTCCCACATGTGGACATTCTTGATGCCATATTGGCTCCTGTGCATCTTTTTGTATTATGTTTGCAAATAAATAGTGCTGCTGACCGGACTTGTAGCTGTTGCTTGCTTTAAGGAGAAATTTTCAGGAGAGACAGCCACAACACAGTTAAGAATGGTCAAAGCATTTCACGAACATTATATTTGAAAGAGTAGTGGGGAATCTCTTTGAGCACTCCCTGAGAATAAGATTTTCAGAAATACAAGTTACAGGTTTTCTCTCCCCACTCCAAAACTTCTAAGTTTCGGTAGGTTTGGAAAGTGCAAGTAGGAGATAAACTGGCAAAGAAGATGCTCCATGATTTTGCTGCTATTCTAAATCTAACCTGATCCCAGGGAAAGCTTGCACAACTTATGAACCAGCAATCCAAACATAACTGTGCTTGACCAGTACTGGGGGTTGCAAAATGCTTGATAAGCCTTCTACATTTTTGCAGTCCTGAGCGGGCTAATGAGTTCATTAAGCGTTTTATGGCTAAAATTGTGCTTGCACACAAAAGCAATTGTAGCAAGTCTGCCACCTATTTTCTGCCTCTCGAGGAACACACTTTTTGATAGATCACATTCTGCATTGTTCATCACATATGGTAATAATTCAACCATTTGGTGGCATGGCTCAAGGCTATAAAATGAATGGGCCCTGGGGAAGATGGTAGAATCCCTAGTGCATGCATAACTGCCATACTGCCCCTGCAATATAAGGTTTGCCAAAGAGAGCATTTAAACTCCAGAAACAGTAAATCCAGGCCCATTTGATATTGCACAGGCTGAAAATTTGTGATGAAAGCCAGAACACCATAAATGCACAGTTGTGTTTGGCTTTTTGTAATATAAATCTGACTCAGTAGATTTGATTTTAAGCATCTGCATAAGCTTCGCTTACTAACCTTGCATACAGTCAACTTATATGAAATTTGAAATTGGGATTCTTAAAGGTCACCTGGTGAGCTGAAATGGAAGAACTGCTGTTTGAGAATTTTTCTTTTGCGCTTATACATTTCTTGGCTAAAAAATATCTGGCTTGGATATAGTTCTTTTCTTGACATAAATCACTTGCTACTGTGCAACAAATTCTTTATTGCAACCAACAGTAAACTTTATGAGCTTGTATTCCAAGATTGCCATCTCTACTGGAGTGGTGAACAGCTTTAACTTTTTTATCATTTCCTTTTCCTCATATGGGCATCTGAATGGGTTGTGGGTTTTGTTTCTGGGTAGAGATGGGCAAAACCAACCCATCTCAATTCAGAATTGGTCTCTCCACACACACCCATACCTGAAAAAAATGGTTTAGAGGCACAGATTATAATTTCCTGCCAGGCATACATACAGCTTTACTTAGAAAAAGTGAAGCCCCAGGCACACACCTCAGGCAAAAACCAACACTCCATTAAGGAAAAGCCTTGCAGGGCCTTTCTTATAGGAAAATCAAGAGGTCTCTCCCACCTGTTTCTCCCTCCCCACTCCTTAAGGAAGGAAGCAGGCTGGTGGAAAATGAAACCCATTTAAAAATCTGACACAACTTAAAGGGGGCTGGACCCAGTTAAAAAATGGACCACGCTTTTTGAGCAAAGTCCCACACTATCCCGTCTACCAGGTCCAGAGGCAGCTCCTGGCATTTTACAGCAGCTGCCAGAGCACCCAGTAGCTCAGGATCAGGAGCGATATTTGCCCCAGATCCCCAACAGCAGAAACAATTGGACATAATTTTAATTTCCTTCAGTGTCCTGGAGTGAAACTAGCTCAAGCATGCTGGGGCATTGTGGGAAATGAAAATGGCTACACCCAGCCATCCTTGGAGACCAGGGCCGGATTTACGTATAAGCTAAAAAAGCTATAGCTCAGGGCCCCACTCTCTTGAGGGCCCCCCAAAAAACTAAAGGAAAAAAATGGATGTACAGTCATACCTTGGGATAAATATGCTTCAGGATAAGTATTTTCAGGTTGATCTCCGCGGCAACCCGGAAGTAACAGAGTGCGTTACTTCCGTGTTTTGCTGCTCGCACATGCGCAGTCAAAATGACATCACGCACATGTGCAGAAGCAGCGAGATGTGACCCACGCATGTGCAGACTCGCTGTCGCGGCTTACGTTCTATTCAGGATGTGAACGGGGCTCCAGAACGGATCCCGTTCACATCCCGAGGTACCACTGTACATTTCCAAAATATAAGATAAAAAACAAATAAAATAAAACCTACATACAGCAACAGTGTTTTGTGTTGTGTAGGCTCCTATGATGTAAGTCATGGGTCCCGCCTGCTAGCCTGCTCCCTAAAATATCACTGGTTTGCTCCTTTCTATATATAGGGTGCCTACATCCTGCATGTGCAAATGGCTCTAGATACCTATTAGGTCCATAAATTAGCATATAGCATATATTCAACACAAAAACCAGCGACAATTTGTTGTTGACAAAGGGCAGCTGGACATATAAAGGGCCCCATTACCTTCAGTAGCCTAGGGCCTCATCAAACCTAAATCTGGCCCTGTTGGAGACATAGGAGTCAACTCCTAAGGACCAAGGTTCCTTCACCATCAGGAGCACCCTTAAAATATTTGAGGGTGCCACCCCACCCCCAGTTGATAGGCATTGCCATTCAAATGGTGTGTGTGCACTGCATCTTGGGATCAATTATGCAGCGTGGGACTCCCCATCCCCCAATATTTTATTCAAGTTGGCATCTCTGCTTAGTGAGTTTCTGCAGCTACTGCCTGGTGGGGCCTATCAGTGAAAGAGGGATCCCACCAGAAGGCACTATGCCCAATACCCCATCAAACCTGGAGCCAGTTTTGCACCAATCAAACAACATCAAGAATGAATTTTCCCCATAGCATTATTAAGAATGGTACAAGTTTTTAACAGGTGGGTGGATTTTTTTACACAGTAAAAATGGACATTGGGGTGGGTCTCAGTTCTACAGAAAGGCAAATGCGTGGCACATATTGGCATGGGAATAAACGACAACTCCTCCGCAACTGTTAAGGCAATCCCAAACAATTTAAAAAAAAAATAAAAATGAGGCTACTGGAGTCAGCTGGCATTTTCCCCACAAGAGGGAAATAATGTGCAAACTCATCTGCCAAATAACACTCAATATTTTAATTTTTTAGAGAGAGAAAGATTGCATTTTTATGAATTGTAAATTTGTGCAAATTTAATCAATAGATTAATCAGCTAAAAATCTGATGATTAATCAATTACAATTCCTTTAACTAGGCTGCAGCTCCAATCTTAATGCAAATTAATCAATAAATTAATTAAGTAAAAATCTGATGATGATCAATTACAATTTCTCTCACTTGGTTGCAGCACTAATCCTAATGAACTAGCTTTACTAATATGATTGTTTCTAGGACATTTGTTTTATATTTTTCAGCTACCTTTCAAGTCCTCGTTGTTCTGCTGAAAGGTAGGGTATAAATGTTTTTAACGTTTATTTAGAAAAATCTTGAATTTACCATGCATTGATTTTCTTTTGTTGCGTCAGGCATAAAGGCAAAATATACATATTTAAAATGTAAAGATACCTTCCCCTTCCCCCAAAACAGACTGTGACAAAATTAAAATTAAAATATTAAGATTTGCCTATTTATCTTCTGATACAGCTACAGATATGGGTAGTTGGATGTGTCTGGTTGTAGGATGGGAATGTGTAATCAATTACACTCAGGAATTCTTTGAAATAACACAGTGCTGACAGACATACACAGTTGAATGGGCATCTTCATCTGCAATCCACTCCTGTCCACTGTCAAGTCCATGCATCTCACTATCAAACAAAATTCACTGGCCAGAATTGGCAGAAATAACCAAAGTCCAGACTAATTGGCTCCATCCCTGAGACACCAATTATCTGCATTAGAAACAGGAGCTGGTGAATTAACACAGCGCCCCTAATTTAACAGTGGAATCCTATGCATGCTCAAGCAGCATTGAGTTTAAGGCTGTTTACTCCAAGTTAAGTGGTTATGGCAAATTAACCTCTCTTGCCCATATCCATTCAAAGACATTGGATTGGGCTGAACCCATATTTATAGATATCCACACACTTTATATACTTGGACTCCAGAAACGCTAGCACTATAATTATTACGAGAAACAACAAAGGAATGGCATCTTGTGAATCTGACACTAACTGGGAAGGAATTCCTGCACCGCAATTAAGTCCTCCAATTTCCATTTCGGGATTCGGCATTCCGCTCCACCCTCCACCCCCAATGCACATTATTTGCAGTGATGCAAAATGAGAAAAGCTTGGCATGGTACGGAGGGATTGCAAATGAATGACAGCTGGAAGATAGATTCTGAAAGGGTCTCTGAATACTTGGTGCCAATTGGCCTTAAAGGCAAATGTCGGCATTTGCGGGGGGTGGGGCAGAGGAATATGCTGGGAAATAAAACTCACTCTGGCTTTAATGACAAGAGCAGGGAAAGTTTAGGTAGCTAAAGAGGAAGAAAAACTGCTTTTGAAGTTCTCCCATCAATAATCGTCATTTATAACAAGTTCGTCTCCCATCCAAAGATCACTTGCACTCCCCCTGTCTTCATAAACCAACACACAGTCCATGCACAAGTCTTGTTCCGGCCTCTCCCCCACAGGGAATGCGCAAGCCATGCGAGAAGCCCAGCCGCTCTGCTTTTTCTATTAACACTCCCGGTCAAGCTGCACTCCTTCTCATGGCACCGCATGGAGTGCTATTCCATTTATATAGTCCTTCAGGGAGGATTTACTCTCCAGCTGCACTGCTAGAAGCCGCCTGCCCATTCTGCTCCAGGGGTGGCACCTGTCCATTTTTCTTTGCTGCCCGCTTTATTTTTTAATAACCAAGAGGGGCTCTTTCCGCCCGCTGCCCGTATCCCTTTTCACGTATGCAGTGCCACGCAGGCAAACCCATTTTGTGCCTCTGCCTTTTTGCTATTGTTATATTCTGAACATGGCCCCAGACACCACTCCTCTCTTCCCTGACAGCTGCCGGCTGCTGACAGACCTGTGATCAAATGCACACAGGTTTGGGCAACGTGGCTGGGGCAGTTGCAGAATTGTATCAGTAACTACATTCAACCATGGGGAGGGGAGACCTTACTGCAAATGCAGAAATCGTACCCAACCACGTGAAACGTCTGAGAAGCATCAATAAAGCAACATAAAATGCCTTGGCGTTTCTTTGAAATTAAAGGCTGCACACAAATAATTCATATATATATATATATATATATATATAAAATAAGCATGGGGTGGGGTTGAACCAACAGTATGAAATATCCTGCAAACAAAAAGTTGGGGAAAGGAGGAATTAAAAAGTTTAGCTCTAGAGTTTTCTGAATGCAGAGTGTCCTCTATGCACGTAAACATAATTATACAGGTCCTGTCAGTTTAAACCAGTATTTTCCCCCAAAAATGAATCAAGCATTTAAAAGTGGCACTCACCTGGATAGGAATAGTTTCCCCTGAAGGTTAAGATCAGCGGCACAGTCATCTGACTGACAATTCCTCTCAAAAACAGTCTATGAGAATTAAAAAAATAATGTTACTGAGAAGGGGAAAACAAGAAGACCAAATAATCTCTGTTTGATATGCTGTAGGATCTACTTTTTAAAAATTAGATATTGCTATGGTAGATTTTGTTGTGTGAATGGTGCCAGGGACCCTCTGCGAGGGTTACATGGACTCTCTGGGGTCCACGGAACACCACTTATGAGCCACTGTCAAGTTGTGCTGACGTAACCAAGTTAAAAAGCAAATGATAGTTTGAGTCAGTCTTAACACATGGTCTGGAAGAGAGTTTGGAGATTTGAAACCTCAAAAATTAAGGCTAATAAAGGAAGTTATAAATAAAAAGCATCTCTTTGGAACTTATCAAATGCAAAGCATTACACATGACACTCTTCACCTTTCCTTGATAAGGAAGCTTTTCCTTGCATCTAGTGATGGCAAAGAACCAGTTGCTTTTTAATGTACATGCTCAGACTCTTGGCTCTCTGTAAAGCACGTCTAATAGAACACATCCCATGAATCCCAATGCAAGCACCTTATTTCATCTCACTGACGACAAGTAATTAACATTCCTGAACACTTTACTGGGATTTAACTACAGACACGGGTTACAAGAAGACAAAATAACGGGCAGAGTACTTCCATCAAGAGTCATAGCAGGTGAAGTAAATTGGGGTGAATTCCTCAGGAGCTATAAATGTAGAAGGAGGAATCCTTCTATTAAACAAAGCAGCCGTGCTCTTGCAAGAGGTGAACAGGAACAGCTGTAAAATTCCTTGACCTGCCAGGAAAATGTTCCATTTCATGGGGCGAAGGGTCAGTACTGGATAGCAGATAAAGGTACAAAGCCCCGAGCAGCCAAACCAGGCTGCCGTGAGATAAATGATAAATCAGAAAAGGAGCAGTGCTTTTATCCCCTGTAAAAAAGTTGCCTGTCTTCACCAGGTTCATGGTGATCCGCCTTCTGAATCCACCACCCTCACAGGGGGTGCACTGCGGCACCCCCCCAAAAAAAGTCTGCCACTTGACCAGACATAGCCGCCTGCCCTGTCGCATACACATGGGCTCACAGAGGTCCCTTCTGCCCCACATTTTCTCTTTTCCCCTTCTTCCACACCCACTGAAAGCTCCAGGAAGCAGAAGAACCATAGAGGTGGAAGCGACCGCAAGGGTCACCACAATATTTGAAGGCGGGGAGGTGCTGGTATTGTGTACCGCTGAGTATTGCCAGAACAAAAGCACTGAAAAGGAGCGTAAGTACTTCATACATCTCATTTATAAGCACTTGACTTGGCTACAGGAACGTGGCCATACAGCTGAACCTGCAGAAAGCAGTTGATGGGCACTGAGTTTGACTCTATTGGTTTGCCACGCTGCTGAGTTCCCACAAGGAACTAAATTGCACAGTTGATCCCTGCAGAAAGCAACTTTGCCAGTTCTGTGCTCTGCATTTTGCCTAGATTTTCAGCTTGTTGGACCCTTGGGAAGTGCTGTGCAAGGGACTTGCTTGATAGGTGGGTGGAGCAACCCATCTGCCAATCACATGACCTCTGTTACAAAGGAGAAACCAAAAGCCGCTGCCCCAGTCTGCATAAGTGAATGGTTTTGCAAATACACAAGTCACATTTAGCATGAAGGCAATGGCCGTTCTCTACAGTTTTGTTGCTCAAGTTAATTAACTGCAGACCTTTCAAAGTCAGAAATGCTTCTAGACACTTTCTTGTTCAAGTCATGACTAAATTACTTCCAAGCCTATCAGTCTGGCTTTCCCTCCCACATGCAGGCCTGATTCATTAAAGGACAGACCATTTGAAAGCCCAGTTCAAGCCAATTGTATTCAAAAGCTGGGTGGGATCATGTTTAGATTTCCTGGCATGGGAAGGGTCCATTCACTGCCAACTTTGGGTTCACTCTGACCACTGAATTCCAACATGAGAAGCCAGGCAAGTATATGTGGGTGGGTCTGGATGCATTAGGGATTCCACTCAACCAAAGTATGGGGGGGGGGAACCATTATATTCAATTAGACCAAAGGGGAGGGGTAGGAGAAAGCAGTTTCCTGTAATAAAGGCAAGATCTATATCTTGGACATATTGGGAGTAACACTGACAACTTCTCCTCTGCTCTACCCAACATCAGAGTACATTCTCAGCATCAAATGATTTTACTCCTACATGTCGCAGATGTTCTGAAGGATAATGAACAATGCTATGCCTGCGAAACTGGTCACTGCCTTCCCTACCCCTCGTGAAATTCCTCTGTTGCCGTCCTGAATGATATCAGGGCTGGTCTACAAAGCGTCCTATCTGCTCCCCAGCCACTTCCTCACAGAGAGTTTCCACAGTGTGCTGTAACCTTTGGTTGCTGTGGGACTTCTCCCTATTGTGTGGAGAGTTTTCTCACCATCCTCAAACGTGACGCGGTGCTGGCTTAGGAAGCTCTCTGTATGATAAGGAGCAGCCGAGCCTTAACCAATGTCTGGCCTGGAAGACACATCCCACAAGTTCAGCTCCTTGACAGTAAAACTACAGCAATAATAAAACAAATAACCACGTGCCGCTCTTTCATGACACCCAAAACCATCAGACTGAGGCTTCCACCTCCAAGTTTTTAATGTGTGACATTTTAATGTATTTTTAATCTTTGTTGGAAGCCGCCCAGAGTGGCTGGGGAAGCCCAGCCAGATGGGTGTGGTACAAATAATAAATTACACTGGTACCTCGGGTTACATACGCTTCAGGTTACAGACTCCACTAACCCAGAAATAGTGCTTCAGGTTAAGAACTTTGCTTCAGGATGAGAACAGAAATTGGGCTCCGGCAGCGCGGCAGCAGGAGGAGGCCCCATTAGCTAAAGTGGTGCTTCAGGTTAAGAACAGTTTCAGGTTAAGTACGGACTTCCAAAACGAATTAAGTCCTTAACCCGAGGTACCACTATATTATTATTATTATTATTATTATTATTATTATTATTATTATATCTGCCTAATGGAAGGCACAACCCTAAATTGATTCCACACTAGACTAGCCTTTCAACCAGCCTACTTGGACCTTAAGGGCATCTGTGGAGGCCCCTCTTGCTCAAATTCAGGTGGTAGCAAGAAAAGAGCGGGACTTCTCAGTGTTGGCCCCCTCCCTTTGGAATGCTCTCCTCAGGGACACTTGCATGGTGCTTGCTTTACAACCTGTAATGGATTTAGGGGTTGCTCGTGCGTAAGTTGCCACCACTCCTGGCGAGGTTACCTGGTTAAACCCTTTCTGACTGAACAGCCTCCAGCATCGTGACTGTCTCAGTCGCTGGCAGAATCCGTCAGTGGGCGTTTCTTAAACTTCTTCCAGCACAAAAGTTCCTTGACGCCTAGTCTCCGCCTAGACTCCCTGTGCGGAAGCCTTCTGCGCAGGGAGGGTGTGGGCAGCGGAGTACCCGTACTCTCTCCGCTGGTCTCCGGCGAAGAGTCTTGGAGCCTCCTCTCCGATTCTCCCATCTGCCCCCCTTCTCTACTGGTGTTACGCTGATTTCCTTCCCCAGCAGACGGGCTGCCTCTCTCCCTACTGGGACCCTCTCTGCCATCCCTCTGGAGCCTTCCCTCAGCCTCTAGCTCCGATGGCAGTTCCCTGACACAACCCTTTGGATGCCGGATGAAGATCTGCCTTCTCCTCATACTTTTTAGTATCTTAATAGATTTAGCTGCAGCAGTAGCAGTTTTTTTGTGCTTTAGAGTGCCATCTTTCTCAGCCAGTAATGTTAATATTCTGAATGGGGATTTTGTGTTTAGTCCTCTGTTTAAGTGGGAATGTTGTCATTGATGTTAATTAATGTGTTTCAGGAAATTGTTCCTTGCAGTGTTGTGTGCAGTTTTGCCTAGAGGCATCATGCATTAGGTAATACCTAAATGCAAAAAATAATAATAATAACATCCCCAATCCATAGTTTTTGTGGAGCAAAACAACAAACACCATGCCAAGTCTAAAACCTTACAATTCCCCCCCCCCAACATGTTTAATGTTATTTCATTTGACTTTGGTTTACAAAATTACAGGCTGTAAGAAAAACTGCCCAGTGACAGCAGCCACATTCCTCAGGAAACGCTCACACACTTCTGCCCTCTGGCAAAAGCGGTATTCAGTTAAGATTCATTTACTTGTACCAGTTGGAAGCAGCTATTTTTAACTATATGAAATTTGGAATACAGATGGGAGACCACTCTTCTGAATAGGCAGCAAGTGAATACCCAGCATCTTATTCATCATAGTTCTTTCTGATCATCTGCTTGAAGGTTTCTTTTTATAAAAAAAAAAAAAAATAGTGTGTAATATGTGGTGGTGAATAAAAACAAATACAAGTTATGGGGCAGGGGGAGGTATTTGTGCAACCACACTTATGCAGCAGTAAAGACTAGAAACATTGTATCGTGCTCAGAAAGACTGAATGAAAGCTCTCAGACTGCCTGTCCCTCACTAAATACATGACTGCAACAATCTCCTTTCTAAATCTGGTGTTACCTGGCATGGTAAATGTTATGTATTGAAGTTCTCACCCTGGCCACCAGGAGTATCGTGTATATAGTTTTCACTCAGGTCCACCCTGGGTTGTTGTTGCTACAATGTTGACAGCTGGCTGCCTATAAAAGCAGGCTGGCTGAGCTGTTTGCTGTTCAGTTCTGTTCCAGCTTACAAATAAAGAGCTGCTTTGGAGAAATCACTGTGTCGTCTGCTATGTCTACCCACTATTTAACAGTAAACATGAGCTTGAGTGCAAAGAAGGGAACAGCAGTTCTTTCCGTTCTAGATTCTCCTGGTGTTGTTATTTATCCATTTTTAACAGGAAGATCATCTGGTACCTCACCTGGTTTCTCTGAGCCATCTTCTGCCCTCTCTTCCATCGAAGAACAGGCTTGAGTGAAGGCAATTCCTTTTCCTCCTTTGCCGTGATATGGTCTCCAAGATCATACGCAGCTTCAAATACAATTGGTGATATCACATCTTTGACCCTTCTCTGTAAAATTAAATTATACAAAGAGAGTGTTGTATAAATCAAAGCATAGACCGGGATGCACTGCAAGCTCAGTGAATACCAGAAGCAACGTAGCTTCACCTTCTTCTTCCTTTCCTTCTCATCCACTCATCCACTTCATTCCCCAGTCCACCTGCTCCACCCAACAACGAAAAGATGGTATCTTCAAATTTGTCAGAAATATGGGGTTGCAGAACTATGGTTAAGCAACCCAGCATCTCTACTCATAATTACGCTTCAGAAGGATTTGTTCTTTCAAACATAAATGCGCATTCATGCACAAATGGCATTGGGGAAGGCATTTTAGCAGAATAATGTATTGCATTGTAATCTGCCAGTCAAATGATAGATTCAGAGATGGAGCTGAGAAGAATAAATTTATTATTCTCCTATGATAATGCAAGGGAATTTGGGTGGTGCTGCAATGGAAACCCTCCAGCTATTTCTCCTGAGACCTCCTGGTCATTTGCCCTCTGTTGGAACACAGGTGAGATGAAGGATCCTGTTCTGTCACCATTCCAGTGGAATTGTGGGGTGGCTGGGGCAGATCCATAGCTGTCAACTTTCAGATTTGAAAATAAGGGATCAGAAGCCTCAAAAATAAGGGATCAGCAGCCTCACCTGTCCCGGGGACAGTCTACGGGATATCTAACAATCCGGGATAGCAGCGGGAAATGGAATAAGGGAATTTCCCGCAAAAAAAGGGGAAGGTTGACAGCTATGGGCAGATCCTGCCCTTCACTTCAGACTGGAAATTGTCTAGGTTGGCCTGGGATCAGTAAAACATTTCTTTCTGCAGCAGACCTGCGTATTAATGAGCTAATGTAAGTGAGGTATGAATCAACCCTCGGAGTATTTACACACAAATTAGACTCCTAAACTCACTTCAGTTGCTATCAGAGTGAAGCTATGGAATGGCACCTACTGGCCAAAAGTAGATAGGGATACTTTGAGGGAAGAACTTGCTGTCATTTGTTCAAAGCAACTCGGTGTGGTGGAGTTTTGAGAGTTGAGAGCTACATAAAGCATTTGGGAAGTGTAAGATGTGGCTTGGCATGCCAAGAGCTTATTAAATTAAAAATAACATTTGGAAGAGTAGCTGGCAGCTCCACCAGGCAACCTGTTATGCTCATTGCCTGCAGTTAGTGCATTATCCTAACATTTGCTAGGGAACAAAGAATAACAAGCAATTAAGCATGCCCTTTGTAGCATCCAAGTCCTGGTTCTCTTTATCTTCCGCCACCGGTTGTAGATGAAGTGGAACGACATATTGAGAAAAGAAAAACAGAAGCAGATATTGGGTTGCACCCACCCACAAGGGGTTTGCAGAGCTTTCAGTAGACAATAAAGACAGTGCTTGTTATGAAAGAAAAGGTAGGGTAATGAAACACACACATGCACACACAAAAACAACAATTTAAGCCAAATCTTAGTCCTCAACTGCAACCTTCTGAGAACAGTAGCTCAGGAGGAATGTGTAAAAAGAAGCCCACTTTGCCACCTGCTTATTAGAGCACTAGGGATGTGGGTGGCACTGTGGGTTAAACCACAGAGCCTAGGACTTGCAGATCAGAAGGTCGGCGGTTCGAATCCCTGCGATGGGGTGAGCTCCCATTGCTTGGTCCCAGCTCCTGCCAACCTAGCAGTTCGAAAGCACGTCAGCGTGCAAGTAGATAAATAGGTACCGCTCCGGTGGGAAGGTAAAGGGCGTTTCCATGCACTGTTCTGGTTCGCCAGAAGCAGCTTAGTCATGCTGGCCACATGACCCGGAAGCTGTACGCCGGCTCCCTTGGCCAATAAAGTGAGATGAGCGCCGCAACCCCAGAGTCAGCCATGACTGGACCTAATAGTCAGGGGTCCCTTTACCTTTACCTTTACCTATTAGAGCACTGAGTAACTTTTTTCATTTTTTCATTTTTTACAATCATTCCATTAACAATGAACTCAGGTGAGTGAGTGAACGCAGGCGAGAGAGGCAAAACAGGTCCTCTAAGAAGCAAGAGAGGGCCATTAGCATACTTGGAGAAAGTTTGAAATCTGCAGAAGTCTAAAAAAAAATCTGTTTAAAAAAAAACCTAAGAGAAGGTGAAAAGCAGCTTGATAAGGACTGTGGGCAGTAGCCACAAATACTGAATTTCAATTGGAAAAGAAAAGTGGAAAACTGAGGAAGTATGCCATAGAATGGCTTGCTTCAGCCCTTCACAGTAACTTACAGTATCCTGGAGGTGGCCAGAGATGGCTGGCACCCTGAGCAGGAATACTCCTATTTGCAGTCTTTGTTTTGATTGCAACTACTGTACATTTGTTTTTCACTGAGATTCCAGTATACAAGTGTCTAGAGAGCCAGTGTGGTGTAGTGGTTAAGAGCAGTAGTCTCGTAATCTGGGGAACTGGGTTCGCGTCTCCGCTCCTCCACATGCAGCTGCTGGGTGACCTTGGGCCAGTCACACTTCTTTGAAGTCTCTCAGCCCCACTCACCTCACAGAGTGTTTGTTGTGGGGGAGGAAGGGAAAGAAGAATGTTAGCTGCTTTGAGACTCCTTCAGGTAGTGATAAAGCAGGATATCAAATCCAAACTCTTCTTCTTCTTCTTCTTGAATCAATAAACTGGTGGTGAGGTTAAGCGGGGTCGTTTTCTTATAGGTCCATCATGTAGCTGAGAAAATCCCAAACAGCCCACCAGTATCCCATGAGAAATACATGGCTTAAAATTTAAAAAAATTCTCCCACGAGCCCAAAATATCTAGGAAAGAGGAGGCTACTGGCCAAACCTTTTGAGTGGTTAATTGCCATCGCCTTGCCTCCCTTCAATCAGACCCTGCACAGAGAGACAAGTCATCCTGCCATGTCTCTATAGAGGATGTAATTGGATCATTCAATCATTCCCAAATTACCACCCACATCCGTGGAGAGTGGCTGAAAAGAGACAAGCCCAGAGCAGAAATTTACCATGGAAAATCGCCTGCCCTTAGAGAAGGCTGCCTCCAGATCGGAACACTGACTTGCTTTGGGTACGTAGCGTAACTTGCTACTCGAGCATCCTGCACTGAAGAACCTGCACCTGGTGAGGTTTGGGATAGATGTCCCGCATAATTAAACATAAGTAAACATACCTGAGTGTCAGAATGAAGGATTCCAGCAATTTTAATTTGGGGGAAGAAATGGAGGCAGTGAGAGATTTTACTTTCTTGGGCTCCATGATCACTGCAGATGGTGACAGCAGTCACGAAATTAAAAGACGCCTGCTTCTTGGGAGAAAAGCAATGACAAACCTAGACAGCATCTTAAAAAGCAGAGACATCACCTTGCCAACAAAGGTCCGTATAGTTAAAGCTATGGTTTTCCCAGTAGTGATGTATGGAAGTGAGAGCTGGACCATTAAGAAGGCTGATGGCCGAAGAATTGATGCTTTTGAATTCTGATGCTGGAGGAGACTCTTGAGAGTCCCATGGACTGCAAGAAGATCAAAACTATCCATTCTGAAGGAAATCAGCCCTGAGTGCTCACTGGAAGGACAGATCCTGAAGCTGAGGCTCCAATATTTGGGCCACCTCATGAGAAGAGAAGACTCCCTGGAAAAGACCCTGATGTTGGGAAAGATTGAGGGCACAAGGAGAAGGGGACAACAGAGGACAGGATGGGTGGACAGTGTTCTTGAAGCTACCAGCATGAGTTTGACCAAACTGCGGGAGGCAGTGGAAGACAGGAGTGCCTGGCATGCTCTGGTCCATGGGGTCACAAAGAGTCGGACATGACTAAACGACTAAACTACAACAAAACATAGCTGAGTGTCAGAATGAAGTATTCCAGCAATTTTAATTTGGGGGTGGGGTAGCATGCCCCAGGGAGAATCAACACTGCTATGGATGGTAAAAGCTTAGTGCCACAGCTGCTGTTAAACAGCCGACCTATTGCGCGAGGAACACAAAAGCCAGTCAGCCAACCAAGGTACCACACACACTGCCTTGCCCCCATAATTGAGGAGGCCGGGGCCATGCGACTTGCAAGGTACCCTCAGTCTAAGAGTAACACTTCAGAGCTTCTTAATGATTTCTAAAGAGCCCCCCCCCCATCCTTTGCTCATGTTTATTTATTTATTTATAAGGATTTAGATCCCACTCTTATTCTCTATGGGTCATGAGAACAGTGTACAAGAAAAACAAAAGCAAGGCACGATAGACAACATAAGCTGAAAACACAGGCACCAATAAAACTAGACAGGCTCCAAAAAACTGGGCTTTTTTTTTAAAAAAAAAAAGAATTTTCGCTGCCCAAAACACAAGCAGGGAGAGAGCCATACAAATATCCTGCAGGAAGGATCTCCAGAGTCAAAGGGTCACTACAGAAAAGGCCCTGTTCTGTATTGACACCTTACAAGTACCTGCAGAGGCAGTGAGAAGGGCTCCTGTGGAAAATCTCAGTTCTCTGGCAGCGTCATAAAGAGAAAAGCAGTCCTTCAGATAACCTGTCCCAAGCCATTATGGGCTTTATATATCAAAATCAGCACTTTGCATTGCACTGGGGCTGAGTAGGTTATCAGTGCTGTTGATACACATTTTGGGTGGGGTGGGGTACCAGGAGTCCTAAATTTGTCTTTTAAATTCCAGCAACTTCTAAAGCGTGCTTTTGCTGGGTGCTGTTCTGCTTCACCTCTTTTGATGAAAGCTATGGCAAGCAGAAGCTAGATTAATCGCATGTGTGGACCCTTCCCTCCAGAAAGCCCTGGGGAAATAGATCTCATATAGCCGCTTGTCTTTAATTAAAGCTTCCGAGTGCAGATTCTACACCAGCCATTCATTACAGCACATGTTCAGCTCTTTCAAGTGATCTCCTTACAGATTACAGACTTTCCAGAGGACTGGCAGATTCAATAAGGCAATACGCAGCCAGTTCTAATGCAATGAAAATGGCACTTAGCTCAAAGAGGCTGAATAATTGTTCCTGGGATCAATCTCTTTTTGGTGGTTCGTTGCAGCTGAACTTCCGACTCCCTGATTCTTTGATCAAATGTAGACAACATATACCGTAAATGGCCATTAAAGCCTAAGGGCTTCTGTATATGTTGTATGTATGTTATTTTCCAGCCCAAAGCAATTGCTCCATTTACATTTTGGACACTACAAACAGTGAGTGCAATCCAGAAAGTACGGATGGCGATGGCAGTGGGAATTATTTGTAGTTTTTTGTACAAGGGGCCCCCATTCATTTCAGCAGAATCTAAGCAGCTGTTTAAGGTAAAGGTACCCCTGCCCGTATGGGCCAGTCTTGCCAGACTCTAGGATTGTGTGCTCATCTCACTCTATAGGCCAGGAGCCAGCGCTGTCCGAAGACACTTCCGGGTCACGTGGCCAGCGTGACGAAGCTGCATCTGGCGAGCCAGCGCAGCATACGGAACACCGTTTACCTTCCCGCTGGTAAGCGGTCCCTATTTATCTACTTGCACCCGGGGGTGCTTTCGAACTGCTAGGTGGGCAGGAGCTGGGACCGGACGACGGGAGCGCACCCCGCCGCGGGGATTCGAACCGCCAACCATGCGATCGGCAAATCCTAGGCGCTGAGGTTTTACCCACAGCGCCACCCACGTCCCACTAAGCAGCTGTTTAAGTCCTACTAAATTTGGTAGAATTCAGAGCCCCTTCAAAGGCTACTAAAGCCAGTTCTTAAGTGCATATAACTCCGCAGTAGCAATAGTAATGAGGTTTCAAGCAATCCTGTTTGCTTAATGTGCCGAGAAATGAATAAGCCTTTTAGCAGAACATGGAACCCTTTCATGGTGGAAGGAACAAACCAGGAAGTCTTTCATTATTTATTATTTTATTTCATAAAATTTATATGCCTCTAGATTGTTTTTTTTTATTATTTTAAAAAAACCCTTCAAAGTGGCTTACAAAAGACAGAACAGTAAAATCAAGAAAAATCCATAACCATACTTTTAAACATATAAAAGTCAAAATACTAAAACAGATTAAAATTACAGTCCCTAAACTTTCTAAGCTTCTGGGTAGGCTTGTCTAGACAAGAATGATTAGTTATGGTTTCCTTGTTTTGTCCAAACTGAGAAACTATGGTTAAGCCAGCATATTAAACGACTTATTCACGACTTATTTGGAAGCTGTTAAATTATTGGAAGACTTCCTAGTTTGCTAGCACAAGGGGAGAAACTACGGCTGCATTCATACTATACATTCCCCAAAAGACTCCTGGGAAATGTAGTTTACTGCTCACAGAGCTACAGTACCCTTAACAAACTACATCTTTGGTGAATGTTGTATGCTTTGGAAGCATAGTGTATATGCAGCTTATGAGGCTGTGTGTGTGGCCAAAAGGCTCATTCATATCTTGCCTTATATTAAACAGGCAGATACGATCATCCAAATATAGTCTGTGTCAGAGCAGAGACTAATGGAAACGGTGGTCTTTCTAATAAATTAAAGCCACTACAACAAATATATATATACAGAGAGAGAGAGGAGAGGGTGATAAGCTAACAGCACCCATGTTTAATTTTCATGTATATCACTGCTCATCTAAGCCAGAATGCCATAGAAAGAGTTATCCTATTACACTCATGATCAGTTTCGCCCAGTGAGCCGAGCTGAGATTTGCATTCTGGTTTCCCTAGTCCAGCAGTCTATCCAATGCACCATAAAGGGAAAACCTGAATATGGGCTGGCTATACTAGAGAAAAAGTGGAACAATTGAAGACAAACAATCTCGTCCATTATGTCCCCATATTATGGGAAGTCATGTTGGTTCCTTGGGCTCCCAGCAAACGCCTCCTGTTGCTATTTTATTCTGAATCACTTTAGAAGCATCTTATCATATGTCTTGTCACTGCATATATTGCAAAGGGGAAAAAGCCACAAATTATGTGCATTAGCACTGTACTATGTATTCTGGACCCAGGAAATTCTACCATGCAAAGCAGATAAATAAGATAAGGTATAACCCCTATTATGGGAAGGAAGGGTAACAATATCAACACAGATTGAAAAGGCTTTGGGGTCCTTATATCTTGATGTTTAGCAGGAAGGTGGGAGTTAACAGGAGTGACTCCCTGCATAAGACAAGAATCTTTGAACCAAACAACTTGTAGGCATCTTCTGCTATAGTGACATCCCATCCATATCCATGACACATTCATAACTTTGAAGGGAGGGAAGTTAACTAAGAAAGCACAACCAGTATTTTCGCCCCCAAACTGCTATTTGAGAGGCTAAATCAATCACTATGCCTAATCACCACTACATGACTCCCAGAAGAAAACAATCTTGGCTGGGATGTCAAATAATTCCACTCTTAATTATCAGCCAGAGGCCAATGTATAAATATAGGGTAAGATAGTGTATTTGACTGCATTTCAGAAAGCCAGCAAGAAGGGGGAGGCATGCCCAATATTTTGATGTGTGTTACACTCTCCCAGGGCAATCTTTTTAAAATTAGAGGTTGTTTGTACTGCAGCCTTTCATTCCCCCAAATATATAAACAGTGAGTAATGAACTGCCTTTCTTTCTTTCTTTTTCCTTTCTTTTCTTTTAAAAAATACCTAACTCAATTACAAGGGCAATTTCCAAAGCATCAAAGACAATCCCTTTGAACTATCCTGCAACTTGCATATACACCTGTCATTGTTGACGTCTTCTCCATGCCAATCATTGCATAGGTTCAAAGTCTTATAAGGAATCTGTTATGAATTTGCAACGAGAACTTAAAGCAGAGCTGCATTTCTCACCCGTCTTTGAGCCATGCAGTGACTCCCACATGTCATATTGCACATGGAGAAAATGTGTATGAATAAACACCAAACACCTCAGATCAGGGGTCAGCAACCTTTTTCAGCTGTGGGCCGGTCCACCGTCCCTCAGACCATGTGGGGGGGCCAGACTATATTTTGAAAGGGGGGGGGAATGAACGAATTCCTATGCCCCACAAATAACCCAGAGATGCATTTTTAATAAAAGGACACATTCTACTCATGTAAAAACACGCTGATTCCCGGACTGTCCGCGGGCCGGATTGAGAAGGCAATTGGACTGCATCCGGCCCCCAGGCCTTAGGCTGCCTACCCCTGCCTCAGATACTCACAATAGACTTGCAAATTGCAGGCTGTTTAACAGAAACCTGCCATCACTAGGACTGCTTGAGCCAATCACATGACTTTATTTTGGATTTATATATTAATATATTACAAAAATGGACTTTTATCTGATAGGGTAACTGAGATCCCCAGTTCAACTGTTCACTTTTAGCAGGGGAGCAAAAGAGGTGACCCTAGTCTGCTCCACTACCACCATGTGTACAGCCCAAGGAGCCAAGTAACCAGAGAACAAACCAACAATATTGCAGCTGGGGCTCAGCAGCGGAGAGGAAATGGCAATTAAAGAATATGCTATAGCGCAGGGAATTTCTGAAGTCGCTGTCTTCTTCATAGTAAAATCAAAAGTAATTTAACTTTTCACCCAGAAGAAGCAACCATTTTTCAGGTTTCCCCCCACTGCTGTAATAATAATAATAATAATAATAATAATAATAATAATAATTTATTCCTTATACCCCACCCATCTGGCTGGATTTCCCCAGCCATTCTGCACGAGTCCCAACAGGAGATTAAAAATACATTAAAACATCAGTCATTAAAAAAGACTTCCCTAAACAGGGCTGCCTTTAGATGTCTTCCGAACGTCAGATAGTTGTTTATTCCTTTGACATCTAGTGGGAGGGCGTTCCACAGGGCGGGCGCCACCACCGAGAAGGCCCTCTGGCTGGTTCCCTGTAACTTTGCTTCTCGCAGTGAGGGAACTGCCAGAAGGCCCTCAGTGCTGGATCTCAGTGTCCGGGCCGAACGATGGGGTGGAGATGCTCCTTCATGTATACTGAAGTTATTTCTATTTAGGTTAGTATTTCAAAATGTCACGTGCTTTCTTATAAGGCCCTTGCACAGAAGCAAAACTTGGGTCCACTTAACTCAGTGTTGTCTACACCAGTGGTAGTCAACATGGCCAGAAGTCGCTGGAACCCGACTCCCATATTCCCTGACAACTCACCATGCTGGCTGGGACTGGTGGGAGTTAAGAATCCAAAACCATGCTGAAAACCACTGTCTGGCTACAGGTGTTCAATTGGCATACTGTTGGCATCCGTCTGTCTTGAGAGACAATGAAGTGCGCCTCCAGGGGTGAAGTCAAATTGCTACGTTAGCAGCACTGAAGTGACTTCCCTGGCAAGGAGCAAGCCTGGGCTGTGTGTATGGAGGTCCTGGACTGCCCAATTGACAAGACCACACACCCCCCCCCTGGCATTACTGATGTGGTCCAAAGGAAAGCAGAACAATATGTTTGGCACCGGCATGGCTGAAGGAGTTGCCAGAAGGAGGTTACAAGGCACCATCCAACCATTTTAGGGACTCCACTCCAGATTACCTTAATGTCTCTTTCCTCCTCCAGCCCCCCATCATTATCCTGTTTCTTTCATTCAGAACCTATAAATAGCGTTTGTGCGCCATGAATAATGATGCTGTAATTTAATGAAAGTGACATGAAGCACTGGGGCGCTGAACTGGGCATCTGGTCCATCAAGAACATTTGGAAGGCTTATAAGGCACACTGCATTAAATAATGTTTATGTACAAAGCCCTTTCAAAATCCACCACACCAGCACTTCTGGTGAGCTAGAGAAACCAGACATGTCAGAACAATTGTTTTAACAAGCTGCCCCCTTCCAAGATTGATTTCATATGCGACTAGCATGCAGCCTGAACTTCAATCAGTACCTTGCCATCTGAAATTTTGAAATAAACGCAACCCAAAGATGTCCAGGTCTCAGAGCACACAACATAAAAGTGGGAGACCACAGTGATAATTACATAAAATTATATTTATACCCTTGACTTATAACTGTGTCACTTAAAATCTTCAGGAATGGAAAATGCCTTCTAAAAATGCTTTCTGCCAAGTCAACAAGTTGTTTTTCTCTCAGTCTTATGAGCAGGGGGCGGCAAGGTTTACCTCGCCTGGGGTGGTTCACTCCCACGGAGATCGCTCCATGGGCTGGATTGTGTCTGTGCAGACGTGATTTTCGACGTCTTCACATACATAACTTTCGGCGTCTGCGCATGCACAGACGCGATTTACAGCACTGCAGAAGCGAGTCCCCGCTCCACGCTGTGCTGGTTTAGCGCAGTGTGCGGGGACTTGCCGTGCAGGCGGCTCGGTTTGGGGGTGGCTTGTGGGCCATTTAAACAACCCCCGTGGGCTGCTTGTGGTCCACGGGCTGCCGGTTGCCATCCCCTGCTTATGAGTGTCTCCCCCCTTTTAAAATACTTATTAGGGGAGGAAGCAAGGTTTTCCCCAGCGCAATTTTTTAAAAATAGTATCTTGTAAGGTAGCCTGGTGCTCTTTTTTCCTAGCCTTGTGGTTTTTAAGCATTCTGTCTTTAGGAAATAGTTTTAACATTTGCTTATCGATAGAGTAACCGCTGAACTTTTTCGTATGGGATCCCTACATGGTGCAAAAGACTCTGGGGTTTGTTTTCAGAAGCACACTAGGGCTTCATCATTGCTCTCTCTGAATGAAACCCTGTGGCAAGAGCGGCAGCATTCCCTTCCATTGCAGGGGAAGGTCAGCAGGAATCTCTCTCAGGCAAGCTTGTTCACTATTATAAATGCTCTCACTTATAAACTTATGATATGCGAGGATTCCCCAAAACACAAGAAAACGACTGCCCTACCACATCAAAAGGCAACAGGTGACTGGTCTTGTAAAATATACTTAAGGTTGATCAGGTTATCTTAGCACCTGAGACAGAAAATCCCATAAGCAGTAAAAATCTGACAAGAAGTAGAAATGCAATAATAATGCATTAAGTAAAACTTGCTGCCCTTTCCTGACATCCAGAGCCAGTCACCTGAGTGGACATCTCACTCTGCCTAATAGTAGAGCTAGGCATAGGCAAACTCAGCCCTCCAGATGTTTTGGGACTACAATTCCCATCATCCCTGACCACTGGTCCTGTTAGCTAGGGATGATGGGAGTTGTAATCCCAAAACATCTGGAGGGCTGAGTTTGCCTATGCCTGGGCTAGGCCTACTCTGAACAATCAATTTATGGCCGTCACTGTGATCCATCTTAAGCACCTGTTTGCTTCAGAATAATACAGTCATGGTTCAGGTTTACAAATAGAGAGCTGGATGAAGACAAGCAGAAGATGAATATGCTCTAGAGGCATATCATGAGAACTGCTCAGACTGCAAATAGTTTAGTCCATGAATAAATCCACATTACGACTAGTTTTGAATGAAGTTATTTTTTTGGCACTTGGGCTACGATTCTGCGCATTGAATTTAATGGATTTATCCCTCAACAATAAGCACAGCACCAGGCCATATGAATGATTTAATCTGCAGGTGTAGGTGAGCAATCCTTTTATAGAAAGTGCTGGTTTATTTATTGTCTAGACTACTCAAAATACAATTCCAGTCATGGTGAATAACTGAGCTGAATAGCTAAGAACTTCACATTCTACCCATATCGAAATGCAATAAAGTTCTCTTTTATTAACATTGCAAATACAAGATACAATATTGTTTCTATTTTTTAATATACGGACCTCATATCATGAATATAAGCTCCCCTTCCACCTCAGTCCCACCCATACTAGCAAGTTAAGCATGGGGTAATACCTCAAACACTCATGAAAACTGAATTTTTATCCAGCCAGAAATCAATAAACGTGAGTCGCTCTGACTCTCCTCACATCATATTTTAAAGGAGTACAAGCCAGGGAGATGCTGATCTTCACAGTGGGGTCACCACAAAACAAAAGGCTGCACAGCCCTTGTAATTTATTTGCTGTTTCCTGACATACTTTATAAACTCATTATTCTCCACCCCTTGCCCTATACTGATAAAAGGAAATAAACCAGAGATATCAAGTCTAAAATCACAACCAGATGGGCAAAGGGCAATGAGAAGAGATATGTAACTAATTGTATACCGATTCTGCTGCTCTTTTCGGATACAGTCCACAACGCCGTCCGCAGTTGTGGCAAATGGAGGATAGACATGCAAGAGCCACACACACGAAAGGCCAGGAAGGCAAAGATGCACACATTGGCTCCACTTTCTGACACCTTCCATGAGCCGTTTGAACATGCGCCACTGAAATTTTACCAGAAGCTTCGAGTTTGGTTTATATTAAGTGGATTTGCCAATGACTGGGATGCAACGGTGCCAAAAGAGAACAAGCAAAAGCAACACTGTAGAGAAAAGCCATTCAAAGTGTTCTTTGTTATTCAAATCAAACATATTCTATTACGATATAAACAGCTCGCTTTGGATTCCCTCCCGCTGTTTTCCCCACATGGAGGGCCAATTTCTTATTGAGTGAATAAGCCCTCAATTTTATTTAGAAAGGAAATCAGAGGCACTCCTAGCCATGGTTTATCACTCTGGTAAGGGGGGAAGGCTTCTTAAAGGAAATCTAGCAGAGACTTAAAGAAAATGCATATGTGCTATCACACATGCTTTTCCCATTTCCTGATTAGGAGAAACTCAACAAGTGGTGGGCATGTGGATTTCAGGTTGAAGCTCAAACAAATTAGGAAAACGCACATTCCCTAGGTGTCTGGAAGCTCACTTTATTTATCTTCCTGCTGCTGATGTCCTGGGCTGATTAATTTTTTTAAAAAATTCCATTTACTCTAACAAATGCTAGCTAAAGAACATGGCTGGGAAATGTTTTAAAAATCTCACACAGTCTCCATACTGCAAGTTCAGGCATTGCCAAATCTCTTCAGAACAGAACTGAAACTCTCTTATACTATTTTGGTAGTAATGTTAAAAAACCAAATCTGAGATGTCACAAACGCAGATATGTGTTTGAAACCAGAGTCCCTTTATATAGTCTATATAAAAGGCAGTGCTACATGACATGCCAGCAATGCTGCTGTCTTCTTTTCACACATAACTTGGAGCCGGGAAATATATTGAAACCACTATATCAGGCATAGGCAAACTTGGCCCTCCAGATGTTTTGGGACTACAACTCCCATCATCATTTGGGGTGACCTTCTTCCAGTTTGTTACTGCTGGAGACAGCGAGAGGGGGGAGGCCAGCATGGTGCAAATGGGGCAGCAGGAGCAAAAGATTAGCTCCGCCAGCGTGTTTGTGCTACACCAACTTTACCACCCCTTGCCTCTCCCTCTCTATGCAGCAGCAACTCAGCCAGAAGGAAGTTAGGTGAGCAGCACAGTTCTACCACACCGTCCAGTACTGACCAGAAGCCCGATATACTCAGCAGTCAGAAACTAATTATAAAGAGCTGATTATATCGGAAGCTACCTAAAGGGTGGATTTTAGGGTCTGATTTTATCACAAGGCTAAGTTCTGCACTTAGAGGTGGGTTGATGAAATTAGCAAAGTATGTGCAAATTTATTTGAACTGGAGCCGTTCCAGAGAAGGCTCAAGACTAACAGCACAATTCTATGCATGTTGATTCAGAAGCAAGCCCAAATGTGTTCAGTGAGGTTTTTTCCAGGGAAAAGTGCACAGGGTACGAAATCAAAGGAACACACAACAATGACGCAGCGCACTTGAGAGCATGCTCAGAATGGAAGGTGAGAGGGGGAACAGCATCAAATTTTGTCCTCACTCAAGGTGCAGTATTGCCAAAGTCTGCCCTGGTCCAGCTATAGAAATCATAGAATTGCAGACTTCCGGGGTGGCGCCATCGGCAATGGCGGACTCCCTCTGAACTGGAGGGACTAGCTCCGCGCGAAATGGGTCTTTTCCGCTACGGCGAAGCGGGGACCCTTTTAAAAATCACAGGCAGATGAAGCCTGTGACCATGGGACTCGGCGGGCACCCTTAGTGCCCCCCCAACCCGCAAAGGAACCCACTAACGGGCTCCGAAGCTAAGAGGGGGAAGCGGCGCGGTGCTGTGCGTCAACTGCTATTTCCGTGGAGTGAAGCCGCATAGCCGTTGCCGGAGAGCGCTGCCTTTTTCCTGGGACAATTTGGCTTCTAAAATAAGCACCCGTGAGTACTTAAACTTTGAACAAATTGGACTTTAAATAAGGATTTGCGAGCAGAAAGGAATTGGGATTTAAAAATTTACTTCAATTTGGTACTGAAACGGGAAGGTCTAAACAGGAAGTCAGCCTTCCGTTTCTTTGTAGAAAGAACAAAGCAAAGACAACGTAACTAGAGCTTAGAAAATCGCTTCTAAAGAATCAGCTTTCATCATTTAAAATCCTCGAACCCCCCTTCGGCAGCAGGAGAAGAAGGGGGATCTTTTTCGGACTGTTTAAACCTGCAGAAGTGAGTTTAAAGTAAAGTAACTTTCCACTGTCCTGATCCTGGAGCGGGGTGTCAGGACTGACGTTTGAAGCTCATTGACCAGAGACAAACGTTTTTGACAGATAGCTAAAAGAAGAGAAACATAGTGATTCCACTGTTTCCTTTCGCATTTTAAAGGAACAAATATTGACAAAATATCTCAAAAAAGAAACTTTGTTGCAAGAACAACTAGAAGTTTTCCCCCTAGAGGGAGACTGGGAAACTGTAACTAATTCCAGGGAGCTTGCAGCTGTCACAGATTACAATCGTGGGAAAAGGCTTGTGACCTTGTAGGACAATGAATTCAGAAGCTCTGTTGTGTGCTCTCTGTAAAATAAATACTCTACTGGAACAGTTAACTGAGAAGACGGATTTGATGACTAATGCGGTCAGAATTTTTGAACAGGCAGTGGGAAACTATACGGAGCCCACCCAGGAATTAAATCAGGAGTGTGCCCTGACAAAACAGATGAGAGAAGAGGATGTTGCGCAATCTTGGGCGCCAGAGATGGAGGGAGCTGCGGCCCAGCAGGAACATGAGCTTTTGGATTTGACAAATGAACTTGGAAAAAGCCAGATTAGGAAAGATAAAGTTTGGACTGATTTGGAAATGGGGGGTTGGATAGACCCCCCTATGCAGGGATGTTTGGACTTTCCGAGTCTGGCAATGGGCCGTGAGATGTTTGGAGCTGTGGGGGCTCTCAATTTTGGAGGGATTCTGAAATATGACTTTAAATACTACATGGAGTTTAGTCTGGACTATGGAAAAGGGGCTGATTTGTGGAAAAGGGTCAAAAATATTACCAAGCTGGAGTTCCCACGAGTGAAAGGTGAATATGAAGAAGAACTGCGGAAGGGACATGGAAGGGACTTAAGGGCCTCGGATATAAGGTTACCAGGTTAATGCGCTAGATCGATGGGATAAAAAGGACTGACAAAACCCGGGACCAGGAGGAAGGGACGTTGGATGAAGATTGGATTGTTTCTATTTCTTTTTTTTTATTACTAGGATTGTTTTATAAAATTGATGACTGTTAGAAAAATGTTGGAACGAAATTACTTGGCTCTAGCAAAAATGTTTAAAGAATTAGGCAAGAATATTATGGTTATGAGAAGTGGATAAAAATAAGATTTAAGTTTTAAGGTTTTTTATAAGATAAGATGAAAATAGATCAAGGTAATGTAATGACAGAATATTATGAAATATGGAAAGGATTTGCTGCGATAATTAATAACTGGGATACAAAAAAAGGGAGGAGGAGGAGGTCAAAGAAAGAAGGTAATGAAAGTTGAAGATTTGAGAATGTTGGTTTTATTTTTATATGTTTGTGGTGTATTTTTGTTTTTTGAATTTGTATTGTTGAATGTGGTTTGTTTTCTTTTTCTCTTTTCTGTTTTTTCTTTTTTCTTTCTCTGCTTTATCTTTTTCTGTAATTTTAAAAATTTTCAATAAATATCATTTAAAAAAAAAAAGAAATCATAGAATTGCAGAGCTAGAAGGGACCACAGGGGTAATCTAGTCCAACCCCCTGAAATGAAGGAATCTTTCACTCAAGGTGGGGCTCGAACCCATGACAATGGGATTAAAAGTCTCATCCTCCACTGACTGAACTATCCCAGCTCAGTATGCTCTTCAAACCTCTCTTTAGAAGGGCATACAAAACTGCCAACTGCCCAAAAAGGATTTTTATTTTTTTAAACCATGTTTAAGGGATGTGGAGGGCAAAAGGAGAGGAGAAAAACATTCTGGGATGTTACAGTCACATTAGTTTATATATTAATCCAAACATCTTTTTTTCCACTTGCTTTTAGAAGAATGAACTTTCCCTAAAATACAGCAATTCAGGGTGAGCTATACCATCTGTCTTTGTTCCAGTGACCCGTTCACAACCATAAGTCAGGAATGTCTTTAGAACACAGTCATCTGAATCTGATAAGAAAACTAAGTACTGATTTTTTGAACTTCTACATGTAGCTTTGGCTGATTTATGACTCGGTGCTAAAACCCACAATTCTTGTCTCAAATCAGGACTGGAAGTTCAGGTTAATTCCTCACCCATCACCCTTTGCATTCTAGCTACTGCCCCTCCCTTTTTAAATCGTGTGAGCTGTACGTTTACAGAGACTGGAATTTTAAAAATAACAACAAGACAGTGTCAGGAAAGCAAGATTTAGCAGCGTGAGAAAGGGAAAAACAGGTTTGTGCATAGACACCAGAACAGTGGGGGGAGGAAAGCAGACCCACCAAGTGCCCCTATTTTCCAGGAATACTCCCAGATTTACAGAAGCCGTCATGGTTTCTGATTTGATCCTGGGATGTCCCACTTTTCCTTAGGATGTCCCTATTTTCATCAGAGAAATGTTGGAGGGTATGGGAAAGTAAGCCCCTTTAGACCTAAACTTTAACCCCATCCCTTATGCACAGTCTTAGTAGCATGTTTTCTGTAACAGCAGCCATTTTTTTACCCACAATGCACCTGCACAGGAACTTCCAGAACAATGCATTTTGCAATAACTGAGGGGGACCAGGGTGATGGCCTTATGCAGTGGCTGTCGTCCCTCCCAGCTGGCATCGTGTGGGCACCACCATTTGCCTAACAATACCACATGGTGGGGCCAGGCATGCCAGGACTGAAGCCTGTAAGACAGGCTTCCTCAACCTCGGCCCTCCAGATGTCTTGAGACTACAATTCACATCATCCCTGACCACTGGTCCTGCTAGCTAGGGATCATGGGAGTTGTAGACCAAAAACATCCGGAGGGCCGAGGTTGAGGAAGCCTGCTGTAGGAAGTCACACATCTCTGGCAAGTGGGAACCGAGCATATATGCCATCATGTATACACCGTAGCCGGAATTCCGTAGCCGGAATTAAGATTCCCTAGCCGGAATTAAGATTGCCAGAAGAAATATCAACAACTTCAGATATGCAGATGACACAACCTTGATGGCAGAAAGTGAGGAGGAATTAAAGAACCTTTTATTGAGGGTGAAAGAGGAGAGTGCAAAATATGGTCTGAAGCTCAACATCAAAAAAACGAAGATCATGGCCACTGGTCCCATCACCTCCTGGCAAATAGAAGGGGAAGAAATGGAGGCAGTGAGAGATTTTACTTTCTTGGGCTCCATGATCACTGCAGATGGTGACAGCAGTCACGAAATTAAAAGACGCCTGCTTCTTGGGAGAGAAGCAATGACAAACCTAGACAGCATCTTAAAAAGCAGAGACATTACCTTGCCAACAAAGGTCCATATAGTTAGAGCTATGGTTTTCCCAGTAGTGATGTATGGACGTGAGAGCTGGACCATAAAGAAGGTTGATTGCCGAAGAATTGATGCTTTTGAATTAAGGTGCTGGAGGAGACTCTTGAGAGTCCCATGGACTGCAAGAAGATCAAACCTCTCCATTCTGAAGGAAATCAGCCCTGAGTGCTCACTGGAAGGACAGATCCTGAAGCTGAGGCTCCAATACTTTGGCCACCTCATGAGAAGAGAAGACACCCTGGAAAAGACCCTGATGTTGGGAAAGATGGAGGGCACAAGGAGAAGGGGACGACAGAGGATGAGATGGTTGGACAGTGTTCTCAAAGCTACCAACATGAGTTTGACAAAACTGCGGGAGGCAGTGGAAGACAGGAGTGCCTGGTGTGCTCTGGTCCATGGGGTCACGAAGAGTCGAACACGACTAAACGACTAAACAACAACAACAACAATACACGGTAGGTTGTACAATGACAGCTAATTACAGGGCCTCATGGAAAAGGATTGGGGCAGACCTTTGCCTTAGATCCTGGACAGAAGAGTATTAAACCAAATGTGACTCCACATAAATCAGTTCCCAATATTATTAAAGTTCTGGGAAGTAATGGTTCCACCCTCTCTGAGCTAAATTGTGATACTAAATAAACCAGTAGCGTTCCAGCGGAAAGTCTCAACGCAATGGACATCATAACAATACACACAACACAAGCAGACTTTCTTAAGTTCAGACAGATTTAGGAGTTCAGCTGAAAGACGGATGGAAAGAACCTCCCACCCATCCAGCAACTGCAAGCTGAATTAAGATTTCAAAACAACACAGCTCTTCCAGGTAATCAAATCGGACAGTGGAAAAAATCATCATCCAGTGAATAGTAAAAGTTTTGGAACAACCCTATTACAACAAGATGTGAATACATGTCTCAGCCCAGTGACGCAAGTGGAATTGATTTGTAAGATGGATAAAGTGCACGGCATGGGGGCTGAGATAAAATGCTGTGTGCATATTACTGAATTGATTAGGTCACAGATAACACTATTAATTCTAATTAGTGAAAAGCCCTGGTGTTGGCAGGCAGTGCATATACCCAATCTGGCACCCTCAAACTCCTATCAGACCCAGGCAGCATGGTCAATGGAAAGGGCTGGTGGGAACTGTGGTACAAAACAGCTGGGAGCATCAGGTTGGGGAAGACTGGTGAATGATGTAGCTACGCTGGTTGTTGCTCAGCTGTGTGCACACACATTCATTTCTGATCTTTTGCTTCTCGGTCTGTTAAGTACGGTGGTACCTCGGGTTACAGACGCTTCAGGTTACAAAAGCTTCAGGTTACAGACTCTGCTAACCCAGAAATAGTACCTCGGGTTAAGAACTTTGCTTCAGGATGAGAACAGAAATTGCATGGCAGCGGGAGGCCCCTTTAGATAAAGTGGTACCTCAGGTTAAGAACAGTTTCAGGTTAAGAACGGACCTCCAGAACAAATTACCGTATTTTTCGCTCTATAGGATGCACTTTCCCCCTCCAAAAATTAAGGGGAAATGTGTGTGTGTCCTATGGAGCGAATGCAGGCTCCTTGGCTTCAGCGATAGCAACGCGAAGCCTCCGAAGCGCAGAGGGAGAGCTCCCCCCGCGCTCCGGAGGCTTCGCATTGCTTTCGCTGAAGCCGCCTGAAGCCCCCGGAGCGCAAACTCCCGCTGCGCTCCAGGGGCTTCAGGCAGCTATCCGCAAGCCTTCGGAGCACAGCAGGAGTTCCCGCTACACTCCAAAGTCTTGCGGATAGCCGTCTGAAGCCTGGAGAGCGAGAGGGGTCAGTGCACACTGATCCCTCTTGCTCTCCAGGCTTCGCTTCGCTGGAGAGGCGCTGCACAGTTTTCCCTCTCTGCACAGCGCCCCTTCAGCGAAGCGGGAGGAGAAATGGAAGGGGCTCCATTTCTCCTGCTGCTTCGCTGAAGGGGTGCTGAGCAGAGAGGGGGAGAATTTTTTCCCCCTGTTCTCCCCCTCCTATAGAGCGAAAAATACGGTAAGTTCTTAACCCGAGGTACCACTGTATACAAAGCCCATTTGCTGCTAGGCAGGCAACGGGTCTGAGTTGAGAGTAGGGATTGGTTTGATGGCTGCCAATGTTACAAATGCACTGATGGCTTTTCTAAAACTGAACTGTTCTCCTCTATATTCCTTGGGGTAGTGGGGCACTGGGGAAAGGTCTCTCCCAGACAAAAGTTTCCCAAGAATGCTACTTTGCCATCTGCCTGGGTTTCGAAGTTTGTTCTAGAGAATGCTTGTCTGGAAAGGAAGTGGTTGTACCTACAGCACCTTTGGTCTATTCCAAAATACAGTTTGCTTTATTGAGCTCATTTTAAGGCTAGGGCCTGAACATTCTAGGAAAAAAATATTGACGAGAATGTGTCTGCAATTGACATGTGAATGTTGTTAATTACATGGAAATGATCATACGCCCAAGCCAAGCCGAAATAAACATGTGATACATTTCCTCTTGAATGAGTCGGGCTTATATGGTTGCGTCTGTACAATTTGTGGTCTTCCAAGCTGAATGCAGCCCATCAGGCGGTCATTATGGTTTACCAGTCACTCTGACAACACACAACACCATGTTGTTTTGCACTGACAGGCAGGCAGCAAAAAGCAGGAGGCTGCCTTGATGGACAGCAGTAGGACAGAGGGCATTTTGGCTGAAGGCTTATCCAAGTGCTATGCCTAATGTCATAATGCAAGAAATTTTACTTATCATGCTAGGTGTGAACTTGGTTTATGTGAACCTGGGTTAAAATCGCCACTTGACCACAACACTCAAGTGGGGAATCTTGGGCAAATCACTGTTGTTTCAACTGAACCTACTTCACACACGGTTGCTGTGAAAAACCCTGTGGGTGCGGTTCAAGTTCCTTGGATACATACAAAAGTGCAAAATAAACCAGCATTTTGTTTCACTACAAAAGAGCGATAGGGCAAAAGAAAAGGAAAACACACACAAAAAAAGTCAGGCACCTTAACATTCATCAAGTTTTTACAAGTTAATTGAGCTTTGCGTAGCTACATCAATCTGATGTGTAACCACCCTACAGAATTAGGAGCATCAATAGCAGCAGAATGATTGAGTTCCTAAGACACAGTGATTAAAAATGCTGTTGCTTTCTTAAGCATTTAAGTGATAGTGTTACAATAAATCCCACTTAAACGTCATAATGAAACCTCAAAGCTTTGTCTAATGGATGCCTGGGAGGGTCTCACCTGTGACACAGTGCTGAGCAATTACCAATTTTGAATCAGTTAAATCTTCACCACTGTGCAATCCTTGTTAAAAGAACCTGAAAGCATCCCTGCACTGCAGCAACAGGAGGTACCAACAGTGGTGTAGAAAACTGTCAGCAAAGCAGACATGCTATACAGTGGTGCCTTGCAAGACGAAATTAATTCGTTCCGCGAGTTTTTTCGTCTTGCGGTTTTCTTCGTCTTGCGAAGCACGGTGTCGGAAAAGTTTTGGAAAAGCTTCAAAAATCACCAAAGTCTTCAAAAACCTCAAAAAAGGCTACCACACCGTGTGCTATGAGTTGTTCCTCGAAGTCAAGTCGCAACTGTATTAACGGTTTTAAGAAAAAGGAAACAAACTTGCAAGACGTTTCCGCCTTGCGAAGCAATCCCATAGGGAAATCGTCTTGCGAAGCAACTCAAAAAACCAAAACCCTTTCGTTTTGCGAGTTTTCCGTCTTGCGAGGCATTCGTCTTGCGAGGTACCACTGTACCTTTGAAATCCCGCAAGGGACATGCTTTTCAACAGCAGTTTTTCCCCCATTGCAACTTTGGAAACAATTTAATCAGTCATGCCCTTCTGTAGATCACTGTTGGCATCTGTCTGTCTCGCGAGTGAAGTCAAACCACTGCATTAGCAGGAACCTCCCTGGGGCCCAAGCCTGGGCAGTGTGTATGAAGGTCCTAGGCTGCCCAGGTGACAAGACCCCCTAATCTTAGCCTCGCTGATGTGGTCCAAAGGAAAGCAGAACAATATGTTCAGCACCAGCTTGGCTGCAGGAGTTGCATACAAGGCGCCATCCAACTTTCTTAGGGGTTCCACTCTAGATTTGTATATGGTTTACTCCTGAGCCTTTCTTCTCCTGAAGATATCCAACAAGGCAGCGGAGGCTTAGGATCAGAGTTTTCCTTGTCCTAGATGGACTCCCTTCCCAGGTTGATGAGCCCCATCTGCCCTCTAAAGCATTCTTAAACTGTTGGACTCAGTATTGGCCTTGTCCGCTCAACCCACCAGAGCCTGTCTTCACATGCAGGGGAAGTCTCTAATTCACCAAGGCTTTGAAGCCCATTGGCTACCCTCACCTGGTTTAGCCTGCGGCTCCCAGAAGCTGTCAGCATGTGACAGCAGCCACACAGCCCTTTTGTATATAAGCAATGAACATGTCAGGAGAACATATTTATATAATATCAAGACTATGATTCAAGTGCTGGAGTTTCTGGAGGTATCTGAGTAGCAAGTCCTTGTTTAGAGGGAGCGTCTGTTCCAATCTCTAGAGGAGAGTCTGACTATGACTGAAATGTGCCAACTTTCCCAAGAGGAGCTCCCCATGTGACCATGAAGTCTTGAGTGTGACTTCCATAAGACTTTGACACTGAGCGTCTAAAATTATCTAATTGCATCACTGACAGGATATGCTAAATTCCCTGACTGAAACCGCCAGGTTCAACCATTTCAATAAAGGCCAGCTTCCTGTCTGGAGAGAAACCAAGTCCCAAGAGCAAGGGAACAATACGCAGGCAGGCGAGAGAAAGTGTGCGCTATAACTTGCAAGATGGCAAAGATGGAACTGGCACTGGCTATTATTCTTATTGTCAAAAACTTGAGAAAACAGCAATAGGAGGAGAGCAATGATTGCATATACTGTACAACTGTAGTGGCAAGGTTTTGTTATGTTGTGGAAGAAATTGTCTATTCCTACTATTATCAGAATGAGGAGAGACAATGAATAAATATATCACAAAGGCTATTCCTTTAAATAACAAGGAACTGGAAGTCTTTTATTCATCATTGACCTAAGAAGGCTCTTTCTTCATTGGACATGAATCATATGATATTACTATTATATCATTCTCTCTGGGTTGTATTTGACTAAAACCCTAAATAAGGCCCTGTATATCTGAAGGAGCGTTTCCACCCCGTCATTCAGCCCACACGCTGAGGTCCAGCTCCAAGAGCCTTCTGGTGGTTCCCTCACTGTGAGATGTGAGGTTATAAGGAACCAGGCAGAGGGCCTTCTCGGTAGTGGTGCCCTCCCATCAGATGTCAAGGAGATAAGTAACTATACAACCTCTAGAAGACATCTGAAGGCAGCCCTTTATAGGGAGGTTTTTAATGTTTAATGTTTGATTATGTTTTTAGATATTCTGGAAGCCGCCCAGAGTGCCCAGTCAGATGGGTGGGTTACAAATAATAAAACAAGGCTGTAAGAGTGATCAATAGTCAACTGGCTCAGTCTAGTGACAGACTTTGGGAAACCTCTGGTTCTGGCTGGGGAATGACATGCTCACTCCCAAACCCTTTTAAAGAAAGTAACATGCAAACAATTCCTTAAGCCACACTGTCTGGTACCATGTGCATTGCTGGAGCATTTGAATGTTGTTTTAACATGGTTAATATTTATAACTTTTGCAACAAGAGCCTGACCACTTCCCACCCCCTATGGATAAAAGGAAAGACTCGACTCTGAATTCCACTGCCAAAACAATCATATTTCATGCCTGTAAAGTCAACAGAATGCTCTGCTGTCATTATACAAAATAGCCGGATGTGATTCTTTATTTCTCTTTCTCAGGCATACTTATCTTTTGCCAAGAAGCCAACAACTAACCTGGGATTTATTTATACTTCAAAATCTTCATAGAGGACACAAAACACAACACACACTAGTTTAAAAAGAAATCACTCCAGAACATGCCAAAGCAATTTTTCTTACTAACTTATCAGATCTCACAAGTTACACTGGCTAAGGTAAGGCCAAAAGACTTCCAAAGAGAGTTTTGTTAGAAGGCAATATTTCCTTGAGTCATTAATTGAATAAACACCCATAGAGGATTCTGCAGGGGTAAAACACTGCCTTCAAATCTTTAATGATCCTTCTTGCTTAACATTCTGAAAGCCAATTAAATCCTCCATATCTCCAGTTTCACATAGTTTGCATCTGTATCTTATATCGCCCCATGACTCCCCCAAGTTCAGAGACCCAACAATGCTTCCCCTACTGAGCCAGCAATGGGTAGCCATTTCCTCTGTTTTCTGCACCAGAAAATTCTCTGCTTTGAGATTTTGAATCTCCATTTAGCCAAAAGATGTCTTTTAGAGTTGCAGAAAAGGGAAGGCTGGGTAAAATCTTGTCGAGGTCTGATGCAGAGTTATTTGATCTCTCCAACAGTGATACTGTCAGATGCTTCTGGTCACAAGATACAAGATATTGTGTTTAGCGAAGATGCAAAAAAAGGACCTTGAATATATAAAAAATTGCAAATCTGCTATTTGGTACAATCAATTTAAACAGACCACAAAAGGGCTATGTACCTGCGAGAATTAATTTTGCCCCCTGTTAAATGTGTTTTGACCCAGCTCAGATTCCAAACGATGCCAACTGAATACCTGGCTGGGAGATATACTAACAAATCAGCAGACCTTGCCAACTGATGCTGAGCAAAATGTTGGACCTTACATCGCAACCTTATCAGTGATGTCAATGAGGTTTACTTCCAGTATAGAATTGCAGCCTTAAGAACTGGTGGGCGCATGTGCTTGTTTTCTCTACTCTCCGCATCACTTTTTTTCTTTTGTGTCTTGACTTTTGGATTTTGTAGGCTTGCAGGAAAGGGTTGCTGCATTTGTTCGTTTTCATCTCATGTAAGCTGCTCTGGAAGCTTTTTTTTGCCATGGATTGGAGCACAAATGCTTTAAATAAATTAAGAAATGTTATTCCCTTAGCTGAGACTAAGAGAGCATGGCTTTCCTAAAGTCACCTATTCATTTATGTATTGGTGTAATTTATTTGTTCAATTGATAAACAATGCTGCAGTAACAGGAGACTTAGGGTTGCATGCAATTTAACAGGAGATACTATAAAATAATGAAAACAAAGCCACAGAGCCAGAGAACTCATTGGGTGCAGGGAAGAAATCACTAAAATTCAGCAAAGCTATAAGAAGAAAAAAATGCAAAAGCACTTTTCATGGTGCTGAAAACATATCAGAGTTGGTGGAAGGCAAACTGCTCAGAGGAGGACATTCCACATTCGAGATGCCATGATGGAGAGTGCCTTCTCACTGGTAAATAAATCTGATTTATATACATTTATCTCACCCATCTTCCAAGGAATTCATGGTTGTATGCCTGGTTCCCCCTTTTCCCATTTTATCCTCATAACATGACCCAGTGAGGTAGGTTATACTGAAAGAAGGAGATTGGCCCAAGATAATTCAAGGAGCATTATGGCCAGGTGGGGATTTGAGCTTGGAAGACTCTGTAGTCGAAACCTGCAACCAATATATATCACAATGTCAATCTTCGTTTAAGCACATGAAGGGAATTAATTCCAAAGAGGGGTGGGAAAGAGCCTGGGAGAGGAGGAGGCGGCCCCATATTCCTTCAGCCCATGCCCTGTCTCTAAACTGTAGCCAAGAGAGCTTCCATCATTATGTCTGCCTTGGCCCCTAGCAAATTCATGGCTGAGGTGAAACTTCAACTTGAACTGGAAATTGTAACTTATTCTACTAACTGCAGCTCTAGCCCTGCATAAAGTACTTGTGTGGCTTCCCTGTGGAGGAAAACCAGGACCTACAAAAATGTGGCCCTGTTGCTTTAGCTTTCCCTGGAGGGTGGGGTTTTGTTTTTTGTTTTTGGTGGAATTGGTATCCCAGCATAAATCATATGCAAGGCCCTTGTTGTTTCATATGTGAGAGGAAACTAAAGAATTGTTTCCCGAGCAATTAATATATATATATATATATTCGGACTGCTTTGACATGGTTCATGCTGTTGCCATATGTGTTGTAAATCAACTATCATTTTACTCCCCAAATATGGCTCAGTTTTAAGTGCAGGCTGAAACTGTTCCTGTATAAGTCATGGTGTATGCAGAGTTCTTTGGGATGCTTCCAGAGAAACATGAAGGCGCTGAGTTTTAAAGCTCATTTCAGACCATTTTGTTGCTAGTGGAGTACTGGTGTGAAGGAGATAATTGAATAGAAGAAAATAGATGCTTATCTTCTGATAAAGAAAGCTGATTGTCGTAAACTTCTAAGCAACAGATTACATGCCTAAAAGGAGTCGCAGTTAGAGAATACTTGCATGTGGCTAAAAAGTTCATCTTGATGAACTTGAACTAATTGGTTTCATAAAATTAGGGTCTGAATTCGGACCTGAACTAATTCGTTTTAGAATCTACTGGAAAACTTTGTTGTAGTAGTAGTAGTAGTAGTGGGGTGGCCTGCTACAGAATATTCCAGGTTCAATCTGTAGCCTGGCTGGAATCTTCAATGTAAGAATCCAGGTCCCACTTCGATCTTCAGTTGAAAGAAGAGGCATCTCAGTAGCTGAGCATCTGCTTTGCTTGCAGAAGGTCCTAAGTGCAGCTTCTCCCAGCATCTCCCAGTAGGGTGGCAAATTCATAGAATCATAGAACTCAGCATTAGACAGTGAGAAAAATCTAGGAAAAGCTTTTTTTCCTTTTTCCTTTTTGCAAGGATGGTTGTATTCATAGCCCAAATACTGGAAAAGTCAAGGTGTCAAAATTCTCCTATCTCAGGTTGTCATTATTATTAATGTTTCCCCCTAAAGGCAGATTAGCAAAGCACATTAGAAAATAGCTCCTGCTATTTTTAAAAACTTGAGCACACTTCTTGGACTAAGGACATGTTTGTGTCTGCTCGGTAGGTCTCTTGACAAGCTAAACAGATTATTTTATTTCATTGGCTCTCAAGGCGTACGTCTGCTTTAATAAAAGGGGAAAATCATTTCCAAATAGGGTCTGAATGAGATCTGGAATCTGGGCTATATTTGAAGCATGCAGCACATTTTTAAAAATGAGGGAAAAACCTGAACTTTGGGGAATGAGGAGGGTCAGACTGCAGACTTGCAGAGCATATGCTGAAGCTTGCCGCAGCTATTACATTCACAGTATTTCAGGCTGTTCCAGAATTTGCAAGGAAATGAATTTGTTCTGAGTATCACAAAGCATAACACAGCTGCTAATGACTGAATCTGTTTCTCAGGAGGAAAGGCAGCAAGTGGTGATAACATTTTAGGTGTCTGAAATTTTGTACCTGGTATTTTGGAGCTTGCTGGTTCCATAGTAGAGAAGAGACCCAATTGCTGTTTTGCGACACTAATCCTTCATTGGTGTTAAGAGCATGTGAGCTTTGTTCAGTTGCACACACAAACAAAAGTATCATTGGAAACAAAAATTGGGCTTCCACATGAAGCGGCCTTTTAAGTTCATTCCCCAGATTAGTTTTTCTAGATCAACATATTGAGGAGGAACAACACAAACTGGCACAAACCCCTAACTTGTCAATGGGCAGATGATGTCTGTGCAGCTCCCCTGATCACAGACATCAGGATAAATGTTGCTCTTAAAGCTACAAAATCTTAAAATGACAAGGTTGAATGAAAACAGTTTGGGGGAAGCAGGATTCAAATGGCGTGAGTCCTATAAGCTGAGGCAATGGGGTGCCAAAACATGACAATTGAGAGACAGGAGGAGCCAAGCAGTATCTGGTTCTCGGCCTATTTTACAGGATTATTGCAAGGTTTAATGAAATAATATACACATGGCACTCTCCATTCTAGAAAGTCACTTCTTTAACACACTTCCTTATGAACTGTGGTAAGAGCTTAGGTTGAAATACCTTGAAATACAATATGTGAATTGTTTTTGCGCCGATCCCTCAAATAAAGGTTTGCATTGTTCCTGCCGCAAAACATTTCCAGATATTTAAAACTGAGCGACAAATAGTTTTGCTCTCACTGGATGGAGCACAGTATTTTTTCTATTAAAAAAAAAAAAAAGCAGACAGCATCCCAACATAGAACATACTCTTGAAAGTGCTTACAGAATGAATTGGATGTGTTTCAGATTGGATTGTCTCACAAATAGACAATGCATGATAATGAATAGACAACAAAAAAATAAAAAGTAATCAATTCATCTAATTTTTAAGGCCATTCTACTGTCTTTCTCTACTACTAAACTACTATTGATTCTACAAAACACAGCAATAGCTGATTAGAAGCATAGAGTATATGATTGGAGTTTGCTGTCTGATTCCCCCCGTCCACGATAATTTTAAGAGCATAGGAAAAGCTTTGCTCTGACACTCCATGGTTGATCTAAACCAGGTGTGGTGAACATTTGGCCCTCCAGATGTTACTGAACTACAACTCCCATTAGCTCTGGCAAGCACAGCCCCTGGCCAGTGGTGATGGGAGTTGAGATTAAGCAATACCTGGAGGGTCAGAGGCTCTCCAAACTTGATCTAAACCTTTATTCCTTTCTTTTTAAAATGTTATTTTTGTAACTTGCATGCTGGAATTGTATTTATTTTATTATTTGCCAACATTGAAGCATAACATTAAACATAACATAAAAATAATGTAGTTGTACAAAACACATAAGCCAAATGAATGAAAATGTATCTGTATCAATATGCTCATCTATATGGAGCTATTCTCACATGTCCAGTTGGAGGCATTAGTAGGCATCAATATCACTAATATATATTGAATTTAGACACAGATTTCCTTTAAACAAATTCAGGACTTTATAAACCAATAGCCTTAATCTGTTGATGTATTCAGTAAAGTTATCCCACCTTATTGCAAAACTATCATCCCTCTGGTTCAGTTCTTTATATGCAATATAGTGAGTGGGTTTACTATTTATGTAATTCCTTTCTCTCTTTTTTGTCCTCACAGCCATACAAGACTGGAAGAATGGACAAGGAAGCTTACAAGCCCAAGCTCACTGCACTTGTTTTTGTAACGCTAAACCATGGTTTATCCTTACATGCAAACTGGGTCAGAGTTTGCCTGTGGATTTTGCCTATCATTTCCAGTACCAATACTGAAGAAACAGCAGTTCCAGAGACCTACTATCAGTAAGGGCTTAGCCACACTTAATTTTCCTCTGCTCTTTCTAGGCACCATGCACACTTTAAACCTCCATGTCTGAGCTCCCCACCCCACCCCCACAGTCACGGAACCAAGAAATTACACAAAACAAAAGAATTGCTGTGAAAAACCCTGAAACAAGAAGTAATCGACTATAGGATTAAATTAAATAACAAAAATCAAAAAGTTTAAGGATAAATTAACCTAGAATTAAGCAAAGACTTAACGAGATGCCGGCTACAAAACTTGTTTCACTGAACTAATCAGTTTCCTCGGAAGGAAATAAAGAAATTATAAACCTTCAATGGTTTTAAGTGATATCAAACAAACTCAAGAGCAGGGCTGAAACGCTTGAGTTTACAAAAAATGTATGAAAACCTCAATGACAAGTTTTAAACATAGCCCTGTTTAAGAGAACGTTTCTAGAAAAAGAGTTGCCGGAACACCTCCTTCAATCTCTTAGAATAGCAATGGCACCCATCTGAGAGGTGCTGGAACTGAGTTTTGCTTCTAACTCGCTCTTGCAATTCTAGTCTAAGGTTTGGGATTGATTTCCTTGAAGTTACTTGCTTTCCTGGCATTTCCCTGTTCCTGAGGCCCTGGTATGTGCAGCACTGCTGATCCTCACAGCATTTTAGGCAAAGCAATTAGCTATGGTTGGGGGAAGGGGGACTTCAAAGGCTACTCTAATGAACAGGACCAAGCTCTCAAATCTAAGGCATGCAACTAGATCTCAGAAAGTGGCTGTTGCATTCTGCTATTCTCCCATTTGCTTGATGCCCTAATATCTATATATAAAGAACATAATGGACATTTGCCCAATAAAAAGCAGAATTTTGTGGAATGAAATGCTCTTTAAAAGATTCCCAGGAGTTCCATTCTCTTAATATGTTCAAAACTCAAATGAGAAGTCTGTTAAATGCTGCTAGTTCAGAGGGAATGCTTGTGAATGTTAAGACTCTGAGCATTATTATCATTATGCCATTCACAAGTCTTCTCTCTCCTCCTTTTCCCTGTCTGAAATCTCCACAATGGTGGAAATTCAGATTAATATCTCACTTCCAGTCCTGGCAAGCTATTGAGACTGGTCTTTTCTTTTGTTTTTTAATTGTCACTGCAGTTTTACATCTCCTATGATCTCTCTCCTTTAGCATTTGTACAATGGGGATGAGCTATATGAGCTTGGTGAAAATTATGCTGTAGGATTAAGTGGAAGGTTTCACATTTCCCTACTGTGGCCAAAGCATTACAATGCAGGAACGCCAATAGTGCCATTGCGTTGTGCTGAAACACTGATTTATAGCTGGGTATCTATTTTTATCGCAACAACCTAGTGTGTCAGAAACTGACAAGAAACTAGATACTTTTCTCTATGTCTGGAGAGTCTCTCTTTCTCTTTTAAAGCTTTTAAGGGCAGGATTGTTTAGGAGGAAGAGGGAGCCCCAAAGAGTATGCTTTAACAACTTCCTTGCCGCAGGAAGTTCAGAATTAAGTGAACGGCAGATGGCTGTGTTTTGAGCATGGAAGCAAATGAAATTGTTGGGAATCTGGAGGTCTGGTTTCATTCAGCAATGAAAGAGTGATAAAGTTGTGTGCTGCACACATCGGGCCGTGCTGTTACTTGCGAAGGCATCAGCATTGTTTAACCTGCAGTGGCAATCCTAGGGCAAAGACAGCTAAGAAGATAACCGGCGCCATGATTCCAAAACTACCTTTACAAGTGAAACCGCTAACTCTGTTGTTCTGTTCCTGCCCATGTCATCTGATCAAATGGCAAACAGATTGTCAAAAAGGATAAAGGTGGAGATACCTCAAGAAAAACCACACGGTAATCCAGCGGTGGAGAAAATGCTTTTCATGCAGAAGGTCTTAGGTTCAGTCCCAAGAACCTCCTGCCTGGGAAATATTCCTGTCTGAAACCCCGAAGAGTCACAGTAAGTCAGTGCAGTCAGTACTGAGACATATACCAGATAGACCAATTGTCTCACTTGGTACAAGGCAGCTACCTGTGTTACTAATGCTTAATGTAGCGACCAGTAAAAAGGTAAAGTACCCCTGACCATTAGGTTCAGCCATGACCGACTCTGGGGTTGCGGCGTTCATATCACTTTATTGGCAGAGGGAGCCAGTGTACAGCTTCCAGGTCATGTGGCCAGCATGACTAAGCCGCTTCTGGTGAACCAGAGCAGCGCATGGAAACACCGTTTACCTTCCCGCCGGAGCGGTACCTATTTATCTACTTGCACTTTGACGTGCTTTCGAACTGCTAGGTTGGCAGGAGCAGGGACCGAGCAACGGGAGCTCACCCCATCGCAGGGATTCGAACCGCCAACCTCCTGATCGGCAAGTCCTAGGTTCTGTGGTTTAACCCACAGCGCCACCCACGTCCCTCGTAGCAACCAGTATGGTGCCAGTATATGTGCACAGTTACCCTTGCATCTGGGAGACAAGCTTATATAGATGGCCAGTGAGAGGATTTCCTAGAAACATAGAGAATCTAGGAGTTCCTCTCACTGCTCATCTACTGAAGTTAAACTATGGCTTAGCATGAACAAGCAAAGATGCTGGTGCTCATTTAGAAAATCAAGGCCACTTCACTCCTCCCTTGGTTCCACTGCTACTGTGCCACCAGGAGCTGAAAGTTATAATGGCTTACTGCTACATGTGAACCTGAAGGAGCGTCTCCACCCCCATCGTTCTGCCCGGACACTGAGGTCCAGCGCCGAAGGCCTTCTGGCGGTTCCCTCCCTGTGAGAAGTAAAGCTACAGGGAACGAGGCAGAGGGCCTTCTCGGTAGTGGCACCCGCCCTGTGGAACGCCCTCCCACCAGATGTCAAAGAGAAAAACAACTGCCAGACTTTTAGAAGACATCTGAAGGCAGCCCTGTTTAGGGAAGCTTCTTTTAATGTTTAATAGACTATTGTATTTTAATATTCTGTTGGAAGCCGCCCACAGTGGCTGGGGAAACCCAGCCAGATGGGTGGGATATAAATAATAAATTATTATTATATAACCCAGACTCATGGTATGTCTCCCCCAAACAAACCATGAGCAATATGCCAAGAACAAACCTTGGTTACAGCTCATGATTCATCTGGAAGCCAGTTTGGCTTAGTGTTGTGCTGAATAGAGGGAAGTGGAGGGACAATGAGAAGTCAGGCACAGTTGTTGCTTGACTCTTAGAAACAGGAAAGCGACGTAGACGCATAAGATGCCCATGGCAATTTTGGTCAGGTCACTTCTAAATCCTTGGTAGGTCCTGTGATTTCACAAAAGGACACAATGAAAATCTCAAAATACAGCACATCTCATGGATTCAAATTACCACACCCTGATATCCACAGCAGCAGCAGGAATTTGAAATTTAGCACAGACATACCATGAATGTAGCCAGAGTAATTTCCCCCGAGACATATATGTTTGCTTTCAAAGGTAATTAATGCCGTTCTGCTTCTGCAGCTGCAAGTCACACTGGATTCACTACAAAGCCAGGACTGGGTTGTGTGAACTGACCCTATGAACACAATGATATGTCTTTTCTACAGGATAAAGCAAATGATGGATTGAAAAACGATCTTACTATTTTCAGATTCACTGTGTTGGTCGGCAACTAACCAGAATCTGCTGTGCTCATTCTAAGAGGAGAACAGAGACTCACGGTGCAACTCAGAAGTCAAGTCCGACTGAGTAAAATTAGGCTCATTCTTAGGTAGGTAAGAGTAGGATCGTAACTGTAACCTCAACACTTGTCTGCCCTACTTCACTGAGGTAGTGAAAAGCAACGGCTGTATATATTGTTGATTCGAAGATTGAGTTTTGGAAACTGACTGGCTAATCCACTAAGATTGCAAAATACAACAAAAAGCAAAACTGTTCTTAAAAAACCGACACCGACTCGCTCATGATTATGGTGACCAGTCCCATATATATCAATCTCACTGGGTCATTCAGGACATTCAACGCTATCATTTTTCATGCCACATTCCCCAGAATGAAATGCACATCACTTCTCATTCTTGAATTTATAGCCGCATCATAAAAAGGCCCTTTTGAAACACTTCCATTTAGCAGGCAAACTGTGCATTTTCATGGCAGGCACTGCTCTTTGTCAGCCCCTACTTGCGATATAGTTACTAATCAATCAGGGAAGTAGACATGGATCACTGCAATTCTAACATAGAGTATGGCCTCCTGAACCAATCAGGAAAAGTTACAGCTATTTGATCGTTCAGCTTATGCACTCCGTATACCATGCAAAGTTGGAAACTAGGGACAGCTACACCAAACCTTCAGGATGTTAAATAAACTACGCTATTAAGATGGGGAAATTATGAAGTGCCAACAGAAATGTAAATAAAATGTTGGAAAGAGAATGTTGACCTTTGGAATCTCTCCTGCCTTTCTTACTGGTCCAGCATTAGTCAAGCAAAAAATGTCAAAAGTTGCGTTTGAAAGCACAAGATCAGCCGCAAGCTCAGATTATTCAATGCCTATTCTGTATATTAATAGGCATATGGATCCACCTGTGCTTGCAACAATGCAACTGCAACATGTATTGCACAAAGACATTTTGAAGGGTGCTATTAGGCTGAGTGGATGGAGAATTAATATGGAAGTTAACCAAGTTCTGACAACACCTACTTACAGCAACAAAGCAAAGAGCTCCTCTGAGAGAGTGAAAGGTTTGGCAGCATATTCTCTGCCTATTCAGGAAAATGTTTCATGCCCAGAAGCATTACCCAGAAATCATTAATCTAAGTATTAGTCTGACACAATATACCACGGTAAAACAAGGTACTTAAAAAAATTACTCAAAGATTTCACTCAAAGTAATTGCAGAGAAGTGCAGAAAAATCTGGACAGGGTGGAGAAAGAGACAAAATTGTCTTGGCTGAAGGAAGGGAGAAAATTATGATTCTGTCTCAATTATGTATCAAGTCTCGCCTCATTAGTGTGTTCTCAGAAACAGAAAAGGAAGAAGAGCTAATAAGACAGTCCTGCTACTCAAGTGCGAAAGGGCAAAAAGTCTGTTTTTACTGTTTTAACCACTAGGCCAATAGAAGGAAGTACAACAAATCTATCCAAAAGCATGCTCCAGTTGGCTACCTAACCCAGTTTCACACTCCCAAGGCTATACATATCTATATAGTAATGCATGGAAATGTAACTGATTATATTTATTGTATTGTAACGTATTCCCCACACCTTTGTTTTTTAATCTTTCTCTCACACTCACTTCTCTCTCTCTTTTTTATCTTCTTATAAATGATATTCTTCTAATAAAATATTGGTGGGTTGGACTGGATGACCCTTGGGTACCTTCTAACTCTGCAATTCCATGATTCTATAAAGAAAGAAGGGACACGGGTGGCGCTGTGGTCTAAACCACTGAGCCTTGGGCTTGCAAATCAGAAGGTCGGCGGTTCAAATCCCCGTGATGGGGTGAGCTCCAGTTGCTTGGTCCCAGCTCCTGCCCACCTAGCACTTTGAAAGCACGTCAAAATGCAAGTAGATAAATAGGTACCGCTCCGGCGGGAAGGTAAACGACGTTTCTGTGCACTGCTCTGGTTTCACCAGAAGCGGCTTAGTCATGCTGGCCACATGACCCGGAAGCTGTCTGCGGACAAACGCCGGCTCCCTCGGCCTATAGAGCGAGATGAACGCCGCAACCCCAGAGTCGTTCGCGACTGGACCTAACGGTCAGGGGTACCTTTACCTTTTATAAAGAAAGAATGGGACTTTTAACTGTCATGTGGGTGAGGTGTACAGAGAAGGGCCTCCACCTGAGACTTAGCTCAGGGAGGTTGAAAAGCACCCGCTGTGTTTGGCTCCCATGGCTTTGGAGCTTTTGCCAAGCTGTACCCCCAGGGACTGCACAGGTCGCTGGAGCTGTAAAAACTAGCCTTGAATCCTTTTGCATGGTTCCTTCAAGTGTCCACAGCCTGGATAAAAAAAGTCTAAGGGGAGAGTCATGGTGAAGAGGTACTTTCTGAAACTTGTTTAAGTGACAGCAACATTTAAAAGATGGCTTTGGCTGAGCTCTAGATTCAAATGCACCTTTCCCCCTCTCAGTAATGAGTTAGGTGGCTGGCTCTTGAAAACTGAGAATGGATAAGTATAACAGAGGCACGAGTAAATAAGCTTACAAATACACAACCCTGGATAAACACAGCTGCCGCTAAGCCAGCTCAATCCTTTAAAGAGAAAACGTCATAAACACAGCACTCCTAAGGGCCTTTCTAACAGTAAGGAGCGGGTGGGAATCTGAATTATGCATTCTAAAAAAAAAAGTATTGGACTACAGAGAGCGAGTCTGACATACAGTTGTGTGTGTGTGTGTGTGTGTGTTGCTGGTAATCCAGGAGCCCTGGACAGCATACTGCATGTCATTTCGTATCGTATGACAAAGAGAAAACAGCTCAAATGCTCTGTTGAAAACACGAAAAGCCATGTGTAGGGGTGGGCCCTGGGATGGGGAAGCGAGTGTTCCCCAAATACCAGGAAAAGCAACATGAGCCATCACAAATATTTAAATTGGTTATGTAAAATATAAAAATAAAACTCGGCATTCATCCAGGATCTTGAAAGAGCAAATGCAAAACAGTCGCTTTCCCCTCTCCCTCACCCGCCTTCAGAGAAAAAAGGAAAAGCATTTGCATTGCTTGCCATGGCTGAGGTATCCAAGCGGCTTTTAAACGTTAGGCATCCACAGCTCTGGAGTATGTTCCAGGGCATTTGGGCAGGGCTAGGCAGGGAAGCAAAAGAAACAGGGGCACTGGAATTATATCCTGTTACATAATGCGCGGCGCGTCAGAGGCTACAGAAGTTCCATAAATTACACAACGTTTTTCCAATAGCCACCCACTGCCCTTTTCCGACTAAGCACTCCACATCCCACAAGTTTATACTTCTCCATCCCAGGGGAATCCCACTCACTCACGAGTCTGGTCCAAATGAAATGGGCTTCCCACCCTTTTTATTTTCCTGACTCAGTGCCTGCACCTTTATCAGCCTTCCTCTGTCAGTCGCATGTGGATTTTAAAGAGACAGGCATCAACTCTGGCCAAAGGCTTGGAGGTAACTAGCCTAGACAGTGCTGTTCAAAGAGAAGGCAGTCGAAGCAACGGGAATCACAGAGGAGACATTCACTGAATCTGAAAGGGGAGTTCAAGCTCAGTTTAACGACTGACACGCCAACTTCTCAATTCCACTCCAAACCTTAGGCTGCATCAAGTGTTAATGTTACATTTGGCTGGTCCTCCTGGAGAAAGATCCCTTTTTGTGATCCAGTGAGGCAATTCCTACATGACGAGGAAAGTCAGAGTGATGCTTACATCTTCAGAAGCTGCATTCATTCCGGCAGAATGACAAGCGTGGAATTTCATGGGTGACAAAAGCCATGTAACCAACTTTCCATTTATCAGGCTGCCATGTTCCAAGACGTGAAATTAGGTTTCCTTCAGTGGCATTTTCCCAAAAGGATAATTCAGAACACTGTCCAATGACCTACTAAACATGGCTCGTAATGGACTAGTTTACCACAGCTGGAAAGCACCTGTTTTCACTCAGTTTAAAAACCATTCCTTTTAAGGAGGGGGGGAAACACATGTAAACCTTTATAGCCTTGTAATGTTTTGCTCGGATCAGTTGGATATTTCTTCATGAAAGGCAGCATGGAAGTGTTACATTTACTCAGTGTTCCTCATATGCTACGAAAATGAGAGATAAACTCAAAGACAAGAAGTTGTGCATCTACGACATCTGCAAACATTGCCCTTCGAACAGAGTTCAAGCCTATTAGAAAGGAGATATATATATATATATATATATATATATATGGAAATAGTTTTAAAAGCCAAGTTTCTAGCCCCTATGTGCTACAGTAGGATTAAATGTGGGCCGGGTCAGATGATGCTCCCCCAATTCAACCCATTGTGTGCAAAAGAGAACATGCATGGATCTATTACCCCACAGTTCTATACAGGGCCAGAATATAGCTTAAAGGCATAGCTGAAAAATACAGGTGTTTTCCTACTTTTTACCCAGAGAACTGACTGTGCAGTTTCAGCCTACACACACCAACCCTGTGCGCCAAAAAGGTGGAGAACAGCAGCAACATTCATGATCCCTTCCACTGTGTCACAATTTGCAGGAATTCCAAACCACCAAGGAGTAATGAAGGCTTGAGCAAGGGCAGGTCTGAAATTCTTGGCTGCCTAGGTAAGGGTCAGCACCTGGGAGGGAGGTCAAAGTGTGGGTTCAGGACCATGGATAGTGCCCCTGCAGATGAGGCCAAACATCCACATTGTCTCAGTGAGGGCCTGGAGCGATGGGCTGAATTTTATAGACAAGCTGGGAAGAGAATGACTGGAGGCCCCATCTCCTGCCTAGTGAAAGGGTTGGTGCCTTCCCCTCCACAACCATTGACTCATTCCAGGTAATGAAGTTTCCAGCTGTGGGAATCCCTCCCCAGGGCTCTCTAGAGCACTCAATATGTCTGCGGAGCAACCAGCAGAGTCTGACAGCAGATGTGTCTGCTTGGGGGACAGGGGAAGCAGACTCCAGTGCCTGTGGCCCCACACAGGATATATCAGGGAGTGGACCCAAGTCCTCCAGTTGCCAGAGGACACTGTCTTTGATGAGCCATTTACTCAGTAGTGGCATAAAGGTAAAGGGGACCCTGACCATTAGGTCCAGTCGCGGATGACCCTGGGGTTGCAGCGCTCATCTCGCTTTATTGGCCGAGGGAGCCGGCGTACGGCTTCCAGGTCATGTGGCCAGCATGCCTAAGCTGCTTCTGGCGAACCAGAGCAGCGCACGGAAACGCCGTTTACCTTTCCGCCAGAGTGGTACCTATTTATCTACTTGCACTTTGACGTGCTTTCGAACTGCTACGTTGGCAGCAGCAGGGACCGAGCAATGGGAGCTCACCCCATTGTGGGGATTCGAACCACCGACCTTCTGATCAGCAAGCCCTAGGCTCTGTGGTTTAACTCACAGCGCCACCCGTGTCCTTCAGTAGTGGCATATCAACTGCCAGATGCTCTCCCCACTGCAGGGGTGCTCTTGACTGGTGTATATGCATAATGTGAAGGCCTTATTTCCCCCAGGTCTTTCACTCTATGCTATGCAATTGCTGTGAAGTTTCGGGTCCTTTTCGTTCAGGCACCTGAGGCCCAAACGTTGTTGCTGGACTCCAACTCCCATGATCCCTGACCTTGCTAGCTGATGCTGGTGAGAGCTGGAGTCTAACATGGGATGGGTTCCTCATCCTCATTTAAGGTTTTATTATGGGTGCTGCCCTCTCCCCACTCTCCTTTTTCGGCATGGTTTCTACTGGGACAGTGGGACAAAAGAAATAAAAGCAGCCCTAACCTGGAGTTCACCTGCTCATTGTCCAAAACAAACCACAAGCGTAAAATGCACAGTTCCCTATAGACTTGGCAGACTGCTAAGAAGTCACTGCTTGAAATACTACCAGTGACCACATCCTTTCACGAACCAATTGTTTTCTATTTAATAATAGAAAAGTAAACCTTTTTTTCCCTGCGGGAGGTGCCCCTAGCATTTCCTGCTTATATGCTCTGCTCACTCTCTCAAACATACACAGGAAAAAAAGAAAAATATCATTAAAGCCATTTTGGACAGGAAAGGCAGGCTGTTTGCATGTGTGCACTGGTGCCTGGGATCACCAGACCCCGTTGTATTCTCACACTATTATAAACAGGAAAACCACTAAAACCAAGCTGCAGAGAGAAGCCACCCTACATATGTTTAACAGTCTCTCTCAACTCTGGTATTTTTATTTTTTCCACAGAGATTGAAGAATAAGGGAGTGGAACATTCATTTCAGCAATCAAAGTCAAGAATAAAGTAGTCAGGTAGTAACACAGAAAAGGTGACAGTGCTTTTCTAAAATAGCCTGCGTTTGCTTCTTTGGCTACTTATCATGATAATTATAAAGATGACATGAATGAATATGATATTGGCAACCATGAGACAACTGCGATATTTAGCCAGACCAGTGCACTTCAAACATTTTAACTTCAGGGAAACATTAACTCAGCAAGAGTCTGTTGCGGGTCTGCACATTGTAATGTATGCTCTTATTTTGCAGGGCACAGGCCAGGCTCATGGGGGCAGACCCCTGGCCAATGTGAACTAATAGGGGGACCCAGAATACATCATTTAGTCAAGGAATACTCAGAAATGGAAGGCATGGAGTTTTTTTCTGCAATTGCTGATCTTTTCAGTGAGGAGCAATGACTCTCTTGATGAACCACAAAGCTCCTCACAGACACAGTCTAAAAGCCACTGAGAGAGAGACTGAATTTTTCCTTTGGCCACCAGTCAATGCAACATACCCTACTGGGGCTTCTTCTCCCCCCCCCCACAGTCCCCCACAGTTTTGGGATTGTCTGGAGAAGCCCCAGAACAGTGTGCAGGGGAAAGGAGATGAAAAACTGTTCCATCTGGCAAGCACTGATGAAACTATCACAACAGCACAACGTTCAGTTTATCCCCTAGAGTAATGTCTCTCAAACTTGGGTCTCTGGCACTTGTTGGACTACAACTCCCATCATCCCTGACCACTGGTCCCGCTCCCTAGGGATGATGGAAATTGTAGTCCAACAACAACAAACCCAAGTTTGAGAAACACTGCCCTAGTTTCAGGTGGTGAGGCTGTCATTGAGGCTTTAAAGCCGGTTGATTCTTTCTGAGTTGAATACTGGGTTTAATCATTGAATCAAGAAAGCCCATTCTGTTGTAAAGCGAGTGGGTAGGTGGGCATATCAAAACTGACAAGGAATGATACGGACCGAGATGCAGCCTCTGCTTTAAAAAGACTCATATTGTTTTGAATCTGCTTTTATAACTCTATTTTGTTGTCCCAAGAAATGGGATTGCATTGGCTTGAAGAGAACATAATTGACACTTAAAAGCTAATCCTGTGGTCTCTGCCTTATAACTGGCACTGGGCCTCCAGACACAGGCCAGCTTGCCTGTCGGACAAAAATTTGCCAAATAAAGGAAGTTTATATCCTTCAGGATAGACACACACGCACACAGTCTGTTCATCATGTATTGGGAGTGACTCTGAGATGCCAGAATACTTTTGCAGATGAAAAAGAAAATATCTGGACTGGCTCAAAACAAACATAACTTGATGTTCTTGATGTTTGTTTTACCCCAAAAGACCCATGTGTTTTTCTTTCAAAACAAGCAAGTCGTAATCAAGTTATATCAAACTTTCTACTCAGAAGACTATTACATCTATTTTAGTTTGTTTTCATTATTTATTGCTGTGCTTTATAAGATGGTGGTAAGTCATTTTGAGAAGAAAGGAGGGATTAACGTTTTCTAAATAAACATGCCTCCATAAATACCTCCCTAAAACAGCACCAATGCAACATGTCTGCTACACATTGGCTAGTTTTGCTTGTAAATTCCAACACAGACAATTCTTCTTCAATAACCACCACCTAGCTAACCCTAGAAGGCTGGGGGTGGGGTGGGAGAGAGAGAAATATTCATATAAATCTCTCTCTCATGTCTTCCTACCATACATGTATGCATTGTTTTTGGCAAAGCTTCAATCCCACAAGCATTACAAGATATAGGCAGAAACGACTGCCCACAATGAGGAGAACCACATACGACGATTATTGCCAAACCTGTAATTTACATTATATGCTATGAATGGCCTAAAGAAAGGAAAATGTTTCTTTTCAAACATAGTAGGTAAGGTACTATTATGGAAGCAACCACAGGACCACAGACCAATGGGTACACTTCCAGCAAGGTGAATTCCTAAATCAATATTGGCTTGTTTGGGGAGAAAACAGTATGTTCTCGTGTTTTAGACCTGTATGTAATTTTATTCTTCTTCTTCTTCACTCATAGTTTTCTTTGTAAAACTTTTAAATATAAATGTGGAGGGTCAGTCTTTGGAGTATTTAGCATTCAACACATCAACTTTATTAAATACATTGAAAAAATGAACACAGGCTGCAGGATGAACTTGATAAATCCTACTCTATATACGGACCATGCTTGAATGTTGAGCCACTTATTAAGTATCGAGGCCAGGAAATAAAAATGCACACTCAAAGGTGCCATATTAATGTTGTAAAGCCCAATCCTAAACCTCCCACTATTCATAAAAATAACTTTACTACACTGTTATGCTATGAGGCAATCACCATGAAATCTCCACCAGAGTTACAAGTTCTAAACTTCTCGAGCCAAGTCATAAATTTGCAAGGAAATAACTTAGAATCGCCTCCAAAAACTAGAAAGACTGACAGGAGTGCTGACTCCCTCCCCCCCCCCCATGACACTCTAATTTCTGCCGTTTAGTATTTTACAAAGATTTCAGAAAGACGGGAATGTCATTGGTTCTCTTAAGGAACACTGAAAGTCACAGAAACATGGAATCATAGAAATGTAGCGTTGGAAGGGATCCCAACCTCCTGCATTGCAGGAATCTCACCTAAAGCATCCATGGCAGATGGCCATCCAACCTCTCTCATGGATGCTTTAGTCTCAGAGGTTATATAAGACTGTTTGTCTAAGAACAACCATTTAGTACCCCTTCAGGTACTGCTAAACTACAACTGCCATTATCCCTGATCATTGGCAATGCTGGTTGGAGCTAATGGAAATTTTAGTCCAATAACCACCTGCGAGGCACCATGTTTGCTCCCCCTGCATAGTCTATAGATATATAAGGGAGGGAGGGAGAAAAACCTTACAACTGGGCCTAGTCAACCCAAATTCAGTGAGCTCTAAAGGAGTACAGTCATACCTCGGGTTACAGACGCTTCAGGTTGCGTTTTTTCGGGTTACGGACCACCGAAACCTGGAAGTACCAGAACGGGTTACTTCTGGGTTTTGGCAGTCGCGCATGCGCAGAAGAACTAAATTACGCTTTGCGCATGCACAGACACGCTGAATTGCAACCCGCGCGTGCGCAGACGCGCTGCTGCGGGTTGCGAACGTGCATCCCACACGGGTCACGTTCACAACCCAAGCGTCCACTGTAATTTGGCTCGCAAGAGAATGGGGCAAGTAAGCTGAGAAACATTTGTGTTATATAGCACAAAAAGTGATCTATCTAGAAATTTGTGAGCCAATTCACAAAAACAAATGGCACATTTAAAAAAATGGAGCCAAGACAAGTTTGGCTCATGGGGAAGCCAATATTGTTCCCTCACATGTCCCGTTCAAAAATCAACATGTTCTGCCACCAGATGGGTGGTATTCACCGATGTTTTACTCAGAGTAAAATGGGACAATATTTACCATGAAGACAAGCTAAAGAGACTGAAGAAACGCCTAACCTAAGCAGCCCAAAATCTATGTAGTTAAGATGTCATTCTCCATTTGTGTAAATTCCAAGGTTCTCATGTTTATGCAATTTGCACAAATTAAAATATTCTAACACAGAAAAACAGCTTCCCCCCCCCTTTTTCTGAAACACTGATAGAGGGAAGGAGTCCAGCTTCACACTCTCTAACTGCACAGTCATTCTTGGCTAGCCGGCATCCAGGGGGAGAGATGAACTCTTCACACCCGAGTGAGGAGATGGAAAATGCTGCGTTTGTTTAGTTAACAGTTTTACAGCCACCCAGCCTCATCTAGGAGGGACATTCGGTACAATGGACTCCCAGCACGTTCTTCACACAGATCCGGATAGCAAAGATGTACACTATTCACCAAAATAGCACATTTGTCTAAATAAATCTCAAAAAAGAAGAAGAAAGGAAGATCACCCCTCTCCATTTTTGAAGCAGAGCAAAAACATGATGTATTTCTGGGAGAACGAAATAAACAAATTCAAAGGATATAAGCCTTAGCCCCAAATCACCGGGCTGATCCTTGCTACAGTCGTCATTTTTGGCAAAGCAGCTCCGGGTCTTTGGTCTTACATACTGCATTTGTAAGATTCCAGGGGAAGAATGCAATAGATCAGCTTCCCCCACTCGCCTCTGGGATCTCCATGATCTGAAACACTGCAATAGTCTTAGTATTGGTGACTGTGCATGAATGCACAAATGGACACCAGAACGCTGGTAACTTTAAACCCTCCCCACCTCCCTTTCTGCAAATCTGCCAAGAATTGTTTGCTAAAAGAACTGCTCACCAAAATCGCAATATCATCAGCTCAGCTCTGTCAATGCTGAATGTCTAAATGCAGAAGTGCAATTCTAAGAGAAGCACACATCCATAAAAGTGTACTTTATTTAGTGCCACTAAGTGATAATGAATGCATTTACATGCAGCTAAGATTTGGTAGAAACTGGCAGCCAGATTAAATATATATGAATTTACAGCTCCAGTTAGGGAGCACTGAAGTCTTCATGAGCATTATATCCAGTGCTTTTTTTTCTGGGGGGATGCAGCGGGACACATACCCCTAAACATTTTGGGAATCTAAGTTTTGCCTCATTGAGGGGCAGTATTTCAATATGAGTAGGAAAATGAGAGTACCCCTAAAAAATTTTTTTTCAAGGAAAAAAGCACTGATTATATTATTGCCTGGTTGTCATTTACCTGCCTGGTTTTTTAAATGATTGCATTGAGATCTGTAACCCATCCTGGAATTGCATTTGCAATGAAGCATGGATAAGAAATGTTTTAAATGTAAATAAATATATAAATTCCCAAAGTAAAATGGAAATGGGTGTCTTTTACTCAGAGGTCTTCTAGGAAGTTATTCTAGCAAAGCAAGTAAATTGAAAAACGCTGCCACGCATCATTTTGCAGACTGTTTTTAGTTTCAGTGACAATTTGAATCCCAGCCTCAATGCAGCCCGTGACACTCTTTACCTTGAGGAAACTGATAAGGACATCACAAGCCAACTGGGTCGGAAGAACAGATGCTCGCTAAATTGTAGATCTGTCACTGCCACTAAATACTTTCCCCTCTCTCCCTCACGCGTGCACGCACATAGTTTCCAAATGTGCAATGCCAGCCAAATGGACCTTGCCCTTTACCGGGCATGTAGCCTGCATCCCAATTCCAGCATAACCAAGCCTGGCAGACAGCATGCAAAGCTCCTTACATTTGTATTCCTTGGAGATCAGACTGATTGCCTAACAAAATAATTGCCTTTTAAGTCCAAGCTATTTGCAAAGACTAGTGGCAGAAGGGGGTAAAGGCAAAACGCATCGAGACTGGGAAAGCTACTTGGACTGAACGAAAATGCCCTCCCTCGGTTTACCATCTCATTCACAAGAGATGCATGAGAGGGAAGGGGCAAAATCAATATGAAGGTTCAAGGGCAACTTCTCTCTTGTTCCAACAGCTCTGTCCTCCTTTGTCCATTTAATTCCCCCATTTCTCCCACGCTTTGCGGTGAAAGTTCTAACCAGAGAATTCCAGTTCAGGGCTAACTTTTATGAGGCCACCAAGTATTCTTACTTCTCTGTGAATGGAAGAGACACACAACATTGACACAACGCAAAGTTTATGTTAAATATTATTTCTAGGACCAAATATGTGCCCATTTAACAGGGTCAACTTACAATGACATGGCTATGCTCAGGAATAACCTAGATCAGGGCGGTCCAACTTTTCATAGCAAGTGGGACGCAATAGTACTTTGACATGGAATCCACAGGCTACACAATGCCTTTTCATGAGGGACCCCCCCAAAAGGGCTTCAAAGGCCACATGCAGCCCTCAGGCCATACGTTGGACCTCCCTGACCTAGATGAACCAGACCACTAGAAGCAAACATGGCATGCTGAGGGCTGCCAACTTTTAAACTGATCTCTGTAGCTCTGTCTTTAATATGCAAGCATCAGCCAGGTGCTAAGGCTTATTTTTACGCTATTGCCCATTTCAGCAGATCAAGCTGGCAAAAAAACACACACAAAAGTTTTAATTTTCCTGGTCAGTTTGCAACCCTGCACTTGGAAACAAATCCTTCCTAACAACTTCACCCACAGCAGTCACTGCCAGGTGCCTCAGCAAGTTAATTAGCTGCGTTGTTCTAAAGTGCATTTCCCAAGGTGGTTTTAGATGGTGAGATTTAGTCTTCGTGTTCATCAGTACTGGGATGCAACAGTATGTTCCGGTTGCCTCCTAAGGTTGTCAGCAGCATGCACATTTCCAATTAGAAATTTGGGCAGATTTGCGTGGGGAGAAACGAGTTTAACAAGCCCCAAGCAAGACACATCCGATTCTGCACTCCTGCATTCCTAAGACCAAAAGAAGAATTGGTATGAGAAAGGAGCGGGTGTACCAATCCCTCTTCAAAGAGGAGGCACCCCTACTTGTGAACTGTTTTGGTTTGTGAATGCCACAAGAACATGGTCGGCTTGTTACCATTCCAAGGGTACTTGTCCACCACTTCAGACCACCTATGGCTATTTGCACCATCAGAAGCAGAGCTAAGAAAAGGCAAGAGCTGTGATCATGGCCACTGGGCACATCACCTCCTGGCAAATAGAAGGGGAAGAAATGGAGGCAGTGAAAGATTTTACTTTTTTGGGCTCCATGATCACTGCAGATGGTGACAGCAGTCACAAAATTAAAAGACGCCTGCTTCTTGGGAGGAAAGCAATGACAAACCTAGACAGCATCTTAAAAAGCAGAGACATCACCTTGCCAACAAAGGTCCGTATAGTTAAAGCTATGGTTTTCCCAGTAGTGATGTATGGAAGTGAGAGCTGGACCATAAAGAAGGCTGATCGCCGAAGAATTGATGCTTTTGAATTATGGTGCTGGAGGAGACTCTTGAGAGTCCCATCGACTGCAAGAAGATCAAACCTATCCATTCTGAAGGAAATCAGCCCTGAGTGCTCACTGAAAGGACAGATCCTGAAGCCGAGGCTCCAATACCTCATGAGAAGAGAAAACTCCCTGGAAAAGACCCTGGTGTTGGGAAAGATGGAGGGCACAAGGAGAAGGGGACGACAGAGGACAAGATGGTTGGACAGTGTTTTCGAAGCTACCAGCATGAGTTTGACCAAACTGCGGGAGGGAGTGGAAGACAGGAGTGCCTGGCATGCTCTGGTCCATGGGGTCAAGAAGAGTTGGACATGACTAAACGACTAAAGAACAACAACATGCTGCTGCAGATCCACCTGGGGAATGTTAGGAGGCGACCACAGATGATCAAGCCATTCTAGATGCCTGTCACATGGTGCCAATATTTAGGACTATGTTTGGGTTGAGTTTAGCAGCAACATATATCCATCACCTCAAGTAGGCAGTTAATGTTAAGGCATCATGGGGCTGTTTAAGACATCCTGCCAAACCATAAAGATAAAAGTACCTGGAAGACATAAACGCTGTGTCTGATTTAATTGCAGACTGCGTTAAGCAGAAGCTGTTCCGGGGGCCTGGCTTTTGAGCAGCAACAAGAAATGATTGATAGCAGTTACTAGCTCTGCTGGCTCCCCCTTTGGCTGGACACAAGCTGCATACGTCATCTATAATAAACACAGGGATCAAACGAGAAGTTTATCATCACTACGTTAGCCTTGCGATTGCTAAAGGATGAGAAGGAGGAGGGATATTTATGACTGCACAAAGGAGAGCACCATTTTCCTCTTTCAATCCAGAGTCACCGTGAAACAATTCTGATCCACTCCCAATGGCTTCAGTGCACAATTTTTAGGGTTATGGGTAGAATGTGTCTCAAATACAACACTTAAAATAAAAATATTAAGACCCAGTTCAGCTTTCTCCACTGCTTTCAATTGTTTTCACATTTGGGTTTCACCAGGGCTGAGCAACTTTATCTCACACGCCTGAAGCCAAGCCACAGAAAAATAAGAGTCAAGCCACAGACACACAAACACTGACAGACATGAAGGCTCCTTTGTCCCCAACTTCTGAAACCACAATAATTATTCTGCTCCATTTCCATATATTCTGCTGAATTCATTTCCCCCTAATTTTTAGCACGCCTTGCTAAATACCTTCTAAAAGAAATGCTACTGCAGTGTGTCATGAGGATCTTTTGCTTAACATGATTTGTGCCTAATAGACTGCTAATGGTCAGTTGACAATTCTAGAGCTCACAGAAGAAGGCTTTGAAAAGCCAGAAGATGGTGGCTCCTCCCATCAGCATGAGAAGGCTAGGTGGATATTAATGAAGACAGATCAGAGATGGAGAACTTGCTAGTCCTCCAGCTGTTGCTAGGCTACAACTCCCATCATCACCAATCACTGACTATGCTGATTGGGGCTGATGGGAGCTGTTGTCTAGCATTATCTGAAAGGCCACAAGTTCCAGATCTCTGCCTTAGATCCTTGAGCAGGACTTTGGAGAACACATTGCCATTGTGATGTAGCTAGCAAAAGGAGAAACAAGCCTTTTGTTGCTGGAAATAATGAGGGACGGGCACCCTCCAGGTCAATGTTGTTTGCTTTGCAGGAGAAACTGATGCTGCATTCCAGACTTTCACCATGTCTGGGTGTTTGCCTGCTCCCCCATACTCAACGTAGACATTTGCAAGTAAGCCGATATCACAATAAGCCTCCTGTGCTTTCCCTCCTAAGAAAACAAGCCTAGTAACTGCTGCTCCTAACCGCATGGGGAAGTGGGGGGAAGCACGTGCGTGAAACAATGCAATTGTTGGAAGAAAGCCGAACGCTTTTCAAAATAATTTCCAAATCCCTCTGAAGTTAACTCTCCGGGGCAAGCAGGGAAAGAAAGAAGCAGCTGTTGTATCTTGCTACTGAGCTGGATGCCTTGGAAGGAGGAGAGGTATTAGTGCCAACTTAAAATAATACAATAACTTAGAAAAATGTTTTGTGAGATGATTTTTAAACACTTTGGGCTAACAAGAAGGCTCTAGCGTTTGAAGACAAGAATGCAGAAGGGCAACAGTCTGGTAAGAGGAAGGTTAGCTGCATATATCAAAAAAGGCATTAGTGCTTGGAAAATATACAGTGCCCAGATAAAGACAGGAACCCAAACCGAAAGATACAATTCCTATTGTTTTTAGTGAAATGTACACATAACCATGCCACAACATGGCCCCTGTGCAGAGATAATATTATCTATTCCTTCTCTCTCTCAATGACCAGCAGCGTGCCATGGCTTTTTTTATCTTCAAAAGTTAACAACTGGGCATCAAATGCCACAAGAGCTTCATCAGACATGGCTACCAGGAACATTTGCTGAAATGTGACACATGAAAGAGTCCCGCAACACCTTAAAAACTAACAAGTGTATTGTGGCATGACCGCTTGCAGGCACAGAGTCTGCAGTGGACTCTAATCTGTGCAGCCAAGAGCTTCCATGGTGTAGATATACCTAGGGAAGGCCTCTTGAAGGAGCCCCATTCCTTTTAAGTGGGAGCCCCATCTTACCTGACACATTTGAATCCATATGCTGGGCAAACACATTGCAAGATGCTGTCGAGCAGGGAATCTGGGCAATCCCTGTGTTACTTAACACTTCTGCCCAAAACGCACAAGAACTTTTCCGTGTACCCGCAACCCAGTTTGTTGGATGCACAAGGTAAAGTGTCCCTCAAAGCCAAATGGGCATGAAAAATCATAAACAAATCTGTGTGTGTTGCAGTTAATCCTTTGTCTTTCGCCTGCAACTACCAACAGATGCTGGCCAGAGTCAGAGATTCAAAGGAGGTTCAAAGGAGTGGTGCTAGTTACATGCGCAACTAGCCTAGCACACCAGTACAACTAGCTTGCCCCAATAAACATTTGTGGGATCATGGTTGGAGGTTCAACTATGCAACAGATATCATGCCAAAAGAGCCCAACTGTACTCTCAGAATGAGCGTTCGAAAAGGACAGTCACATATTTATTTGCCCTAGACAGAGCTTTGTGCCAGCACCAGCCCAGGATGAATGGTAGCTGTACCTGACTCTCAACCTGGACATCATGAATTCCAGCAGCTAGTGATGAGGATGCTGGAATCTAAACAGCAGCATGCAGAAGGTACTACTCTGTTGGCTAAGCTCTCAGCATTTATATCAGACCTAGCCAATCCCCAGGCTTCATATTATCCGCCAACTCCAGGGGTTGGTGCTGTATACCCCAATTCTGAAGAGAGTTCTGAGGTCAAAGCTCCTATTGCTGATAGTAGCTCACTAAACCAAACTCTAGGCTCAGATTATAACCTCCGTGCTGAGATGCTCATGTTTTCGGCACCACAAATGTACAGTGTGCAACCTCTTCCCAACAAAGTACCATGTGATCTATCTCAGGAACTGAGAGTCTGTGTCCCCTTTCAGGTGTTGTTGGACTACAGATTCCATCATCCCTGACAACTGGCTATGCTAGCTGGGACTGATGGGAACTGGAGTTAAACATCAGGCTGGCCACGGTTCTCCATTCCTCTATTACATCCAGACACATCTGCTCAAGCAACAGCTATCCCAACAGAAATCCTGTGATCTTCTGTGAATGGCCAAGATTCCGAGCACAAAGGAATCAGAACCATATTTTTTTCTAATTTCCTTTAGTAATAAACAAGTGAATCAACAAAGGCAGGGCTACTACTAAAGAAAAGCAGAATCAGATTATTAAAACAAATGACTCAATTCCTGTTTTCTAAAACTGATCCCTGCTTTTCTCCCAAAAATTGAAATTGATGTTTGATATTCTCCAATAAAAAAAATAAACACACATAGATAAGAGGTGCGTCCCTTTTAATAGACCAAGCAGTGGCACACCCGAATAATAAAAACATTAGGAAATGGAAAGCTCATGATCAAGGGTCTTTCTGGAAATGAAATTCCTGCAGCCACCCTAAAGCAGAAATATTACAAAAGCTCTGTGGCTTGGGAGTGCTGTTGCAGATTGCAAAATCCCATTAACTAGGAAAAGAATTAAGCCAATAAACATTAAAGGATCTTGCATTATAAAATATACATGGCCCATTTAATTTAACAATATCCTGTTTCATCAGAATGTATTAGCACATTGTATATTTAAGAAATGAAACATGGTGTATTTTGAAACTGCAATACATTTGTAATATTGCTCACTCATCTCTAACATCTGGCTTTAGCTGGAAGCTGAGAAAACAGAGTTTTTACTGCGGAAACTGTGGAGAAGCAATGGGAAAACTCGATGGAGTGTTTGTTTGCTAAGACAGTTAGTGGTAGTGGAATACCGCTTGAAACTTTTGTCCCAGTGATAACTCAATTGCATGAGGAACTGTCCAGCAGATGCTAACAGAACAACACTGGTGGCAAATGTTAACTTAAGAAAGATAGTGATAGGCTTCAACATATATATATATATAGTTTCTAAGAGCCTAAAATCTACTAGTTCAATTTCCTATTGCCCTGATCAGCAACTAATTTTTCCATTCCGTCAGGGTACAGGGAACAGAGAAAGAAGCATCAGCTCTCTTGAGCAATAAGCTGTACTTAGCACTTATCTCCCTGAATGTATCCACTTCAGCTGGTTGCTATAAGATTTTAAATTTCCCCCCTCCTCTCTTCCCCATACCTTTTCCTTTTGTGCCATGTCTCTTGGATTTTAAGCCTGAGGGTATTGTTTCTAAACCCTACTCCAGAAGCATTTCTTTCTTAAGAGAGGGGGTAAAATGCTTCAAGGAAATGAGAACATTTTGGCAGGGGCCTTTTCACACTAAGCCAGGACTGGCTACTGATAACATTAACTCCACTTATTGGCTGACTCCCATGCAAGCCAAAGCACACAAGCCAGCTTTTCAACCCCTTCTCCTCAGCGTAAACAGTCTTACCAAAACAGGAAGCTATCTCCCCAAAGAGTAAAGTGGCCTAGGCCTGAAAAATTCAGTGAATGACCAGAAGCTCATTCGCTGCCCTTTCGGCCCAGTCTGTTGTTTTAAGAGCACAATCCGCATAATCTTTTCCATTATGATCTACCCTGTTGGCTGTATGTGGTCCAAATGCATATTTTTAGAAAGGGAAAGTAAGGTACGTATATTAGAAGAAGTCACAGCAGAAATAAATAAAAGGCTATTTTTAAAAGAAGGCTGTTTCATGTTGACCGTGTTACAACAAAGAGATGAGGTTTTGGAACACATGTAAAATTATGAAGGCAATCTCTTACAACACGTTACAGGACACCGAACTGTTTGTGGCAGTTAATTGAGCAATGTTTCTCTCCCTGACCTCTTTACCATATATATCTCCTAAGTAATCATGACCCCTTCACCCAGCCTTCTTCTGTTTTCAAGGCTCTTCCATATTTCAAACATTAAACAGTCAATACTGCTTCCTCCCACTGGAACACAGGCTGTCCAGGACCTTCGTTCCTATCACTTCCTATCCTTCACTGTACAAGCAAATGAACATTCCTGCAATTTGTAGAGCTAGGAAATTAAAATCAGCACTCTGAATGGCCAGGGTGGGGAACCTGTGGACCGTTAGATGTACCTGGACTACAATTCCCATCACTCCTGGCCATTGTTCATGCTGGCTAGGGCTGATGGGGGTTGGAGTCCCACAATATCTAGAAAGCTGAACTCCTGCTGTACAGCTTCCCATCTCTCTCGCTTCTCCAAAATAACATTGAATGTTGCCCTTTTTGCCTTCAATTATCAAAGCAGCTGCAATTCCCAACAGACTTCAGCAGGCAATTGTTCATCTCCTTGAAGCATATCACACTCAAAATAATTATCTAGGGAGAAATGGTCATGGTACAAAAAGGTGGGGGTTGTTTTTTGAGGGACATGCTCTTCCTATTGAGAGTTTTCCTAACAAGGAAATACGTCTACAACAAGAACAAGCAGGAAATACGTTTTGTTAAGACGTTTAGATGAACTGACCTACAGTCCAGGAATGCTTTAGATCAAAGCAAACTCCACTGATGCACATAGTAGCTGAGCAAGGAACTATAATTGAAAACAATATTGTTGCAGTTACACAACACCCCGATCTGCAAGCAGTGCAAAATTCCACAGGTTCCAAGCGCTTACTCAGAGTTTGTGTTTCCTTTGGGAATGAGGCAAGTGGAGATTGTGCTGTCTTCGCGATGTACAGTTTAGTTACACGTATATACAACCTGAGCCTACGATGGAGGGCTTCAGAGCATCAACAACCCAAAAAGGTCTTGTTTCTCCCATAGCCACAGACTTGGATTCAAAGGGAAATCAAACGTTGCTCTGACTCTCCAGCTCACCATCATTGCAAACTCTGCCTTCAACTCTGGCTTTGAGGGAGGCGGCTCCAGCCCTTTGCTGTCTCCCACCGAGCTCCTTAATCCCCCAGGAAACTAGCTTGGCTAGGCTAGGAATTATAAGGCTTGATTAGCTTTTAACACTTGCTGGATCCGGGGATTAGAGGGATCTGGCACACGGCTTAATGCCCCTCCTCAAACTTGTAACAATACCAAAGAGGAATACCAAGTCATGCATATTTGCATGCCTGCTTAAAGTTTTCTGGAACAGTAATGTTCCGTATGCAAAGAAGCTTATTAGGACAGACGTGGGTGGTCTCTAACAAAATCATGGGGGGAAAGCTGATAAGTGAGTGGATGGATTCTCCTCTAGGGACAAGAGCAGCTTCCTGACAGAATTAGCCGTTTTGCAATGTCATCATCAACTCCTTACTGGAGTCAAACAATTGTGCGTTGGAGTCTTATTACAAATAAAGCTAAGCAAATTAAAGCCAGTGTACCTGAGAAAGGAAAGCGGCAAGAATAACCAAGAGACAAGTATCTATTTACAGACGTGGGAAAAGGGACTATTTCATAGTCTTTTGAGATAATGCATCTGCTATACGGAAATGAACCAATTGTTACTTGGTTGTTGCAGGAAACCCAGACGTTTTTTTCTTCTGCTAATTCTACATTTTCAGGGGAGATCTGGACGTCTTTCCTCAGGGTGGAGCATCAGCTGGAGACACTCTTTCTTTCCAACTTTTGTTGTATGCATTCAATAACCGTATATAAAATGCCCCAAGTCTTTCCATTAAAAAAGAGGCCCTTTTACAACGCAGTCAATCCTACTTGGAAGTGTATCCAGCAAGTTTAGTAGGGTTTACTCCCAGGTAACCGGAAACATTTTAGTGATGAGGGCCAAGGACATTTTGCTGCCTGCATTAACTCTCCCCCTCACATATTCCATGCTGACCAGGGTTGAATCTTATTTCCAATACTGGTGGCATTGACAGACTCCTTCATTGCAGGCTAGCTTAGGAGTGGTGGGGCAAGCTTTGTGTCATAAACAGTTCTGCCCTCCATTGCTTTTCTGCCATTCCCCAATGGCAGGGCCGGCCCTGGTTAACTGAATTACCACATGCAAACTAATTTGATCCAACAACTGCAAAGACAAGAAGGTTCAACTGATAAATAATATAGGGGAAACGGACTGACCTTCACATAGGCTAGGTATTGTTTGCACTTCTGCTGCATATAGGACAGCTGGAACTGCTCTGTGATCTGGCCCACTGCTTCTCCGGAAGAAACAAAGTAAACCCTGATGGGATGGCCCTTTTCCTTCTTTGCCACATCTGCCGTCAGGTTACAGTTCAATCCTAAAAAAGAAAAATGGAAAAGCAATAAAATACCAACGAAAGAATGGCAAGAAAAACTTACAGAATATGCCGAAATGGCAAAACTAACTGACAGACAACGAAATAAGGACACAAAAAAATCCTTTAAAGACGATTGGGAACCATTTTCGGCTGATCTACAGAAACAATGCAAAGAATTGGACTCTTTAGTAGGTTCTGAGTAAACATTTACAAATAACGAAATAAATTATAAGATTAAATATAAAAAAATGAATGGAAAGCAAATAAGCAGGATTTGATAATGTGTGAAAACAAACTAGAAAAGGAGGTTGAGGGAAGTCCAGGTGGGGGAGGGAAGGGAAGGGACAATTTGGGATTAGTGAATTATGATATATGTTATAATGTAATTGGGGGGAATGGAAAATGTAATAAAAAATATTTTAAAAGAAAAAAAGGAAAATTAACATGAGGGCAGCCTTTACATATCCAGAGGTATATGTCTTTTGGTTTGTTTTAGGATTGCACCACGCTGACCTCTGCCATTCAGCAACAAGTCCTTAACTGCAACAACACTGGGTGGCTTTTAAAGACAATTGAACGGATTCCATGGAGGATAAGACTAGCAATACTACCAGACATGATGGCCATGCTCTGTCTCTGGGGTCAGGGGCAGGAATGCTTCTGAACACCACTTGCTGGAAACCACAGTAGAGAAGAGGGCTCTTGCCCTCGAGGCCTGCTTGCAGGTTCTCCACAGGCATTAGGTTGGCCTCTGTGAGAACAGGATGCTGGGCGCTGATAAGCCATTGGTCTAATCCGGCAGGCTCTTACAGGTTCTTAACAAGTGCATGTTCAAATAAAGACAAAAAGGCTCCAGAGCATTGGGGACAGACTAGTGCCCTGCAGAAGCCCATAGAACAGATGACAGGGAATCAAAGAACACTCCCATAATGTTACTCTCTGGGCAACTGGGCAAATACGAATGCAGCCATTGAAGTAAAGTGCCTTCAATACCCATCACACAGTCAGACTAGGACAGGCATAGGCAAACTCGGCCCTCCTGATGTTTTGGGACTACAATTCCCATCATCCCTGACCACTGGTCCTGCTAGCTAAGGATGGTAGGAGTTGTAGTCCAAAAAGAGCTGGAGACTCAAGTTTGGAAAACACTGCTTGAGGGCAAGCTTATGCTACTTGTGACCCAATGACTTAAATGCAACCCACCAGCCTGCGTAAGCAACAGTGCCATAAATCTGATTTTGTAGCCCACTTAAGGATACAAAAGTATGTCAAGCACTCAGCATTCTGCAATACTTGGCAGAGGGCTACATTCAAGTTGCTGGATCTCAAATTCTGCCAGCCTGCTCTAGTGAAAGGTCTGTTAAAGGGAAGAAGTGCATCTTTTAACTTTGGTAAACTACCGTGGGTTAACAGTATAGTTTCGACACAACCAGTTCCCTCGAATTTCAACACTAGTTACTCATAATTTTGCTAACCGGTACCCTAAACGTTTACAATCAGGTCTGTCATCAAAGGTTAGCACAGTAAGTCATCTGCCAAGGTCGCCTTGCTCAAGTGATAAGCTAAAGTTAACACCATTATTGCATAGTGTTCATTAACATCCTTGAGCCCCGCTCCAATAGGAAACTTCCTCTGCTGCAAACCAGCATTCCCTGCATTTATGATAACTGCACTTAACAGTGTATAATCTGGCACTTTGGTGGCACATCCCATCAAGATAAGAACGTTGATGTAAAAATGGAAAGTACAGTTGCTGCAGATTACTAAGAACCACACAACCAAATTGCATATTGTGCACGTGACAGTAAAAAACGACTCTTGTGCCTTTTAAATGGCTTGTTACATATTTTGGCTGTATATCAGATTATTTAGAGGCATGAGATTTAAGTGTGCCACACATCTGGTTTGTTTCCAATCAAAGCCAAGTATAAAAAAATATTCTATCAAGAGGAAAACTGAAGCAGCTATTAAGAGACCAAGATCAAGGATTGCAGAAATAATCTTCAACTCAGCTGAGACCCTTTAGACCTAGAAGCAGCCAGTAGAGAAGGCCTTCTGAGCATGGAAGTAACTGAAGCTTGGAAAGAGGGAGAGGCGTGAGGAGGTGGGAAGGTCGCTGCGGTGCAAATGCATGGTTGAGAGTGCCAGAATGTGTGGAGGTAACGCTCCGCTTTGTGAAGGCAAACCTTGCACCAGACATGCAACAGTATGTCCAGAAGCGTTACACCTGCTTTCCCTGACCTTCTTGGCTAGAAAACAGGGTTTTCCCCCTGACCTTTTGTCCTCTCACAATTTGTTTGCTAGACATAACGCTTGGATGGAGCATGACCGGGGACACAGACGTAATCAAGTATCGGGGAAAAATTTCAGGGAAATAATAATAATAATAATAATAATAATTTATTATTTATACCCCGCCCATATGGCTGGGTTTCCCCAGCCACTCTGGGCGGCTTCCAACAAAACACTAAAATACAATAACCTATTCAACATTAAAAGCTTCCCTAAACAGGGCTGCCTTCAGATGGTAGTTATTTTTCTCTTTGACATCTGGTGGGAGGGCGTTCCACAGGGCGGGTGCCACTACCGAGAAGGCCCTCTACCTGGTTCCCTGTAACTTGGTTTCTCACAGCGAGGGATCCATCAGAAGGCCCTCGGTGCTGGACCTCAGTGTCTGGGCAGAACGATGGAGGTGGAGACGCTCCTTCAAGTATACTGGACTGAGGCCGTTTAGGGCTTTAAAGGTCAGCACCAACACTGAATTATGCTTGGAAACGTACTGGGAGCCACCTTTCAAGACCGGTGTTATGTGGTGTTATGTGGTCTCGGCAGCTGCTCCCAGTCACCAGTCTAGCTGCCGCATTCTGGATTAGTTGTAGTTTCCGGGTCACCTTCAAAGGTAGCCCCACGTAGAGCGCACTGCAGTAGTCCAAGCGAGAGATAACCAGAGCATGCACCACTCTGGCGAAACACCTGCTGATGCGTGTATTTGCTAATGCTGGAAATGTGCTTCGATGGAAATACGTTAAGTTCAGGGTGGTTTCACTACTGTTTCCAATTGTTGACTTCTGCTAATAAAAGGAGCCTCAGCAGAGCTAGTCGGCAGCTTGCTTGGAGCGTGCTTGCCAGCGTGCTTCTGCACAGCCCACCTGCATTCAACCTCCTGTCGTCTCCGTTACTCCTACAAGAATGGCTCTACAAGGGGTGCCCACAGCAACCCCCACACCCTGCCTCTTCTTCCTCCCGGTAAGCTGCAGTGACACCCATGCCAGGAAGCCAGGTAAACACCACTCCCCCTGATAGCTGCTCCTGTTTCGACCAGGGATGACTTCCGAATGTTGCTGAACTCAAGCTCCCATCATCCCTGCCAGGGGCTGATGGGAACTGGTGTTCAAGCACATCTGAAGGCTCACATGATCCCCATCCCTGCTTGAAGAACTAGTGCCTGAGATTGCTTCTTTCCTCCTCCATCCCCATCCCTTTCTCATTGTGTGTCACGTATTTTAGGGAAGGGGCCGTTTGACTACTGATCATTGAAAACCGATAGCCTTTTTCAACTGAGGCGTGATGTAAAAATTCTTCAAATATATAAACCATCCAGTCTGCAGGGGGAGCGTCTATACACCAAACGTCTCACTGAGTTGTGGCAACAGCCAGCCGACGGAGCAATTTAAAGCGCCTTGCACATCATAGTCGCATTGAGCACACTGACTCTCAGACGTAACAGAAAACTGTCCATGAGCAATCTACATCCAGCTGTGACCGTGCCACCTCTCGGCAACAGCTGACATTTTACAATCTCGAGTAGTATATTTCACATCTTTCTCCACTTTGCCTTTTGGCAGACACAACCAATGATGTCAGAAGTGGAAAACTGAAACAGCAAGCCTAACTTTTTTAAAAAAACAAAAAAACCCAGCTTGCAGATGTCACTAGATTGGTAGTTAGCAGCTGACTCAGATCACCCCTTTTGTGTGCTGCTCTCTGAGGGGCTTGTGTCTAAGTGAGTTTCAGCTCATAAATAGCTCTTTTTCAGAATGGTAAAAATAGAGTCGCTTCATCCAATGCTGTAAGCAGCAGTCTTTTAGAGATTGCTGTTAACCCAAGCAGCAGAACATGCGAGCAACAGACACATGCAAGCTCACCTGATCTTCTTGTTTAGAGACTAAAATTCAGGCATAACACTGCTTGCCTTTTCTGTGTTGGCCACCCCGTCCTGGCTGTAAAATACCCTCTCTTCTGAGGTACAACTGGTGCCAACACTGCTTATTTCTGGTATCAACTGAAGATACACCTCTCTGCTCAGGCCTTCTCAGAGGGCTGATACAGTTGAGGCCAACCGCAAATTAACCAAGTGTTTATCTGCTGTGCTATTAAATGTATGTGGTTTTCATTGTAGTTTTGAAATGTTTGCTTAATGCGCTGCATCATTTCATTGTTTATTGTGTTTCATAGTCTAACCTGCTCTGAGATCATTAATTGCCACTTTCTGCTTGGCTTCTCAAGCAACACTTTAATATGGAATATGGGGGCCGGCCAGAGACTGAACCAAAGCGCCTTGAAGTGCAGGGGTGCAGGAGAAGGTGGAACTTCTAGGGTGGGGGGAGAAGGATGTAGCAACAGCACACACATAGTTCCACGTATTGCTGCTGCAACCAACTTTGTTTTAGTTTTGAGCTGCTTTCATTCATGTTCATTATAAACAGCCATGAGAACTGTCAGGGCTGAAAGACCATCTACAATTTCGATTCACAGCACATAAACAGGAAGATTCCAATTGCCATCGTATCAGCTGTCTGTGGGAAGAACTGTGCAATGGAAGACAAGGGGTGTACTTTTAGGGTAGGGTTGCTCTCCAAGACAGCCAGAATCTGCAAAGACAGAACTACGTAACTATTCTAGTAGAACTAGTACATCAGCTTGCTTTCCCTCTCCTCCCTTCCAATCCCTTTTTCTTCCTGAATTATACTATTTTATTTTATTTTTACTTTTTCATTCCCCTGCATGCAAAGACAAGCTCCGGCAGACTGAGCAGACGAGGCCAATAGCTGGTCCAATGATCAAGATGGTGGTTTCCATGTAGAGGGAAGTGAGGGGTAGATGGGGCTCATCAACCTGGGAAGGTAGCCCATCTAAGAGAAGGAAAACTCTGATCCTAAATCTCCGTTTTCTTGCAGGATATCTTCAGGAGAAGAAAAGGGTAAGGAGTGAACCCTACACAAATCAGGAGTGAGATCCGTAAGGATGTTGGATGGCACCTTGTACGCTTCCTTGGTCCACATCAGTGAGGCTGAGAGGTGGGCTCTTGTTTTCTGGACAGCCCAGGACCTCCATACAGGAAGGTCACTTTGGTGCTGCTAAAACAGCAGTTTGACTTCACCCCCGGAAGCGCACTCCATTGTCTCTTGAGACAGACGGATGCTAACAATGTATTTCTTTCATGTTTTAAGCCATCTTGAGCATGGTTTGGACTATGGAAAGGTGGCACACAAATGAAAATATGTTCGTGTGGCTCAGGGATGCAGCTGGTGATGTGGAGCATCAAGAATAATCACATGGGCAATATGACTTTTCTATACTTCAAGCTCAGCTGCCCTGTCATATTGGTAAAATGGATGTCAAACAAGTACAGTGGACCCTCCGGATATGAACTTAATTTGTCCCGGGGATCCGTACTTACCCTGAAAAGTCGGTATCCGAAGCTGCCGCTTCTGCGCATGCGTGCATGGCGAAACCCAGAAATATACACTTCCGGGTTTGCTGCATTCAAAACGCGAAATTACATTACCCGAAGGTAACGTAACCCAAGGTACCACTGTACCTAGACTTTATTGAAAAGCTTGGCTTAAGATATGACTAAACTTTTACGTTACGCTGGCAGGTGAAGATCAGATCAGTTCAAACCAGAATCTGTGAAGAATGAGTTCCTCAAGCATCCCCACATTCATTCAGCCTCACTGATATCTATATCTAATTTTAGCCCACCTGTTATACAGAGCCGGCAGTGCTAGAAAGTCACTGTATCTGGTTCTCTCTGAAAGAGAAGTCAATAGGACACACTGCATAGCAACATGCTATTGTTTGCCTGACTGCTTGTTAATGTACGCCCATCTCAGCTATAAATAGACTGGCTAAGATTTTAGCCTTCAACATGTTCCCATAAAACACATGGAATTTGTACCGTAATTCACAAAATATGCTGCAGAACTAAACAGATACAAGCAACCACTAAAACATTCAAGATACTTGCAGCACTATAAAAAAACAACTTTTAAATAGAAAGATCTATGTTTAAACTAACCAGTTAAGAGGAAGATATGCCATTTTCACACAACCTTAAAGGAAGATTTCAGGCGAACATTAAAAAACACAAGGCATAAATCCAGGCTTGTTCCAAGAGTGCCTTTGGTTTTATGGGGTCTCTTAAGAAGAGCTGGAATATATCTACTGGTCTTCCGGTTTTCAATACAAAAAAAATTCATCACACGCAAGTAATTCCTCAGACATTTACCAGAAAAAGCTCTTGGTAACATGGGGAGGGGAGGCTCTAGCTACTTTAAAACCCCACAAAAACCTTGATCCATGTTGATCTTAGTCTTTGCATTAACTGAGAGCTATTGTAGCATAGCGGCTAAGAGAATAAACTGGAGGCCATGAAATCCTCAGTTCCAATCTCATCTTTTCCATGAACTCAGTATGCGGCCTTAGGTAAGCCATTGAGTCTCACTCTTGCATCTGCAGTTTTGTAATTATACTGACCTCTCAAAGTTGCTATAAGGATTACTGACATAACGTATGTGAAATACTTAGAACATGCTATATGAAGCAACAAGTGGACCCTACAACAAAATGTTGCAGTGTATGCTAGGGCTGTGCATTGGATTTGGAAGAATCATGAGGTGAAGCAGGAAGCCTGGAAGGTATTTATGGAAAAGCAGAGTGTTTACAAGTTGACATGAGTTGAAGTGGAGTCTGTGAAGTGCTTTGTGGCACCATGGCACTAAATACAATAAAGAAAATACCGTGTACGCGTGTCTGCTGAAAGCAAAATTAATGTCTACATTTACAATAACATGGTTACATGAAGACTGGATGAAGGAAGAAGGGAGAGCGAGCGAACACCAGAGGGTGGAGAAACATGGAGGGAGAGCTACAACGGGACTGACAGGTCTAGTTTGTAAACTTATGAGGACAAAAACAACACAAATAACATTTTACAAACATCGGTTTAGAAATTATAAACAGCAATGGATGCCAAGATAATAGTTTACCTATCGTTCCTGGAACGTGCTTGCCTCTGAAACTAAAGCAGGCTGTGACGTTTAGGCAGTTCACCGGCTGCAAGTCATCGTGGCACTGGGGAGCTGTGATGTCAATGGAAGCTGGCAGGAAAATGGAGATGTCCATAGTAATGACAGGCCTGGATCTTAAAACAACAACAACAACAACAAAAGCATTACTTTTGTAATAGTTAGTGGAGTGAAATGGCTTAAGAAACTGACCTATGGGTGAGAAGTCTATAGAAGTCTATCTACCTCAAGTCATCTTAGGCAAGCCTTTCTGTCCCAGCTCCCCATTTGCAACACAAGAATAAAACTACAGAGCTACATTGAAGACCGGTTGAAACAATGACTGAGATAATGTACAAACACTCAAAAGCACTATATAAATGCTAACAAGCTTGCACAAAGCTCCTCTGGAATGTCCCTATTCACAAAAGCTTCTCTGTGCCTCTTATTCTGTCTCAGATTGCCTCTATTCTTTTTTTGAAGATATGGCATGATTTACATGCAATAATTGTAGTGTTCTGCTGGGTGCTGTTCTGTATGAAAAACTATCAGTGTGGAGTGTCTCCACAAGTGGTTGCAGCAAACTTGACCTTATAAGTATCCTGACTGTTTGGAAGAAGTCTATTGTGCCGGCGTGATTAAATATCTGCGACCATGTATGAGCCTCTTCACACAGCCTCCCATGCAGAATAGTCCCTGCAAAGTTCTGTTTTCTAGATTTCTAGTTTCTGTACTCTAAATACTAACTTGTTTGGTGTTCTCCTTCCTCAACTGCTCAAGCTTTTGCAAAGTCAGAGAAAAGAGCTGGTCGTGCTCCTTCGTACTATGTTTTAGGATTGCATTCTTAGAAGTGGCTTTGTAGAGCCATCAGTCACAGCCACCAAACCAGAGGAAGTAGTCAACAAAACACAAAAAAGGAGATTGCCCCATAAGAACTGAAACCCCCGAACCTCATAGGCAAAGCTGGAATCAAGTCTTCAAAAGTATGATACAAAATTAGAGCAGTCCAGTTTTCAAAACACACAGAATTGTTAACAATTGTATTTCAAGATACACAATATTCATATGAACAGCCTTGGTTAATTTGATTCCTGCCAAGCAACAACTAGATCTGGAAGTCCACAAAATTCAATGAAGACCTAATTTGTTTATGGGAAACAGTCCTCGGGGAAAATGATAGCCCCATTAGTACCCAGACCCTGTAATTATCCAGGGATGAGTTTGACATCATTTGACACCATTGTCCCTCCAGAGCATTTAGCAGTCACCACTGCCATTTGAAAAAATCACATTATGTTTACTAATATTACTAATATTACTAATACTAATTGTCAGCCCTCTTGGTGGCCTGCTGTGAGGCTGAAAAACAGGACATAAATAAGGTAAATAAATAAAATAACCAGTAGCTCAGATATCTCAGTAGGCATCTTGAGCCTTGTGAGAAACCATCAAACCAGCTGCCCCAAAACGTCACACTTTTTTGTACATCAAGATGGTATGAACAGCTGTGTCAAGAAATAGCCATGCCTTCGCAAAAGGACTAAATAACAATAATCAAGGTGGGTATCAAAATATAACAGCATCAACTGAGCTCTTCAGAGCAACTTGTTTTGCTGACTTGGAGCTGTCCATGGTTCTGGCATACCCAGATTTTAACAAACAAACAAACAAATTTTAACTGGGTAATCTTACAAATAACACTCTTTAGACATTTCAAACATAATGTGGCAATTCGGCATTTGCTTAGTACTTGTTGAGGAGCAGCACCAGTGCATATGCTTTGTGCCATCTTTCTGAGCTGCATTTCTGAAACTTGCAAAGATTGCTCTTACGGCAGTGCACACATACAATTTAACTGTGTGTGTGTGTTTAAAAAAAAGTCCTTTACCATCCTTAAAATCTCACAAGATTACTTTTAGAAAATGATTGTGTGTGTAAGCCGAAATCAAGATCTCTTTCTTTTAAACAGAGCCAAGATGAGCAGTTTAATGCTGACTGAAATATGTATATTGCCAGAAAAAAGGGGAGGAAATAAATGGAATGAATAGAAACTGTGTCTGTGTGTGTGTGTGCGTGCGCGTGCGTGCGTGTGTAAACACACACATACATGTGTACACACACACACACACACACGTAATATGTGTGTGGTGCAAGATCTGTGTAAGGTTTACCAAATGGAATGGAGAATATCTGCCTAACCTAACTTTGACCCAGACTCTGCCTGATCCCTGCTGCCAATAAAACCAGCACCTGCTCCTGAGTCTCTGTGACTGACTGCCACCACCTGCTGCCACCACCTTTCCTTCCTCGTGGTTCCAGCCAATCTGCTGATAACTTCACTCAACACTCATGAGGCCTAGCCATCCACAACAGGACGCAGTCATTTCCTGAAGAACACACGTCCAGTAATTCCCCCCCCCCCCCAATTCCAGGATAGGACAGAATTGCAAAAAAAGCAATTCTGTATTCATCCGAATACCAGCGACTGGGACACACAAGCAGGGAGAGCACTGCTGCGCTTAGGCCCTGCTTGCAGGCATGGGCATGTGGTTGAGCAGGAAGAGAACAGGATACCATACTAGATGGGTTTCGGTTCTGTTCCAGCAGGCTTCTATTTATGTTCTTCTGCTTATTTTTTCAAAGCCCCTCAAAATACTTGTAGACGCAATGCATGTATGTCAATTTCTCTCATCGCTTGACAACTTGTAAGTGAATGTGTGAACTAGCTCCCTTGACAATTTCAAAGCTTGACGCAAAGCGAGTTGACATGAAAGCATTGGTTAATTTATAATGGCTCGTTCAGAAAGTAGTAGTATTCAGAGACTCCATCTCCTCAGAGTATTGCAGAAGAACGATGTCAATCAACATTTGATGATCTCCTTCTACCGGTCAACAATAGAAAGTATCCTTTCATACTGCATCACGGTGTGGTACGTTGGTTTGACATCATCTGATAGGAAGTGCCTACAGAGGGTGGTGAATACAGCACAAGTTATTATGGGCTGTCCCGTGAATCTGCTGGATGAAATAGCGGAAGAACGTTGCCTCAGGAGAGTGAGGAAAATTCTCAGGGATGATTCACACCCTGGCCGGCACTTTCTTGATCTCCTGCCCTCAGGCAGAAGATATAGAAGCATGATTAGTCGCACCAACAGGGTAAAGAACAGCTTCTATCCATGGGCTGTTAGGCTGCTGAATGAAAAGATAACAACAGGGCAACTGACTTTTGGGTTTGATGGGTGTGCGTCAGTAAACGAGGGGAATTAAGACTAAGATGGCTGAGTGGGGGGTGCTCGTGTAATCTCACTGTATACAAGTTGTACAAGTGATAATAATAATAATAATAATAATAATAATAATAATAATAATAATTTATTTATATCCCGCCCTCCCCCGCCGAAGCCAGGCTCAGAGCAGCTAACAACAGTAAAATGATACAACATTATAAAATCAGTTCATTATAAAATCAGTTCAAATCAGATTAATGGCAACCATTGAGCTAGAGTTCTGTGAGGATTGCCAAAGGAGGGGGTCAGGCTGTGCCCTGGCCAAAGGCCTGGCAGAACAGCTCCGTCTTGCAGGCCCTGCGGAAAGATGTCAAGTCCCGCACGGCCCTAGTCTCTTGTGACAGAGCATTCCACCAGATTGGAGCAACAGCCAAAAAAGCCCTGGCTCTGGTTGAGGCCAGCCTAACCTCTCTGTGGCCCGGGACAAGATGTTTTTGTTTGAAGACCGTAAGGTCCTCCGTGGGACATACCAGGAGAGGCAGTCCCATAGGTACGAGCCCTGTATAGGGCTTTAAAGGTTAAAACCAGCACCTTAAACCTGATCCTGTACTCCACCGGGAGCCAGTGCAGCTGGTATAGCACCGGGTGAATGTGATCTCGCAGCGAGGACCCCGTAAGGAGTTTCACTGCAGCATTCTGCACCCGCTGGAGTTTCTGGGTCAGTCTCAAGGGCAGCCCCACGTAGAGCGAGTTACAATAATCCAGTCTGGAGGTGACCATCGCGTGGATCACAGTGGCTAGGTCAGGGCGAGAGAGATAAGGAGCCAACTGCTTAGCTTGGCGGAGATGGAAAAATGCCGCCTTTGTTGTAGCTGCAATCTGCGCCTCCATGGAAAGGGAGGTGTCGAAAACTACACCCAATAAAGTATTTCAAAAAAATATTTCAAAATAGTATCTTCGATAGCAGGGGTGAGGAGCCTCAGACGTAGAGCCCAAATGCAGGGGGGGCGGGACTCTCTGTCTGGCTCCTGAGACCCTCCTCAGGTCACAGTCGCACCTCTTTTCCCCAGGCCACACGTTTCAGTAGCCTGGCTTCCCACACTCCTAGAATAGGCTTCTGTGGAACTGTGGTAATGGCTCTTATTTGCCTAGATGGACAGAGAGAGGTGTAAGAGACTGCGCAGAAACTAGCCTACCATTTTCCTGCTCACTTTTCCTCTGGCCTTTGCCTAGCACTGGCCTGTGGCCCTCAGAACAGAAATGTATCCCTTGGACTTACTAAGGTTTCCCATCCCTGTTCAGAGAATCCTTTGCCCAAGTTGTGTAAACTGAAGGGAGAGGTTTGAAATATACTCGGAGTCGAGTGTGGATTTCATGCTCTTTACTCAGCTCATAGTAGTGAGGAGGAATGGAAGTTCCCCCAGAATGTCTGCTTTACATACATTATTTGCACAATGGGCCCCACGTGATTGGCTAATTCCGGGATTCACCTGTAGGCCAATCAGGTTGCGGATTCACTTCCACCTGGAGCTGGATTGAGTAATAATAATAATAATAATAATTTATTAGTTGTACCCCGCCCATCTGGCTGGGTTTCCCCAGCCACTCTGGGCGGCTTCCATAGAAACCAAAAAACACTAAAATATCATACATTAAAAACTTCCCTGAACAGGGCTGCCTTAAGATGTCTTCTGAATGTCAGGTAGTTGTTTATCGTTTTGACATCTGATGGGAGGGCGTTCCACAGGGTGGGCGTCACTACCGAGAAGGCCCTCTGCCTGGTTCCCTGTAGCTTTGCTTCTCGCAATGAGGGAACCGCCAGAAGGCCCTCGGCGCTGGACCTCAGCGTCCGGGCAGAACGATGGGGGTGGAGACGCTCCTTCAGGTATACTGGGCCGAGGCCGTTTAGGGCTTTAAAGGTCAACACCAGCACTTTGAATTGTGCTCGGAAACGTACTGGGAGCCAATGTAGGTCTTTCAAGACCGGTGTTATGTGGTCTCGGCGGCTGCCCCCAGTCACCAGTCTAGCTGCCGCATTCTGGATTAGCTGTAGTTTCCGAGTCACCTTCAAAGGTAGCCCCACGTAGAGCGCATTGCAGTGGCTCCTGTGGACCAATCAGACTGCTGCATTCTGAATACTATTGTTCTAGGACCAACCAGACTGCTGCATTCCGAATCCTATTGTTCTAGGACCAATCAGACTGCTGCATTCTGAATCCCATTGTTCTAGGACCAATCAGACTGCTCCCTTATGGATCCTATTCAACTCAGTACATAACAGGTTCTTCTACGGTATGGTGAAAAGGAATGGGTTCAGTGAGGCTCACTGCTGCTCTCCCCCCAGGAGATGTCTTTAACATCTGAGAGAGCCATTAAAAAAACAGCCCAAGATGACACAGTGCCTCAGCAAAGAAAGGAGGGAAGACCAGGCAGCTGTTTTTCCTGATGGGGCTTAAAGCCTTTTTGGTTCCTTCCTTCCCTCTCCAGCTCCTCATTCCACCCCCCCCAGCTCTTTCACAGAGCACCAAGGGAGCCTTGCCTTCCTGTTGGAGGCCAAGCAGTTGACTTGGGATTTGGGGAGAGGTTCTGCCACTTCAGGAAATGGCTGTAGCTCTGCCTTCGTAATCCCAGAGGCAGGGTCCTGCCCCCAGAAGAACCCCCCTTCCTCCTGAAAGGGGGAAAGAACCTGCAAGGGGGGGGGATCAACCTAGCTGATCTCCCACTGAGTTGTAAGATGCCACAAGCATATTATGCACCCATGGTTGTCAACAGAGACATGCGTGGCTAATTCCTAGCATCATGAACCTAGACTTACAGGCTTCCTTTGAGAACCAAAGTATGATTGTCTCCTGGCTACCCTCTTGCAAATTATGACCAAAAGCTTTGCATTTCTGCAACACAGGCCTGACTTGTTGCTAGGGCTGTTTCAAGTTGAAAAAGAGTTCAATCATATGGCTTTTATGGCCTTGCACTGGTTTTCTGTGCCACATGACGCTGGGGATTGGTTATGGGATCAAAGAGCCTATTCATGTATTAAGAACTGCCCAAATTCAGAGTCTGAGCGACAGCTTCATGTTTCCCTAAAACATCCTCAGTCCAGTGACCAGGGATAAAAAATGGCAGAAATTGTTTTGTTTTGTTTTCTATGCTATCACACCAAATTGTTCTAATGTTTTGCTGATTGATTTTGCATACAATGTATTTGAACTGCTTTATTAGACTGTGACAACACCCTACAATGAAGGGCAGGGTGCAAAATTTATAAATAAACAAATACCATCCAAGCATATCTGCTGCACGCCGATAAAGCCATCTGTGAAATCAGAAAGTTGCAGCCAAGTATGGGAAACATCTGACCTTCCAGAAACTGCTGGACTGCAACTGCCATCATCCCTAGCCATTGGCCATGCTTGCTGCTGCTGATGGGAACTGTAGTCCAGAACCATCTGAAGGGCCAAAAGTTTCCTATATTTGCTCTAAAATCATTTCTGGGAAATACAGTGGACTATTGCACCCAAGTGCAGAAGTGGTCTGCATTACATTAGTTCCTGCAGCAGTTGCCCCATACATTCATTCATTCATTCATTCATTTATACATAATAAATATGTATACATTTATTTATACATACCCCACCCATCTGGCTGACTTTCCCCAGCCACGCTGGGTGGCTCCCAACAGAATATTAAAAACACGATAAAACATCAAACATTACAAACTTCCCTCAACAGGGTTGCCTTCAGATACCTTCCTTGCCTTTAAAGATTTCTAGAAAAGAAAATTATCTATTTTCACAAGGTGCTTGTTCCAAGCCTGAAGTTCCTGCCGAAGAATCTTATTCTTAATCAAGAGATATAATACCAGTTCCTCCGATAGTAAACACAGAATCAGAACCAAAATGTGGCCGCGGTGAAGCAAGGGGAAGGGATTAGCATATTTGTGGGAACCTTGAGGTTTCCAAAAGGGCAGTTTGGTATTTTAAAAAATGCCTAAGAGGGTGAAAAACTGTCCATTGCATCCTCAGTAACTATGGAATGCTGAGTGCCAGCTGGAAAAGAAGGCCAGTTATCTCTCCTCTTTGGAAATGGCGGGCAGGACCCTGAACAGGGGAGGCAGATCCATTAAGTCAGGGGGTCAGCAAACTTTTTCAGCAGGGGACCGGTCCACTGTCCCTCAGACATTGTGGGGGGCCGGACTATATTTGGGGGGGGATGATGCAAGAGCACCACGAGCCCCATTGGCTGCTTACCTGTGTCTTGCGAGCGGCAGGGGCTGGCGGCAGCAGCGGCAGAGGGACGATGAGCAGTGCACTAAAGGGCTCTAGAGAGGGGCTGCTTTAAATGGCGGCCACTCGAGCGCTGCTGCTGCTGGCACCAACAAAGCCCAGTCCTCTTCCTCCTCTAGGCAGGGCAGGGAGAAGCCAGGAGGAGGGAGGGAGGAGGCGGTGCTGCCATGTGAGGGAGAGGGAAGGAGAGGGAAAGAATGTGTGTGCCGGCGATCCACGCGGCAGTTCCCGGACGGTCCGTGGGCTGGATCCAGAAGGCGATTGGGCCCGATCCTGCCGCGGACCTTAGTTTGCGGACCCATGCATTAAGGCCAACCTGTCTGCCTTCAGTCAGATCGTGCCTGCCTGCCATCTTACTTAAAATAAGTCAGAGGTGGCTCGGCCTGTCATTGGCTCTGGCTCCACCAACTGTTGGGTCTCCTGCCCTACCAGTCCAAATGGGCATCAGTCACCTTTTAGGAGGAAGAATACACTGCAGCATTTTGTTGCAGATTCCACTTGTGGCTTTCTTATTGCCTGGCTGGACACATGTTAACCATTATTGTAACTGGTCAGCAGCTTGACACCTGCTACAACATTATGAGAGGGGCTAGTTCTCTCAAGCCAGTGTTCGTTTCATCTAGCCAGTGTAATACCACAACACCAGAACCTCAGAAGGCATGCATCCATAACTTATTGCTGTGCAATAATGATAAAGTGCACAATTTAGAGCAACTTATTGAATTCTCTAAAACCCTCCCCAAACCATATGCAGTGTGGTTCTGTGACGTGCCCTTTTGTCTGCGGACAGGGAATGGAACAATTATTTTTCTTAGGCTGCTTATTGACCCATATAAAGGTAAAGGTAAAGGGACCCCTGACCATTAGGTCCAGCCATGACTGACTCTGGGGTTGTGGCGCTCATCTCACTTTAGTGGCTGAGGGAGCTGGTGTACAGCTTCAGGGTCATGTGGCCAGCATGACTAAGCCACTTCTGGCGAACCAGAGCAGCACACGGAAACGCTGTTTACCTTCCCGCCAGAGCGGTACCTATTTATCTACTTGCACTTCATGCTTTCAAACTGCTAGGTTGGCAGGAGCAGGGACCGAGCAACAGGAGCTCACCACGTCGCCGGGATTCAAACCGCCAACCTACTGATCGGCAAGCCCTAGGCTCTGTGGTTTAACCCACAGCGCCACCCACGTCCCTATTGACCCATATACTAAGCACAATAAACTGCCCATGGTTTACCAGGGTGATAGTTGCTCACATCAATCTGGAATAATAAAAATAATAATAATTGTACCATCCATCTGCTGCCTGGGTATAAATGAGTATGTGCACCCTTTGAGAGTCCCCATCAAACCCCACAAATCAAAGCAGCTTCACCAAAAGCTTTTAATATCACTTGGCAGAATGTGTGCTGCTTTTGGCAAAGAAACTTTGCAGAACTTTTTTGGGGGGAGTGTGGGCTGGGGAGGAGGCAGAGGCCGACTTGCGACTTTACCCTAATCTTAATCCAAACAGCAAATGCAGCACACTCCCTGACAGCCGGTAGCTGCAACTCATCAGCCACACCACATGTGTCGCTTGTAATGCACAGATCTCTAAAGAAATAAACAGAGGATGTTGTGGTGGGTGGATTCTGGTTGATGCAGGAACCTGCAAAGCCTACCGGATCTGCCCTTCACAGAAATGCAGTAAGACACCGAGAAATGGATACAGCAGCATAGATGCCTATAAAATTAAGGTTTTTGTTACTTCTGTTTTTTCCTTAGAGCAGCAGTACATGGAGATCCATGTTGCTTGCGTTTTATGAACTTATCAAGGTGGCAATGCTTATGTCCCCCCGCCCGAATGTTGCAACACAAACTTGGTACAGTGGTACCTTGGTTTAAGAACAGCTTAGTTTATGAACAATTTGGATTAAGAACGCTGCAAACCCAGAAGTAGGCGTTTTGGTTTGTGAACTTTGCCTTGGAAGCAGAACATGTTGAGTGTGTTCCATTTGTAAATTGAGTCCCCTGCTGCTATGGGAAAGCACGCTTTGGTTTAAGAACGCTTTGGTTTAAGAATGGACTTCTGGAACGGATTAAGTTAGTAAACCAAGGTACCACTGTATATGGGAAATATTCAGGAAATGCAAGTGTCCTTTCCCATAATGTACTCTCCCAAGCACAACACACGAAGCCAATTGTGCAGACTAGTTGCCCTTGTTGGAACCATCTTCATCATCTGCGTTAGCTACATGCACTGGCAGGTAAAGAAGAGCAGTGCTGAAGCAGAATCGGGTAGCAGGTGATGCTGGAGACCCGACTGGAGAGCCACTGCCACTCAAGAGCTGCTAGTGCTCGGGCTAGACAGACCAAAGGTCCAACTGCTTGTACAAGGCAGCTTCACAGGTTCTGCTCAAGAAGGCATGGAGAGAGAAAGACAGGGCTGTCTCACAACACAATGAAACACACAACTGGAAAAATATACTAGCACTCTCCATGCCCTATAATACCAAGAGAGAGAGAGAGAGAGAGAGAGAGAGAGAGAGAGAGAGAGATGGAGGAGAGGGAGAGGGAAAGAGAGAAACAACTCTTAGCTACCTCCATGGCCATGAAAGGAATTAGCTGGAGGAGGAATGTGGTGGAGCAGAGCAACCATTCAGGTGTAGAAGGCCCTTTTCCAGCACTTTGGAAAATACAGTTGTTAGCCAGTGATGCTTCTCGTGGGAAGCACACAAGAAGAGCATGGTAGAGACAGCCACTCCTTGTTTCTTTTCTCCAGCATCTGCTGAAACAGAGGTATCGTACCTCTGAATATGAGGTTCAATTTTAGCTATTGTGGCTAGGCAAGGAGAGGAAATGGGAAACTGCCTTGAAATATTGTTCATGGCGCAGCTATATAGCAGAAACCATTTCTACGTGCCTCCAAAAACATGACATCTGTTTGCAATAGAAAGGTATCCAAAAAATGGGAAACCGTAAAACAAGTACAAAGGGGTGCCTAATTGAACGAAGGATGCCCATAATTGTGTTTGTTCTAAGTTGCCTTCTGATTGGTGCTGATACACTAATGAGCGGCCCTATAAAACAGCAAAAGAAAAACCCAGAGCTTCTCATTTTTCCACCATTTATTATCAGACTTCTTTGTTCATTTCATGGGCATGTTACTCCAGCTGTTTCCTCTAATCAGATCATCTACACACCACCTCTCTCTCTCAAGCCTTTTCAACAGATCACAGTCACAAAACAAAACACCATTGCTATCTTCCCTAATTTTGCAGTCACAAACTAGCAATTTAACTAAACAATATCATACGATTGCCCAAACAGTTGCACATGCATCTCCTGTTGCTCTGTCTCAAGGCAAATCTAAAAAAATGTAGTATAAACACCAACAATTGGGAAACACTGGCCTGCGAGCACTCCAGTTGGAGAACAGCCTTTACCAAAGGTGTCATGGGCTTTGAAGACACTCGAACTCAGGGCGCAAGAGAGAAACATGCTAAGAGGAAGGCACGCTTGGCAAATCCACCGTCATCAGCTCCCTCCCAGAAACCAATGTCCCCACTATGGAAGGACGTGTGGATCCAGAATTGGCCTCCACAGTCACTTACGGACTCATTGTTAAAACCGTGTTTATGGAAGACAATCTTACTCGGCTACGAGTGATCACAAAAAGAAGAACCTGCTATGCTCCTTCAACACTTTGCCACTATTTATTGACAACTGCTGACTTTGCTGCATCTAAGTGAACAACACCTACAATCCTGACTATCGTTCATTCAATTCTACGATGCTCTTTAGGAGCTCAAATAAATCAATACTATGGTGCTCTGAGAGCTTAAACAAATCAATGAAAGAGCATTAGCCGTACTGTTTCTCTGTCGGCCAGAGGTGTAAACAAGGGGAGCTATGACCGTGTATGAAATGTAGCAATGTAGCATATATGATCCAATGCTCAACAGTACAGCGCTGCTTCAACTGAAGTGATCATGAAAAGAACAGTTTAACACCATTTGTAGCTGTTGTGCATACAGTGTTGTTGGCGTGCAAACACTTGAGCATACTGTAGAAATATTAACCTGCAGTTGCTGCTATTAGTGCTTGGCTGTTTTGCTAACTGGTATAAATACTCTTTATAGCCAATGTCCAGAAAGTAAAAATGGTTGCACATGCAAGACTCAGTGGCAATTTCTTCCCAAAATAACTTGGAAGAGGAACAGCAAGAAACTGCAAGATGCACAGAGATTAACCTTATTAAAGGGAAAGTGGTAAATTGACCTCACCTTAGAAGAATCACATTGTTTGACATAAAGGCTCCTATCGTCACATCTGAAAATAAGAGAAAACATTTAGAGAAATTTGCACAGGTGCCCAGCATCCACATCCAAAACATACTATAGTTGTTAAAAACAAATCTCTCCCCTCTTGCAATGTAATATTCTCAGTTAATATATTCTTCCATTAATATCTTGCATACCATAACATGCATCTCAGCTTGGTCCACACATCCAAAAAAAACAGACATAATCAAGGTACCCAGGTTGACCACAGCAAGCCGAGTTGCCTGACCACCATCCAATTATCAACTTGCAGTTATCTACTGCTTTCCCCCAAAACTGGTCATTGGCAGTTGCCCTTTGGCTAATCTGAGACCAATTTCATGGTTTGTGAAGGTACCATAGTCGTCGGTCTTTTTAATTTCGCATTAGTTGAGATTTATAGTCCTCTTCCTAAAAAGTTGCGTGATCAGGGGAAAAGGATTATTTACTGCTGCTCAGATCTGTTCCAAAGGAAATAATCCAGTCCAACTACAAATAAATAAATAAATAAATACTCTGAAACATGTGGACATTTTTTTAAAAAAGAAGGAAACAAAAGGGAATTGGGTGTATACACAAAATTGGTCCTTCCTTCCTGCCTGCCTTCCTTTTTCCTTTTATTTCCCAACTTTCCTCCAAGCTACTCAAGATGGTATACATCTCCATATTATATCACAACAATCCTGTAAGGTAAATTAGGCTTAGTCAGTGATATGTACATTCTCCCCTTCATTTTTTTCTATTTCTACAATCTTTTCATTCGTATTATCCATTCTTCCATTCCATTTCATCTGTTTGTTTGTTTGTATTCTTCTTCTTTACCAGTATTACAAACCTACCTGGATAGCCATTTCCATCCATGTCAACTCCTCCAGAAATGGACTGGCCAAACATCTGTAACATTGGGCTTACTCTCCTCCCAGGTATCCTCTGCAATAGACAACACAGAACTGGAATCAATGGAACCAGGAAAATCATAGCACCAAAGTTGCTTACAATCCGTTGGATTCAATGGCAAATCTCAATAGTTTTCATGGAATTGGAATGCATGAGCTGGGAACCACACGTCCATTCAGGTCTCACTGTTAACAGAGGGAAATAAAATAAAAAGGGACATGCAAGGTTTTCCAGCTCTTCTGAATTGTCACACACTGGATCTAATTCACCGACATTACACCTCCTCTGTTCAGGGCTATTCTGTTTGAGGCAACATGTAAGCAATGGCACTGGGTTATTTGCAAGAAAAAGAGGCTCTATCTACATGCTCCTTAGCACACTGTTCATTCTTCTGAACCACCTGTGTGAGAATTCACCACTATCTGCCCCCAAAAGTATAATGTGTGATTCTACTAGTGACTCTCTCAGTCAGTTTCAACAGAGTAATATTGATTCCTGCTTTGAGTGTGTGATTTGTGAGATCTCTTAATAAGATTTCAACTCAGAGCAAGGTCTCCAATCCCTAACAGCACTATTGGTGCAATACCCATAAGGCAGTTGTCAACTGACCCTCTGCTGGCCCATTTAACAGATGGATGGGTTCATAGAGCCCTTAGCACAGACCATGCAGAAAAACATTGTAAAATACTGAACACGACACCTCCATTTTGGAGAAGGGGGTGCAATTATTGTCCTGCGCTTTCAGTTTAGTGCTAAAGCATCAATCTGGTTGGATGCAAAGCTCTTAGGTGGACATGCTCTTAATGGATTAGAAAAAGAAATACAATGGGTGGTAATACTGACCAACTGTCAGCTGGGAAATTAATAGAAAACAACGAATATCTAAAGCTTAAAGGAAAGGAAAGCACTCTAAAACTTCTTCTCTTAAAAAAGCAATGAAGAAAACTTTCCCACTCTTGGACCTGATAACACTAAAGCAACTGAAAGCAGCTGAACTCCTCAAATTACATTTACACAAGAGAATGTGGCTAGGTTTTTGCGGGGGGTCCCTGTTAGGGTGGCAAACCAGGGCTACACATATCCCACAGACATCTGCAGGCTATTAGGGTATAAAGATTGCAGTATAATGCTACACAGCTTTGAGAGCTGCAGACAGAACCAAAGGCCCTGAAACCTAGCCTGATAATATTTATCTAGCGTACACATTTATCTGCAAACCAATTAAAAGTGCTTCATCTGCATCCAAATCTCGCTGCAGCAGAGGTAAAAATCAGGCATTCAAAATGAAATGGGAGGTGTAGGAGTATCTCACTGTAAACAAATGATCCTTTCTTCTAACATAGATTGTATACGTGTGTGTATGTTTTTTAATACAGACCATCTGGATGGTTCAGAGTTCCAGTAATGGGACACAAAGCCTTTCACCCCCAAGGTTACTGGTTCAAATAGAGGCCAGGTAGACAGACACTACAAATTAAACATATGAAACAGCTTGATGGATTTGTAGCCAAATGACCTTCAGCCCTCTTCCTTGAGGACAAGGCACAGCACTAAAACATGGCAGAGAGAGAGAGAGAGAGAGAGAGAGAGAGAGAGACTGAACACAAGGAAAAGTAATGGAAACTAGCTGGCAAGAGCACACCCTGAAGAAGATCACAAAAGCTGAAGACTAATCTGCTCAGAGACAGCAGTGTCAACTGCACTGTTTTCTATGATTAAGCTGTCTCCTTCTGAAATGCCTATATTACCTCAAATATGTAAAAATTAAGAAATAACATCTATCCGTCCAAATCTGGACATCCTCAACCAAAATGCCATTTTGCATTTCAGTCTCGTTCAGTAATCTCCCATCATTTCAGTGTGCAGAGAAGAGTCATTCACATGCCACAAATTATCACTTATAAAAATTATCATAAAAAGGATTTTGTTTGCATTTTCTTTATTAAAAAGTTAATGCGTACTTTTAAAAAAGTCAGCAAACAGCAGAACTAATCACTCACAGCCTGCTCTAAGCATCTCAAATGCAACCACTGAAACTCTGACTTAGCATCCTCTACGAGCCTCCCGCCCAGCAACAAAACAAAATATTTAGACCAGAACTTTAAAACAGCTGAAAGTTGAAAAACAAGCCTGATTTCTTTTTGTCTTTGAAAAAGCAAAAACATGCCACTATCCAGATTAGAACAAAAAGCTCAGCCTGCGATCTACTGATGTATTTGTACTAAAATGTCCTAAACCATTGCAGGAGGTAGGACTGACAAAATCTTTGAAATACTGTACACCAGGCACGTCCAACAGATAGATCGTGATCACTGGGTAGATCACTGGTAGATCACTGGGCATCAGTGGTAGATCACTGGCTCCCCCAAAGAAGCTCAACAACTTTAGCTCCACTAAAAAAAGCTCTTTTTTTTGCCCTGCACCTCAAAAAAACGGGGCTTTCCTTCTCCCTAAAAAAAAGCTCAACAACAACTTTGATCTGAATGCCTAAAAAACAGGCCTTCTTCCTCCTCCCCAACAAAGCTCAACAACTTTGACCTGAACTCCAAAGAAGGGGTAGATCACTGCCAGTTTTTAACTCTGTAAGTAGATAGCAGTCTCTTGGGAGTTGGCCACCCCTGCTGTACACAGTACATCATTAATTCTCCGCTGATTTGACTTCACTGAAGTCAATAGAAGGTGCCTGGTGCTTCTTTGTTTTTATTTTATTTTTTTAAAAAAATTATTAAGAATATTAGAAAAAGCCTGATGTTAAGCAGCTTGCAGATTAGGTGCATTTGAAGAAGCATTTATATTTTTCTTATTGGAATACAGCCCCACAAACACTCTAAGGGGAAACATCCTTCCTGATTTTGTTCTGCTGTTTAGGCAGCAAAACCCAAAGCTGTCCTCCTGATCCCTGAGAAAGCTTTTCTAAGAGCACGTCTACAACTGTAACCTTATTGAATTTAAAACCTGCACAATTGCCCTGGCTAACAACCAAGGAAGAGGGAAATATAGTTCATCCAAGGGTCCAGAGAGCTCTAACAAAGCATCCTTATCACCAAAACAAAACACTACCAAGGAGCATTGGCGGGGGCGGGGGACCCATTAGAATCATAGAATCATAGAGTTGGAAGAGACCACAAGGGCCATCGAGTCCAACCCCCTGCCAAGCAGGAAACACCATCAGAGCACTCCTGACATATGGTTGTCAAGCCTCTGCTTAAAGACCTCCAAAGAAGGAGACTCCACCACACTCCTTGGCAGCAAATTCCACATTACATTAACTAGTTTCAAGCCAACTGAAATTTGTGCTGGATACATTCCCTGAACCTAAACCTTTGACACAGACTAATTCCCCGCAATGTATTACAGCCCCACATTATATAGTTGTTGTCTATCCAGTGGCTGATCACCAAAGAATTGATGCTTTTGAATTATGGTGCTGGAGGAGACTCCTGAGAGTCCCATGGACTGCAAGAAGATCAAACCTCTCCATTCTGAAGGAAATCACCCCTGAGTGCTCACTGGAAGGACAGATCCTGAAGCTGAGGCTCCAATACTTTGGCCATTTCATGAGAAGAGAAGACTCCCTGGAAAAGACCCTGATGTTGGGAAAGATTGAGGGCACAAGGAGAAGGGGACGACAGAGGACGAGATGGTTGGACAGTGTTCTTGAAGCTACAAACATGAGTTTGACCAAACTGCGGGAGGCAGTGGAAGACAGGAGTGCCTGGCGTGCTCTGGTCCATGAGGTCACGAAGAATCGGACACGACTAAATGTTTAAACAACAACAACATCCAGTGGCATTTCTATCTGCCCCAAGTCCCCTTGTATATCCTGCCACGTTTCTACATAACCTATAGTGTCACGTGCCCAACGCTTACCATAGAATATTGAGGTATGATGCCCCCCATGGATCCATGGTAGATATAGACTGATCCAACGTAGTCATCTTCTTTAGGAGCACCAATGGCAACATCTAGGCAAGACAATGTGAGACAGTGGAAATGGGAAAGAGCCCCTTTCAATCTTTTATTTTTTTAAGACTCTTGCCACAACAAACCATCTTCATCATAAAGATGAAAGCCACTCAATCAGCAGCTGCCTGGCTTATAAGAAAAAAGTTGCCCCGTTTAATGAGCTGATTTTAAAATAAAACCCTCAAAATGCATATTTACATTGCTTCTAATGAGAAACATCTGTTTGGGTTCCACAAATAATACCAGCCATGCGCAAGGGGAATCACAGCAAGCCTTTACATGCTTTACGTATCTCAAGGGAGAGATCTGGCATTGTACGTGAAGCCACCATTGGCACACAGAACACAAGCCACCCACCATGAAGCCATGGCAGATCCATTGAAAAATCCACTCATAATGCCAGCTTGCAAGTTGGGATGGACTGCTCAGCTCTAAGGCACTGAAGGAGTTTGAAAGAAAGCAACAAAGATGGGTGGCAGGGAATGTGTCTAGGCCAAGGCCTGCCCAAAATGACATTATATCCAGATGAATTACAGCACTGCTGTTTTAAGTAAGTTGTAAGTTGCTTCAAATTGTTTTTAATGTTGGGTTTTAATTTTTTGTAACCCACCCTGAGACCACAGGATGAAGGGAAGCTAATAAATTAAAGACAATAATAATAATAATGCTGGAACATCAACACTTTCCAAATTTGCTTATAATTAGAGCTGCAACCATTAGTCCACAGATAAATCAACTAGTTTTAGTTAATTGATAGCAGAAACCAACTTAAAACCAGCAAGGGCAAATTTTAACTGGATTTTGTGAAGCTCAGTGTTATTTTTCTAGACTGTTTTCATTCTGGTGTGTTACTGTAATTGGGAGTATAAAAATGTTGACAAGTGACCTTTCTTTCCAACAGCAAGTGCCCTTTGTTTATTAAGGCTGATTTGTAGGTATTCTTTTGAACAGGAATAGTTTGCCCTGCCAGTAACTTCAGCAACACTCTGAACAACAAGTAACCTTCAGCAACACAGTATGGAAAATCCAGTGTGAAACAAATGTAGTTTACTGGCTATTGCATTGGCAGTGAGGATAACACAGAGGGAAAGTGCTTTCCTGTTGGAATAAATTTGTCCCACAGATACAATGGCACCCTAAAATAGTAACTTCTCACACCTCCTTGCAGGTCCCAGACAGGCACCCCTAGCAGGACTAGGAAAGATCAGAGAACTGACAAGAAGAAGGTAATATACATTGCTTCAACATCCCTTCATGCTTCAGCCAGTGTGGTATAGTAGTTAAGAGCGGTGGACTCGTAATCTGGTGAACCAGGTTCGCGTCTCCGCTCCTCCACATGCAGCTGCTGGGTGACCTTGGGCCAGTCACACTTCTTTGAAGTCTCTCAGCCCCATTCACCTCACAGAGTGTTTGATGTGGGGGAGGAAGGGAAAAGGAGATTGTTAGCCGCTTTGAGACTCCTTCAGGGAGTGATAAAGCGAGATATCAAATCCAAACTACTCTTCTTCTTCTTCTTCTTCTTCTTCTTCTTCTTCTTCTTCTTCTTCTTCTTCTTCTTCTTCTTCTTCCATGAAGCACCATAACAGGGGAGCCCTGGTAAAATCCCTTACTTGGATTAGAACAGGAGTCAGCAAACTTTTTCAGCAGGGGGCTGGTCCACTGTCTCTCAGACCTTGTGGGGGGGCGGACTATATTTTTTTTTGGGGGGGGGGAATGAATTCCTATGCCCCACAAATAACCCAGAGATGCATTTTAAATAAAAGGACTCATTCTACTCATGTAAAAACACACTGATTCCCGGACCACCCGTGGGCCGGATTGAGATGGTGATTGGGCCGCATCCGGCCCCCGGGCCTTAGTTTGCCTAGCCATGGCTTAGAAGCTAGATCTGTCAGCCACAAAAAAACCTCTCTGGGGGAGAAAGTGTGCCTTCAAAGATGAAGAATGATCTGAGTGGGACGGGTTTGAAGCACACACATTCCTGAAGCACTCCACAGCAGGTCCCTGCCTCAGTTCAGAGTGCTCCAGAGAGACCCAGCAGCAGCCCAGAGCCCACGTGCAAAAGAAAACAGACTGACCTGGGAATCCATCCTCATCCATATCTCCCAGGGAGGCAATACTTTCCCCAAAGTGTGCGTTGTAGGCATTGTCACCATTCAGAACAAGTTGCTCTTCCATGACTCCCTAGCAAACAGGAAATAGGACAGGCTAAGAAAAACAGAGCCAGTGTTGAGAGATGCACGGCCTCTTTGCTAGAGCATTGCTCATGCACATGTTCCCCAGGAAGCATCTGGAGCATGTCCTAACCAAATTTCAAGTTGGCAACACTAAACCCGGGCATTATATAAAGGAAATGCTGTAAATTGAAAAGGCACTTAATTGCTTCTGAAAAGGAAGCGCCTAGCCAGGATGACGGAGCAAAGGCCGATTAGTGGCCAACTGTAATATTTCAAAAAGAAATCTTAGATAAGTAAAATCGTGCACTCGAGACAGTGCAAAAGTTCCAAACAATTGAGCAACTAAGCCGGTGAGGTTAATTCTGTTCCGTTCCAAAGAATGGCCAAGAAGAACTATTGTAATAGCATAGACTCAGTCTGTGTAGCAAAACTCCCATGTGATAATAATGAGGTCTGCAGCACTTAAGTAAATCAATCTGTTGGAATAATTCGTTTAAACATTTCAGTTGCCTAAAAAAAAGTGCCTCCAGGTAATCAGCCAGCAGGTTTTAAATAATTCTTTAAAAAGTACTTATAAAAATGGAGCTGGCAAGTGTTGTCTTGGAAGGGTCGTTCCCTCCTGTGTGAAAGAGACGAGATGCAAAGCCACCAAAGGGTTGCGTGTGTGGGCTGCACGTGGAATTATCTGATTCTTTGGACTTGACTTGTACATTTACCAACAGCATTGGCCATTGCTCTATGAGGACATTACTGCAGCATTCAGTTCCATCTTTCATAGGAGGGGAAATGCCATGCTTTGGAGTCTGTAATTTTGGGGTGGAGCAAAGCAAAAGAATCTTAAAAGATGAAGAAACCACTTTACATAGGAATAGGTTGACAACATTAGAATGTAGTTGGGTTAGATATAAGAGAGTGACGAAAAAGAGCAAAAATATATTTTTTTTCTTTTTTAAACCCCACCAAAGCTCCCACAAAAATGCTGATATGTTTTTCATGCTTTTATGTCCAGTTCTGCCATCTACCCTAGACTTCAGGTGCAGGAGAGTTATTTCCATAAGGAAACCAAACACCGTTGTTTAAACCCAGCTCCGTGTCTATCTCAAGGGGTCTTTACCGTGTTTTTTTGTGAATAGGTAGGGACTGATTTCTGGAAATTGCAATCAAATCTTTTGGGAGGTCTTCAGAAAGCTGCTGACATAAAGAAAATCCTATATAATGAATCTGTAACAAAAACAATGAGGTGAAAGTAACGTTTTATTGTGTTTTTCTTTTCTTCTGCACTGAGCGCAAGGTACGGTTTCATGAGGCTGCCCTGAGGCTCCACATGTGGTACAATGATGCTTATGTGAAAAGTGACTTTGCTATGGAACATGTGCAGCGAGTGAAAGTAATTTGGACTGTGGCAAATCAGAATCAACCCGAGTGGCCCTTGTATTCATAACACATTGGCAAATCTAGAACACACTTTCTAATAAGATTAATTTCGATAAAGCCTCACAGGGAAATCACTAGTAAATACATGTTTAGAGACGGGCATTAGGGACGATTAATGCAAAATATTTTTCAGGATTCACAGAACCCAGAAGATAATATTTTGATTCATTATTGTGTGCACCCCAATTTTCTCGAGTGTTCTCTGTCACCTCGCTTCCTGACTATGTGCCTCACAACTACTGAGAAGATACGGGTTCAAATCCCCGCTCAAACATGATGGGTGCTCAATTGCCTCAGACACTCTCTCATCCAGTCCTGTTACAGAAGGTTGTTGTCAAGATGAAAAGGAGATATCTCACTGTACTCCACACCCTAAACACCTGTGAGGAAATGTGGAATGCTAGTAAAATTAATAATAAATTTTTAAAAGGGGAAATACTAAGGTTGAGTATAATTTGTAGATACCATATTTTTCACTCCATAGGCCGCACCAGACCATAGGGCGCACCTAGTTTTTAGGGGGGGAAATAAAGGAGGGGAAATTATTATTTTTTTCCCCAGCCCCAAAGAGCAAAGAAGCCAAGACAGTGAGTGGGATCCATCCCGCTGGCTGTCTTGGCTTCCTCTTTAGCCATGCGCAACCTCTCCAGCCGGGAGAGGCTGTGCGCGGCTTTGGCAGAAGCCAAGACAGCGAGCAGGATGGATCCCACTCGCTGTCTTGGCTTCGTTTTTAGCTGTGGGGCTGGGGATGGGGAAGCCCAAGCTTCCCCCGACCCCAGCCCCCAAAACTGGTCCAGGAGCAGCCGCAAGATTGCACGCAACCTCGCCGCCCCTCCCGGAGCTTGCAGGACTGGGGACGGGGGAAGCCCGAGCTTCCCCCGACCCCAGCCCCCAGAACATGTCCAGGAGCGGCGGCAAGATTGCGCGCAACCTCGCCGCCACTCCCGGAGTTTGCGGATAGCTGCCTGAAGCCTGGAGAGCGAGAGGGGTTGGTGCGCACCAACCCCTCTCGCTCTCCAGGCTTCAGCGAAAGACTGCATTCGCTCCATAGGACGCACACACATTTCCCCTTCATTTTTGGAGGGGGAAAAGTGCTTCCTATAGAGCAAAAAATACGGTAAATTGTAGATGAGAGAGTGAAGTCTGGAAGTTCCAGACAACTAGAATTTTGTGATCCAAACAGGAATGGAATGTTGTGATTGAAACAAGGATCTCTAAAACCCAATGCTTTTAGTTGGAGTTTCGCCAAGATTATTTTATCCAATCCAAAAGGGTCTCTCCATTTATGACTTTCTGGAGGACGTTGCATTTCTGGTGCTCTAATTCTAAATCTTCATGTTTGTACTATACCTCTTCAACTATCTGAAGAAAGACACAAAGTTACATCATTCCATTGTGACTGTTTGACCTCAACTGACCTAAGTAGCCATGGTTTGTGTGTCAAATCGCGAGAAAGGAGAGCGCCAATAACATTTATTTAGGGGGAAAGGAGACATTTTTCATAAACAAAAGTGTCTCTGAGAGAGCCCATGTGGCTCGTGTTCCTTCCAAACAAGTCGCGGTCATTTCAGAGTACAGGAAGCTTATGTTGATTATTTCCCTAGGCTACTGTTGGGTCACGGTGGTTGTGCAATGGGCAGTTTTGCAACCAAGAGTCCAGTGATTTCTTTTCCTAGGAACACCAACACTGTATAGGGTTTTCAACGCAATCAAAATGAAAGTCAGTTCTTGCAGCTGCTTTTCATATGGGTTCAACTCTCAAAACTTACCTTCAAGTACACATTTAAAAACAAAATCATGCTTCTTTCTCCCCGATAATGCAAAGGCTGGTCTTAAGAGTCACCATACTTCAGCAGAAAGGGAAGGTGAATTAGAAGCCGTTGCTTAATTTGATACTGGTTTCCTAACCACTGGAAGTGGCTCCCTCAGTATATAAAGTGAAATGAAACAAATGCCATTTCTTCTAATATGGAGGTTCTATATATCAACAGTGGCTGCTACTCTGGTGCATTCTGTAAACCTCAGCTGTAATAGGTGTCATGTCCTGGTTTGGTCACAACCAACTATAGACCTGGAGTACATGATACCCAATTCAAGGGCCCTGAAGTTAGTGACTTGAGGAGAAAAACTGGATCCTGGAATACACCAAGCAGAACATACTGCTCAGTTGACCAAGCAGACTCCTAACAAGAAGGCTGGCAAATCATTTTTATGTTGTGAACCGCCCTGAGATCTATGGATGAAGGGTGGTATACAAATTTAATAAATAATAATAATAATAATAATAATAATAATACCTTCCTCTCATCGCATGCCATCTAATGAAGGGGACCCCGATCCATGAAAGCCTTTGCTGTAATAAATCTGTGGGTCCAAGTTACAGAATCCCTGACAGTGGGAAAGGAACAGACCTACTCTGACAGGATTCTACATTAATCAGAGCTGAGCACAGAATTGTGACACTGCTGTTTCTTGTGTACTCTTAGACTTTGAGTCCTTCTGTATAAAACTAAGGGAGCCCCCATGCTTCTATCCCAATCTAAATTCTAGATGCCCACCTGAACCCGCCTCCCCAAACAGCTCCATATGCCGCCACCATTAGAGCCTTGGCCGGTGAACACAAAGGATGGTGCCTTTCTATTGCGGTGCCAAAATTAAGGAATGCCCTCTCAGAGGCAGCCTGTCTAGAACCATCACTGTTTGCTTTTTTGCAAGCTGTAAACACATAAGTATTCCCTGTGCTTCGAGGGTGTTTTCAGACTGTGGGTTTTATGCCATTGCCATATGCTGAGGCCGTTTAAAGCCCCAAACAGCCTCGGTCCAGTATATCTGAAGGAGCGTCCCCACCCCCATCGTTCTACCCGGACACTGAGGTCCTGCATTGAGGGCCTTCTGGCGGTTCCCTCACTGTGAGAAGTCAAGTTACAGGGAACCAGGCAGAGGGCCTTTTCGGTAGTGGCACCCGCCCTGTGGAACACCCTCCCACCAGATGACTTTAGACGACATCTGAAGGCAGCCCTGTTTAGGGAAGCTTTTAATGTTTGATGCATTACTGTATTTTAATAGTGTTGGAAGCCGCCCAGAGTGGCTGGGGAAACCCAGCCAGATGGGGGGGGGTATAAATAATAATAATAATAATAATAATAATAATAATAATTATTATTATTATTATTATTATTATTATTATTATTATGTGCTCCTTGCAATTGTCATATCGCTGGGGTTTTTTATGCTGGGCTGTGCTGCATTTACAAGCTCCTTTTAGGTATTTGCCAATGAAAATGACTGATAAAAGTACTGAAAAATAAACCACAATGTTGATAATGATTTATGCAATGGAAGAAGTGAGCCTAACCTGTGAAGAAGCATTTATTCTTATCCACCTTTAAGGGGTTACAGGACTTTACTGTTTTTTGAAATATCAGGCTAATGTGGCAGTTCTTCATGAATGGAATTAGATATCTACTGGATTTTGGATATCCCAAATTATGAAAAACAAGTGAATCCTGACTTTTTTGCTAGGACTGTTTGGCCATTTCTATTCCGGAGCCGAAACAGCACCCACCTCTGCTCAGTGCCTTAAAGCAGAACTTGCATGATACGGTGCAGCTGATCTGAGATTAGTGTTAAAGGATTTCCCCGGGACATTTTGCTCCACTCCTTTTTATACTCACATTTCCTCTACTGAGGTAGACGGTGACTTGACCCTCATCCCGGATCTCGGAAAACATGGGCGCTCCCACCAGGAGGTCCGAAAGGCCGTCAGAATTCAGATCAACTGCACATAAGGAGGAGCCAAAGTAAGAGCCCATCTGCAACCAAGCCGAGTCACAACAAAGCATTCAGTATCTGCCCACACACAGGAGGAAATCATTTATGCTTTTTGTTGTTTGTAATTGAAATAGCAACTTGCTACTTTATCTCTCACAACACAGCAGCTCTCGGAAGTCTCTGGGCCACTGGGTCACACCAGCTTTCATTCATTCATTCATTCTTTATTTCTTTGTTTATATAATTATTTTATTATTATTAAAGGAATTAAAGTTATACTTTTTCCTGTGTCTTAAAAACAAGTTGCTGCTCCATGCCAAAAATCATTACTTGAAACACACATGGGCTCTTTCAGCGACTGTGATGGTTTTATGAATATGCCAGCAAACATGCAGATTCTCATTTACATCATCCTTTCTGGAAAGGTCAGGCATGTGCCAAGGCATTCACAAGATCGGTTCAACAGACAAAAAAAAAAAATACTGAAAAGTAAACTCATGTTAACTTCAATGTGATTTTTAAGGAATGTATATCAAGCCTAGGAATATTTAGTTGCTGTGTTGGGTGAGCAGGGTTGAAAACTATGATCTGAACAAGTTCAAGAACCAGTCAGTCAAGGAATGTATTTGCAGGATGTTTAATGAAAAAGGATCGAGATGGCAGACAAATAGGGAGCGATGGCCAATTTTTGCAAGGCGTCTGTCATGAAGTTTGCATGCTGCATCCCTAAGACTGAAGACTCCACACTATGCGGAATGGCACCAGAACATGGATAATTTCCATGCCAATCACATATCTTTTGGTGGCAGCTGGCACCAGTATAGAGATGCTCTACAAAACAGGGTGAACTGACACATTCATTAGAGTTTCCATGTGGCAGTCGTAATATGATTCTGCCTGAAATGGTTCCATTTCTTCCTTACTTCCTAACCTTTTGTCTTTATTCACCCATTGTGAATCTGGGACTGTGTAATTCATCCAATGCCAAATTGCAAGCATATCCGACGATCTTTATTTTACCACTAGCGTTATTACTCTCACCTCATTACATGCTCTTGATTGGCTGAAAAGTTGTGTTTCCCTCCCACCCACCACCCACACTCCTTAATTTGGTCACTCAACTTGTCTTTGGCCAAGATGAGCCAAAAGTTCAAGCCAATGATGATATCAGCCATGCAACAACAGCCACACCTATCACAACAGAGTGGACACTGACTTCTCAAATACATAAAAGATTGCAAACACTGTTTACAAGTCATGGCAGAAAGATGAGAAAAAGTGCAAGACATCATCTCAGATCTCCAATCTGTTTGCTTTTGCAGGGTTAAGGTCAAACATTTAGCATTTCGCTCCCTTTGTGGGTTCTTTGTTTACAAGGCTTTCATTACACATTGGCGGTTTTTATACTAATAAAAAATCTAGGCAGCGAATACCTGAGCAATATGTCACAGTGGATGTAAGCAATTTCAAGCGGGAAAGGGATTTTGTTTGCCCAACTGCAACATTATTGCACAGAGTTGGTGACCTGGTGTTACTGTGAGAACCGTAACTTTTTGCTATTCACATCTGGCACGTGGTTTCCAATTTCCTGTAAGGAACTAAGAGTCTCTAGCAGTGAAGAATCCAGCAGCAGGATTCAAGTGCTCTCTGTGCCATTGTAGTAGCTCACTAGATAAGAGAGTCACTGGCCTGGTCTTGCAGCTACCAACACAGCAAGGATCACATGACAGGATCATGTGACAGAAAGGGACAGCTGCATTCCACGTGGTCCCATAAACCTACTGGTTTCATTCACCCAAGCAACACAGAAATGAGGCACAGAGTGAACTATTCTTGGAAGAACCAATATCCACTTGCCTGCTTAACAACCCTAACATTCCCCCCTCCAAAGAAACAGGAAAAGGTTGTTAGCATGAAGGAAAAAAGCACAAGAGTGCACCCTTGTTGCTGACATCATGGAAATGTTAGACCTTCTCGTGATTTTAGTACCTCAGAAATACATTTCACAAATAAAAAGCCTTCCCCTGCGCGTGCACGCACACACATACAAACACACACACAACCCTCAAACATTTCAAAGCCTTTGTCAGAACAGAGCTCAGTATCAAAATCTCCGAGGGCTGTTTTACATTTGAGATTTTCTCACACAGCTATTGCGTCTCATATCAAACCATCATTTCCGACAAATGCTCAAATGTCTTATTTCACCACGTGTGACTATATCAAGATACCCATGTAGGCAGTGAGAAAAAGTAAAATGTGAAGGGCCGGCCCTACCGTGTGGCAGAGTGGAGCAGCCACCTCAGGCAACTGATTTTGTGTGGCGCAAAACACCACAAATTATTAGTTGCTTCATTGATGATTGTTTTATTTTTTTGCTGTTAGGGAATGAAGAGGCACTTGTGAGATCTTGACCAACCTAAGGTATTATGTACCAAGATTTGCAGGGGGGGGGGATATTTGCTGCTATACCACAAGTAACAACATGTCTTAGACCAGGCATAGGCAAACTTGGCCCTCCAGATGTTTTGGGACTACAATTGGTATCATCCCTGACCACTGGTCCTGTTAGCTAGGGATCATGGGAGTTGTAGTCCCAAAACATCAGGAGGGCCGAGTTTGCCTATGCCTGTCTATGCATTGGACAATAGAGAAAATTACAGCCCCAGGCCATAAGAAATTGTGAGCAATATAGCTGTAATCAGAACTTATCTGCAGGATTAAAAGAAAAAGCAATATATTCTACATAAAAAATAAACAACCAATTATTTAAAGGATTACTCACCTTTTTACCAGAAGCCTGAAAGATCTTTATTAAAGAACCAGACCTCTTATCAGTGCGAAATATATATACCTGTGAAGTTTTAAACAGAAGAAGAAACTAATTGATTCTACTGCATATGAATCCACTCATTATTGATTAGCAAAATATGGCTAAGAGTGCATGTTTGTGGGTACTTCATTCATTAATCTGAAAGGTTTTTGCCTCATCTTTCCACAAAATTGAAGGCAGCTTAGCAAAATACAATAAAAAACTAAGAATAAAATCTAAGTTTTATTAAAGATGGATACAATTTTTAAAAGCAAACAGAAAAAAGCAAGAGCCATCCGCAGTGAAATGTGAGCTATCTCCTATGAAAATCCACCAAAGACTTTTGTAGGTAAAGCTGATTTCAAGTGGCCTCTAAAAGAAATCAAAGTAGGGGACAGACAAATCTCTTTGGAGAAGACATTTTGCAGTAAGACAAGGAGTATCTGCATGGCCTCAGGGTGGGGTTTAACCCCACAGCCCCTTTGTATATCTGTTGCCTCTTTGCAAAAGCAACACGGGAACATCTGGTTAGACAGTCAGTGCTGAACCGGTTCAGCTCAGTATTAGCAAGCCCTCAAGTCCCTAGTCCTTCGCAAAAGAACATTACAAAACCAAGGAAGATCAGCACTGCAAAAAATGCTTTGCACATTTATTTGAAGAATGTTACATAAACAATACAACAATGCATAACAGTGGCATTGATCCTAACGTAAGTTAAGGAAGTTCACAGAATGAATGTTTTCCATTTCCTCCTCCACACTGCCCTTTCCTACCTACCCAAACGCCACCACCCTCCTTAACAACACGGGATGTGTATAGGGGCCTCTGCGGAAGGGGATAACCAGCCAAAATCGGCAGACCTACACCTAATTTTAGGACACTCCCACCATATATTTTTCAGAAGAGCCCCCAATCCCCAAAGAGGCTTTTTGTGGGTCTGGTGGGAATGAGAAACATTCTTCCCGTGAACCACTTTTAAGGCAACTAATCTTATGATCCAAGCCAGTGTCAATAAACCCTTTCCAAATTACTGTAGCCCCAAATGCCTTGTTCATCCTTTTTTCCGGGAACTCAGTCAAAACAGTGAATATGCTGCCACGTTAGTTAAATGAGCCATTGTTTGATCGAGAGCCACACCTTTCCGACGCCTCCATCCTGAGGAGCTCCTCCAACGACGTCTGTCGTCGTCAGCTGAGAGAAGTGACCCGCTGTCACCGCATATCCTAAGCAGGGCATTTTTAGGGTGGACGAATGGGAGGAGAGAAATGACAAATGAATTCAGAAAAGGAAAGAGGTCCAAGGAAAAGGTCAGCCATCTGGATGAAAGCAAAGTTCCCTCCCTCCTCCTTTCTTCTCATAGAGTGTAAATATACTAGACTTGTTACAAATAACCCCCAAAAACCAACAAGAGGTCTGCTTCTTCAGTACAGGAACTTGCTGGCACTCCATGCGGCACTGGAAGTGACAATAAGCAACTGAATGTCTCTTTTTTTCCACCGAGACCCAATGGCAAAGGTGTCGACAGAAGCTGTGAGGGTGACAAGAACAAGAGCTTTTGCCAGAAAAGCGCCTGGTTTCCTAAATAAAAATTAAGAGTACAGATGCTCAATGGAATGAGAAACACACTGGGGGGGGGGGGGTACAGATTGCTTCATGTTGAAGGAACTATATCTTTCATGCCTGTTTAGTGACAGTTTCCATTTGGCACCCAAAAATGGGGGTTCCCTCACTTTAAACTGCTATGCCAAGGGATGTGGGGTGAGGGAAGAGATATAAAGTGCATGCTTTAACAAGAGCTTAAAATTGTTTTAATCTTTTAATGCTTTTGTTGTATGCCTTTTTTTCCCTTTCAATGTTGTAAACTGCTGTGCTAAGTTTTGTGATCTAGCGGTTTATAAATGCTTTTATTGATAAAATTAAAATTAATAATAATAACAATAACGTTGATGATGATGATGCTTGGCTAAGGATTAAAACAAAAATTAAGGGCCTACACTAAGGGGAAAGGGTTTGCTTGGAAGAGGTCCAATTTGCCATCCTACAGATGATATATTATGGGGCAGGAGGAGTCTGTAAGTAAAGGAGGAGGAGGTGGTGGTGGTGGTGGTTCAAGCTCCTTGTAAGGCTGTCATTTCAGTCCCTTCTGCCTGCAAAAGACTAGCTTTTCAAATCTATTCAAAGGCAGAAACCTCAAGGTCTTCAGGATATCCAGCCATCTCTTCACTACAAATTTCAAAGTAGCTTTCACTAAGTGTTTTTAAAAAACAACAACCAAAAAACAGACTAATAACGATAGTGGGCTGAAGAAAAGGGGTGATTATCCAGTTTTTAAAAGCATTTAAAACCAAACAAAAGAAGAAAGTGGAAATCTGGAAATGCTTTCATAATGAGAGCAAGTGGTCACTGAGGACTGGGCAGAAGACATTAGATGTTCAGTATTTCTCTTCTGTCACTCACTGCGTTTTAAATCTTAGTATTCAAAGTATTATTGATGTGCAATGTCTTCAGTCCCTATCTTATCTTGGCAGATACTCTTTGGAGCAATAGACAGCTGTGCCTACTCAAAGAACTGCTATCCTCAGAGTACAGGAGAAGAAAACGAGAACATTTAGAGCTTATCGTTTAGACATACCCAAGAGGTAAAATTAATATACTATACAACATGCGCAACTGGCTGGGAGTTGAATTAAAAAGTTCACAAATCCCAATCTATAGTTTAGCCAAGCAGTTTTCAGACTTTCAGGAAGCCATTTCCACATTCTCATCTACTGAGACAACCCTGCAAATGTTACTGACCCCTACACTTCACAGAAGATTGTGGGTTTTTTAGTATGTGAGCCCTGCTTATGAGGCTTACTGTCCATTTATGAAGCTTACTAGCATCATCCCATGCGAACCAAGAGTGCAACGCAGGACACACCTAACACTGACCTGGGAAAATAATAACGGTGCATCTAAGGAAGTGGACTGTAGTCCACAAAAGCTTGTGAGATAATACGTTTGTTAGTCCTTAAGTTTCAAGATCCTGTTGCTTGGGGGAACAACAGTCTCTCTAGAGAGGGGATTCTACAGCCAGGATATCACCACTGAAAAGGTACTCTCCCTATTTGTCATCTCCTGAACCTCAAAAGGTAAGGCCACCTGGAGAAAGACCTCAGAAGACAACTCTAAGTCAGTATATACAGAAGGAGAAAAAAATCGAGGTAACCTCATCCCCAATAATTAAGGACTTTAAAGGTCCAAAAAGTGTCACTGAAAAAGACCTAAAAGCTTTCATGGAACACAAGGGTCCCTGAAATACATGACAGGCCATTAGGCCTAAAATAACCCATTCTCTGTGTATTTTCTTTCTTTCTTTCTTAATCACTTCCCATGGGGCATCCCAAAGCAATTTACAACATAATAAAAACTTATATGAAACAGCTGCATATATAACAACATTTTCCTAAACAGATAAAGATATAAGCAAACACTTTAAGACAACCAGAGCACATTCATAAAATCAATTCAAATCTGATGCAGATACCAACTAGGATTTTTTTAAAAATGTCCATTTAGAAGGCTTATATTCATGCAGATTTACCATACCTACCACTAAAAAACTTTGTGCAAGACAGTTTAGACCGGTGTCCCACAGCCTGGTACCTCCCAACCAGCATGGTTGTGATGGCTGAGATTCATGGGAGTTGTAGTCCCAACATCTGGAGGAAACCAAGATTTGAGACTAGTAACAATGGGCAGCTCCACATCACTTACCTAGGTATGTATACCGCTTGGCTATCACAGATTCATCATTCAGCTTGAAATAAATATTGTCAGTGAGATTCAGCACTTTGATGGTCCCGGTCCAGTAATAAGATCCTGGGGCTCCCATGACAACCAGCTCCTACCAACAGAAGAGTTTCAGCAGTCAATAAAACAAATCTTTGAAGCTCCTCAAGCATGATGAAGACCAGAAAAGTAATTATCTTCAGAAATTCTGTGGTGCTGGGGGGGGCAGAGAAGACTGACAAATTGGGGAAGACTGAAACAGGTTAAAATAATCTAAACTTTCTGGATTACTTTCAGAGCATGAATTGTATTGTGCAATTAGAATGTAATAGCCTGGTTTGCATGTCACATTAAACCATAGTTAAAATAAACTGTGGTTTAATGTGAATGAGAGCACCATGCTGATGCACACTGTTGAAATCCCAGGTGTTTTTCTCTTCCCCTTGTAGTAAGAATTCAGCACTATACCACCTTGTTTGTTACCCAGGTGAGGAACTCCTCCTACGGCTGGGAAACAAGCTATGGTTTTGCTTGTTGCGTATCCAGCTGCAGGTTCTCCAAACAAACCACGAACAGAAGCCAATATGTGTCTGTGGCTTAGGGGGAACAAACCACACATCTGGGATATAACAGTGCATCAAGCTAGACAATGGCTTGTTTCCTAGCAGAAGAAGGAGCAAGGGAGAAATGGAGCAGCACATTCACATTAAACCATTTTAACTGGTCCATCTAGCTCCATATTGCCAACGCTGAGAAGCAACAGCTCTCCAGGGTGCCAGGCAGTCCCAGCCCCACCGGGAGATACTGGAGACTGGGACCCTTCTGTCCTGCATGATGCTCTACCATATAAAAGTCTCACAGCCGTAATTGAAACAAAGTCCCATAGACCTTTTCTAACGGTATATCTATAAGTCCCAGCAGGAAAAATTCAGGCTTCAGTTGAAAGTTAATCTTCAAAATTCTCCGTATCAATGTATATATATTTGTATCCAATATTTTTTGGATTTTTTACACATCCACCAAGCATGATAAAATGTCCCTTCCTGTTTTTTACATTTCCAGTAAGTATTTGTTTGCATAAAACATGCAATGAACTTACTGAGGCGTGGCAGCAAAGGAACTGTCACGTTTTCAAGGACTACCTTTAGCTATGAATATATCCCCAGCACTTCTCCTCAGTTCAGTGGCAGACTTTGATCTTTTAAAATTTCAGTGGTGAACAGTGCAAACCCAAAATTTGGCATCTGCCTGCCCCCCTTCCATTCTGATCAGCTCCCTGTGTTATAGCTGGAAAGCCGTGCAATGCTTTCTAGTGTCAGCGCTCAGTGTGGTGGACCCAGCAGCACCGCCCCAGTTTCTGCTCAGTTCTCTTATAGGGAGGGTAGTCACAGCGAATCCTCACAAGAATTTAGCTTGAGCCTCAGAAACTTTGGGATCCCCTAGGTTGCCTAGCTCTTCTCCACCAGACTGACAAACTAGGCCTGGACCATTAGAACGTGGCTGCTTCCATCTACACAAAGTCAGAAGCTATAGCAGACAGTTCTATACGTACAATGTATGTAAACACGACAGGCTCCGTAACTTTGAGTGGCTGCTCTTTTGGGACAACCAACCCATCTCACAGCAGAAAACAGCATGCATTAGCAAGACGGAATGCTTGCGCATTAGACGCTTGTCTGTTTGACCCAGAATCCATTTATCTACATTTCCTGCTCACTCTGAAATGGCTGAAGCTCCGAGGCAGTGCACCAGAAGTTCAAAGCCACCTTTTGAATGCGGAGCAAGTAAAGGGAGTTCAGAGCATGGGAAAAGGAACAGGCTTGATATTGCAGACAAGTCAGGAAACAGCTGCTGCTGACACGGCTCTGGTGATCAAACACGTTATCAAACAGGTTGCCACCCTTTCCAGATTAACCTGAAAAAATCCCACCGGCTTGTTTTGAACACTGTGGCACATGCTTTGTTTATATGATCCTGAGTGATTAAACCCTTTGGGCCTTGGAAATTAATCTCTCTCACATTCCCTTCCAATGTAGATTTGCCCAAGGCAGAGCTAGACATTACCAAAAGCACATGACGGCTGCCAAAAACAGTGGCCTTGTGTCTCGTTTCCTGTTCTCATAAGCTTCCTTGATCATCTAGCAGCTCTGAAGGGTCTCAGGCAGCAGAGGTCAGCAGGGTGGCACAGGCAGGGCAGCGCTGTGCATCTGGCTTCCTAGAACCAAGCATTTTCCAAGAAGGAAAGGTGCAGAGAGCTCAGTGCAGTGTAAGCACAGTGAGGGAGCCAGCAGAGCACTCCTGCCAGCGCAGCTACACTGCACTGAGCTCCCTGAGTCTTGACCATCCCTATCTAGGTAAGCAGCAGCAACACTGGGCATCAAGTGGCACAATGCCAGCCTGTCTGCACCACCCTGCCAACCACTGTTGGTCTCGGGTAGAAAGAAGTCTGACATATCCCTTGGGATGCTGAAACCTTGGGAAACTGGGACGGTTCTTCCTCTAACAGTATGCAGTCATGAAATGTGTGGGGTTACAGTGCCATGCCATCAAGACACCTCCCTGCTCCCTACCTACAGCAGCTACTGATGTGAACCTAGGAACAATGTTAGAAAATTGGTAGCTTAAAAAACTAAAAAGGGAGGAGCAAGAAAGAAAGGGACTGAATTTTAACCACATCCAAGTTTGCAGAGTTAGCATTATGGGATGTTGAGTTGCAGCTTGCCTGCTGTCCAATTTCCAAGTACAAGATATATCCACATTGCATTATTTTTCAACCATGCAACCAGAAACAAATAGCTACCACCTGGAAAGGCATACGGGAATAAGAGGTCCCAGCTTTTCACGTTTGTTTTGCACTGTGGAATTTATTCCTGGCAATAAGAATTTACCTATGAGGACTGACCTGTAATACATGAAACAGTCCTCTGGGGCAGGCACAGGCAAACTCGGCCCTCCAGATGTTTTGGGACTACAACTCCCATCATCCCTAGCTAACAGGACCAGTGGTCAGGGATGATGGGAGTTGTAGTCCCAAAACATCTGGAGGGCCGAGTATGCCTATGCCTGCTCTGGGGAGTTCAGGACCAGCGCCTGGCGTGGTGGGGTGAATCCTGGGACCCAGCAGTCCACTGCTGCCACCTGGACCAACCTCCACCTTCACTATTTCTGCTGCCAGCTCCTTGATGCCCATTGCAGAGTCAGGACAGGTGGTTTCACCCCCCACTCCAGGAGCCAATCCCCCACAGGCATCAGCTTAAATGCACTGGCCTTGCCCCTTATGTATGCCCACTGATCTGGGCATGTAACCCAGGGGGCTGACTGGGAGGGGTCCCATCAAGAGCACTTTGTCCGGGGCCTCCCAAAACCTGCGCCCATGCCTCCTTCAAAGATAAAAGATTTTGCGGGGGACAAAGTCACACTAAGCCAGTGTACCTGAGACTGAGACCCACAAGCCACATAGTATTCAGGCTGATTTCTGAGAGCCCCAAAGCACAGGATTCATCACGGTCAGCGTAGGTGGCAGAGGCTAAACAAGGGATAACTGCAGTGGCTTTTTCACAACTTTTCTTGATGCGGGCGCTACTTCCCACACTTTTGCCTTCGCAGTATATCACGCAGCAAGGAGTGGCCACAGCTCAGCTGTAGAGCAAATCCTTTGCATAGAAAAGACATTAGGTTCAAATCCCATTAGAGTCCTGCCTGAAACCTTGGAGAGTCTGTGCCAGTCATAGATGGACCAGCTGGCTATGTTGCATCTGGATGTATGCATGGTGTTAAAATAAGTGCCTATTAAGTAAGTGAACTAAAGGGACGCGGGTGGCGCTGTGGGTTAAACCACAGAGCCCAGGACTTGCTGATCGGAAGGTCGGCGGTTCGAATCCCCACGACGGGGTGAGCTCCCATTGCTCGGTCCCTGCTCCTGCCAACCTAGCAGTTCGAAAGCACGTCAAAGTGCAAGTAGATAAATAGGTACCGCTCCGGTGGGAAGGTAAACAGCGTTTCTGTGCGCTGCTCTGGTTCGCCAGAAGCAGCTTAGTCATGCTGGCCACATGACCCGGAAGCTGTATGCTGGCTCCCTCGGCCAATAAAGCGAGATGAGCGCCGCAACCCCAGAGTTGGCCACGACTGGACCGAATGGTCAGGGGTCCCTTTACCTTTACCTTTAAGTAAATGAACTGGGAGTGTGCAAAATCACTATGTATCTAATAGTTCCTGCATGGTGTCATATGCAAAGCTGCAGAATAAAAGGACAACATAAACGCTGGGAAACTGCTGCACAGAAAGCTTGAAAGCTGAAGGCAAGTTTCTCGATTCGGAGACTTTTTACACCATAGCAACCGGGAGGTCTTGGCCGAAGCTGCACCACTCACCTCTGTGAAGTAGCCTGCTATTCCAGCCTGACATGAGCCATGCTCTTCGCCATATTTCTTCTTATACTCTAGCAAGGAGAAGGATTAAAGGGGAGGGGGGAGAGAAACACAGTCACGTCAGTCCCTGCCAAATGTGTGTGGTTCGCAGTTGCACAGTCCCGTCCGCTTCATTCCACATGTGCTGCTCAGCGCTGAGTTGCAAGAGGCCCTCGGCTGAGCCAGCACTGGGAAATCTCTGAAATTCACAAAAACCTCAGAAATCCAGGCTCCTTTGCCACAGTACATGGGTATTGTCAAAGCCAAGCTTTGGAGCAACAGCACTGTAAACAGATAACGTTTCCCCGTTTGCGAAATCTGAAAGGGCGGGGGCCAGGAAAAAGCCTCTGACCATTTAGGATGGGAGACCAGTCGTGAGACTGGAGAATGAGAGAGAGGGAGACCTGCATGCGAGGGGCAGCCTGATAGCTTGTAACTCGCAGCAACTCAATTAAGGTTGAAAGCATTAATCAGAGGCGGACTGACTTAATCCTTTGGTCCCCAACCAGAATGAAGTTGAAGAACGCTGAACGGCGTTTGCTCACATTGATTCTTGATGCCCTGCCTCTCCCAGGTCTTCTCTTGACCTTCTTTCCATGTCTTTCCCTTTACTCTTTTTCCTTCCCCTGTGATAATTTGGAATGTAAACACTTTGGGGCAGAGGCCTATTGCATGGGCTTATGTTAGGCTATAAAGTGGCATGTACATTGATGGTGCTATAACAATATCAATAAGACCACGTGGACAACAAGAGCAGCCCAGAGCCTGTGAGAAGAAGAAGAAGAAGAGTTTGGATTTGATATCCCGCTTTATCACTACCCTAAGGAGTCTCAAAGCGGCTAACATTCTCCTTTCCCTTCCTCCCCCACAACAAACACTCTGGGAGGTGAGTGGGGCTGAGAGACTTCAGAGAAGTGAGACTAGCCCAAGGTCACCCAGCAGCTGCATGTGGAGGAGCGGAGACGCGAACCTGGTTCACCAGATTACAAGTCCACTGCTCTTAACCACTACACCTCACTGGCTCTCCACACAACACAACACAACACAGAGACACAGGGAATACTTGGCATCACCAGTGCCAACCATGAATATTCCTCTGGTCCAGGTTTTGCACCTCTGAATTACTACTCTGCTTTCTTCAAGATAAGCCAGGATTGCCTGTTTACCCACCTTTAAGCAAGACCATCCCAGTTATACACATCATCTCTGTAATGTAGAAAAATTCAGCATAGCACAGAACTAACAGGGTGTTTTTGAAGAAAAATTGAAAGCTACTGCACATCCAAAAGAAGCCATTTGGGGCAAAATAAATGAATCATGATAATCAGTCGCACTGAGAGCTCCATAGAACCATGCTTGGTGGGGTACTAAGTGTATCTGAAGAAGTGTGCTTGCACACGAAAGCTCATACCAAGAACTAACTTAGTTGGTCTTATAGGTGCTACTGGAAGGATTTTTTTTATTAGCAGACAAAATGTGGATAGTGTCATTATATGGTTTAATCACTAGATGGCACTGGACTTAGTTGACCCTGGGTAAAAGGAGTTTTCTGTGTCTAGTCTGTTCTTGTCAAAGAGAGACAATAAAGTTCTTGTCTGGCTTCTTGACTGGTGTGTCCTCCAAGCCCTCCATGACAATTATTTTTTCTATGGTGTTTAAGTTTTCTTGTCTACCTCATTTCCACTTGCTCTGGAAAATTTAAACCAAATGGCAAACCCGCTTAAAGGCTGTTGCTACCAAGGCACCCTGGGAATTGCAGTATTGAGAAAGAACTAACAAAGGATCTCTTAAAAGAATTGTCCACTCACCAAACTACAATTCCCAGATTTATCTGAGCCAAATGAAAACAAGTGAATACAACATGAAACTGGTTTAAATGTGCAGTGTAGCTGTGCCCTAAGAATCAAAATGTTCAGGGCTACAATTTTAACAAGAATTTTGCACTTCTGTCCTTCATATGAACAGCTTCTGAACTTCACAGTCAAATCTCTGGCAAGAATATCATAGTATCATTACAGCATTTATTCCCACTTCCTGTTTCTTGCGACATGCTCCCCCGTGATAACTGGGGTTTCAAGGAAAACATAGTGTGCTTCAGTTTCTTTAAAAAATTGCCATGTAACCTGGTAACACTCTGAAACAGCCAACCACCGACTCATTGCTAAATTATAAGGAATGTACTTTGCAGATTGTCTCTTTGGAACCAAATGTATTCCTCATGGTTTGACAGACCACAAGAACTGTATAATGAACTCTTAGCTTCAACATAGAAACAGTCTGTTTAAAAGAAAAGGGAATATTGACTGGACTGGCCAGCAATTATTTCCACTTTTAACAAATATAAAGATCATTTGTACTGGGTAAACTCCAGCAAAAAGCAAGTGGGGAGACTCCTGATCATTTCATCGGGGTCAGGATTTCATTCATTCCAACAAAACAGAAAAATGAATATGAATAATATGTTGATAAGACAGTGGTCTGAAGTAGCATAAACTGAGAAAGCGAAGCAGTGTCAGAGGCCATATATGCACTATATCAAACCACTTTAATTCAGAACACTCCCCCACCAACTAATCCTGGAAACTGAAGTGTGTTACAGCTGCTGCGAGTTGTTAGGAGACTCTTATCCCCCTCATAGAGCTACAATTCCCGGAGTGGCTTAACAAGCAATCCCTCTTCCCAGGGAAATCTGGGGATTGTGGTGATGTGGGGGAAAGGAGTCTCTTAACAACTCCCAGCACCCTTAAAAAACTATAGTTCCCATAATGCTCTGCGGATGGGCCCAAATGGTCACAGACTTGATAAAAGACTTCCTGAAACGTGGAATGGGGGGGCAGAGCAGCACAATTATTAGGCAGCTATTATCAAAGCAAGCTGGTTTAAGATATTGCCAAGCCAAATCATGCAAAGTAAACGGACAGGGAATTTCCCCGAGCAGATACTGGACATTAATCGTTAGGAATGAGGTGGGCCGCAGTCACAGCTAACAGCAATATGGAAATAACCAAATCGGTTGACCAAGAGTATATATAATAAGGGTTCTTTCTTAAACCCCGCGTTGCTGTATAATATGAAAATGACTGAATGAAGAAAAGGGCATGTAGAGCAGAGCTCCACTCTCATCTACACACGAGAAAAAGGGAAATAGATTTGAGGTGTGGGTGAGGAAAAAACAATGCATGGAGGAACAAGGAGGTGTTGTGTTGCGGGCAGAAACAGAGGTATAGAAAAGATGACTGAGAAGAAGAATGGGCCTCTTGAGTGAAGCAGGAAGAGCATTCATTCTAGGCAATCAACCTCCTGAAGCAAGAGCGTTTCTTCCACAGGGCTGGCATATCCTGATCAATTGCTCAAGAAACAATGAGAAAGGATTGGCCATCTTAGCCAACCCCCTTTCCAAAGCTCTGAAACACGACAGAAGAAAGCATGACGAGAGACACTCAGCAGCCACACGCACACACTGAACACCTGGGCGTGCATATTTGCATAGAGCCCCTTCACAGAAACCTAGATTTGTAGAGTTGGAAGGGACCACGAAATGTCATCTAGTCCAACCCCCTGGCATGCAGGAATAGTTTGCCTAATAATAATAATAATAATAATAATTTATTTATACCCTGGCCATCTGGCTGAGTTTCCCCAGCCACTCTGGGCGGCTCCCAGTCGAGTGTTAAAAACAATACAGCATTAAATTTTAAAAACAGGGCTGCCTTCAGATGTCTTTTAAAGATAAGATAGCTGCTTATTTCCTTCACATCTGAAGGGAGGGTGTTCCACAGGGTGGGCGCCACTACCAAGAAGGCCCTCTGTCTGGTTCCCTGTAGCCTCACTTCTCGCAGTGAGGGAACCGCCAGAAGGCCCTCAGCGCTGGATCTCAATGTCCGGGCTGAACGATGGGGGTGGAGACGCCCCTTCAGGTATACGGGACCGAGGCCGTTTAGGGCTTTAAAGATCAGCACCAACACTTTGAATTGTGCTCGGAAACATACTGAGAGCCAATGCAGATCTCTCAGGACCGCTGTTATGTGGTCCCAGCGGCCACTCCCAGTCACCAGCCTAGCTGCCGCATTCTGGATTAATTGCAGTTTCCGGGTCACCTTCAAAGGTAGCCCCAATGTGTAGGACCCTGAGATTAAGAGCCTCATGCTCTTCCTAGGATTCGACTTTGTGAGAAATTCTGTGTATCTACTTCAGTAAGTGCATAGGGCCCTTTCTCACACGGATAACCCTTTCCCCCTCAAATATGGGGATATTTTTGTGATACTATAGTACACAGTGAGGGGCAGATGAGACTTGTCAGCCTGGGAAGGTGGCCCATCTAGGAGAAGAAAAATGGATCCTAAACCTCTGCTGCCTTGCAGGCTATCTTCGGAAGAAGAAAATGCTAAAGAGGAAACCCTACACAAATCTGGAGTCAAGTCCCTAAGATGTTTGGATGGCACCTTCTACACCTCCTTCCCACAACTCCAGCAGCCAAGCTGGTGCCAGATGTATCGCTCCGTTTTTCTTTGGACCACATCTGGGCAGCCTCCATACAAGCTGCCCAGGCTTGCCACCGGGAAGGTCACTTTGGTGCTGCTTACAGCACAGTTCGACTTCACCCCTGGAGGTGCACTCCATTGTTTCTGGAGACAGACGGATGCCAACAATGGCACACTAAGAAAAAAGCACACCAAGAACTCAGGCCAATGTAAGTTTCAATAGTGGGAGTGGTCCATTCCCACTATTGAAACTTACATTGGCCTCAGTTCTTGGTGTGCTTTTTTCTTGATATATTTGCCGTATTTTTCGCTCTATAAGACGCACCAGACCGTAAGACGCACCTAGTTTTTGGAAGAGGAAAACAAGGGGGGGGGGGATTCTGAATCCCAAAAGCCAGGACAGCAAGTGGGATCACTGCGCAGCCCTGGCTTATGGGATAGCAGTGCGCAGCCTCTGCTCAGGGAAAAGCCCCAACACATGCTCCACACGGCTCTTTAAAGGGAGCCCTGAGCAGAGCCTCCCGGCTACATTTGCTCCATAAGACGCACACACATTTCCCCTTACTTTTTAGGAGGGGAATAGTGCGTCTTATAGAGCGAAAAATACGGTAAATAATGAGAACTCCAACTTATTTAACAATTGCACACTGGCATTTATTCCCGTAATGCATGGTCATCAACAGACACACATACATTTGGCACAAAATGACACTAATTCACTTTGGTAGCTATTCCTATTATGAATATAATGCGGAGGGCAAGAGAATTGTTTAAAAACCCAGAGAAAACACTGGTGCTGGGCGAGAGGAGACACAGTGCTGCTTGCTTCTTATTTCTTCATATCTGCGGGGCATCTAAAGCAGAACGCTCCCCCCAACGGCATCTTGCACCAACCCAGCGGCATCTTGCACTTTCTGTTCATTCCATCACTGTTGTTGCATCCAAAGGCAGCAGCAAAGAGAAAACGCAGCAGTTGTTTTGTGTTCTGCGATGATTTTAAACAGCAAATCACTGGGAAACTATGAAAATAGGGAAATGGGCAGATAAACTTGGGCCTCTGCCACGTTTCAGCTAAGCCATGTAATGGAGTTATTTATATGGTTAGGCAAACTTTGCAAAGAGCAGGTTTTTTTACTTGTTTCCTCAAACTAAACAATTTTTTTTTTTTTATCTGAAGGGGGAGGGAGCAGAAAGGAATGTGCTGGTCAGTTCAGGCCATTCTTTTTTTCTGGGAAGTTTTAGAGGCAGAATTTCACTCACAAGGTCGTTTTTTGGATGGTGTGATGTTGCCTACAGAGAATGACTGTGTCAAAGACTTCAGCATACTAACCAATTCTAACTTTTAAATTCCCATGCCTTTTTCTACATTGACCAGCCATACATCTAAAAAAAGGCACCTGCAGCATTTGAGAAGAATGGAGAGACCCACTAGAAACAGAGGTTTCAGAAGCATGCTCTGAAGCCCTTATTTCCAATGCCCCACTTTTGATGTAATGGCCCTTAGATTTTCTTATTATCAGTAACAAGTCCAGAGTGGGAGACTAGGGCGATGTCTGTTGCTTCCAGAAACTCTCGTCTGTTGTTGCTTCTTTTTTATACATTGCTGGGAGATATTTTCAATACATTAAGCAGTATAGAAACTAAATAATTTTTAAAAAATCAAATCAAATCACAGCAGCCAGCAAGGAGGAAATGGAGAAGGTAAGAATGCAGATCAATGCAGTACAGTCATACCTCGGGTTAAATATGCTTCGGGATGAATATTTTCGGGTTGCGCTCTGCGGCGACCCAGAAGTAACAGAGAGCAGAAGTAACAGAGAGAAGCAATGCTCTCTGTTACTTCTGGGTTTCGCCGCTCGCACAGACGCTCAAAATGACATCACACATATGCACAGAAGCGGCAAATCGCGACCCGCGCATGCACAGATGTGCAGACGCGGGTTGCGTTCGCTTCAGGATGCGAACAGGGCTCCGGAACGGATCCCGTTCGCATCCAGAGGTACCACTGTACAGTCATACTTCATGTTACGTTTGCTTCATGTTATGTTCTTTCAGGATACGTCCCGCGGCGACCCGGAAGTACCGGAAAGGGTTACTTTCGAGTTTCGCCACTCGCGCATGCACAGACGCAAAAAATGACGACACGCGCATGCGCAGATGCGGCGAATTGCAACCCGCGTGTGCACCAACGTGCCACTGCGGGTTGCGTTCCTTTCATGTTGAGAACAGGCCTCCGGAACGGATCCTGTTTGCAACCAGAGGTACCACTGTATAAGTAACTTCTGCTGGTTCATGGTAGTGGGAGCATAGGTTATAGCAGAGTGTGAGCTCCGGCTGGAGGGCTGTGGCAGGCAGTGCGCTGCTCCACTTGGGCACAGTGAAGAGCCTCTTCTGTTTTACATGGAAGAATCCAGAAGGGAAGTAATGCTTGACCTGGTGCACCCTCAGTATCGGGCACCATGGTAACGGTCACATGTGCCACTATGCTACATGCATATGAACTGCTGTGGCAATGTGGCCCCTGGAGATTGCTGTGAGCTGCTTGGTCGATGTAGAGGATGTCTCTGCTGAGTCTGAGCAAGCCCCACAGGACTTCACACCCACACCACCTAAGATTCCACCTCATATCCATTTGAGACCTTCTTATCACAGGAAAAAGCGCACATAAATCTGACGAGATCAAAGGCTCCCATCCAGCAAATACCGGACTGCTGTTGTGCAACTAATTACATCCTGGATTGTTCATTCCCCACCCTCAATTTCCATTTGTTCCATCTTTAGCTGCAAACTCCCAGCCAAGGATTTCATTGTTTCTTTCGGGAGGGCACATTAAAAATGATTATTATAGGAAGGGAGGATCCCAGTCGGAGCAATGGATTGTAGCCATCCCTTTAGATGGAGCTAATTGACTGCAGTTCAGGTTGAAAGCGACAGAGTTCAGCAAAAGCAAACTCAGTCAACCCACTCGATGCATGTGACGGTGCTGTTTGGCGGCTGACATACAAGCCAAGTTCCCAGTTTTCAGGACACTTTGTAGCACGATCAACTGCACACTGGACAATGCCAAACTGCCAATTTCCCACTGGCTGCTTCACAGATCTTGGGTCCACACAGTTCTATTTTAAATAGCAGCTCCCAGCTGATTGTGTCTGATCAACTGAGGTGTTTTTGCTCAGAAAAGGTGATGAATACCAAAACATACACACATATACACCAAATACCAAAACATACACACATAGAAGAGTGACTAGTGGGGTGCCACAGGGTTCTGCCTTGGGCCCGGTCTTATTCAACATCTTTATCAACGACTTGGATGATGGACTCAAGCGCATCCTGATCAAATTTGCAGATGACACCAAACTGGGAGGGGTGGCTAACACCCCAGAGGACAGGATCACACTTCAAAACGACCTTGACAGATTAGAGAACTGGGCCAAAACAAACAAGATGAATTTTAACAGGGAGAAATGTAAAGTATTGCACTTGGGCAAAAAAAATGAGAGGCACAAATACAAGATGGGTGACACCTGGCTTGAGAGCAGTACATGTGAAAAGGATCTAGGAGTCTTGGTTGACCACAAACTTGACATGAGCCAACAGTGTGACGCGGCAGCTAAAAAAGCCAATGCAATTCTGGGCTGCATCAATAGGAGTATAGCATCTAGATCAAGGGAAGTAATAGTGCCACTGTATTCTGCTCTGGTCAGACCTCACCTGGAGTACTGTGTCCAGTTCTGGGCACCACAGTTCAAGAAGGACACGGACAAACTGGAACGTGTCCAGAGGAGGGCAACCAAAATGGTCAAAGGCCTGGAAACGATGCCTTATGAGGAACGGCTAAGGGAGCTGGGCATGTTTAGCCTGGAGAAGAAGAGGTTAAGGGGTGATATGATAGCCATGTTCAAATATATAAAAGGATGTCACATAGAGGAGGGAGAAAGGTTGTTTTCTGCTGCTCCAGAGAAGCGGACACGGAGCAATGGATCCAAACTACAAGAAAGAAGATTCCACCTAAACATTAGGAAGAACTTCCTGACAGTAAGAGCTGTTCGACAGTGGAATTTGCTGCCAAGGAGTGTGGTGGAGTCTCCTTCTTTGGAGGTCTTTAAGCAGAGGCTTGACAACCATATGTCAGGAGTGCTCTGATGGTGTTTCCTGCTTGGCAGGGGGTTGGACTCGATGGCCCTTGTGGTCTCTTCCAACTCTATGATTCTATGATTCTATGATATACAAGCGATTGCCTGATCCAGGAGTCACCACTGTCCATAATTTTGCATGTGTAATAAAAGCAAATATTGTGCGACCAGCACGACACTTCTTAGTCCGTCCAGGCTGAACCTGCCAACATGAAAGGAAAACAGCCCAAGACAGTCTGCTAAGTGGGAGGATTTTATAGCTTCCTTTCATTTTATTAGAGTTGAGATGGAGTGACGGATCCAAACACAGAACCAAAACCAGACAATTCTCCCCTAAACACTTGTTAATCCTGCACACACTTTGCTAATGATCTGAAGTGCAGTCACCATCTCCAGACACACAACAGTTGTGGTAGTGGTGGTTGCCTGCTTTTCTTAAACTCAGTTTTCTGTGTTGTTGTTTTTTTGGTTGCTTGGCCAGTTGTCAAATGTGAAAGAAATTTGACCAAACCTACTGCAAAATCCAATCTGGGATGGGGTTGCTCTGAGCACTTTTCACTGCATTCTAACTTTGGCGTGAACCCGAAAACTGTGAAAACAGGGTACTGGGGAGAAAGACATACGAATCAGATACCTAGGTCCAATTCAAACAATATCCAGCAAAGTTTTACTCTCCAGTGTAATGAACTCCATCCTTTCAAAACAGCTCCAGTTTTGACCACATCTAACTAAAAAAATTATTAACTAGAACCTTTTCTAATAGCAGCAGTATACCAGACCTGCCACTGGAGCCCAAAGTGAAGAGACAGGGAAGAACTGCTTGCATCAAAGCACCCCGTTTCAGCCTCCAGGCCTTCCAAAGAGGACAGGAAGCAGACTGACACTTTGGGGGGGGGGAAGAAAGAGAAACCACAGGAAACCCAAGGAAATGCCTTCCAGGATACTTTTCTAAAATTGCTGAGACCTATAGAGACATTCAGGGATGCGGGTGGCGCTGTGGTCTAAACCACTGAGCCGAGGGCTTGCTGATCGGAAGGCTGGTGATTCGAATCCCGCCAGAGTGACAGAGTGAGCTCCCGTTGCTCGGTCCCAGCTCCTGCCAACCTAGCAGTTCGAAAGCACGTCAAAGTGCAAGTAGATAAATAGGTACCACTCCGGCGGGAAGGTAAACGGCATTTCCGTGCGCTGCTCTGGTTTCGCCAGAAGCGGCTTAGTCATGTTGGCCACATGACCCGGAAAAACTGTCTGCGGACCAATGTCGACTCCCTCGGCCAGTAAAGCGAGATGAGCGCAGCAGCCCCAGAGTCGTTCGCGACTAGACTTAACTGTCAGGGGCCCTTTACCTTTACCTTTATTAGAGACATTCATCTTCCCTTCTTAACTGCACAACCATGCATCCTGGTTTGTTAATTTACTTTGAGTAAGAAGATACCGACTTCGAATGTCTTTTTAAAGTCACATTGAGTATTTAGCCCAGCCCTGTGCCCCCTGCATCAGGTCATGTGGCACAAATAGAGGCTTAAGCCACGACAATAACAGAACCCAGAAAAGGCTTCCACAGTCTTGTGCCTGAAGGGCTCACATTTCCATCAACTCCAGCCAACATGGTCAGTGATCAGGGATGATGGTAGTTGTAGCCTAACCACATCTGGAGGTTGGGGAAGGGTGGTCTAGATGCAATATTTATCAACTTGGGGTACCCAGCCATTGTTCGATTACAACTCCCATCATCCCTAGCTAGCAGGACCAGTGGTCAGGGACCAGTGTAGTCCAACAACAGCTGAGGATCCAAGTTTGAGAAACATTGGGACACTAGAGGGTTTTTCCTCAGATATGGGAAAGCCCGTTCAGCCACGAAGCACATTGGGCAAGTCACTTTCTCAGCCTAGCCTACCTCAGAGTCTTTTCGTGAGGATAGAATGAGATAACGGCACATATGACCAGCTCTGAGTAATTTAAGAAAAGGTGGGGTAGAAATTATTGTGACTTTTAAATATGGCACCATCAATGTGTTCAGCACACTACAGTGCGACATAGAAAAGGAGAGGATCTCGTCCCATGAAGTGGCCACTCCAGGGAACCTTACAGGGCGGCACAAAGTTGCTCTGGTAATCCAACAGCCTCCTCAGACCCTCTTCCCACCAGATCCCCAGGCTAAAAATGGCTCAGACATGATGGAACTACACTGCTTGGACAGAGATGAAGCTATGGTTTTGCAGATATTGCAGATATGGTCGGACTTCAACTCCCATCATCCCTAACCATTGGCTATGCTGGTTGGGGCTGATGGGAGTTGGAGTCCGATATTTGGAGGGCCACAGCTTCCTCCCCTATTGCATATAGGAGCTTATTTGGATTGCAGGCCCACAGCAAGAGAGAAGGATTGGGTCAAGGAACCAACTCAAGAACCTGTACCATTTACATGGGTGTAAATAAGTTAACTTTATGCAGTGATATATTAACACACTGTGTAGGGGGCAAAATGGTCCAATAAATAATCTTTGTAATTCACAGCCACTAAAAGCTTGTCTGCACACATGAGCATAGTCATGGGGGGGGTTGGGGGGGAGGCTTTTTAAGAAAATCGCAGGTAATAATACCCCCTGAAGAGGCCATTACGGGGGACAGGCTTCTACTGGGGGGCAGAATCTAAAAAAACAACAACTTCCAAATGCTTTTCAATAATGTTTGTGGGTCTAACTGCAACCCCACCCCCGGCTACACCCATCAAAAGATTTCCAGGCCTAACTTTGGGCAGACTTGAAAGAGTTTCAGAGCTGAAGACTCTCTATGTGTTTGTGATGTTTGTCTTGGTTATGGGGACATAGTGCGTAAGAGGCTGTTCTTGGTTTATCTTAGGGATACCGCTTACATTCATACAAGAAAAACAGTTAAAATGCACCGAGCACCAAAATTTTGGAAGTTAATAGTGAGCGTCTACTCAGTCACAAGCAATAGTACATACAATGAAGAAGCAAAATATCCCCTTACCTTCATAGCAAGGCATTAACCTTTTGCCATTGGACCCTAGATTGGGTGGGATGATGTTGCAGAAACCGTGAGGAAGGATGTACTCTGTCTCATAGTAGACATTCTTCCAACGGTGTGCACAGGCCTATGGTAAACAAACCAGACGGGGAAAATTAATGCTTATACCTGGATCCAGAAAATCAGTGCCTGGAGGCAGAAAGTGCCCCCCCTCCAAAAAAAAACAACTCCGAGTTGAAGATAGAGGGATCATTCCCTGTTCTACGCACACTCCATCTCCATGCATAGGTTTGGCAACTGTGCATGGTGCTTCAGAAAGCTGCGAACACTATTTGACCAGTAGGCAACAGCCGGACAAAAAGGGAAGGTATTCATCACAGGCAATGATGACACTATCTTCAACACACTCTCAAGGGCATCAGGGTGTGTCTCCATTCTTTAAAAAGCAATGAAAGCTTTTGAACTTTTCAAATTAAAACTAAACAAGAAAAAAAATTTGATTATGGCATGCCCAGGTTCATCTCCTTTTGTTATCTAGATAGATACAGGATGTAAGTCACCTTGCAAGCCGTATTATCCTCATACCTTATTAGTAAGGAGATGTGGTAAGGTAAATTATTTGACTCTGGGCTTCAGTATTCTCATCTGTCTTTGCGGTCCTTCCAATTTATTTATCCACCTCTTCGCTCCACTGTCCTTTCTTACCTGCTAAGCCTCAAAAATTATTCCAAGGCAGAGGGAATATCTCCAGATGTGAGTCAGCCCAGAGAGTACTTCACAGCTGGAAGTCTATTCCCTAAAGGAAGAAAGCCACGGCCACCACTGTCTATACCTTCCACATCCTTGGGTCCCCAAATGTTGTTGGACTACAACTCCCATCATCCCTAGCTAGCAGGACCAGTTGTCAGGGATTATGGGTGTTGTTGTCCAACAACATCTGGGGACCCAAGGCGGGTCTATGCCCTTACAGCCCTGGGAACATTATCACACAAGCTTCAGGCTTGTTTAGCTCGAATGAGCTGTGCTCAGCAATGCAAATGCTTTTATTTACTGAATTAAGCTATTTATCACACAAGCCTATCGATGCCCCTGGTCCTAAGGGTTTCTGTGAAGCTCTCTGATGTCAGAGCGAGGAATGCAATTCTACAAAGGATGTTTATAATGGCACTCAGCTTTGACAGCCAGATGTACGTAAGGAAGCTTGGAAGAAACTGAAGTCAAGTTATTTGCTCTTTTAAGTAGACTCAGTTATGGTTTCAATTCCCAACACACACTGCATTCAGAATTTGGTTTTAGAAAAAATAATCATGAAATATTTATATCTAGAGTGTTCAGGAAATAGCTTCTCTCACGGAGCATTTCCACTGTGAATACAACACACAGATATACATTTTAATGGAAGACAGTATCCTACAGACATCCAGTGTCAAGGCCGACTTTCTGCAAGCCTCCCCTAGGAAACCAGCGAAGAGAGCATGTCACAAGGAGGAAGGAATCTTGACTGCAAAGAAAATTTATATCCAATGCAAATCATTGAAACAAAAGGCCCCTTTAAATTATGACTAAGTAACTAAAGTCTCACAATTCCTCATTTGTAGATTTATCTTCCACATCAGGAAAAAACTGCCAATGACCTACACCAGTTCCTCAACTTAAACTCTCTCAGAGGAGCATTCACGGCTGCTATAAATGGAGAAGATCAGCAGTGATTCTCTGGCACCACCAGCTCAGAAATGAAAATTTTGAGCCAAACGCAGGAAGAGGGGAAGGGGGGGAGGACTGATCCCATCTCACCCAAATGGCCTAAAATTTAGAGCCAAAAGTGTACAACAAGGCTGCTGACATAAGAAGTCACCTTATAACAGCCCAGTGTTATCTACTCCACCGAGAGCCAACACAGTACGCTCAAGATTTTTTGGACTACAACTCCCATCAGCCCAAAGCAGTTTGGTCAATGGTCAGTGGTGATGGAAGCTATAGTTCCAAACATACAGAAAGCATTATGTTGGCTACCAAAGGTCTGACTCACAGTGGCTGAAATATACTCAGAGTCGCAAAGTGATTGCATGCTCTTTATTCAGCTCATAGTGGTGAGGAGGAATGAATGAAAGTCCCCTCAAAGTATCTGCTTTATATACATTATTTACACAATGGGCTGCACATGATTGGCTAATTCCAGAATTCTACTGTAAGCCAATCAGGTTGTGGATTCACTTCTATCTGGAGAATGATTGGGTGGTTCCTGCCAACCAATCATACTGCTGCATTGTTCTAGGACCAATCAGACTGCTGCATTTTGGATCCTATTGTTCTAGGACCAATCAGACTGCTGCAGTTTGGATCCTATTCAACTCAGTACATAACAGTGGCTCTCTGTGGTCTCAGGCAAAGGTCTTTCACTTCAGCTGCTACTGGGGATGGTAGAGATCTAACCTTGGTCCTTCTGTATGTAGTCTGCCACTGAACTAGGGTCCCTCCTATAAACAAACCCTTGATCAACAATAGTTCTGTCAAGCAAATTCCCCCTTCTGCCTTAACCACAGTTAAGAGAAACAACAGCACTATTCAAAGTGGTCAACCACTACCCATGTCTAGGCACTTCAGCCATGGTAAGCGATCACCAAATGGGCTTCAGATCCCACACTAGGGGAAACTGTGGTTAGTGTTAACCATGGTTAAGGGTAAGTATTGATGATTTTCCTAACCATGGTAAACCTGAGGGGGAGGGGTTTGTTCCAGAGAAAGTGAAATCCCAAGACTGATTCCTACTGGGGGAATCTCTGTGCTTGTCTAGGGCAAGTTCTTGGCAGAGACAAGATGGAACCAGGGGCCTCCTCATTCACAATTCACACAGTCACTGCCATATACCAGGTCCCATGGGAATATTAAACTATTAGAATATAATGAGCATAAAGAATGTACTATCTATCCACTGACTAAAAGAGCCAGTGGAAGCGTGAATTGATTAAAGTTCAGCTTGGGTGCTTTATCTTAAATCAGTGGTTTTCAACCAGTGTGCTATGGCACCCTGGCATGCCATGAATGATGGTCAGGGGTGCTGCGGGCAACACTGGCCTCTGTCCTTCTTTCCTTCCCTCCGTCCTCTGATGCCCTCTTGCATCTCTGCCTCCCAAAGGCTTGCACAGCTGTTTGTTGCAGCAGCCCTGGCTACAAGCTCCCCAGGTGAATGGTGTCTCTGGGGCTGGGCAAGGGGGGTTTCCCAGGCCTCTGTGGGGCAGTGTGAGGAGAAACATCTCTTTGGGGTGGGGTGGCAGCTGTGGCTGCTTAGAGGACTCCCAAGGAGAGGTGAGAGAAGAGGAGGCTGAGGGAACACTCCACAAGGGAGGGTGTTTGAAAAAGGGTGAGAGGCTGCCAGTTCTGCTGGCTCCTGAGCCCCACAGAGGTGCCACGGAAAGAATGTAGTTGGGCAAGGGAGCCATGGACTCAAAAAGTTTGAAAACCTCTGTCTTAAATATTTATTAGACGTATTGTTTCTTATAAGAACCTTCCAGAGCTCTTCTGTCCAAGGTATTCTGACCAGCTCCACACCTGACTAGCCTAAGCAATCGAGCATCAGACTTTCCAGACCATTCAGTGGATATTTTCTTCAAGTAACAACAAGGCTTTTATGTGAGCTCAGATACCCAACCATGAAGAGATCACTTCACATTCTGAATGTGATAAATGAGCCTCCTATAAACTTACAAGGTGGCATTCAAGCTCAAACCACCTACATATAGGAAGCTGCACTGAAGTTAGAGGTTTAGTTGTTTGGCTGTTTCAAAGAAGTTTAGAATGGAAATACTTCTTTTTGTTATTATTAATTTTATGTGTAAGTATTAACAAAAAGAAAAGAAACAAGAAGTGTATTAAAAAGGAATAAAAAGAAATAAAATAACAACAATACCACCAGCTCACATTAGGAGCTCGTCTTTCTGACAAGGAAAAGAAACAAACTGCATGATAAATAGAGCAGGTGCGTCTTGAAAGAACAAGATTAAAGGATGCCTGGCTTTTCTCCAAGATTTAATGCACTGTCCCCAGTTACTTTTCCAGTGCAAATAAGATAATGAATTTTACAACTGTAACATGGAGGAACGAGGAACTTCTATTGTATTACTGAGACACTTAAATTAATACAAACACTAACTCTCATGTTGATATTTCAAAATCCAAGCGGCTTTCTAAAATTATATTTTAAGCTCATGCTGTCAGCACTTTATTCATCTCTGGTTTTCTATTTAGCTTTCTATCTCAAACTGATATTTAACAGAACCATGTTTTACTGGAGCACCGGCAGACTTGTGAAGGTCTCTGTTTATTGACTCATTTAACCAATCACGCCTTAGGACGAAACTCTCGATACCCACCATGATGATCAAAATTAGTTTCAATAAATATGAGACTAGAACTGTAGCACATCATTCTCCAGGTTTCATTATGCAGTAGAATCATAGAATTGTAGAGTTGGAAGGAACCATAAGGGTCATCTAGTCTAACCCCCGGAATACAAGAATATTTTGCTCAATGTGGGGCTCGAACCCACAACCCTGAGATTAAAAGTCTTATTTATGCTCTTTCCCCAAGGGGCAAGTGGGTGTACAAACAAGGCAGGTATTGTTGCAACAGCTGCTAAAACCAGAAGGTCTTTTGGGGCAGGAGGGGTTCCAAAAATATTTGCAAAACATTGCAAGTAATTTTGGATCACCATTGCTTGGGCCGACTGTCACATCATATGCACTAATTATGTCACAAACATTGGTAACAGCAGCTAAGGACCATGGAATGAGTGTGGACAGTCACACTGTTCCTCTGCAGAATAATCCTCACCAGTTCATGCTCATCACTGATGCTCCTTAGCACAGAAAAATACCAACTCCTGCTGATTTCAGTAGTTAACTTCTGATACCAGAAGGATCAGCCACAAAACTAGGTATGCATGTCTATAAGTGTACCAAAATCCTTCTACTTAATATTTAGCTTTAGCATACATTAGGTTTATTGTAGAATTACGACATGACGTATAATGAATCTGTCTATAGGTGCACACATAACATCTACTTGTGGCACCACTAATTTCATGCTTTTTAAACGAAGAAGAAAGAAGATCCGACTCATTCATAGGAATACAAAGTGCTACTCATTCTGTTCCAAGTCCTAAAGCCTTCACCACTTTTAAGAGGAAGCCCTCAAGGGTGACAGAAGCAGGTGTAACTCCTTTGAAGCCTTCTTTCCAGAAGAAAGCTTTGTCCCCAGGACCCTATTTGCCTTCCTCTTAAAGGATGTGAAAATACAGAGTTAGCTGGATTCTGTCAATCACCGGCACAGCAAATTAATTTGCACGCAATACTACCGGCAACAGTGTGACACCACATTTTGATGGGATGAAGGGAACAGCAAACTTACCAGGATACTTCCTCCAGGTGTGGGCTGCCTTGCCAGGCTTACACCCATCCATTCGTCATCTCTGTCCTCCTTGCATGTCTTCCCGCAGGTCATTCCTTGAACATTCGCTAGAATGAATGCAGGAGCAAGGGTGAAAATTAATAAGGGAGGAAGATGGCATTCGCTTATTTCTACAGTGATCACACAAGTAAGTTTACATAGTTATTTATCATATATCTGGTGAATTCAGGGTGAATCCATGTGGGCATAATACCCTCTTCAATGGCAATGGAAAATCAAAGGAACGCATAAATAGAAATAAGTTTTTCTCCCTTTCTCACAGAAGCAGAATCTGGGGTCATCCAAGTAAGCTGAATGATGAAATATTTGAAAGCCCAAAGAAGAACTTCCTCACAAAGTTTGCTGATCAATTATGGATTTGCAAATTTGATACCACAAGGAAAAGCAACTGTAATAGTTCACCCACTGCCAACTTCCAAGAGTTTTGGATCAAGACCCCAAAATGTATTAGCATTTTTTGCTCATTATGTGGCAGTGGAGGGATAATTGGAAGGATCATGATTTGCTCCCGTGACATATCAGTCCTGGTTTTCTTTTACAGCTAGCTAAGGGGAGGGGACCTGAGTTAAGACAAAAATGTATAAAGGCAATAGAGTTTTTTATTACACTTAAATGAGTATTTCATATGTATTTACACTGCTTTAAATCCTGAATGGGCTAAACACATTTTAACAAAGTCTTTCTCTGTGGCCATATCAGAAACATATCATTACAGGCTTTGACTTCTGATTTGCAATTATTTAAAGGAGAAGCATAAAACACTTCAACATGCATACAGGTTCTGAAGTGAACCTGGCAGTACCATAGCATGACTAACGATGAGAAGCTTCTCTTCTCAAATAATATTTCCTGTATCCTCCATCTGAGAAATACTGATTGTCAAAAGCCACCAGTAAGGCACAGATCTAAGTTTCTTGTAGTGCAACTGTAGTCATAGTAGGGTCGGGAGACGTTCCCCATGCAACGAAGCCCTAAGGCTCTTGAGAATGAGAAATTTTTCAAAACAGAGTTTGCATATAAACTTAAAACAGGGTAGACCCATACATACCTCGGCCCATATCCAGTTCTGTGCATCTCCTGTCGGGATTAGTGTGAACACGACATTTAAACACAGCTCCTGGGGACTTAAGAGAGGCACTGTATTTAGACTCTGCCTTTGGGGCTCCAACCAAAACCCTGGAAATTGAGAGCAAAAGAATGTTTCATTAACGCTACAAGAAGGAAATGAATGCACACAAGTTGCACAGTAACAGCTCGCTCTCATTGACAGGCTATGTTTTCCCAACACCCTTAGGAAGCTATGATCCAAGATACATGTGCCACCCACCATGGCAAGGCAAGGCATTTTCCTTTAATAAAACCATGAATTATTTGAAGGAGCTAAGAATTCGCAACACGATCTCTAGCCCCCCCCCCCAATATAAGCTTTTGGGAAAGAATGAAAATTAACAACAGCAACTATGTATGCATTCTCTCCCCACCCAGCCCCCACTCCTCAGCTATAAATATGAGCACTCCTCAACCCAGAAGAACGAAGGTGGAACATTCATTAAAATGGTCTGAGATTGAAGTACAGTGGTACCTCGGTTTACGAACTTAATCTGTTCCGGAAGTCCATTCTTAAACCGAAACCGTTCTTAAACGAAGGCACGCTTTCCCTGATGAGACCTCCTGCCGCCAGTGCCCTTCCACTTTACCGAGGTAAAGTTCACAAACCGGGACACTACTTCCGGTTTTGCGGAGTTCGTAAACCGAATAGTTTGTAAACAGGGCTGTTCTTAAACCGAGGCACTGTACACCCTGTGGGTGTGAGCTTAATCTGTGACGTAAAAGATTTTCCAAGTCTGCTTTAATGCCATGTGGATGACAGCATATAAGACTTAACACCGGTACATGCATTTCTCTGAGAAGACAAAATGTTTGGTAATTGTTTTTTTTTAAAAAAAAAAATCAATAATGTTTGGAAGAAGAAGAAGAAATTATGCTGGAAGTTGGGATGGGAGACTGCCCATTTTAGTTTCTCATTTTTCTGATCTTAAGTTTAGTTCTCCATATTTCCACTTCCATTTAAGATTTTTTTTTAAGTCATCCTGAAAAGTCAGCAGCCATTTAGTGTGAGTTTCTCCTACGTTTGTATGTGATTTTGTCCCATACAAAGCATTATGTATTCCGTTTTGACTAATAGATGCACTCTTTGCACACTTTGCCCTTAGTATACACATTTTTATAAACATCACTTGGTTGGAGAACAACACTGCAAAATTCAGAGCAGTGCAAATTTCAAAGGATGGCTGTTTTTCTGTTTGTATATTGTTTTAGAAAGTGCAAATTAGGTAGGTTAGCCTCTTAAGTGCGACCTGAATTGAATTTGTCCCCATAACCAGATGCAAGAAACTGCATTTTTGTACTCAAGGTAAATGTGTGCATCATAATGCACACTCTGTAATAGGGTATCCAGGACAATAAGTAAAGCAACTATTTGCTTCCTTTTCAAGAAACCCAAAATCTGCACCCTGCTCACTCTGTCTAACAGCAGGGCTGGCTCTGCCCTACAAAATTTGGTGAAAGAAAACTGGGACACTCATTTCATATCAGAAAGCAGAAATTAAATTCTTCTAATCAGCCCCTGTGGATTCTATGTATATGGTAATCCAATGCGAGCAGATGATGATATCGCATTGCAAAAGTAGCATCAATGTTTCCAGAAGCCTTTTTCTGGAATGGGCAAGAGCTTCAATAGGTTGCAAGTTTTTAAAGCCAAGCTAACACTCTGCCAGCTGAACTCATGCCTACCTATGTAACACAATTCACAGAGATATCAACAACAATTAGCTAAAACCGGAAGGCACATATAAAACATATCTGAGGAGAAATTTTCAGTTGCTTACATTCAACCTGAAAAGCATTTTACAAAGTGTCAGCCTATCTTATACAGTGGTACCTCAGGTTAAGAACTTAATTCGTTCTGGAGGTCCATTCTTAACCTGAAACTGTTCTTAACCTGAGGTACCACTTTAGCTAATGGGGCTACCCGCTGCCACCGCGCCGCCGCCACACAATTTCTGTTCTCATCCTGAAGCAAAGTTCTTAACCCAAGGTACTATTTTTGGGTTAGCGGAGTCTGTAACCTGAAGCGTCTGTAATCTGAGGTACCACTGTATGGGGAACTCAATGCCTATATATATTATACTCTGAAACTAGTTGACTGGACATTCCCTATCCCTAGGAACTCTGAGAATTGCAGTTCCTTAAGGGATGAAGCAGCTGGTGCTGTGGTCTAAACCACAGAGCCTAGGGCTTGCCGATCGGAAGGTCGGCAGTTCGAATCCCCGTGACGGGGAGAGCTCCCGTTGTTTGATCCCAGCTTCTGCCCACCTCGAAAGCACATCAAGTGCAAGTAGATAAATAGGTACCGCTCTGGCGGGAAGGTAAACGGCGTTTCGATGTGCTGCTCTGGTTCCCCAGAAGCGGCTTAGTCATGCTGGCCACATGACCCGGAAGCTGTACACCAGCTCCCTCGGCCAATAAAGCAAGATGAGCACCGCAACCCCAGAGTTGGCCACGACTGGACCTAACAGTCAGGGGTACCTTTACCTTTTAAGGGAGGTTAGCTGTCTCCTTACAACTAGTGGTGTGCTGAGAAACATGATACTTAATAAATTCAAATTACAGTCTCAACATGTACAGTCCTCTATATGAGCATCTGAATGTCTCAAGCTCTACACATTTGTCTTATATTAATGGGTGTATCATTTCCTTAGTTTTACAGACTAGCTTCCTTCTTTTCCAATTGGCCACTAAGAGATCTCTTCTCTCCCCAGCGGTGAAAAGTGTGTTTAGATCCATTTAAAGTAGCCAAAGCTAAGACATAACTGTATTTAGCTGTAACAAGTCATGGAAATAGTTTCCTTACCAATCACTTACAATTTAAATTGTGAGCCCATATGCTGGTAATATTGCCATCAAAGTTTACTTTTTCAATGATGTCAATAAATTTATATGAATGACGCTCCTTCATGGTGTACATTAAAGAGGAAATGATTGGCATTTTTTATCCAGTTTGCCAGTCTCTCAGTGGCATTGGTATTGAGAGCTGCTATTTCAGACTCCCTTGTGTTTGCTTCTCAATGTTTGTTGGCTTTGTAGTTTTCTGTGATTTAGGTAACTGGGCCACTAATTGTTCTCACTTGTGAAAACATGGCTCTTTAGAAGGTAGCCCCTGTCAAAAGCCTGCGATTTGGCAGCTTCTCCTTTGAAACTCAAGAGAAATCAAACTGTTAATGTAGCCTTTTCTCCTTTAAAGTTTGTTTTAAATATCTTAGCACAGTTTTTCTGGCTTCAATGAAGTCAGTCAACGTTGAAGCTGCGGAGGAAACATCAGTGTGAGAGTTATTTTTCTGGGTAAATGCCTGATACCTCATGTAAATAAATATCTATAACTATATAAATAAACCAGTTTTTACCAACATAATTATATGTTATTTATACATCCCAAAGTTTGATAGAGAAAAGAGCAAACGCTCTCTTTCTTGTTCATACAAAGGTCATAAGGATGAAGTAGCAAACATTCCCTGTGTTTCGTCATTTCAGGCACTTTCCTGGCCCTCAAGGCTGGACGAAGAACTCCCAAAGTCTTTCATGCGCAAATCAGATCAGTATGTAGACAAGGCTCTGGTTACAAGGTATAGCAGGTACAAGGGAGGTGTAAGTGTATGACTAAGCACAAGTGAAGACACTAACCCAACAAGCGACACATGCCCTGCATCTTCCCTTTGAAGAGCAGGATTAGCACAGCTGTTAGCACAGAAAGTGGCCAGAGTCCCTGGACTGGACAAGCAAAGGGGGCACTCCTTTAGGTGCATTGGGCCTGTGAAGTTTGTTCACACAGGTGTCGCCATGGAGACACAGGTGGAGTTGGAGCCGGCTTAGCATCTGACTTACTCTCAGTTGCCTCCCCAGAAGGAAGAGGTGTGTCATTTACAGGAGAGGGTGCCAGAGGAAGCTGCACAATAAGAGAGGCCTGATGAGAGGTATTTGATATCTCAGGGATGCAACACTTCTATGTCAATCCACGTGAGAGCCAACGTGATGACTTCCAGGTATCACTGGACTCCTAACTCACATAAGCCCCAGCCAACATACCCAATGGCTAGGGATGATGGATGTTGAATACAATGACATCTGGAGGGTGTAACATTGGCTACCCTCTGCAAATGAACTGGATGCAGACTTAGTCACCCACACAGACCCACTGAAATCAATGGGAGTTAAGTTAGGTAAAGGGACCCCTGATCATTAGGTCCAGTTGTGACCGACTCTGGGGTTGCGGCGCTCATCTCGCTTTGTTGGCCGAGAGAGCCAGCGTACAGCTGGTCATGTGGCCAGCATGACTAAGCCGCTTCTGGCGAACCAGAGCAGCGCACAGAAACGCCGTTTACCTTCCCACTGGAGTGGTACCTATTTATCTACTTGCACTTTGACATGCTTTTGAACTGCTAGATTGGCAGGAGCAGGGACCGAGCAACAGGAGCTCACCCCATCACGGGGATTCGAACCGCCAACCTTCTGATCAGCAAGTCCTAGGCTCTGTGGTTTAACCCACAGCGCCACCCACGTCCCTTGAGAGTTAAGTTACTCATGACTTAACGTTTTTAGAAAGCTTATTTACATAATTTTGCTGAATTCAATAAGTTCCTTTGATTGATCCAATCACACATCAGAGCATATATTATAATATAATCAAATTATCAAATATCAAATTATATTGTGGCGGAACATGCATGGCTATAATCTCATCTGTGTGTTTTTAAATTCTGCTACAAGGTAAGAGATCTCCAGCTTTTTCAGAACAAAAGTGTCTAACTCAAATTCCAATGGGTATACTCAAAAGGTGATTAAGTCCATATCCAACCCATTGAACAGGAAAACAGTGCTATTCTTTGGGGGTAGGATTCCATTGTTAAGCACATTTTAAAAAAACCAACCCACTGCATCCTTTGTCAGGTATCTGTGCAACAAATCTAAATCTCCCCACCCCTGTAATCAACTTTAAGTTTAAATGACACAGCTTAATGGTAGAACAAGATCCTTCAGCCATAGGTCAAGATGAGAAGGATTTTACATGGTAATCTTGCATGTAACAGACCAGGTCACAAGGTGGTCAGAGTTCTGTTTAAGAAATTTATTTATTTTCACAAGCTTTGTTGTAACCACAATTAACTGCAAGACGTTAGCCTTTCACTGGAATCTCTGTGACTAACAGCATGGGAAAGTATGTAAAATAAAGCCAGATGGGGGGGGAAACCTTTTACAGTTACAAATTCCTCAAGCATTTGAGTCAGCATTTGGTTACAGATTTGGAATTCGCAGCAGCAGCAGCAGCAGCAGCAGCAACATCCAGTGCAAAAATTCAAGCAGAGAGAAACAAGAGAAAAGAGCTTTCCCTTGGGATAGCTGGTGTGATGCCCTCCAGATGTTGCTGGACTCCAACTCCCATCACCCCACCAGCCAGCATACTCAGAGGTAAGGGAAAATGGGAGTTGTAGTTCAGCCAGATCAGTTGGTTAGAGTGTGCTGCTGAAAACGGCAAGGTCACAGTTTTGGGCTAAACTAGATGCGCTATGGGGTCCCTTCCAACTCTATGATTCTAAGATTCTATCACCTGCAATCTAATCTACCATCTGTCGTCTTCTTCTTTGGCGATCACTCGTAGCTAAGTAAGATTGTCTTCCATAAACACGGTTTTAACAATGAGTCCGTAAGTGACTGTGGAGGTCAATTCTGGATCCACACATCCTTCCACAGTGGGGACATTGGTTTCCGGGCAGGAGTTTATCACAGTGTGGATTTGCCAAGCGTGCCTTCCTCTTAGCGCGTTTCTCCCTTGAGACCTGAGTTCGAGTGTCTTCAAAGCCCATGACACCTTTGGTCAAGGCTGTTCTCCAGTTGGAGTGCTCGCAGGCCAGTGTTTCCCAGTTGTCAGTGTTTATACTACCTTTTTTTAGATTTGCCTTGAGACAGTCTTTAAACATCTTTCGTTGACCACCAGCGTTACGCTTTCCATCTTTCAGTTCAGAATAGAGTAGTTGCTTTGGAAGGCGATCATCAGGCATCCGCACAACAGGACCAGTCCAACGAAGTTGATGTTGAATTAGGTTACCATCTGTAACCTAATACCAGCAGGGCGGCTCCAACACAAAGCTGCTACTGCTCACACCTGGGAGCGTGGTCCGAAGGCCTACAATGCAGTAGCCTTGCTGAAGCTAAGCGAGTCGGAGTCTAGTTGGCAACTCCATGCGGGTGCGCCATCTAGGGGAGAACGGGGGTCCAGCCCCCCCCAAAAAAAATCAATGGGCGGCCTGGGCCCCCTCAAAGTTCCGTGGCGGCTGTGCACGCATGCCGTGGGGCGTGCTTGCATCATGTCCACATGCCACTCAGTATCCACCAGACACATCAACACACCCCATGGCATGCACGAGTGACGTCAGCAGGCTCCGCAGCATGCGCGTGTGATGTCAGCATGCCATGGGGCATGCACGCATGGCGAGAACACGCCACGGGGCATGCCAACATCATGTACACATGCCACAGGGTATGCCAACATCGTGTACGCATGCCCCACGGCGTGCTGACAGCTATCGCGCATGACTGGCTGAAAGGAACATAGCTTGCCCCTGACACAGTCAACACCTCAATTTTCATACCTAGAGGATAAGAAGGTGCACATCCCTCCGTTTCAAGAGGAAAAGAAAACGCCATTTCCATCAGGACTGGCTAAGATCAAGTGTAGCTAGTGATGAAGCCAACACAGCAATTTCAATTTAACTCATCCACCTATGACCTCTTCCTCTCTGCTTGGTACTTGCCTTACATGCACCTCCTGTCCCTTTCTTGCTGAGAAGCCCTCAGGATAAACAGCTTTGGAAGCCAAGATTGCAGGAAGTGCAGCACTTTAAGGAGTGATGAATGGAGGGCACAGTGGGGTGCCAAGCATGTGCATCTGCCCACAGTGGTGCCAGAAAGCGATTAGACCACCATAGCTCAAACGCTGCTTTGTTACCTGGATGACAATAAACCGCTGAGATAGAATTGCTTAAAAATAGCCAACCGCATTGCAGTGAACTAAATTACTTTTAATGGCCGAATTAAGTGAAGGCTTCAGTTTCATTTACCTGGCTGGCATTCTCTGAAATACAACGTCTCTATTGAACAATGAGATAAAGAAATTAAACCTGGTGCGTGTGTTTGGGGCACAATGTTACGTTTCAAGTGAAAACACCAGCTCAATACACCACCTTGCTTTCTGTGCAGGGAGGAATAAACATGCAAAGTACCGTATGTTATACAGTGGTACCTCGGGTTAAGTACTTAATTCATTCCAGAGGTCTGTTCTTAACCTGAAACTGTTCTTAACCTGAAGCACCACTTTAGCTAATGGGGCCTCCCACTTCTGCCGTGCTGCTGGAGCACAATTTCTGTTCTCATCCTGAAGCCAAATTCTTAACCTGAAGCACTATTTCTGGGTTAGCAGAGTCTGTAACCTGAAGCTATGTAACCTGAAGCATATGTAACCCGAGGTACCACTGTACTGCAAAATCTGTCTTGGATACCAAAATACCAGAAGGAAACAGGTGTAGACACACAAAAAGCAATTCTACATTTCAAGTTTGAACACTAGCATGACTTTCACGCCAATTTTCTAGGGGGGGGGGGAAGGATATATCTGCACAGAGCAAGAATAAATCATTATCTCTATTCTGCCTGTCTGGGGAAGAGTATCATTTATCAAATTTTACAAGGGTTTGCATATATACACCAGGATGACCATTCTTCAGACTTTAGCCCCTACATCTGCAATTGAAATATCTGAGTAGTGGGGGGGGGGGTTGAATCATGACTCACATGTAAACACATACAGTGTGCACAAAAACTAACATACCAGAAAGTAAATGGGATGAATTTTGCATGCTGGAGCTAGTGGGCTTCATTGCCAATCCCATCAATATAGCAAATGACAATATTAGTAAATATATTAATCTGGCCACTGAATTCTGCACAAGCTGTAGGTTTCAAACCGTCTTCAGGGGCAGCCCACGTATAGCACACTTCAGTAATCTAACCTAGAAACAACTGAAGCAAGGTTATTCCTGTCCAGATAGTGTTGCAACTGAGCCAACAGCCAAAGTCGATGGAAGGCCACTTATGTATCCAGTGAGAGTGACAGAAGAGGATCCAAAAGTTGATAAGCCATGAACAAAACATCACTTTACATCATGCATTGTTTGCAACTAAATTCCCAGTATGGGCATAACAGTGAACCAGGAGTCATGGTTTGCTGCTAGGTAAAGGTAAAGGACCCCTGACAGTTAAGTCCAGTCGCGAACAACTCTGGGGTTGCGGCGCTCATCTCGCTTTACTGGCCGAGGGAGCAGACATTTGTCCACAGACAGTTTTTCCATGGCCAGCAAGACTAAGCCGCGTCTGGCGAAACCAGAGCAGCACATGGAAACGCCGTTTACCTTCCCACCGGAGCAGTACCTATTTATCTACTTGCACTTTGACGTGCTTTCAAACTGCTAGGTTGGCAGGAGCTGGGACCAAGCAACGGGAGCTCACCCCGTCGCGGGGATTCGAACCGCCAACCTTCCGATCGGCAAGCCCTAGGCTCAGTGGTTTAGACCACAGCTAGTGAGAACTAAATCTGTGGCCACCTGTGTGTTAGTAGTAAGCCATAATCCATGGCTTACTGTGATGCATGAACCCAGCCAAAGTGTACGATAATTTATTTCACATATGCAGGTTTTAGACCGTTTCTATTACAACCCACATAGGTGAAAAATTTCCCCTGTGGAATTTAGAATAGGCTTTCAGATGGTTAATCTTTTCTAGCTCTTACTTGCAGTTCGTTTATATAATGTGTATAATGACAGCAATACGGTCTCACAGCGCTGGAGAGAGGTTTGTTTGTTTTTACTGTGCTATATAGCTTATTTGGAAGCAGGCCCCAGGATTTCAATTTGTTCTCGACTTTCTCTTTGGCGTAAGAGAAAGCTGTGTCCTGTCCACAGTACAAGCAGCAGCTGTCTGCTCCCAAACCCGGGAAGCCAGTAACAGAAAGATAACACACACTTATATTGAAGACTAACCTGCAATCCTAGGTGTTGCTTGGACTCCACTGCCATCATCCCTAAACATTGGCCATACTGGCTGAGGCTGATGTGAGTTGAGTCCAACAACATCTGGAAGTCCAGAAGACAGTTCTTCCTGTTGAAAACTATCTGTACTGCTCTGGTTTGTCTCATCTCAAAGCAGATATTGTCAAACTGGAAAAAGTACAGAAAACAGAAATTAAGAGGATCAAAGGCCAGTGCCATTCCTATCTGTAAAAAGCACATGTTTTTTCTCTGAAATGATACACGGTGGATATTGATAAAAAGCATGAATGAAATTCTGAGGAAACCCTTTCTTTTTTAAACCCTCCTACTTTTCCATCATGACTTGGAGTCACCCAGTGAAATAAGAGATTCACAATGAAGAAAAAAAGATATATTCAGACAGTGCATTATTAGCTTGAAGAATTACCTATCATGGGATTGGGGCTGGTTCCAGGTTTGAGGACGCCCTGAGCAAAGGGTCCTTTGCTGGGGGTGGTGCTCCATTGGTGAATCCTGGTGATGCCAGAAACCAAGAGAATTCTGAGCAGTGCTCTGAGCAGCACCAGGCAGCTGGGTCTAGCAGCCGCTTGAGTTTCCCACAATGCCTCAGAGTGGTGTTATGGAAGGACATGGTAGGAAATTAAAATGGCAGCTAGAGCCTGCCGTCTGATACCACTTGGAGCTCTGGGACATTAAAAACACATATTTGAAGTATCAGTGAGGCACCACTTTGATTTTTTTTATGAAATAGTAGCATATCAATATCATTTTAAATAAACAGATGGATCAGAAGCTTCACCGCTGAGGAACAGCCCTTTCCCTAATAGGAGAACTAAATCTCATACCTCTTTGTGACTTTCCTAGGGACATCTGGTTGGGTTTCACCACTGTGAGAAAGAGGATGCCAGACTAGATGGGCCTCTGGTCTGATCCAGAAGAGTTTGTCTTATGTTCTATGCATGTGGGCGCATTAACACCTGGTTTGAATGATTACAGACCCCTTCAGAATGGTATGAGGTTTGGGCTCTATAGTTAAAACAATGGCAGAAATACACATATCCAAAACACACCAAAAGCACGTAACTTCCCTCAAAGAATCCAGGGGGCCTGTAGTTTCTTCCTCACAGAACTAAAATTCTAAGCATCCTTAATATTCTACAGTTCCCAAGATTCTGGGGAGAGGTTGTATGCTTTAAAGGTGTGCTGGGTGTGTTTTAAATGTGTGGGGTGCACCTGCCCTTAATACTGAGAAAGGTTATTTTAAGAATATGTCATAAATTGTACATCCAGAATGACGTATCCATTTGACTTGCCCTAGAACTGATGCCTGGAGAAATACGAAAAATCTAACAGAATCTAGTTGGGTTGTTGTTGTTGTTTACAATCTAAAGGTAATGCCATAAACAGGAACAATAATCATATCTATAACAGTTTTTTACTGCCATACTGGTTTTTCACACACGAGTGTATATCCAGGGTCAGCGTGAAACAACAAGTCATTTTTAGCTTTGCATTTTCTGCACTAAGAAATGTGTATTGTGTGTTAGAGACAACTCAACATTTGAAAATGTAATTTCTATTCCCCTGTCCCCAGTCCAAATTAAAATAAGCTCTTTCAATTTGCTTCTCAATATTATTCGAGAAACTCCCCCCGTCAGTAAACACACCGCTGGAAAGCTGACAGGCAGGAAAAGTGCAAAAGCACTTTCAAATCAAAGAGAACGATGGCAATTCATTTTAGGGCCTGGTTCCAGACTGAATGCATTTATTGATACCACAATGTGCCACAGTTCCAAGGCCAGCATTTTAAGAAATAAGAGTCCCATCTATTGGAATGAGATACAAGCAAGCATTGTGAACACTTGCCCCTGCCTTCATTCAAACGGCTCCAGGTGAATTTAGAGCCATCCAAACCAGAGCGCTACTTTTTCACAGAGCCTCCCCCCCACCCCCAATAAACATGGAAAGAGCGTTTGCACGCACCCCGCTCCAAAGTAGAAAGAAGTATTTTTTAAAAAAATCATCACTTGAAATATTTACCTCCTTCTCCCATTATGGCCTTGTATGCCAACAGTTGTTTTTAGAAGGCCACATCCAGCTCTTTAACCATTTAAAACACGAGCGGTATGAAATGAATTTACTCTCCCCAGCCTCACTGGAAGTTGTTAAGGCTGCTCGAATTATTCCCATCCGGCGCAACCGGACCTATCGTATTTCATATTGAGAGCATCTGCTGTCAAGATGATGGGCTCTCGACTCGTTCCTGAGAAATAGAAGAACGAAGGCAACCAAACAAAGCATAAGCACTGCTCCGAGGAGTGCGAGAGACAGGTGCCTACATGCTCCATTAGCCACCAAGTCCAAATTGTCATTGCGAACAAAAACACTGGACCATGTGTGGCAGCAGCTCATTAGCTTGACATTTGGAATCCATCTCTACAAGCTTACTAAGGCCAACTCCCATTGCCAAGCTACTCTTCTGTGTCTGTTTTCAAGAGGGATTCGTGACTCTTGCTCTCAGTTATTGGGGATCACCACGATTACAGAATAACTACGAAGCTGGGTTTCAAGTCTCAGCAGAATTTATTCCAGGGGTTATCCATGGGCACCAGTGTTCGTACTTAAAATGGTGCCCGAGAAAGGTCTCAGTAAATACTCACTCAAACATCCACAATGCGTGGGAGACAGTTTGCTCTTCTGGCTCAGTTGCTGTTTGAACTTCTACACAACACCCTTAAACATGCTCATATTTCGTTGGTAGTGCAGCTCTTTGCAAGAGTTGGCATTCAGCTGGTCGCAGGTGCCCATGGTCAGCTGGTTATTGCCTCTTGAAAAGTGCTGTGCTTTGAAAGCCACACCGATCACTGATCATCAATACTAGCAAACTGCTGTGCCCACAGCGCTCCAATTTCAACCACACGAGCAAAAGGAAAACAGGTTGCCTCATTGTGAGCGGTCTCTCTTAACCATCTCTCAAAGTTGGCCAATGGGGTGAAGGCGAAAAGGATCCGGCCTAGCAGTTAGATTCAGTTCCTTGCCACTAGTGTAGAAAGCAGGAAGTTACTGCCTGGAGCAAATCTTAAGTTTTAAAGCAGACATTGTGTGAGATACAGTGGTACCTCGGGTTAAGAACTTAATTCGTTCTGGAGGTCTGTTCTTAACCTGAAACTGTTCTTAACCTGAAGCACCAGTTTAGCTAATGGGGCCTCCTGCTGCCGCCATGCCGCCGGAGCACGATTTCTGTTCTCATCCTGAAGCAAAGTTCTTAACCCGAGGTAATATTTCTGGGTTAGCAGAGTCTGTAATCTGAAGCGTATGTAACCTGAAGCGTATGTAACCCGAGGTACCACTGTATAGCAATGGTTGGGTCACGATGACTTCATTGACATTAATGGTTGGCATGGGTTTCGGCTTAACACAACCATAAACAATTCATGAGCCCATTACCAAATTAAATTGTAAATGTCATCTCAGAATGCAGGTTGAACATCTTCCAGGAGTACCTGCACTTAACTGCAGAAATCAGTTTCAAAGACCATGTGGGCTGTTACCCAGGTGAGGTCCCAACACCTATAAAATGTGAAAGGAGTAAGAAACAGGATCTTTATAACTATTTGCTCCACCCTCCCACTTTTTCAATAAAATAAAATCTGAAGAGCTACTGGTAGAGAAAAGAAGTGAAAGATTATCACTCCCCCCCCCAAAAAAAAGTCCAGAAAAGCAGGTGCTACTTTGTAAACAATGGAAAACTAATAAAGGGCTATAAGGCACTAACTACCATAAGAATCATGGCTTCTTCTGCTGTTGTTTCTAAAGCATTACTTCTAAATATTATGTAGTAATTTTCAGTTTCCAGGAATAGTCCGCGCTTGTTCCACTGTACCACATCCAGGATGGAGCAAAATTACTTTAAATACCAAGTACAAACCCAGTGACCTCAGTCATACTGGAGGCTTAACAACTCTAGTGCTATCCCTGAACCACAGCAAGAGAAGCAGCTTTTCTGCAACAAAAAATAAATCACTGAAGCTGGATTTTAAATGTCAACTCCATGGCTGCAAAAGAGAACATATTTGCTAGGGAGCAATTCACATGTAGAGAGAGAGGGAGCATTGCCAAGGGTAGACTTTGGTTATCCAGTACAGGCTGATATGTCAACGTCAATTCTATATATAAGACACACAAATGTACCTCTTCAACTGTTTCATCTACAAGCCCCTGGCAAGAGGCATTAGAATCCAGGACAGACAATGTTCTCTTCATGCAGTAATTTGGAATTGCACTAGCTGACCCCCTAAAGCTTTCAGATTAACGGGTGAGGCTCACGGAAATGTAAATGAATGAAAATTCTCAGACTCCCAGAAACTGACAAGTGGAAAAAGTTGCTGGCTCTAAGTTATCAATTCATCATCTGTTGCTCCTTGAATCTCTCTCTCACACTCTCTCTCTCTCTCTCTCTCGCCCCTATATTTGATTCACTAACCTAGGGGGCTGAAGCCCACATGAAGATGGGAAAGAGACAGTTCTCACTATAAGTGCTCTGTCGTTGTACTTGGCATCTGCAGAAAGTGTGGAACTTTCCACACTTTTGCCAGTTGTCTCCTTTCTTTCAAATATAGAAATGCCATAACTCAAACCATGACTCTTGGCCCCAATCTGTTCCTTAATTGTTAAGTGTGAGATCCTCATCCTGGTTGCTCAGTGTTGACAACCACTACTTCACATGTTCCAGATCTGAATATAGAAAATGGGTTTCAGGGACATGCCCTAGCTAAAATTAAGCCCCGAATTTTGCAGACTGAAGTTGACCCGGCACAAATAGTTTTTTGCTGGCTCCACCGCGCATATCATCTGAAGTGGGGTGCTATTTAGAAATGGTTTGCTGAGGCACCAGGACCTCTCTTAACATCCACCTGCCACAAAACTCCGTCACCACCATTAAGATTGTCATGTGAAGTTGAACTAATGCAGGGGTGCCTCTCTGAATGGAATCCAACCCCCTCCCTCCCCAGCCAGCATGGCCAATGATCAGAAATGATGGGAGCTGTAGTCAAGTTACATCTGGAGGGCTGCAAGGCCCTGACCTAAAACAATCAGTCTCAAGTCCAGTTTTCACTGAGATGGTTCAGTCTGAAGATGATGGAGCGTCGTACAAGAAAAACACTTCCTCCACATAGAGAGAAAACCAGGACTATAATTGGTCCTTAAGGCAATGCTGCTCAGAAAGAAATCTTTCCCTGTCATCTTTGCACATTAACGCAACAATATCCTGCCAAGAAGCCATGAACTTCAACCCCAGATCCTCTGAGAGATGATGATGATGATGACTGTTGTGTCAAGAGCTGCTAGTCTGGACTCACACCTGAGTGTTTGATGACTAGCGTCAAAGGCTGCCTTGCATGTGTGAACATCCTATCATGGATCACTGTGCTTTCAAAGCACCCCTCGACACTTAATACCAGGATGGGGCTCTAGCTGGGGGAGACAGCTCCAACCATGTCCATCCCTCTACAGGCCACTTTGACAAGTGGAAGGGGCAACTCGCCTCTTCGTCCAGAGCTTTAAAGGACATAATCTTGGACTCCCAGTTGCTGCTGTTGTATTTATTAAGCCTCTTTTCTTATGAAGTAACTGGGAGCAACTTGCATTAACACCAATTATAAACAACAACAAAAACTTAAAAGCACAGCAACACAAAAAAAAGGCTAAAAGCACAGCAAAACCAAAAGGTTCCACCCCACTAAGAAAGCCGATAATACCCTTAAAATTAAGAGCCAAAAGCCGGGGGGGGGGAGAAAAGTCTTTGTGTGGGACTCTCCTGTGTGGGTGTCTGAGGGCCCTGCTCCTTCCTGCCACTCACCATCTGGCCCGGGGCGGGGCGGGGCCTGAAGGACTCACAAGGACTGCTGCGCTCTGCTGCCCAGGAGGACTCTCCTGTGTGGGTTTCTGAGGGTCCTGCTCCTTCCTGCCACTCACCATCTGGCCCGGGGCGGGGCCTGAAGGACTCACAGGGACTGCTGCGTTCTGCTGCCCAGGAGGACTCTCCTGTGTGGGTGTCTGAGGGCCCTGCTCCTTCCTGCCACTCACCACCTGGCCCAGGGCGGGGCCTGAGGCCTCATAAGGACTGCTGCGCTCTGCTGCCCAGGAGGACTCTCCTGTGTGGGTGTCTGAGGGCCCTGCTCCTTCCTGCCACTCACCACCTGGCCCAGGGCGGGGCCTGAGGCCTCATAAGGACTGCTGCGCTCTGCTGCCCAGGAGGACTCTCCTGTGTGAGTGTCTGAGGGCCCTGCTCCTTCCTGCCACTCACCATCTGGCCCAGGGCGGGGCCTGAAGGACTCACAGGGACTGCTGCGCTCTGCTGCCCAGGAGGACTCTCCTGTGTGAGTGTCTGAGGGCCCTGGTCCTTCCTGCCACTCACCATCTGGCCCAGGGCGGGGCCTGAAGGACTCACAGGGACTGCTGCGCTCTGCTGCCCAGGAGGACTCTCCTGTGTGAGTGTCTGAGGGCCCTGCTCCTTCCTGCCACTCACCATCTGGCCCGGGGCGGGGCCTGAAGGACTCACAGGGACTGCTGCGCTCTGCTGCCCAGGAGGACTCTCCTGTGTGAGTGTCTGAGGGCCCTGCTCCTTCCTGCCACTCACCATCTGGCCCGGGGCGGGGCCTGAAGGACTCACAGGGACTGCTGCGTTCTGCTGCCCAGGAGGACTCTCCTGTGTGAGTGTCTGAGGGCCCTGCTCCTTCCTGCCACTCACCATCTGGCCCGGGGCGGGGCCTGAAGGACTCACAGGGACTGCTGCGCTCTGCTGCCCAGGAGGACTCTCCTGTGTGAGTGTCTGAGGGCCCTGCTCCTTCCTGCCACTCACCATCTGGCCTGGGGCGGGGCCTGAGGCCTCATAAGGACTGCTGCGTTCTGCTGCCCAGGAGGACTCTCCTGTGTGAGTGTCTGAGGGCCCTGCTCCTTCCTGCCACTCACCATCTGGCCTGGGGCGGGGCCTGAGGCCTCATAAGGACTGCTGCGCTCTGCTGCCCAGGAGGACTCTCCTGTGTGAGTGTCTGAGGGCCCTGCTCCTTCCTGCCACTCACCATCTGGCCCGGGGCGGGGCCTGAAGGACTCACAGGGACTGCTGCGCTCTGCTGCCCAGGAGGACTCTCCTGTGTGAGTGTCTGAGGGCCCTGCTCCTTCCTGCCACTCACCATCTGGCCCGGGGCGGGGCCTGAAGGACTCACAGGGACTGCTGCGTTCTGCTGCCCAGGAGGACTCTCCTGTGTGAGTGTCTGAGGGCCCTGCTCCTTCCTGCCACTCACCATCTGGCCCGGGGCGGGGCCTGAAGGACTCACAGGGACTGCTGCGCTCTGCTGCCCAGGAGGACTCTCCTGTGTGAGTGTCTGAGGGCCCTGCTCCTTCCTGCCACTCACCATCTGGCCTGGGGCGGGGCCTGAGGCCTCATAAGGACTGCTGCGTTCTGCTGCCCAGGAGGACTCTCCTGTGTGAGTGTCTGAGGGCCCTGCTCCTTCCTGCCACTCACCATCTGGCCCGGGGCGGGGCCTGAAGGACTCACAGGGACTGCTGCGCTCTGCTGCCCAGGAGGACTCTCCTGTGTGAGTGTCTGAGGGCCCTGCTCCTTCCTGCCACTCACCATCTGGCCCGGGGCGGGGCCTGAGGCCTCACAAGGACTGCTGCGCTCTGCTGCCCAGGAGGACTCTCCTGTGTGGGTGTCTGAGGGCCCTGCTCCTTCCTGCCACTCACCACCTGGCCCAGGGCGGGGCCTGACAGGCCTCACAGGGACGGTTGTTGTCACTGCTGCTGCGACCCAGGGGGATCCGGAGGGGCGCAGAGTTTGTTTTAAAATGTTCCTTTTCCTTTCATTTTTTTGTATATGCGGGGACGGGGATGGGGGTGGGATGGATGTTTAGTTGGGAATTTGTTTGATTTTAATGGATTTGTAATTTTTATAGTTTTTCATTTGTATTGTTTTTTGTTTTCTGGGGTTTTTTATTGTTTTAAGGTCTTATTTTGTTCTTAAGGGGAAGGGTCAGGGCTGCCGGGGAGTGGGTCCCAGCCAACAAAATGGCTGGGGTATGTTCCACGGAGGGGGATGCGCTGGGACAACCGATCTCAGTGATCACGGGTAGGAGGAGGAGTTACGCTAAGACCAGACCATGTCATTACAGAGGAGGCAGGTTTAGTCGTTGTCTGAGGACTATCCCTGCCTCCGGGTCTGGTCCTGTCCGGACGGATACTAGAATCAGCAAGGGATACCCACATAGCCTGAAGGTGCTGCTGTGCAATGCCAGGTCAATGATTCATAAGACCACTGCCATCCATGACGTGATCATGGATGGAGGATTTGACCTGGCTTGTGTAACAGAGACTTGGTTGGATGAAGCAGGTGGGCCTGTTCTTGCCGCTGCTTGTCCACCAGGTTTCTCTTGCGCACAGCAACCCAGGCCCTGTGGGCGGGGAGGGGGGGTTGCAGTGATTTTTAGGAAGTCATTAGTTTGCACCAGGCATCCTATTGGGAAGACCCAGTTCTCTGAGTGCATGTTCTGGAAGTTGGGCAATGGGGGCAGTACAGGATTCCTTTTGGTGTACCGACCTCCCCGCTGCACCAAGGATTCCCTGCCCGAGCTGCTTCAGGTCGTGGCGGATGTTCTCCTGGAGACACCTAGTTTGGTTGTCCTAGGGGATTTTAACATCCATGCCGACACGACCTTACAAGGGGCCGCTCGGGACTTCGTGGAAAGCATGGCCTCCATGGGGCTGTCCCTGAATAAGTTTGGCCCAACCCATAGCCACGGACATGCCTTGGACCTGGTGTTTACCTCCATGGATGTTGGTGTTCTGACACTAAGTAAAAGCGAAACAAAAGAAGTGCCATGGTCAGACCACTTCCTGGTGCAACTTGACTTCTCCGCGACCCTTCCCCTCTGCAGGGAGGTGGGACCGATTCGGATGGTCCGCCCCCGCCACTTAATGGATCCAAATGGTTTCCAGAGAGCGGTAGGGGATGCTTTATCCCATGTTGATGGCCTTTCAGCTGATTCCCTGGTGGCCCGCTGGAATGTGGAGTTAACCAGGGCTATTGACTGTTTGGCTCCGAAGCGCCCTCTCCGATTGCATGGAGCCCGGACGGCCCCGTGGTTTTCCACAAATCTGAGGGCAATGAAACAATCGTTGAGACGGCTAGAGCGCCGGTGGCGGATGACCCATTCTGAAGCTGACCGGACACAGGTTAGAGCTCAGTGTCGAGCCTACCAAGTGGCGGTAGCGACGGCGAAGAAGGCTTTCTTCGCCGCCTCTATTGCATCTGCAGAAAACAGCAGCAGGAGACTTTTTCAGGTGGTCCGCAATTTAGCGGAACCACCTGCTACATCGGGGCCCAATACGGGCCACATGATCTCCTGCAATGATTTTGCAAAGTTTTTTGCAGATAAAGTCGCTCAGATTCGGGAAGAGGTAGACGCCACCGTGGGAGCAGGGCCGGGGCGGGGGAGTGCTAGAGTCCTGTCTAGTCAAATTGTGTGGGATCAATTCCAATCTGTTACCTCCGAGGATGTGGACAGGCTGCTTGGACGAGTGAAACCAACCACCTGTCTCCTTGATCCTTGCCCATCCTGGCTTATAAAAGCTAGCCGGGAAGGGCTGGGCGATGGGCTTCGTGGGGTGGTGAATGCTTCCCTCCGTGAGGGAGCCTTCCCAGACCCGCTGAAAGAGGCGGTTATTAAACCGCTTCTTAAAAAACCATCTTTAGATGCGGCCACGATGGCCAACTATCGCCCAGTCTCAAATCTTCCATTCTTGGGCAAGGTGATTGAGCGAGTGGTTGCTGAACAACTCCAGGCACGCCTGGAAGAAGCGGACCATTTGGATCCCTTCCAATCGGGATTCAGGCCTCATCACGGGACTGAAACTGCCTTGGTCGCACTGGTTGATGATCTCCGGCGGGCTAGGGACAAAGGTGAGAGCTGTTTCCTAGTTCTGCTGGATCTCTCAGCGGCGTTTGATACCATCGACCATAACATCCTTCTGGACCGTCTTGAGGGGCTGGGAGCTGGGGGCACTGTCATACAGTGGTTCCGCTCCTTCCTCCTGGGCCGTGTTCAGAAAGTGGTGGTGGGGGATGAGTGTTCAGACCCTTGGGCTCTCACTTGTGGGGTGCCTCAGGGTTCTGTCCTCTCCCCCATGCTTTTTAATATCTATATGAAGCCGCTGGGAGAGATCATCAGGGGGTTTGGACTGGGTGTTCATCAGTATGCAGATGACACCCAGCTCTACCTCTCCTTTAAATCAGAACCAGTGAAGGCGGTGAAGGTCCTGTGTGAGTGTCTGGAGGCGGTTGGAGGATGGATGGCGGCAAACAGATTGAGGTTGAAGCCTGACAAGACAGAAGTACTGTTTCTGGGGGACAGGAGGCGGGCAGGTGTGGGGGATTCCCTGGTCCTGAATGGGGTAACCGTGCCCCTGAAGGACCAGGTGCGCAGCCTGGGAGTCATTTTGGACTCACAGCTGTCCATGGAGGCACAGGTTAAATCCGTGTCCAGGGCAGCTGTGTACCAGCTCCATCTGGTACGTAGGTTGAGACCCTATCTGCCCGCGGACTGCCTCGCCAGAGTGGTGCATGCTCTGGTTATCTCCCGCTTGGACTACTGCAATGCGCTCTACGTGGGGCTACCTTTGAAGGTGACCCGGAAACTACAACTAATCCAGAATGCAGCAGCCAGACTGGTGACTGGGAACAGCCGCCGAGACCATATAACACCGGTCTTGAAAGACCTACATTGGCTCCCAGTACGTTTCCGAGCACAATTCAAAGTGTTGGTGCTGACCTTTAAAGCCCTAAACGGCCTCGGTCCAGTATACCTGAAGGAGCGTCTCCACCTCCATCGTTCTACCCGGACACTGAGGTCCAGCACCGAGGGCCTTCTGGCGGTTCCCTCACTGCGAGAAGCCAAGTTACAGGGAACCAGGCAGAGGGCCTTCTCGGTAGTGGCGCCCTCCCTGTGGAACGCCCTCCCACCAGATGTCAAAGAGAACAACAACTACCAGACTTTTAGAAGACATCTGAAGGCAGCCCTGTTTAGGGAAGCTTTTAATGTTTGATGTATCATAGTATTTTAATATTCTTTTGGAAGCCGCCCAGAGTGGCTGGGGAAACCCAGCCAGATGGGCGGGGTATAAATAATAAATTATTATTATTATTATTATTATTATTATTATTGTCTGGTACCTAAAACTGCATAAAGATGGTGCCTCACTGTTATAGTCCAAAGGAAAGTAGAGCAAGATACAGTGGTACCTCAGGTTAAGAACTTAATTCATTCTGGAGGTCCGTTCTTAACCTGAAACTGTTCTTAACCTGAGGTACCACTTTAGCTAATGTGGCCTCCTGCTGCCGCCGCGCCGCCAGAGCACGATTTCTGTTCTCATCCTGAAGCAAAGTTCTTAACCCAAGGTACTATTTCTGGGTTAGCAGAGTCTGTAACCTAAAGCGTCTGTAACCTGAAGTGTCTGTAACCCAAGGTACCACTGTATTTGGTACCAAGATCACCACCACCATATGCAATGTCCCTTCAAAGAACTTGCAGGAAACGAAACACCTCCATTTCTCTGGCCAATCTACCCCATTGCCCAAGCATCCTTACAACTAGAGACTTTGAGGAAACACTTTCTGTCATCTTTCTTAAAAGTACAACGTACATCGGGGTCCACATGGGGCCCTGCCACAGATCTCTTTGTCTGTGGCCCAAATCCAGCAGTCGGGTCCAATCCTCACTCAAGGGTGAACTCACATCAAGCATGTTTCATTGTCCTTGTCATCTTCTGCTTGGTAACACATGCACACCCACACACACAAACACAGATATTGCACATATGCACACGCCACATTAGTGGTGCGGTTAGGCCATTTTAGTGAAGGGTAGTCAACGTGGTGTCATCCACATGTTGTCGGACTACAACTCCCATCATCCATAACCATAGGTCATGCTGACTGAGGCTGATGGGAGTTGGAGCCTAACAGTACTACACTGGCTTTCTCTATTTTAGACTCTGAGCTTAATGGTCTTATTGGGGAAAGGGGCTCTTTAGATAGCAGTTGCACCTTACATTTCTCACTTCAAAATGTAGAAAGCTAGCCCTGTTGCATCTGCAGTCTGCTCATTTTGCTGAGAGAGACCCTGGACTTCTGCCCCAAAGTCTGACCCGATGGCATCACACAGCTCCTAATAAGATTCTAGCCCCACCAGTGACCATTCCCAGCAGACCATTTGAGAATCAATGCTTCTTTGCATGGTAGGGGAGAAAGTGGACCTCTTCCTTACCCCAAACTAGGAAAAAAAGATTTTAAAAATGTATACAAACATACAAAATTGCTCCCCCATCCACAAACACAACCCTGCTGTTGTAGGATCCTGGAGAGGATGCTAGGAAAAAGGAATCAATTTCTCCCATAACTAATTGTCATAACTAATAACTCAGCTCAACAGCACACTCTCTCTCCATCACATGAGTGGGAGGAGGGAAGAAGGCAGACTTTGGGGAGTTCCACTTTAACCCTCCCTCCCATTTCCATGATAGACAATTGCTGGCATTTTAAAATTTCATCCAATCAATACCACTTAAGACAACCCAAATTTAATTTCAGCGAGGGCTCCCGTCGTCAAGATCTGGCCCTGAAACGTGCGATTTAGTAAGAGCAAGGAGCAAGGAACGCTTAGCTTGGAGGAGAGTTTCTGTGTGCAGTGGAGAAACAGCACCATACTTTTCAGTTACTTGAAGGGCTGTCACACAGAAGAGAGCAAAGGTTTGCTCTCTGCTGCCCTCGAGGGCAAGACTAGAGCTAATGGGTTTCAGCTGTGGGAGGAGGCAGATTCTGGACATTAAGAGAAAATCCTTAATTCTTGACTTGCAAGGGTCAAGAATGGAACAGGCTCGCCCTCACTGGGCAACCATCTCATGGGAATGCCCAAGCACTGGATTGTCTGCATGGTCCAGGGGGGTTGACTAGGTGGCCTTCAAGGATGCCCTCCAATCCACAATTCTAAGCCTCTGAGCACATGCAGAGTGCCGCTTTCTTATCACAAAGCAGGCTTTCAGCATACACAATTCTAGAGGGCATGGGGCAGAAGGGGTAAGTCCATCAGAGAGCTAAAAGGTAAGAGCTGTTTGACAGTGGAGCAGGTCTCCCTTGGGAGGTGGTGGCCTTGGAAGGTTTTAAGCAGAGGGTGGATGGTCATCTGTCATGAATGCTTCGGCTGAGATTCCTGCATTGCAGGGGGTTGGACTAGATGACCTTTGGGTCCCTTCCAACTCTATGATTCTATGAAATAGGAACTTTTAGAGAAAGAAAAAAGTGCCTATTTCATAGAATCATAGAGAACGAAACAGTCATGTATAGAAGTGAGAGCTGGACCATAAAGAAGGCTGATAGTCGAAGAATTGATGCTTTTGAATTCTGGTGCTGGAGGAGACTCTTGAGAGTCCCATGGACTGCAAGAAGATCAAACCTATCCATTCTGAAGGAAATCAGCCCTGAGTGCTCACTGGAAGGACAGATCCTGAAGCTGAGACTCCAATACTTTGGCCACCTCATGAGAGGAGAAGACTCCCTGGAAAAGACCCTGATGTTGGGAAAGATGGAGGGCACAAGGAGAAAGGGATGACAGAGGACGAGATGGTTGCATAGTGTTCTCGAAGCTACCAGCATGAGTTTGACCAAACTGCGGGAGGCAGTGGAAGACAGGAGTGCCTGGCGTGCTCTGGTCCATGGGGTCATGAAGAGTCGGACACGACTAAACGACAACAACAACAGAGAAAGAAAGGGGGAGAAGAGTCTTCAGGAGGTTGAGTGGGTCTTGAAAGATCGGAAATCAACTTTAGCTCAGTTGGCAGAGAACGAGACTCTGGATCTCTGGGGTTGCGGGTTCGATCCCCACGTTGGACAAAACAGATTCCAGCATTGCAGAGAGTTGGACTGGATGACCCTTGCGGTCCCTATGATTCTGGAAGAGGGTGGGAGAGGCAAAGCTGGACCACCCCTCTCCCCTTACTCACCATCGCGTATTGTCATAGTAATGCTCCAGCACGGAGTAGCCGAAGAAAGAGTTGTTGGGTCCTTGGAAAATCACCGGGTGGTCCAGGTCGAGGTTATAGGAGTAGACCAGCGCCACGCACAGCGTCGCCACCAGCACTTGACACGCGCCCCGCTTGCGCGCCCCGCGGGACGCAGCAGCCATTCTTCGGCGGAGAATGCGCGCCTCTTGCAAGCCAGGATCCGGCCGCCCAGCTCCGTCGGGCGCCGCCTGCTCTCGCTGCCGCCGGGGAAGGAGAAGAAGACGAGGACCGGCAGCAGCAGCAGCAGGAGCCCCGCGACCCGGGCCCGAGAGCGGAAGGGCGGAGCAGCAAGCAGCGCTCGGCTTGGCGCATCCACGCAGCCCCTCCAAGCCAAGACCATCCAGAGGCGAGTCCCCGGGCGGCAGGCAGTTCCCGGCGGGAGTTTGCAAGGGCGGAGGCGGCGGCGGCAGGACGCTGGAGCGCGCGGGCTCTTCTGGCCGCGTCCCGGAGCAAGCGAGGGGGTTTTGAGCGCCGCCGCCGCCGGGCGCCAATCGCACGCGAGCGAGCGCGGCGGAACCAGCCGTCTCCCCGCCGGAGGCGCAGCGCTCTCTGGCGACGGCTCTCGCGCTCTTGCGCTCTTGCGCGCCTGGGGAGAAATAAGGAAAACTAAGGGGAAAATAAGAAAGTTAGCTTCGTGAGAGAGATCGGGGGGCCGGGGCAAAGGAGCCAACTCCTAGGGGCCGAGGGGTAGCCAAGGGGGCAGCTGTCCCCCCCAAACCAAGTCAATGAATAAAAATACATCAGTGCTGTTTTTCTGGGGGGACGCAGGGGGACGCATACCCCTGAACATTTTGCGAATCTTGGTACTTTTGTCCATTTACTGTATTCATTTTTCCCGGTTGGAACTATAAAATGGTGATTTTCTTGAGTCAAAATGAGAGTACCCCTAAACATTTTTTTTAGAAAAAAAGCACTGAAAATAGTTAACTAATTGAGGTTCTGTCTCATACACCACCCAACATAAAACCTGCCCCCTAAACATAAATCCTGATATTTGAGGGGGCCACCCCCAACTTGATGGGCATTATATATATATATATATATATATATATATGTATGTATATATATATGATGGGCATATTTTATATATATATATATATATATATATATATATACACACACACACACACACACACACACACACATACATACAGTGTGTATGTGTGTGTGTGTGTGTGTGTATATATATATATATATATATATTTATACACACAAACATACACACTGTATGTATGTGTGTGTATATATATATATATATTCCAATTTACATTTTAAATTGTTCATTTAAACAACCTTAAATCACTGACCTCCCTTCTTCTCTTTCCATGGTTTGATTGGCATACCATACATTCCTGCATATTTTACATAAACCATTCAGTATTCCATGGTTACCTCCATCAGAGCTTATTTGCACTATTGAATTTATCTTCATGCTATCAGCGTTTTCAAATGCACACAATTTTCACACATTTATCCAATAAACATTTTCCAATTTTCTTTAAACGTGTGCCTATTTTTCTAGAAAAGGAGGTGCCAGAACTCGCCATGAGCACCTCCCTCTTTATCTCAGAATGGCAATGGTCCCCATCTGACAGTTGCCAGAACTGAATTCCAGAAAGTTCCTGCTGGGGGGGAAAAGTGGCCCTGGTTATTGCTATTAAAATGGTGTGTGTCATGTGATCAATTATATGGGGCGGGGCTTATCTGCCCTCCCTCAACCCCCCAAAAATAATAATATTTTGTTCAAGTTGGCATGGTTGGTTTCCTCTCTCACGCCACCAGCGAAAACAAATAAGTGAATAGGAAAAAGAAGCTACCTCCATCCATCATGAATTTTAAAAGACGTTTAAATTGGTGATTCCAAAAAAGCCTCTTTTTTTGCTAGGGATAATTAGGACGGAAGTTTCGAAGAAGCCAACTAATCTTTTTATGTACTCAACAACCGCAGCCAGAATCTTATATGCGCAGAAATGGAAAGATGGAAGAGACTCCAGCAGAAGAATTAAAAAGGACGGATTGTGCTGAAATGGCAAAATTGACTGTAAAACTAAGGGATCAGAATGATGAACTGTTTATGGAAGATTGGAGGCCTTTGGGGGACTATCTATCAAGATATTTTAGCGATAGGAAATTGTGTGCAGGATTTGAGACATGAGCGACAGGGAAAAACATAAAAATGATGTTAGGATGGAGTTAGGGGGTTGTAACAAGTATAATGCAGCAATTATGGTTAAGAATGAAAACATCAGTGTGGGAGGGGTAGCAAGTCAAAAAGAAAAATATATATTGGATGTGAAGTAAATGTGTTAATTTTGGGGGAAATCTAATGAAAAATAATATTAAAAAAGCACCTACCCACATGATGCTGACACAAAAACCTGTCACAAATGCTATGTAAAAGAATGAAAGTTCAATATTTCCCACTTCTCTTTCCCTGCCTCACGCTTTCTCTCTGCTCAAAGCTGCAATCTAGATGAAAAAGCACAGTTCTGAATTCTCCAACCTCTCATTTTCATTTGTTCTGATTTAAAGAAGAGGCAGACCATTGGGGTTTCATGACAAATATGCATCTACCATGGGCATTGGCATCTAAAAATATTTAAACTGCTTGCCAATTACAAAGAATGGTCAAAACAAAGATTTTCGCATTTTTTGCAATGTCCTGAAGTAAATGATATTGTGACTGCCATATATATTATATCACCAGAATTTCCACAAGTTCGGTGACTGAGCTATCCCCTCTGTGTGAAATAATCCCATCAGAAGGAAAGTCGATATGAAATGATTAGGCAAATTCCACAGATGACAATGCAATCCATTAATAAGCCCAGTGCCAAAGATGTTGCATCTGGAAATACCAAAGCTCTGAGGCTTTCCAGCTAAATCCCCAAGCACTGACCAACGCTGGAAAAGCTTTCCAATCAAATTAAAGAAGATGGAAACTGATGCACACATGGTGTGGATAGGAGTGTAGACATGGGGAGTCATCTACACAAGAATGAGAGGTTGGCAACTCTGGGAGGCTGCCTGGCTCTGGGCCATTGAGCTAAATCATCTAAAAAGAAAGAATTGTATCTAGCACACATTTCCAGGAAATAAGCAAAAATAACAACAACCAAAACAACATCAATTCCCCGGCTACCTTCTGCAAGAACTTTACCTTTACAAGACTTAAATCACCAATGTTTTGGTTAGAGCTGCGCATTTCAGGTTTCAGTACTGGGATTAAAAACACACACACAAATGCCTTAGAAGGGTATCATTTTTTTAAAGGACAATTCAAGCAGTAAGGACCATTTCAGTGAGGATATTATATTCATATAGATTTTGGTTTTCTGATTTGCATTCGCAAAGTTTTATTAGTTTTAAAACATAACCGTATTTCACATGACTGCCCATGAAACATAGCACTTAAAAATGCATATCATAAAGTAGTTCACCTTAACCGTTTCCCATGAAGTGGAAGGTATTACACAGACTTCTTCCTCTTAAACACCGCACAACCTGCAGGATCTAGTTTAATATGCCACGGAATTCATTTTGTTATTGTTCAAAATGTCCAATTAAATGTCAAATTAAAGCGGCAGTGTCATTCCATTTCATTTGGCTGCAAACCCTGCTCTTGACCAAGTACAGTGGTACCTCAGGTTACATACGCTTCAGGTTACAGACTCCGCTAACCCAGAAATAGTGCTTCAGGTTAAGAACTTTGCTTCAGGATGAGAAAAGAAATCGGGCTCCGGCAGCGCGGCGGCAGCAGGAGGCCCCATTAGCTAAAGTGGTGCTTCAGGTTAAGAACAGTTTCAGGGTAAGTACGGACCTCCGGAACAAGTTAAGTACTTAACCTGAGGTACCACTGTAGAATAAATAAAATAAATAAAATCATATATAGTTGATAGTGCAGTTTTCGGATATCACATATTTGATGGCCCACCTTTATGGCAATATTGTAACCAGTGAGGTTAATCCGAGGCACAATTATTGCTAATTGAAATCTTTGTGTGCCTCCTCCGTGAGAGGTCCAGAGGGCAGCGAGATGAGAAAGGGCCTTTTCTGTGGTGGCTTCCCCACATGTGGAATGCTCTCCCCAGGAAAGCTCGCCTGGCACCTTCATTACATGTCTTTAGGCGCCCGGCAAAATGATTCGTCTTCTCCAAGGCCTTTAGCCAAATAGACAATCTGTGGCCTTTTAAACTGGGGGCAAGAGGGAGGTATTGGTTGGTTTGTTACCATGTTCTGTATTTTTGTGTTTTTCACATTGTGAACCACACTGTGTTCCTCAGACGAATGGTAGTATAGAAATGTAATAAATAATAATTTGTGCTTCTTGGGTGGTTTCACTGGGGACACATAGTTTCAAATTAATTTAAGTTCCAAAGGATTTCTCTCCTCCACCACCTTCAAGTTCAAAGACGGCCTTTAAACCAGAACAGGAGGTAATAGTCATTTAAGTATCCCCCATCTTCCTCTAAGCTTCTCAATCATATGTAATGCTTCAGCAGCATTTTTCTCAGTTCCATCACAAAAATCAATCACACCTCAAGCGTCCAAGATTCTTTTCTAAAGTACCCTACTTAAGGATATTCAGCTGTGTTGAAGAATTGCTACTCTTCAAAAAAAAAAAAAACCACCTCTATTTAAGAAGGGGCTTAGGGAATGCAGGTATCCCTGTTCGTGGAATGGGGGGAATTTACCCCATGATTTATGGCCCCTCTGTACCGAAAGGCAAATGTTGTGTGTGTATACATGGATATATTGTGTACACTCATTAAAATGTCCAACCCATTCAGAAGTGCAGGCGGTGTCTACCTTTTTGGGTAGATGGGTGTCAGAAACCTGGGCAGGCAACACAGTATTGCAACTGTACAACAAGATGCTCTGTCTACCTTATCACTACACAGCTACTACAGCTAGGAAGAATACAGGACTTTTCCTTTCCTTAGCAGAAATTACACAGACCTTGAGCTCAGCCATCATTTAGCTGTTGCTGTTAGGAAGGCGATGGACCCTCGCTTTCCCCCAGTTGCGCTTTGAGGCCCCCAAGCCCTTCCCCTGTAAATAACTTCACACTGACACGTAATTTTAGTTTAAGTTATTGGGTAAAATTTAGGCCACAACTTTATTGATTGCAGCAAAGTGAGCAGTACAGTGGTACCTCTGGCTGCGAAAGGGATCCGTTCTGGAGCCCTGTTTGAAACATGAGCAGAATCCAACCTGCATCTGCGCGTGTGCGGGTCATGATTTGCCACTTCTGCGCATACACGTGATGTCATTTTCAGCGTCTGCAAATGTGCGAGCAGCGAAACCCGGAAGTAACCCTTTCCAGTACTTCCGGGTCGCCGCAGGACACAACCTAAAAACGCTCAACCTGAAGCAAACACAACACAAGGTATGGCAGTATTGGCTTAGGCATTGACAACAGACTCTAACTGACTCCTGACTCCTTGGCTGGTAGTCTGAAAGAGTAAACACCAAATGAGGGAGCAACATCGATGAAGATCAACTGAAGCTCACCCCGGGGTTCCTGTGGTCCTGGCATGGCCCTAGCCCCTCAAGCGGACTTTGGACAAGATCCAGGAACCCCAGATTCCTTTACCGGAATATCCTATTTCTGGAGGGGCAGGTGATGGCCGCACCTCCCACACACACACTCTTCAATAAGCCAACGCCTAACCGCCAAACCTTACAAAGTTGTGACGATTGCTAAGAGGTAGGCGAAAAACCAAGTGGCCAAAGCCAATTTGCCAAATGGAAAAAATTCAAGCTCGGACCCTGTTCCAAAAACAGGCGGCCCAATATCCAAAGCAAGGCCAAAACAGCATCTTCTACAAATAGGGAGGGAGGGCGGGTGGTCGGCAGCGCGAAGAAAGTGCTCCCAGTCACTGTGCACCGCAACTTTTATAAGCCCCAAGAGTCACGCTGCCCACCCTGATTGGCCCAAACAGCCTGGCGTGACTGTGGGGCTCAAGTGCTGAGGCCTGGGCCACGCCCAGCAACAACTCACCCCACAGGGGTGCCTTAGGGGCCCAGGCGCAACTGGGACCCTCAATAAGGAGGAACTCATTTACTATCCAAACAGTGCCAATCTGAATTTACAGAGATCATGAGTGATCGTAGGATGTGCATGCATTTTTCTAGAGTGCTTGCTGCCATCCATTTGTATCCAAGAAAATGAGCAAAATTCCATTTAGAATTAAATGTTTTTCCTATCAGATGTGCTTGACATATTTATGTTGAAAGGTACATCCCACCATTCGGTCTCCGGCAAATTCTGCCAAGGAAGGCCAGTGTTAATTAAATAGGCAAAGCCATCTCATAAAAGCAGCATGACATATTTAATAAATAAGAAAGTGAAAAATGGAAGCACTTAACGTCATCTGGCTCACGCTGCAAAGGCTTTCTTAAATTAAAAAGTCTTTCCTGAAGCCAGTTGGTTAGATCATGGGTCTGATACCATCAAGGTTGCAGGTTCAGTCCCTGTATATCCCATAGCTGCATATTCCTGCATTGCAGGGGTTTGGACTAGATCAGGCATAGGCAAACCAGCCCTCCAGATAATTTTGGACTACAATTCCCATCACCTTTAGCTAATAGGACCAGTGGTCAGGGATGATGGGAATTGTAGTCCAAAACATTTGGAGGGCCGACGTTTGCCTATGCCTGGACTAGATGATGCTCAGAGTCCCTTCCAACTGTATAATTCTATCATTCTAAAGGCAGAGAGAGAGAGAGAGAGAGAGAGAGAGAGAGAGAAGGCAACAGGTGAATCTCCCTAGGGTAGGCATTCAAATGTTTTTTTTGCTCGCTCATAACACTTGAACTTCAATGAAGCTGAATGTTGGAAGTGTTGGGTCAGCTAAAAGAAAGTACTTCTTCATGCAGTTAGTAGTATTTGTTTTATTGTGAAATCTTTAAGATAATATTTAAGTTTTCTGTTATGTTGCTTTGACTGCATACTTTATATTGACTTTCTTCAGATTGTTTTATTTATATTTTATTGATTTAATATGCCGTAAACCGCTTTGAGGTTTTTCTTAAAAATATAAAGCGGTTGTGGCATTTGCCCTCCTAGGTGTGTGACATCATACCGGGTTCATAAGGGTTAACTAATTGTAAAATGACTAACCAATGGGAACCCAAGGGGAGGAGTTAGAGTTAGAGTTGTTAAGAAGTCAGTCTGGAGTTAGAGAAGAGACAGAGAGGATAAGTCTGTGGGTTGGGCTAGTCTGATGTGAGAGAGTGAGAGAATCTGTTAAGAGGAGTCAGTCAAACAGTTGAGATAATCAGTCAGAAGGTATTAGGAAGGTATGGGCCAGTAAAGAAACTAAAGAAGAAACTGACAAGAATATTATCTGAGAAACCATAAACTTGTTAATACTTATAAAATAAACTTGTTTATTTGGTTCAATTTTAACAACTGTCTGGACTCAGTGCGTACCCAAGGGTTGGTGGCAGCGGGGAAGCGAGCACAGTGGTGGCACAGGGATCAATAGACCGTTATATGTCCGGGGACCCTGTGTGATCGCCACAGCAGGATAGAAATTTTAAAAAATTAAATAAAATAAATAAATAAAATCGTGGAACTCATAGCTACCAACCTGCATGGCTTTAAAAGATTAGACAAATTCATAGCAGAGAGGGCTGGCTTTTCTTATGTTCTTATTCCACAAGGAGGGTCATCGGTAGGGAGGTTCAGCGTTCCCGTGCATTGAAATAATGCTCAAGGGTAGTCATGAGGCTGCACAGGCTAGCCCCGTCCTCCACCGCCAAGAGACCCAGCAACTTGGCCTCCCTCCCATCTGGAGGTCACACAGTTCCGGCAGCATGCCCTGCCCTGGCTCGCTCCACCCATGGGTGGCATGTCCCCCAGCAGCTTTCTGCACCTTGGTATTCAATCCATTGTATAGTTAAAGCTATGGTTTTCCCAGTAGTGATGTACGGAAGTGAGAGCTGGACCATAAAGAAGGCTGATTGCCAAAGAAGTGTTGCTTTCGAATTATGGTGTTGGAGGAGACTCTTGAGAGTCCCATGGACTGCAAGAAGATCAAACCTCTCCATTCTGAAGGAAATCAGCCCTGAGTGCTCACTGGAAGGACAGATCCTGAAGCTGAGGCTCCAATACTTTGGCCACCTCATGAGAAGAGAAGACTCCCTGGAAAAGACCCTGATGTTGGGAAAGATGGAGGGCACAAGGAGAAGGGGATGACAGAGGACGAGATGGTTGGATAGTGTTCGCGAAGCTACCAGCATGAGTTTGACCAAACTGCGGGAGGCAGTGGAAGACAGGAGTGCCTGGCGTGCTCTGGTCCATGGGGTCACGAAGAGTCGGACACGACTAAACGACTAAACAACAACATTCAATCCATCTGTAAAGCCAGATGTGGAGGTAACGCTCCGCTTTGCGAAGGCAAACCTCGCACCAGACATACAACAGTATGTCAAGGAGCGTTATGCCTGCTTTCCCTGACCACCTTGGTTAGAAAACAGGGTTTTTCCCCTGAGCTTTTGTCCTTTCACAATTTGTTAGTTAGACATATTGCTTGGCTGGAGCATGACGGGGGACAGGAGATGTAATCAAGTATTGGGGGAACATTTCAGGAAAACACCTGCTGACACGTGCATTTGCTAATGCTGGAAATGTGCTTAGATGGAAATACGTTAAGTTCAGGGTGGTTTCACTACTGGTTCCAACTGTTGACTTCTGCTAATAAAAGGAGCCTCAGCAGAGCTAGTCGGCAGCTTGCTTGGAGCATGCTTGCCAACGTGCTTCTGCACAGCTCACCTGAATTCAACCTCCTGTCGTCTCCGTTATTCCTACAGCCAGATGGATTCCAAGTGCCTGATGCATAATCCTGTGTATGAGGTTGATCACCAAATTGCACAAGACCATGGGTAGGCAACCTAAGGCCCAGGGGCTGGATGTGGCCCAATCGCCTTCTGAATCCGGCCCGCGGACAGTCCGGGAATCAGTGTGTTTTTACATGAGTAGAACGTTCCCTTTTATTTAAAATGCATCTCTGGGTTATTTGTGGGGCCTGCCTGGTGTTTTTACATGAGCAGAACGTGCCCTTTTATTTAAAATGCATCTCTGGGTTATGTGTGGGGCATAGGAATTCATTCATTCTTTATTTTATTTTTTTCAAAATATAGTCCGGCCCCCCACAAGGTCTGAGGGACAGTGGACCGGCCCCGTGCTAAAAAGGTTTGTTGACCCTTGCATAAGACTCCCCAAGCAGATGAAAAGCTGTTGGAGAGGTGGAGAGATTTTATACTTGGCTGCTCCGATTCCTGCCTACAAACCCTCCATGTGCCCTCCAGGAACATGTACATTGACATGAGAATTACTCCTCACTAGAGTACAAGTGCAAGTTGTTTCATTACAGTCAATAACCAGTACAGTGGTTCGTTCCGGAGGTCTGTTCTTTTTATTTTTATTTTTTTTTGAAAATAATATTTATTACTTTTCCCACAATTTAAACACAACACTAAAAAGAAAAGAAAAGAAAAAAAAGAACAATACAATACAAAACACTACATAACACTAACACATTAAACTAACAAAACCAAACAAAAACAATTTAAAACACATCAAATAATTTCAGTATCTTATCTTTCATTCACTTATTTCCACGACCTCCTCACACCTCCCTTTTTGTATTCCACTTTTGTTAATTGTTTCAGCAATTCTTTTCCATCTTCCTCTGTTTTCTATCCTATAATTATCTTAACACATTCTAACCTTATTTTTCCTTTAATATTCTATTAATCTATTTATACTTAATTCCTTATAACATTTCTACTAAAGCCATATAACTTCATTCCAACATTCTTCTAACATTCATTAATTTTACAGTATATCTGTAAATAGTCTTTAAACTTTTTCCAGTCTTCTTCCACCGACTCCTCTCCCTGGTCTTGGATTCTGCCAGTCATTTCCACCAGTTCCATGTAGTCCATCAACTTCATCTGCCATTCTTCCCGGGTGGGTAAATCTTGTGTCTTCCAATACTTCACGATGAGTATTCTTGCTGCTGTAGTTGCATACATAAAAAAAGTTCTATCCTTCTTTGGCACCAATTGGCTGACCATGCCCAGGAGAAAGGCCTCTGGTTTCTTCAGGAAGGTATATTTGAATACCTTTTTCATTTCGTTATAAATCATCTCCCAGAATGTCTTAATCCTTGGGCATGTCCACCAAAGGTGAAAGAATGTCCCTTCAGTCTCATTACATTTCCAACATTTATTGTCGGGCAAATGGTAATTTTTTTCAAGCTTGACTGGTGTCATGTACCACCTATAAATCATTTTCATTAAATTTTCTCTTAGGGCATTACATGCTGTGAATTTCATACCTGTGGTCCATAACTGTTCCCAGTCAGCCATCATTATGTTATGTCCAACATCTTGTGCCCATTTAATCATAGCTGATTTCACCATTTCATCCTGAGTGTTCCATTTCAACAGCAAGTTATACATTCTTGACAAATTCTTGATTTTTGGTTCTAACAATTCTGTTTCCAATTTTGATTTTTCCACCTGGAAACCAACTTTTTTGTCCAAATTGTATGCCTCCATTATTTGGTAATAATGGAGCCAATCTCGCACTTTGTTTTTCAATTTTTCAAAGCTCTGCAATTTTATTCTGTCTCCATCTTGTTCCAGAATTTCCCAATATTTCGGCCATTTGGCCTCCATATTGAGTTTTTTCTGTGCCTTCGCTTCCATTGGTGACAACCATCGTTCCGGAGGTCTGTTCTTAACCTGAAACTGTTCTTAACCTGAAGCACCACTTTAGCTAATGGGGCCTCCTGCTGCTGCCGCGCCGCTGGAGCACGATTTCTGTTCTCATCCTGAAGCAAAGTTCTTAACCTGAAGCACTATTTCTGGGTTAGTGGAGACTGTAACCTGAAGCGTATGTAACCTGAAGCGTATGTAACCCTAGGTACCACTGTATAAGGAGAAAAAGCACCAATTACAAAATTTAAAAAGTCAAGACGCGATAAAATGATGTAAGGATGTAAGGAGCATAAGAAGGCAGCAATTTCCATCCCATCCTGAGTTCATCACAATCAGCAATTTATCCTATCTGATACAGTTCAGCTCCCACGAAAACCCTATGCCATTCATTTCACTATCAGCTATGCCAGAAAGTGTATAATTAATTTATATGTAAGGGAAACATCAAAAACAATGCAGAAAACAACATAATTATTCACGTTAACATTTGCAGACTAAAACAACGGTAGTGAATATCCACTAGCATGGTTTCTGTTCCTGACAAGCATGCAGATTGTGGGAATTTCCACTTCTTACTCCACATCCAACATAATTCTCCATCGTTCCTATTGCTAACCCAATAAACACCCCATACTCTTTCCATTTTATATATACTACTTGACTGCAATTTTAAAAAAGAAAACTCTGTGTGGTTTAGCTTGCCATATTGCTGGATAAAACACAGAGATATCTGCGGAACTAAAACCGGAAGAGGCTGACCTGTTTTGCAGCTACTTATTTATGAAGCAGACCTAATGAAATCAATAGCACCATATTGCCTCTGAGACTTTATCTTTATTCTATTAAGTCATCCTTGATTAGCATTACTAGTGATCTAGTTCACATTGACACCTCTCTAGGTGGAGAATTGAACATTTATGTCAACTGATTAAAACAAAACCCTTTGCCATCAAAAGCTGATCCAGTATTTTTTATGTTATTTAGTTAGACACAAATAAGCAACGAAGTTGCTTTTTTTAAAGTAGCGCATAGATTTTAAAACTGTATCTCCTCTACAATCCAATACAAAGTTGATGGCCTAAAACATACTTCACCCCATGCTGGATTACAGCTAAAATCTATACAATAATAAAACTGAACCACTTAAGCATTTTATCCAAAGCACAAGCATTTTTTAAACAATCACCTAGATAATGACCCCTGTAAGATGGTTTCACAGACCTCCTCACAAATCTCCTCAAACATATAAAAAAGCTCAAAGTGATGCAATTTCTAAAATTACAGTATACCCTTCAGAGATGGATTGCAATACACTATTTCTGCAAATGCTAGTCGTTTCCACCATAATGTGTTTCCACGTAATGTGCAAATGTGTAGCCATTGTGAGAGACAAAGCACTTATTAAAACCACTGCAATTACAAGAATTGGGCTTTTCACATTGTCCCCCCCCCCCCCCCATGTAATGTTCAGGACTACCTATGTGTACAGAGTCCTATGTGCAGAAGAATAAGTAAATCCCATTAGTGACGTAGGTGCACCGATTAACATAAACCACTAGAGATGGGGTGGGGAACCTTAGGCCTGTAAGCAGACCTTGCAAATTGGAATCATCACTTGCAGTTTTTTGGAGTTCAAAGGTTTTATGCAGGAACAATTTACAGGATGAGTAGAGATGAGAGAGGAGAGAGAGAGAGAGAGAGAGAGAGAGAGAGAGAGAGAGAGAGAGTAGCAGACATCTTGTCTGGAGAGAACAGCAAGCAACATGGCTCAGCTTTTAGGGTGGAATTAACTTAGACAAACAGGTTACAGGCAAGTGCTGGCTGCAAACAGGACCCTGGTGTGATTTAAAGTAACACATGCATTAGCTAGAAGCTCTAGAGAAGGAAATGGAGTAGCTTTTCTCCAACAAGGCCCAGGGGGCAAATGCAGCCCTCTTTATTTAGTCATGCCACATGCCTCACCAATCCCACTGCATGTCCTTTTGCCTGGTTAGAATGTGCTCTTTCTCGTCTATTTGGAGGAAGGAGGTTGTGTGTGTGGAAACCTCTGACTTTTGTGTGGCTGGCATGTAGTCTATTATACATCAAGTGTAAGAATTGCTTCCTCTGCTCCATTTCCTTTTGTCTTCTGGTCCCACCAACCACTAGTGTGTGGCCCCTGAGGCTTAAGACTGTTCCCCAACTCTGTGCAACAGCCTCCATTTCCCCAGCTTTCTCTCCTGGTATGAATAGCCAGAGACCCAGATGATCACACAGGGAATCTGGATGCCTTACTGAAAGGGCCACCCTACCGTTCAGCTTTCAAAACACAGCAGTGGGAAATCTGTCAGACATCTGCTGTCGATTAACTAGCTTTTTTGGTGTTTATTCTTACATATGTTAACTATAATGCACCAGTTGTGTGAAAAGTTCAGATGAATAATAGACTTTATTTGTCGCATTAGAGAGATCCCAAACTCCTTACCCCCGACCTTCAGACCCAAAAATAAACTTTCAGTTGAGATGTGCTCTTCATGCAAAACTTACTGTGCTGTCTGCCCACCTGCATACGGAGGAGTCCGGCCAACCAATGCCCTTGGCGGGCAAATCCCCCCCAACACGGACCAGGCAGCCATTCAGTGAGGGGGCCAGGGATGCCATAGTGAGGCCAGGCCAGGCTGGGCTCCAGGGCCCAGAGACCCCCGGCAGCAGGCAGGGCAGGACAGGGATCCTGAGGGGGCTGGTTTGCATCCCCTAGAAATTGTGCTCCAGGGGCTATGCCCCCCTGCCTCCCATGCTATGCCCCTGCTTTAAGAGGCATGAAAAGTGACTCAATTAATGGATAGGTGAAGCCTATTAGCCCATTAGGTTGCCAGACTTCCACTGAGCTCTCACAGCCCACCTCAAAGTCTAGGCGACTCTCTGGAGTGTCACGGCCTGGTCTACGGGCGATTGAAGTCCCAGCTAAGGACGTCAGGACCGGGGGCAAGATGGCTGGGTGGGAGCAGGAACAAGAGTCCAGAAGCCAGAAGTCAGGAGGTCAAGAGTCAGAGGGTCAGAGAGCCAGGAGTCAAGAAGCCAGGGGTCCGAGGGTCAGGAAGCAAGGAGTCACGAAGTCAGGGGTCTGGGGATCAAGAGGCAGGGAGTCAAGAAGCCGAGGTTCAAGGATCAGGAAGCAAGAAGCCAAACGCAGCAAGGCAGGAAGTGTGTTGCTGTGGCAAAAAGCCAAAGGGAGATGTTGACCTTATATCCCTTCCCAGCTCTTGCCACCAGGTGCAGTGAGTTACCAAGCGGCCGCCTCACCTGTGCGGCCGCGCCTTGCCTCTTCAGAAGAAACTGAGGAAGGCCCCAGTCCTGCGAATCCCTACTGGTCACAGGGCCTGGCTCCTGCACGCACTCCCGACAAGGAGTGGCATTCTACTGAGCAACAGAAGCAGCCAATTGGAAGTAAAAATGAGAAAGCAGAAACCATCAACAGCAACCAAACCAAACCAACAAAGTCCCTCCAGAAACAACAAAACCCATGTGTTTGGAAGCACCTTGCATGTGTGCACATGGGTCTTTGTGTTTCCCAGCTTTTTATATGTGCAATATATAGAAAAAAAGGTAAAGGGACCCCTGACAGTTAAGACCAGTTGCAGACGACTCTGGGGTTGCGGCGCTCATCTCGCTTTACTGGCTGAGGGAGCCGGCGTTTGTCCGCAGACAGCTTCTGGGTCATGTGGCCAGCATGACTAAGCCACTTCTGGTGAACCAGAGCAGCAGACGGACACGCCGTTTACCTTCTGCCGGAGTGGTACCTATTTATCTTTGACATGCTTTCAAACTGCTAGGTTGGCAGGAGCAGGGACCGAGCAATGGGATCTCACCCTGTCGCAGGGATTCGAGACCTAATAAAGGAATAGCCGCCGCCTCTTGCCTGCTATATGAATCCAGGGCCTTTTGAAAGATGGAGCCATAATAGGAAACAAGGGAGGAGACCAAGCCGGGGACAAAAGGATGGAATGCATTAAAATGAATAGATGTGTACAAAATCGATGTGGACCGTGACAAGGGGTCAGCGCATAAACTTAAGAAAAAAGGCTGATGGAAGATAAGCTTAGCAGAGCCTGAACTGACTGAAGCCCAACAATTGGAGGGGGAGGCTTGCAATTGTCTAAACTAGAGGTGACACAAACCAGAAACTTCATAATGTAGACAAGGGCCATGCCTCCCTCTTACAGTTGATTAATAAAGCGATAATCCCAGAGTAATGACATGCTTTAACTTCAGCAACTTTCACTAGAGAATCCTTATGCACAGAACATCCTTCTCCTCTGATATGGCTGTGGGAACTTTCCTTTGTGCTTTGGTCTGACTTCTGCCTTAAAAAACGATGCAGCAAGGCGAAATGAATCAAACCTCCTGGTTGGCTAATGGCAAGCAAGAACGCAAGTTTCAAATATTTATCACCTTGCCAAAACTATTTTTTTCTCCTTTCCTTAACACAAATTAATGCAGGCCCCAGGGGTTGCCTGAAAAGATACAGTGATCCCACAAAACAGACACATGTAGATCTGCTGTTTGAAGTTAACACTAAAAACTCAGCCAAATATTCCTTTTCCGATTTCGCCTGCCTGCCCTCCTCCCTTCCCCTCACTCTATCTTGTTCACAATGCTCCTAAATAAATCCATGTTAAAAATGGCCAAAGTTTTAAGTTAATGAATTTCCTGTTCTTTGTTGTTGTTGTTTCCTTATTACAGTGGTACCTCTGGTTGTGAACGGGATCCGTTCCGGAACCCCATTTGTACCCTGAGCAGAACGCAACCCACATCTGCACGTGTGTGGGTCGCGATCTACCACTTCTGCACATGCGTGTGACGTCATTTTGAGCGTTTGTGCATGCGTGAGCAGCGAAACCCGGAAGTAACCCATTCCATTACTTCCAGGTCGCCGTGGGATGCAACCTGAAAACGCTCAACTTGAAGCATCTTTAACCCAAGGTATGACTGTACTTTACTGTTGGGGGTCATCCGTATTACTCCCTTGGGCATCATAGAACCATGGCGCCCTCTTCCTCCTCCTCCTTAAAACTGTGCGAGCAAAGGGTGATTCTAGAAGAGTGAGAGAGGATCCAAGAAGAGAAGAGCTCTTGAAGTGTCTTTGATAGTCCACTCATCAAAGTACCTTACCTTACCTAGTAGACTCATCATCGCCCGTTCAAGGAAGAACATCACCCAGCTAGAGATTAAGGTGCACCATAAACACACCTGGATGCGGTATGAAAGGGGTCAAAATAAGACATAGTTACTGGATTATAAATAATCGGTCTTGGGTTAAAATAAAGCATGGGCACCATCAATTTCGCAAGACAAAGCAGCACAACTCCTTCATGCGCTAGGCCCATGGCCAGGAGCTGTTTCGCAACCGAGCCAGTATATATTTGACATTTTTTTATGTGTCAGACTTTTTATTTTTGTTGTCTGCTGTTCAGCCTTTTATAAATCAGTAAGCTTATTGCTTTCCCATTCAAATGCACATTTTTCTTCAGCACAGCATCTTTCTACAAAAGGTAGCAATTCAGATACAGCAGATCAATGCAATGAGATGCAGCAAGCCTAGCATAAAAGAACACAATTTTGAGGGCCATTAAGTACCTGATTTCTAACAGAGAAAGTCCAGTTTGCTGCATGGACAAATTACTGTTCCAAGCTTTTAAATGCTGCCAACTTGTTTTGAGATGCATATACATTCTCCCCCTCCTAGCTTGATAGGAAATGTAGTTTCTCTTTAAATGCACAAGCTGTTTGCAGACTTTAGAAGGGAGGTAGGAGAAATTGAGATTATCAGCAGCTGGACAAATGCTAACCCAATGCAGTCTCAATGGTGAAAGACAACTGAGGTGTTTTGGTTTAAGGCATGCAACTACAAATCCAGTCAAAAAGCCTTTACCAGCAAACACAATTTCTCTCTGCATTTCTCTCTGTGATATCTGGACAACTAAAATGTTAATGTATCTGAAGTATCAATGAGAACAGGTAGCAATGAATTGATGTGGCCTGATGATGTGGATAGGATATGCAATTATGTCCCCTGGCTGGTTGAAGCTAGCCAGAGTGGAGCAGTTGGCGGGTCCAGGGTGTTGTGAATGCCTTGTTGCATGATGCAGAGGTATCAGACACATGAAAAAGGCAGCCATGTGGTTGACCCCTTTAAAAAAGCCCACACTAATGGTGTGTTGTAACTACTGGACAGTTGCCTAGAACTCTTTTTGGGGAAAAGTATTAGAGAGGCTGGGGACACGGGTGGCGCTGTGGGTAAAACCTCAGCGCCTAGGGCTTGCCGATCGCATGGTCGGCGGTTCGAATCCCCGTGGCGGGGTGAGCTCCCGTCTTTCGGTCCCAGCTCCTGCCCACCTAGCAGTTCGAAAGCACCCCTAAGTGCAAGTAGATAAATAGGTACTGCTTTACAGCGGGAAGGTAAATGGCGTTTCCGTGTGCTGCGCTGGTGCCGGCTCGCCAGAGCAGCTTCGTCACGCTGGCCACGTGATCCGGAAGTGTCTCCGGACAGCGCTGGCCCCCGGCCTCTTAAGTGAGATGGGCACACAACACTAGAGTCGGACACGGCTGGCCCGTACGGGCAGGGGTACCTTTGCCTTTACTATTAGAGAGGCTGGATGTTGGCATCTGTCTCAAGAGGCAATGGAAGAGTGTGCCATTGGGGGAAGGTCAAACCGTTTGAGAGTTACAGTGCCTGCTGTGGCTGTGGAGTCTAATACAGGAGAGACATGTTTTACTGCAGCTGGGGCAGATGAAAGTGTCTGGTTTTGCTGTTACACATGCACTATAGCAGGTCTTTTCTCTGTGCTCCTCCCATTGGTCATTTCTCCTGGACTGCAGTGAGCAATATGAGTCCCTGGAAGGATGACTTTCCCTGCCTACTTTAGCTATCAGCTTGCAACATGGAAAGGAGGGATTGTAATCCATAATAATCTCAAAAAATGTATCAAGATATATTGAACTCTCTGAGTAGAGGAAAATGCATAACAGAAGAGCAAGTGGGGGATTTGTGTTAGATGCCCTCTCCCACATGTCAACTTGAAGGCTAGATTTGGGTAGTAGTCTACATCTGCCGGGAGAAATGTCCCTTCAGAATAACATGGTGAAGAATCAACGCTCACTCACATTTTTATTTTTATTGTAAAGATGGCAACAGCAGTACTCTTGGGCACTTATCAATATCTCCAATTAGGATAGAAATTAAGAGGCTCTCAGTTCCAATTAGATTTGTCCACTAATCAAATCACTGGTCCTTTATGGCTAATGTCAGGCAAGCTGAAGGAGAGGGGAATCCCTTCCAATGTTATTCACAAATTATTTGTACGCAGCCCTAAGTTTCATTTCAACATTTGGCAAAAACAAAAGCACAAAAAAACTCTTCACTAGTATCTTGTGGGAATGAAAATAAATCCCACTTCTCAAGGGGGGTGGGAAAGAAAGAAAGAAAAAAGATTTTGGCTTCTTAAGTGCAAGACGCTGAAAACAAAAGTTTGATGTCAAGAGTAAAAGACTGCAGGTGTGGGAATTTCTAGTAATGTGACATATACTGTATATGGCAACTCCAATCTCGAAATGTATATTTTTAGCTATATCTAAAGATGACTGGTGCAACTCTTTAAAAACCCTAAAAGGCAAGATGGGAAAGAACAGGACTCATTTGACATAGTGTGGAGGAGTGTGAGGTCTGTTGTTACATATTAGCCAATTTTCTGTAGGTTGAGTTCTTCCATATATGGTCAAACATGAAAAACCAAAGAGAGGGATAATTACTTTTTTAAAAGGAACTACAATTCATGTGCTGCTACCCTAACAACCTCCTTTGGTGCACACAAGGAATTGTGCAGATGATCTGGGGAAGGCCTTCCCGAGTTCTCAAATGTCCACCACCAGCAGCCGCCCCACAAGCTACATCAGATGCCTGCCTCTGAAATTCTCTACGTCTCCCTCCAGTTGACAAGGACAGCTCATCTGGTAGGATGGCAGAGCTGCTGCTGGCTTAGAAAGTCTTGTGTGCAAACAAAGATTGGTCACACATTTAGGGACTGGGACTTTTAAGAAAAAACTCATCGAGCAATGCTACTGAAGAGGAATAGGGACATTTTGTTCTAAGGAAACAAAGCTCTTTGCCAAAGCAAACTAGAAACAACACAAAGGAAATCAAAAGCTTGTACCAGGATCAAATTGTGTAAGTTACATACATTTGTATTACCGTATTGGCCTGAATATAAGCCGCACCCGCAAATAAGCCACACCTTTAAAATTCAAGAGGAAAAAAAGAAAAAACTTGAGTATAAGCCCGTCCCTTAAAATTGGGTTACAGGCTGAAAATCGCTGCGGTTGGAAGAATTGTAACTCTGAGCCAATTTAAGCCTTTGAATTTGCAAGCCCGCAAAAGTTACCGTAAAATTGCTAAAATTGCAAATTGCTATTCAATTCCTACAATTCCACAGGCACTCACACCCATAAATGGCAAATGTAGAAGAAAATCCTACGGGTTAACTGCACAACAATCTCAAGCTTGCAAATCGGCAATAAAACTTTTTTTGTTCCGTTTTACCGTATGTCTTTTTCAGCAGCGATATTGTAAAAGCCAATTTTTGTAAGGTCGCAAATTTAAGCCGCACTTTTAACTTTTCACGGTCAGAATTTTTTAAAAAATGTGGCTTATGTTCAGGCCAATACTGTATTTTTTTGCTTGGAATAAATGGCTGTCTATACCATTTCAGATTTTCTCAACATGGATTTGCATGGGGAAAGGGGATGGGAATGCCTGATGGAAACAGAAAAGCAAAAGGAGCTCATCCCCTCTGTGTATCTCACTGTCTGAAGTATGTATGCTGTGAACTCCTGAAGATTAAAGACCATTAAAAAAACAAAACTCTGAAATTTCCAAAACCTCAGACTCTTCAGTATGTCAAAACACAATGTACATTACCATAGTTAGAAAGTCTAAGGTTCACAGGACAGTTTTTACTAATGTCTAAATGTTGGAAGATTTAGAATTTGATAGAGCAAGAAGAAAAACCAAGATTATATTCATTCCACATTTGCAATGAGATTGCCCAAATATCAAAAACTAAACCTGTGCTCAACCTTCTGCTGTTTAGATATTGGAACTAGCAGTTTCAGTAGGAATGTTCCTTTAACAAACTTTGATTGTTCAAATAAAATCAACTTTTTATTCCAGTTCAGCGTCACTGCTGCTCAAATATGATGCCTAAATACTTGGTGCTGCTATGGTCAATGGAGTCATCTAATGTCATTCCATATGCAAGATGCAGATAACATTCTGTCTTATACAAAATTGTTATCACCTAAGCAGAAATAACAATAAATAACAGCATTTCTGTATTCTGCTCTGGTTTCGCCAGAAGCAGCTTAGTCATGCTGGCCCCATGACCTGGAAAACTGTCTGCAGACCAACGTTGGCTCCCTTGGCCAGTAAAGCGAGATGAGCGCCACAACCCCAGAGTCGTCTGCGATTGGACTTAACTGTCAGGGGTCCTTTACCTTTTTAAAGCAGAAATAAATGATTTCACATTCTTTCAGACCAGACTGCTTGTGGATTTCCATCTTCCTTCCAATGAGTTTGTTTTGACTTTCCCATGTGACTCTAGAAGGACTCAACCATGGATGTCAGTTCAGCTTATCCACTCCAATGTGACTTAATTGTCCATGGATCCCATGCTGAAAATCTGTTTTATATGAAAAGTAAGCTACTAGGCCTGTTGTGAGATGAAAATGAGAATTCTGGGGGGAAATATTTGTGTATGTCTGCCATAAGATTTATATCTGCCTTTTAAAATTGTTTTCTGGCCAGAACCTGTGAGTTTTGCGGAACTCTGCAACTGCATTCCAGTAAGCTACTTACCGAACTTGTGAATGATACTATCATGCATTTTCTGCTTATCAGGCCAGGCAGGAGGAACCTTTGCCCTCCAGATGTTGCTGAGGGCTAATGGGAGTTGTAATTAATCAACATCTGGAAGGCCAAAGTTTTCTGACTCCTGAGTTAGGCAGTGTTCAGTTTTAGAACTCCCCAAAGCACCACCAGCTTACAATTATGTTTCAGAAGCAGGGTATTAGGCTTTGTGGGTAGTCCACCTATATCACTGAGTAAGATCACAGCAATTATTAGTAATATTTGCTATTAAAAAGTACATCAGTCTGCAGCATTGTACAGTAAATAGAAGTTTTATTCTCTCCCAGCTCTGCAAGATTAGCACTGCCAACAGTCAGAGATCAGCTTATGATACAAGGAAGTAGTAACTATTTACAATTTACAGGAGTGTAAATTTATTCCCCACAAAATATAAGTACAAAAGCTAGGAATAAACAAATGAGGTACTGCAATTTGGATTCATTATAAAGCAAGTGCTTGAAAGAAATTGCCTTTAGCAAACAATCGAGAGATCAAATTGTGAGGGAGGGGGAAAAGTTGAAACAGATTTAATTTACCAAGAACATCACCAAGGCCTCCTACCCACCCAAAGTATATTGCACAATTATTTCAGACGATAAAACTGTTAAAAATAAATAGGGCAGTCAAACCATTAATTCTTCAGAGAGATCCTGTGAGATCTGTATTGCAGTGAGGCAAAACATTTATTAAAAAATATTCTAAACCAAAATAGAAAACTGTGTTCAATATAAGCACTCCATCACCAGGTAAGACAATCTTTCAAGACAACTGTTTGATTACATTCATGCCCAGCCCTCAACCGATTATTGTTCTTAATTTTGCTCATTTCACGTGGGGCAATGAATAGTAGTTCTTCTCCTGTCCATTATTCATAGTGCTAGTATGGAGATATGATCAGATTTCAAAGGAGCGCCATCTGCTACAAAGTGCATGTGTTGCAAGTTCTTCAAGAGGACGATCGCAGCCAGGACTGGAAGGGAGGGATGATATGAAAAAATAAAAAAGCGCAAGTAAAAGCAAAGCAACAAACTAACTTACGATACAGAAAGACATAATAAGTTTAAGAGGCAAGTTAAAAACCAACTATCCTACAGTTTAAAAAAGTAGTTTACTGGTGTGTGTTGCTTAATACGGTTCAATATTACACATTTGGCCCACCAGCCAGATCCAGTCCACTCCCCCCCCCCCTTAGTAAGTGGATGGAAATGGCACAATGGCATGACAGAAAGACTGCAAGGGTCTTGGCTAGGCAGCAGGCACAATGTACTATGGGGCATGGAGCAATATATCCAGAACAGTGGATGCAGGAAGACACACACTCTATCTATCTATCTATCTATCTATCTATCTATCTATCCGGAGCGGGACGGGGTGAGCGGCGCGGTCAGCGCCATCGGGTCAGCGCCATCGTTAATGGCGGATTCCCTCTGAGTCTCGGAGGGACCAGCTCCGCGGGATCGGGTCTTACCGCTGCGGCAAAGCGGGGGCCCTTTAGAAATCACAGGCGGGGGAAGCCTGTGAACGTGGGGACTCGGCGGGCACCATTTGCGCCCCCCCAAGCTGCGAAGGGACCCTTTTAAGGGCTCCGGAGCGGGACGGGGTGAGCGGCGCGGTGCTGAGAGTCATACTAGCGAATGTACTTAAGTCTACAGATTTCAGTGGGTTTACTCTGTACAACTAAGAGTGGATATCACTCACTATTATTAACAAGCATTGTATGTACTAGGCAAAACCAAATATTGTATGTACCAGGCAACACTCACCCACATGCTAACTAAAAGCACTGATTGATGGCTTATTCAGAAGATGCCACTGCGAGGTGAGGTGAACTACAAAGCCAGGAAAAGAACAGCTTAGTGGGTTACTGTGTTAATAAAAGCAATGTGAGTTTAGACATGTTAGACATCTATTTCCACACTGTCAAACTTGTGGACATAGCAAGTGAGATGCCAGTGATTAGCCTTGCCATTTCTCTGCTCTGTACAGAGTTTGACATACGGGTGAAGTGTAAAAACAGCAATGGCAGCCAGCACTGGCACTGCGCTCCAGGGTAAACTAGAGCCAAGTGTTGCCCGCTTCATGCAATGCACATGCACAATCCACGAACCTGCAGAAGTTTGCTTTTAAGCCTAGGATGCCTCATTGTTGTTTCTTGCTACTTTTTCCTTCAGGTGGCTCAGGCAAAGGTCTACTAATTTCTACTAAAACTGCTAGTATCAAAATAGGACCCCAGGATAGGAACACATGTGACTTTATTTTGACAGACACAACATGAAATATTGGGCCTGGTACAGTGGTACCTCTGGTTACGAACTTAATTTGATCCAGAGGTCCGTTCTTTAGCTGAAACCGTTCTTATCCCGAGGCGCGCTTTCACTAATGGGGCTTCCTGCTGGGTGCACGATTTCTGTTCGCATCCTGGGGCAAAGTTTGCAACCAGGAGCAGCTAGTTCCAGGTTAGCGGAGCTCATAACCAGAAGTGTTCATAACCAGAAGCGTTCGTACCCAGAGGTACCACTGTATTCTATTTCCCTCATCTCGTCTAACAACTGCATGCAAAATTATAGAGCCAACAGAAAAGCACAAGTATTAGTATGTATTAAAGCAGGATATGAAAGTAGCCAAACAGGAAAACCAACTGATGACAACGTTTCAATTTTCAAACAGAATCCCACAAAATGTAGTGTGCCACTGCTCAAATAGTTTCCCCATAAATCTGAATTGTACAGAATTTTAAGTCCTTTTTGTTTCCTCTACTTTGTACCTTTGTCATAGTCTTCAACTGCTACTCAGACACAGTTTTAGAACAAACCAATGGTAGCCACAAAAGGTAAATAATTTTGAATGGGATGCTGGCAGACTATTAGTTTATTTCATATTTATTTCCCATCACATATAACTGCCGCTTAAATTGTGAGCTGAAAATGTAGAAAAAGGGAGAAACCCCATTTAAGCTGATTTGCTCTGGGATCAATGTATTTTGTGAGCGAAAACAGATAGCAGCATCCTTTGAGGAAACAAAAAGAAGAAACAAAGAGACAGAATTGACAATCATTCATGTGTCCAAGATCCATGAAAGTATATTGGTTTTATATGGCAAATTTTCCCTTCAGCAATTCCTACACTGAACCCTAGTGTTTAATAATAAAACAGAATGATAAACCTAATGCCTGGATAGTCCTATGATTGTGGGCGTTTATCATATTCATAAGCTGAGATCAATATTATAGGATTTATTAAATTACTTTAATTGAAAAGCATCTGCTTTTCAACATCACAGTTCCCAAGGTGGCATGTTAAGTAGGCTTTTGCATAGATGAGTAAAACTGTTGCGGACTTCTTCTATATTAACACTGACATTTTATAGGTTTCCCTGACTTGTAGTTGTAGTCCAACTGGAAGACAGATATATCAAGCAAAGTGCTGGTATAGACATAACAGGAGATTTTTTGTCATCACAATCAGCAAAGATGTACTCAGGGTCTTCCAACATTAAGGTGTTTATTGCTATCACTAAGAGTTTTCCTGCCTTGTGCGAAATCCTTACTTCCAAATACAAAATCCTTCTGCGGGAAAGTTAGATGAGCAATAATCAAAGAGCTTTAATGTTAAGACACACTTGAGAAGCCACTTTTATTTAGTATCTTACTATGGCTTACCAATGCCCCTGCATCTTCTCGTTCCAAGATCTTCTGGGCTTGGTCAGCAGGGAATTTCAGCACTGTGGTTATAACCTTTGCCATTGTCTGAAGAAGAGGTGAACAAAGTAACGGGCATGATAAGAATATGATCCCCTAAACAGCAGTTTCATTGATTTATAAAAGCACTGTATTTTTTGTAGTCCTTATGAAAGAATAGGAATGCATAACGAATACTTGTGTCTTTCATAAAAAATCTGTGGCAACCTTAGGCTAAGACTTTAAAATAAATGCACTACATTAAAAGCTAAGAGTCTGCAATCCAACATCACCAGCGACTTAAAATTCCCCAAGTGCTTTTGGCCAGAATAAATGATACAGAAATGGATTCCAAACGATCAGATTTAAAATAAGGCTAAGTACAAGTTCAAAACAACAATAAATTCAGTATTCCATCACTTAAAGCTTCAATGTTTTTGAAATAGTTGGTTGCAGATAAAGGCCAGATAGAGCCTATATTTACTCATATGCTATCCACTGAAAACAAAGTTCAACTTAAAAGGAAGGCTCTTAACATTCTTTCCCACTGCTATTTCTTAGAAGGAGAAAAATAATAATGTAGTATAGATGGCCTCAAAGCAAGAAATATATAGTAAACAGTTTCATGCGTAAGAATGTGCTGGTGACTCTGCTATATGGTATTATTTGCTGAAGGTCCTGTTTGTAAGTGAAAAACAGCTTCTGCCCACAGCAGAATCAAAGGAAATTATTATTTTTTTAATAAAAAAAATCTAAGAAGATGGTGACTGAACTATGTTGAGGCGTGATTTGTTATCTGAAAATTTAACTCCAGCAGGGCAGTGCTGTTTTCCAATGGAGAGCGTTGCTGCCGCTTGCTGAGAGGGAGACGACTGCAGTGTGGAGAGCTCAGTGCAGTGCAAGCACAGCAGCAGGACCATCAGATTGGCTCTGTTGCTGCACTGCTCTCAGTCCTCACCCGCTTGGTAAGTGGCTTGCTGTTAGCAACCCAGGTGCACAATGCCCCCCTGCCTGTGCTGCCCCACTGACTGCCCCACTCTCCACACTATGTTAATGAATTTACTGCTGCTCATTAGTTCTCCCAGCCCATACAAATTGATTGTGACCGAAGGTTGGGAACTTGCTGAAAGATGTAGCTGAAGGTTTAAACCTACATCAGATTCAGGGATAGTTAAGAGACAAAACTGCAGGGAAGGTGGTCTGGAATCTCACTTGGAAGGGGATGGGGGACAGGAAGGAGCTATGGTTCCATGGGGGAGATGGAAATGAAGTTTGCGGGGAAACAGGGTTACATGAGTCCTACATCACAGGAGGAAGAGGGCTGGCATATGAGTATTTGGAAGCTTGAGGACAATGGCTCCATCACATTTGCAAAGAGGAGCCTATGAAACCTAAAGAAGGAGTGGACAGACTTGGGGCCTACTTTTATGCTAGCTAGAACCTTGAGATCAACCAAGCAGAGGCAGGTACAAAATAGCGGCTCAACCAGTTGGACACACACATATTATATATACATATACATGTGCCTCTGACTGCATGTTCAGCTCATAAATTTACCAATGCCAAAAGCAAGTAGCAAGTCCTTTCACATAAAAGTCTGTTCCTGTTCCTTGCTCCTGTCCAGTATTCTTTTTCAGCAAGCTAATTTGGGGAGGGGGGATTTTTAGCTGTTGCTATTGTTATGACGCGGGTGGCGCTGTGGGTAAAACCTCAGTGCCTAGGACTTGCCGATCGTATGGTCGGCGGTTCGAATCCCCGTGGCGGGGTGAGCTCCCGTCGTTCGGTCCCAGCTCCTGCCCACCTAGCAGTTCGAAAGCACCCCTAAGTGCAAGTAGATAAATAGGTACCGCTTTATAGCGGGAAGGTAAACGGCGTTTCCGTGTGCTGCGCTGGTGCTGGGTCTCCAGAGCAGCTTCATCACGCTGGCCACGTGACCCAGAAGTGTCTCTGGACAGCGCTGGCCCCCGGCCTCTTAAGTGAGATGGGCACACAACCCTAGAGTCGGACACGACTGGCCCGTACGGGCAGGGGTACCTTTACCTTTTTATTGTTATGACAATCGGGAGTTGGAAACTCCTGCGAATCTACTGCAAGCTGCCCACCCTGGCCTATGGAGTGTAATATCCACTGAGAGTGGTCCTGTTTGAAAGTATTATTTAGTTAGGAGATTTATAACCTACCCTTCATCAATTTTGAAACCAGGATGGGGTACAACTAAACAACTTTAATAACCAATTCCACACATTAATGATGAAACACTAAAACAAACCCATCATAGATGTAACTCTTCATAAATAGGATATACCCTGTGTCACACCATCTTGCTTCTATCCAAGGTAGATGTGAGGAAGAATGGGCTCATCCTGTAGCTTAATAATACTACAACCTGTGCAGTTCTTCTTCTTCCTCGAAGTGACTGTTAACTTAATAAACATGTGCCTTGAATATGGGGGATACCTTTGTCTCACGACCCATCATGTACTCGAACAACACCTTCCTCAAGTATTCAAACTCCGTCGGTTCTCCAAAAAGAGAGACATCTGAATGGCAGAGGTTCCCATCTGCACAGACAAGATACAGTGTTTTATACAATTGTATTTTACACAGATGTGCTACCATCAGTATGCTCATCTCTCTTGACCAAACTGTAACATACAGACATAATGATTGTCACTTACCCGGATTATACTGCTTTTGTAAAGAGTATTTTACATTTTAACAAGAGGATTAAGCAGCTAGTTCTTAACTCTTGCCTCTGTACTCAAGACACGAACTTACCCTCTCCTTCAAATATATCGCCAGGCAGAGGCAGACGACTACTGTTCAAGCCCCTTCCTGGTAGCATGCTTGTGCCTCAGTGGGAAAGATGGATCTTCCAGTCCCTGAACTGTTTCTGTCCCAGCTGGTCAGTAAGAATTACTATTTAGCTTAAAGAATCAACATCTGAATTCAACCCCCCCCATCCCATTTTTCTTTTGTGTCATGTCTTTTAGATTGTAAGCCTGAGGGAAAGGACTGTCTTGTTTGAACTGATTTATGTAAGCCGCTCTGGGAGATTTCAGCTGAAAAGCAGAGTACAAATGCTCTAAACAAACAAACCCTTCACAAGTAGGATCGGTTGAGTACACAAACCTCCTAACCCTAAGCACTATCCCTTCCAGAGATTCATGATTGCCTTTTCCTCTCCTATGGCCAATAGCTCCTGCCTGATGTTAGAAGTAACTGCCAAAACAATAGAAAGTATAGGAATCGGGATAAATCCTTTAAGGTAGCACCAGGGAACCTTAGACCTAGCACAGTACCCAACTTGTCCTGCAAGGCCATAGCCCACAATGCCCCTCCTCACCTGCCCAACTTCATATGTAACATCAGGTGTCAGGCAAACATGGACATGGCTACAAAGGAAGAATAAGGAGTTCAAAGGTTGCTTCTCATTGTCCCTTGGTAAGTAGGGCTGATTGGAACAGAGGGAGATCCACTGAGATCAGCTGCACTAGGTGATCCCAACAGGAGCTCCTTAGCGCAGCTAAAGAGGCTCGCTTTCTCTGTTTGGAGGAAGTGGTTTCTCTCCAAAGAGAAAAAGGTTCTAGTTGAAGGAAGCAGTTTGATCCAAACCTCCCACTCCAAAGAGAATTCAAAGGAGCTCCATGTAACCACAATCCCTTGATCAGTCGTTACAAAAAGCTCTTTTGAAGGTGTGCTCCCCAAGCACCAATTTGGACAGGTGCCATTCACACGACGTCATTATGTCTTCAGGTGATTCTGTCCACCTGTTTGCGTATGACGTACTCCTGGGGAAGGTGAGAAACCTGCATTATCAAACTATCAAACCCTGTGTAACCACTGAGGGTAGGGGCCAACTGGGGCTCTCGGCAACAGATCTAACCATCTTACAGTATCACCATGACCACATTTTTATCAAGGATCAATATTCTACAAGACTGCCATCTAGACTACAAACAAGCATTCTCTCTCAGCAAATCTGGCTCCACCGGCCTAGAAAAGCCATCTCATTGGACCACCTCACTGCTTTGGAATTTAAAGCCTTCCTTTGTAGAACAGTGTTACCTGTATCAAGTCATTTGCATCATTGGCTGCTGCTTATTACAACTTGATCCTTTGCTCCACTGCCCCACCCTCAACATGGAGATATGACAGTTCAGAAAGCAAACCCCACAGGACCCAGACACCCTTTGAGACAACTGTGTGTGAGTGCGCAGGCATGTCCAAGTTTTACATCAAATGTTGAAGGACAAGGCTGAGAAAATATTTGCAATATATTGTATTAACTAAGCTCTTACAAGTGTTTCTCCTAAGACTTCTAATCTAATCCTGTTTATGTTTCTTAGCAACATTGTTTTCATAAAATTTTTGCATGGTAACTGATATCTTAAAATGTTTTCTTCATAAAAACACAATATAAAAAGCAGAAGCATTCTAAGTATGCCATTAGACTAGCTTTCAGGGGGCAAGGGGAAGAGATCTACATTCTTGGAGATTAAGCCATGACTCTTATTTTTCCATTTATGTTCACTTAAACTAAAAGTCCAAAAGTAGCAGATTTTACTTTCCTAGTTACGTGTGGATTTTAACTTTTTATGCACAAACATAATTGCTGATGGAATTCAGCAAACACTCGTGGCTACCACTGGAAATCACTTGCTAAAACTAGAGGATTGTTAAACTAAAGCATCCTCCTCCAGGATGAGACTGCAGTATGAAAACATCTACAGCCCAACTCTCAGTCGTACCATATTTGTACTGTGGCTTGCAGACATTGCAGCAGGCATCATTAATCCCAAGATTTGAGGAGATCTAAAACATGTCTTCAATACATGATTTCTGGAAAAGTATGAACTACACATGTGTCAAAATGTTAGCTACTGGTTATACCTTAATTTTGATATTCTCCATGTTGGTCACATGCACACATAAAACATGTGGCAAACATGCTTACACGTCACACTCATTTTCCATGAGGTAAAATTATACTAAAGGACAACAAAACATTAAAATTAAAAAATAAACCATAATCTGCATCAGGAACTGCATTACTGCAACACATGTCTATTTACGGCTTTGAAGGTCTAGTCGTCAGGGTATGTAAGCAACTGGAATGAAAATGACTGAAAATATGAACTATGTTCTATTTGTGATTTCAATGAAGCAATTTTTCCACAAGGGAACACTTATATATATTGCATGTGATCCATGAGGTGGACATTGGAAAGCAACTAATCTTACATTTACAGATCATGCAAAAGCACTTCATTTTTAAAAATATGTATTTGTGTAAAAAGATTCAGAACTGCCCTACTGAACAATATTTCAGAGTAACATCTTTCATCTGATATATGCAAACTTTTAGGGTCAACTGTACAGGAAGGGGTCTAGATACATGGCAAAATCTGTATAGCTCAGTTCAACGCAAATAAGCAAACTGGCATGGAACTGAGAGACTATTAACAAGTGTTAACAAGGCCTTCCATACCTGACACACAACCATAAAAGTCTGAAGACTAACTTTTGGCCTTAAATTTATCTATCACCCTAAATTTAGATAGCTCAATGGGGTTTTCTCCCCTAGTTAGGTTTCAAATATTCTCTTAGGCTTTATTCTGTAGCTCAGTGGCAAGACAAACATTCCTCACCTCTGTAAGGCGATGCAACTGTTGTGACATACATATTCTTCTCGTAATTTTTCAACCGGTCTTGTAGTGTATGAATCTAAAAATAAAGTGATGGATGAGGAGGATAAAACAAACATAACTGAGATGACTTGGAATATGTTTCAACTTTGAGGTGTACTGAATGTACGAGAAAGCAGTTACCAAACCCTGTCCGTCTGTCCCCACCCACTACTGGGGACAACTCAGGGTGTTAAATATTATCTGTCTATCTATCTATCTATCTATCTATCTATCTATCTCACTTAAACTTACCATGTAAATATTTGTCAGTGCGCATTAGACATGTTGGGAAATATTAGCAGAGATTAGGGTTTTCTGTCTGCCTTTCTTTCTGTCTAATTTAAGATCTGATAATAACAGACCTGGCCACGAGTCTCCTGAGGAGCAGAGAGGAGCTGCCTAGCACTATACTGACCCAAGACCGAACTGTCCTCTTATCCGGTATGAGTGCTTGTTATCTGATTACTTCAGTTTCATAGTCTTACTGTTTTTTTCTGTTTGCAGAAAGAGTGTTTTTTGCTGATTGCAACAGACGAGTGGTTCTGTTCTGAATTGCGTGATTACACATGGGAGTGTTGCTTTGGATCAAAGCATTGCCTCTGGCTTGGCTGATAAGAACAGAACCAGCTACATGTGGTGGGGTAAAGCATGGGGGAATTCATCCCAAAGTGGAGGACATCAAAGATCATCTCCCTTTGGGTTCACCACTTGGAGGACACACAGACAACGGTGCTTCCCACTGTGGATTAGAAATTGGAACGGTACAAGAGAAATAGGTATGTCACCCTGACCCGAGGTGTTACTATTGGTATATAAAGCCCTCAGCAGCTTGGAATCAGTTTCCTTGAACAAATGCTTTACACATCTACTCCCTCTCTATTAATAACAGGCAGTCCCCTTTGTTGTACCCTTTTCAACACTTGCTAAAAACTTTTTTTACCTTTTTTTGTTTTACCTAGAAATATAGTTTTATTATGCATGCTTGTTTTTAAATTGTTGATTTTATCTGTATTTTGATAACTGAATTATGCATACTTCCTTTATTGTTTGTTACATTTATATCCCATCTTTCCTTTGAGGAGCTCAAGGTGGCTTACAAAGTCATCCTCCTCCCAATTTTATCCTCACAACAACCACGTGAGGTAGGGTAGGCTGAGAATGAGTAACTGACTATAACACTCAAGTAAGTTTGAAATACAGTGGTACCTCGCAAGACGAATGCCTCGCAAGACAGAAAACTCGCAAAACGAAAGGGTTTTTGGTTTTTTGAGTTGCTTCGCAAGACGATTTTACCTATGGGCTTGCTTCGCAAGACGGAAACGTCTTGCAAGTTTGTTTCCTTTTTCTTAAAACCGTTAATACAGTTGCGACTTGACTTCAAGGAGCAACTCATAGCCTTTTTTGTGGTAGCCTTTTTTGAGGTTTTTGAAGACTTTGGTGATTTTTGAAGCTTTTCCAAAACTTTTCCGACACCGTGCTTCGCAAGACGAAAAAAACCGCAAGACGAAAAAACTCGCGGAACGAATTAATTTCGTCTTGCGAGGCACCACTGTACAGTCAAACCTTGGTTCCCAAATGCCTCCATTTTGGAGCGTTTCGGCTCCCGAACACTGAAAACCCAGAAGTAAGTGTTCCAGTTCTGGAACGTTTTTTGGAAGCTGAATGTTCAACGCAGCTTCTGCTTGAGTGCAGGAAGCTCCTGCAGCCAATTGGAAGGCGCACCTCTGTTGTTGAACATTTCGGAAGTCAAACGGGCTTCAGTAACAGGTTATGTTTGACAACCGAGATTTGACCGTAGAATCAAAGGTTATTTGAGCTTGGTTTTGATTGTTGCAAACTGATTCCTTTTAGGGCTTGAGTGTCACACTTTTAATAGCCTGGTGATGATGAGCAGACTGAATCTGTGTTTAACGGCACTATACTATGCATGTTTACTCAAAAGTAAGTTCAATAAAATGGGATATAGGGTTGCAGCCTAGGTAGCCTTTTATAACCTTTTCAAATTATACCTAGAAAATGCTTTAATGTACCCAAGAGCTAAAGTTCCTTATTTTTTTATCAGATCCTTACCTGTTCTATGAATTCCTGTTCTTTCAGCTTTGAATCGCTGACAAGTGTTGTCTTCTGGGCTAGCTGGGCCTGAAACACAACCAGAAACATATATGAAAATGTGCACTACAAACACTTAATTTATTACTTTTCATCAAAATTGTAAACAGCATCAAAGGAAAACTTGACATTATGCTAGTGGTAAAGATGAAGCCAATCTTACCTGAAGTTCAGCTATTGTTACCTAAAACAGAAAAATGAACATTTAATAAAATGTTTTTGCTTTGTACCCTGCCAAATAAAACAAAAAGCACTGCAGGATATTTTTCATCCATATGAATTGCCATTAATTCCTGATTAACTCTCCATTATCTATTTCTCTGATTCATAATCTTATTGCAAAAGCTGAGATGGTATATATTACTATTTGGTACAAAGAAATTTGTCTTGCAATTGTTTTATCACATAAAAGCAGTTTTGAGGAGCACAAATAATTAAAATAGCTTAGTCACACCCAAAATACAGCTTGAAATAAATCTAAGTGGTACAAAGAAACTATTCAAATGAGAGACTTAAGTAACTATTAAATGAATTCCTAAATAAGTAATATACATGTTTTCTTGTGAACAATTTGCTTTCATCATAATCTCTATTAGTTGAGAGCCATGAAGGAAGACTGGGTTTTTTCTTGTAGCAGACATTTAATTTTATGCTAAATTGCCACGGTCATTACATGAACTTACAGCCCGGTTTACATTAATGAGACATGAGGGTACATAAATGGCTGCAAAAGGACATTATCAAAGAACTACAAATTTTGGTTAAATTGTGACACTAAATTGTAATCCCACTATTCAAAAGGATAAAATACAACATATATAATATATGGGTAAAGGGCAATCTGAACACACAGTTTCAAATGAGAGTAATAAAAGGTGTGAAATATCTTTTTCACCCCAGGATGCTGACTCTCATCTCAGGAGATGAGGGTTTCAACCAAACGATTGAAGGTGGGGGGGGGGGGGGGTAGGCACATACAGAACTTGATTTTTATTTGCATGTTAGGAGATGGTCCCAAAGCTATTCATTCTCCCTGCACTACTACAGTAGGTGGTATGTGGTACCAATTCATAAGCAATAATTACCGTATTTTTTGCTCTATAAAACTCACTTTTTCCCTCCTAAAAAGTAAGGGGAAATGTGTGTGCGTCTTATGGAGCGAATGCAGGCTGCACAGCTATCCCAGAAGCCAGAACAGCAAGAGGGATTGCTGCTTTCACTGTGTAGCGATCCCTCTTGCTATTCTGGCTTCTGAGATTCAGAATATTTTTTTCCTTGTTTTCCTCCTCCAAAAACTAGGTGCATCTTGTGGTCTAGTGCGTCTTATAGAGCGAAAAATACGGTAGCCTGCAGCACTTGACACGTTGGTTGTAGCTCCAGGGCTTTTACACTCTCCATTTAGGGTGATTGAACCCTGGGTTTCAACAGCCGAACTGTGAACTCGCAGCATAAAATAGCTGGATGAATGACTTCTCAGACATGGCAATGCTGTCATGTACTTATCCGTCCCTATGGAACTGGCATACTTATGGTAAGCAAACTCCAAGCCAATCTGCAAGCTTGAGCCACCGAGCCCTCCAATTCTGACTGTAGCATTTTCTGGGAATAGAGCACCATCAGTTGTCAGGAGCAGGTTGAAGGTAGTCTCTTATTGTGGGGCTGGAATCCTGCTCCTTACTAGCACCTCCAGATGATGTGGTCCTCAGCACCTGAACGGATCATGTTAGCCTCCATATCCACAGCTAGCTGCACATATGTGATGTGGTTCTAATCACATGCGTCACAAAAGTGCTTGGAAGGTATTCAACTATGTCTTACTCAGGGTAGACCCACTGAAATTAATCCACTTAACTTACGGTTATATTCATTAAATTCAATGGGTCAACTCTGAGTAAAGCTTCATTGAATGCTGTTGCTTATTTCCCAATCTCTCTAATTTCAAAGGAAACCAAGTGCAACTAACTTAGTATTGAACCAACTGTATATATAACTAACTGATTTACTACTGAAATAAAACTAAGATATCGAAGAATAGATCAGTTTCCACAGTTAATATTATTTGCCTCTGTAGCACAGAACAGCAATTGCTTCAAACGTGAGCGAGAACTGTGGCAATAAAGGATAAAAAACAGCCAAGCCCCTTTGCCAATTGTTAGATCAAAAGGTTAAAATACTCTAAAGCCTAACAAAATATTTCTATTAAAACTCTGAAGGTAAGCTAAGACACAAGCTAAGAACCACAATAAATTCCTAAGTAAAAATTTGTAAAATAATGTTTTCTAACTTACTTCACCACTGTTCCAGCTTTCTTCATCTGCCAGTCTTTGTTTGTACTCCTCCTGCAATTTCTCCAGCTGGTTCTGAAGCTCATTTACTTTTTCTGTCATTTCTTCTTCTCGAGTCTTCAGAACAAAATAAATAAATAAAACCATTACTTTATATACTTCACAATTAGGAGACAATCTGGCTTCCATCAGCTTTAGCTACAAGAACTTTAGCTGCGAAATTATACACGAATACTGGATGAAACGGCACTCTGACTTTTAGGAACACAAAAACAAGCAATACCATATATACCTCAAGGATTTCTTCATACTTTTTCACTGTCCTTTGTAGGTCATCATCTTTTTCTAGCAACTTTTTATGTAACTGAGTTATCTCTGCGTGGTGACTTTCTATGAGTTCAGATTCAACCTCCTGAGCTTTACCTGTGAAAAATGGTCAACAGTGTTTACATATCGCATTTTAACTGGGCTGCTATTTTAATTGAATTAGCAGGAATACATTCTAGATACATTAAAAAAAATATGAATACTACAGTAAAAGAAGAAACTCTACAGAAGAATTCATTAAAAAACACTATTAGAATCTAATGAGATGTCTACATGTCAAAACATAATTGATAACATATTCCTTTTCTTATTTTGGCATACAAGGTGTCTTCTTTCACAATAGAGTAGGTTGGGTCAAACAAGCCAGTATCATGTTAAAACCAGTAGGCAAGATTATGCTTTGAGTAGTAAGCAATGAATTAAACTTCACTCAAAAGTTTAACTGCTTATCTATCACCTCTTCTTTCCCTACTTTTACAGCTGTTAGTATAGTTGGAACTCCCCATTCCAATACGGAGCCATTGAATGCCTAACTCTTACTAAAAAACTATACAGATGTTATGGTACTTTCAAACTATCTCGAACTTCACACTTGTTAACTTATTGGCACAATTTATGATCAGATATACCGTATTTTGGGACGCGGGTGGAGCTGTGGGTAAAACCTCAGCGCCCAGGACTTGCCGATCGCATGGTCAGCGGTTCGAATCCCCGCGGTGGGGTGCGCTCCCGTCGTTCGGTCCCAGCGCCGGCCAACCTAGCAGTTCGAAAGCACCTCCAGGTGCAAGTAGATAAATAGGGACCGCTTACCAACGGGAAGGTAAACGGCGTTTCCGTGCGTGCTGCACTGGCTCGCCAGATGCAGCTTGTCACGCTGGCCACGTGACCCGGAAGTGTCTGCGGACAGCGCTGGCTCCCGGCCTATAGAGTGAGATGAGCGCACAACCCTAGAGTCTGGCAAGACTGGCCCGAACGGGCAGGGGTACCTTTACCTTTACCTTTATACCGTATTTTTCACCCTATAGGACGCACCAGCCCATAGGACGCACCTAGTTTTTTTTGGGGGGGGGGGAATAAAGAAAAAAAAAATTATTCCCCCCCCCCCAGCCACGGCTTCAGCACACCCCGCGGGCTCCCCAGGCTTGCTGATAGCTTCCTGAAGCCTGGAGAGCGAGAGGGGTCGGTGCGCACCGACCCCTCTCGCTCTCCAAGCTTCAGCGAAAGCCTGCATTCGCCCCATAGGACGCACACAGATTTCCCCTTCATTTCTGGAGGGGAAAAAGTGCGTCCTACAGGGTGAAAAATACGGTATATGCAAAATTAATATATTTACATTAATGGGTTTGCGTGTGTGTGTGTGTGTGTGTATACACACACACACACACACACACAATACAGTATTGCATGAGCATTCAAATTTAGGGCAAGAATAGAGGGGAATTCAAGGCTTGTTATCATGCCCCTGACTGTTCTCTCTATGGATGTTCTTTCTTCTAAATTGATCTGATGGTTGAATTTACAAGAGATATAGCCATTTAAAATCAACACAAGGTACTGCTCCAACTCACTGATTGTTTCTTTTACAGCTGTTTCTATTTCTTGGTCCTTTTGTGCCATCTGGGTATTGAATTCCCTCATCAACTGCTTTAATGTGGAGTTGTGCTTCAATTCAATGTCCTCCTGTTCATATCTATAAAGGTACAGCAAAATAAGAAGTCCAGATTTTCTAGGGCAGATATGGCAATTCAAAAGTAAAGCAAAAAAGCAAATTAATTTCCAACAGAGAGATTTGAGAGCCTGCCAAGAATAAGGTTGTGTTAAAACAAATGGCTTTCACTAACAGTTTTTCTTTACATTTGTATGGTTATCTGTGTGATTGAGACAATAGTTACTGAGAAGAGAAAAATACCGGTAATTCATTAAGAAAAATGTTACCAAATAGACTTTTTGTGAAAACATACTGAGGATAAAAGTTCATCTACCTATGATAATCGAAAAATGTGTCCAGTTAAGGCTATAAAAAGGAGGATTTGTACAAGTACAGCTTGAACAAATCCAATTAATTTTGTTAGGGCAAATGAAATAATTTAATTACACCATGTAAACATAACCTGAGATTTGACCTGCAAACTCCTAAAGCTTTTAGGACAATGTAGGACAAACATATAGACCCAGCAATCTTCCCCTTTGAGGCATGTGAAATGAAACCAGGAAACAACTAACTTTCCAGCTGCTGTAGTTTCCAGCTGCATCCAAACCAGAAAATCATCGTTACCAGCTTTGGAACAAGCCAGAATATTAAATTTGGATAAATGGGAAAGTATGGTTAGAGACTTCTTGGTTTGATTATTAAAGTGAGACAAAGGGAGGAATTAAGGAGCTTGTGTACTGAGGGCAGAGTATAAGGTTCACTTGAGGCTTTTTAACTGGAGTTACAATTGCCCAAATGCAGCCAAGGGCTAGTTTTCCATATGATTTGCTATGAATTTGAAGGATTTATTTTGCCAATGCTGATTATGAATAATAGAGGTTTCATATATCAAGGGACGAACCTAGCAGTTCGAAAGCATGTCAAAGTGCAAGTAGATAAATAGGTACCATACTGGCGGGAAGGTAAATGGCGTTTCCGTGCGCTGCTCTGGTTTGCCAGAAGTGGCTTAGTCATGCTGGCCACATGACCCGGAAGCTGTACGCCAGCTCTCTTGGCCAGTAAAGCGAGATGAGTGCTGCAACCCCAGAGTTGTCCGCGACTGGACCTAACGGTCAGAGGTCCCTTTACATCAAGCAGTTATTGTTTGTACATAAAGTTATGTAATGTCAACTTTTCTTATTTTATACAGTGTTACTGCTCATGCAGGTGCTTACTGGAAATTTTACAGACTACTACTAGAACTTACTTTATTTTTTGTTCCATTTCTTCTACCGATTCTTTTTTCATTATCTCCAGCTCCTGCTGATGTTCCTTCCGCAGGATGCGCAAATCCTTCTGTAGCCTACTCACATCTTTGGCAAGTTTCTGTTTCTCCCGCTCAGTCTCCTCCACTTTAGCTTGCAAATCCTTTTGCTCAATGTGTAGATCATCAAGCAGTTTCTGAAGCTCAAGGACTGATCTACTCTTTTCTTCTGTGCTTTCTTTCAAGTCTTTTATAAGGCCATTTCTTTCCTCCAGCTGCTGTTGGAGTCCCTGCAAATGTTCATCATGTTTTGAAATAGTATCTCCCATCTCAATTCTGTTCAGTTCTCTCTCTTTTGTTAAAGTCTCATCCAAACTGTGTATCTTTTGTTGCAAAGACTGCCTCTCTCCCTCCTTTTCTTGCAGCTTTTCCTGCAAGTCTTTAATCATACCCTCCATATTTTGCTCTTTTTGTTCTTTGGTTTTCAATTCTTCTTGGATAGCTGCATGCTTCTTAATTTGATCCTCAAGTGCTTGTTGAAGCTTTTCAAGGTCTTCTTGCTCCTTTTTACAGAGTTCTTCTTGTTGATACTGAGCCTCTAGCTTTGAAACACTACTTGCTTTTTGTTCCTCGTCATACATCTTTAGCTGTCTCTCCTTTTCCAATAAATCTTTTTGTAAACCATCTATTTTTAATTCATACATCTGTTGCATGTTCCCTAATGCACATACTTTGTCTTGTTCTGTGGAAACTTTTAAGGTTTCTACCTTCTGTATCATCTCCTTTTCTAACTCAGAATTGATTGATCTAATTTTGTCTTCTAAATACGTAATCTTATCTTCTTTGTCTTGCAATTTTTGCTTTACCTGCTGTTCCATGTCTTGTCTATATTGCTGTTCCCGTTCTTCCATTTGAGATGTCAGTTGCTTCCTAATAGAAGCAATTTTTTGTTCAGCCTTTTTTTTCAGGTCTCCTATTTTAGCAGTGGTTTCTGAAGTAAGCCTCTCTTCCAAAGACTTTAATTCTTCCTCTTTGCTTTTCATTAAAGCCACTTTTGTTTCTTCAAATTCTTTTGATTTTTCCCCAAGGTCAACTTCCATGGCCTGCATTTTCTTTTCAAAAAGTAGTACTTCTTGTTCCATCTCTTTAAGCCTTTTATCCTTTTCCATAACTGCCACCTGAGTTTGTTGAAGCTCTTGCGCCAGCTCTTTTTGCTCACTGTTCTGCTCATTGTGCCTTTTGAGTTCGTCCATTAAGGAATCATTTTCTGCTGTTTTCCGAGTGATGTGTTCTTCTAGCTCAGCAATTCTTGCTGTATGGATTTTTAACTCGGCAACCAAATCAGACTCTTGTTTTTCTCTTCTAATCTGCTTTTGTTCCAGTAAGCCTTTCAAATGTTCTATGTGCTTGGTTTGCTTATCACACACTTCCTTCATTTTATTCAATTCCTCTTCTTTCTCAATAGCTTCGTTATTACTTAGTTCAACTTTGTTTTGTAGTTCTTTAATTGTGTTATGATTCTGTGTAAATCTTGATTGGGCTTTCTTCTTCCACTCTGACATCTTGTTCATCCAGTGGTCTACTTGTTCAAGAGCAGTTGCTTTTTCTTGACTCAGTGTTTCAATTCTGGAAGACAATTCTTGCACCTCATTCAACAGCTGAAGTCGATTTTCTTTGTGTTGCTTGTTTAACAGAGTTGTGGCAGCATCTTTTTCTGATCTGTCGATTTCAAGCTTGAGATTTAACTCACTGACAAGCTTGTTAAGATCAGTGATCTCTGCCTTCTTTTCATTTAGCTCCTCCTTCAGAGAAGTGACAGCATTAATATGTTCAGACAATTCTTTCTTCAATTGTGTGATGAAAGTTTCTTTCTCTGTTGCTGCTTCCTGCTGGTGTCCTCCTTCTTTTTGCAATTGCTCTTTTTCTGTTACGAGTCTGTCAATATCCACTTTCATAGACATTATCAAGTTTTCCTTCTCTTGCAAGTGTTGTTTTGATTCTTTGAAATGGATGGTTAAAGTGTCACGACTCTCTCTTATTTGCTTAAGTTGAGCTTCTAGGTCAGGAATTTTACAGGTTTTAATTAAAATTGTTTCTTTTATTTTTGTTGTGCAATTGTGACAGTGTACAACTCTAGAAATTGCCGAAGAAATTTTTTCATTGCATTTCTCAAGCAGTTCAGTGATTTTTACTTCTAGGAAAGATTCTGCTTTCTGTCGGTAATCCTCTAGTTGTGTAGCTATATCCCTTGCAAACTTCTCAAATTCCGCTTTTTTTTGTTGAAGCTCCAAATGTTTGTCCTCCAGTTTTTTCTCATAATCTTCACACTCTTTAGAATGTGACAATTTCAGGGCCTTGAGTTGTTCATCGTATGTTTTCAACTTCTCTGCCAGCTCACCAGCTTTGTTCTTCTCTTTTTCTCCTACTGCTTTTACTTCACTAAGCTGTTCCTGGACTTCTGTCTTCTCCTTCAGAGACAAACTAAGGTCATCCTCTAGTTTCTCAAGTTGCTTTTTCAAATCAGTTTCTCTCTGCGTCAAAACTGTCACTTGAGCTAATGTTTGCTGTAGCTGTTCTTGCAACTCATTCAACAATTTGTCCCTCTCTGTCTGTTCATTCTTTAACCGAGTAATATCTGCATTTCTGTCCTCCCTTTCAATACTGAAGGTGGCCAGTTTTTGTTTCAGGTCTCCTACTTCTTGATCTTTTTCTTGCAACTCTATTTCATGCTTTTCTCCAAGTTCTTCAGCCAGCTGACTCAGCTTCTTCTCCCAGGTTTGGACAACTTCTTCTAGTTCTTGTTTGTGAGCTTCAAGCAGGCTTTCTAGTTGTTCCTTCTGATTCTTCTCCAGTTTTGACACAGCATCATCAATTCCAGTTGAACTGGCATGAGCCATTTCCAGCATTTTTGCATTGAATTGCTTCTCTTTCTGACTAAATTCCAACTGTTTATTCTCCATCTCCTTTTTGAGGTTTGCTTCCTGCTCTGAAAGTTTCTTCTTGAGTCTCTCCTGCATTTCCTTGGATTTTCCTTTAACTTTCTCCATTTGTGTCTCTTGTTGCTTAAATTTGATTTCATATTCACTCTTTAAAGCACTAATTTCTGCCTCTTTGGCTGATAGCTGCTGTCCAAGTTTCTCAATTTGTTGATTCAATAGCCCCTTTGTTTGTTCAAGCTCATTTTCCTTATCAGTAAAATGACTCTTTGCCCGATTTACCTCTTCTCTAAGATCTCTTAACTGTGATTCATGCTGTTCTGTCAGGGATGACACTTTCTGCATATTTTCTTTCTTTTGCTCCTCAAGTTCACATTTCAGATCATGTACCTCGGATATCCGAAACTTTAATTCAGCTTTGAGTTCATTCAGTTCAGCTTCAGTTTTTACAATCTGTTCATCAAGACGTGATTTTTCAGCGTCTACATTTCCCAGCTTTTGCTGCAAATCTATTAACTTTTGTTCGTAAATGCTTGCTTGTTCTCTGGCCATGCTCTCATTGGACTGAAAAAGGCCATCTAGTTCAGTAGACTTTTCTTTGCATTCAATTTCAGCCTTTCTAAGAGATTCCTTCAGTGTTTTCAAATGCTCTTCCAATTCCACTTGGCATTTCTCTTTTTCTTCCAAGAGTAGCTTGAGTTGACTAATTTCATCTTTGAATGTTTTCTCCATGACTTCCTTATCTTTAAAGATAGTTTCAACTTGTTCCTTATGATGGTTCTTCTCTTGCTCCAGCTTTCCCTCAAACTCTAGCTTTGCTTTATCTGCATCATCTTTTAATATCGACAAACGCTGTTCAAGATCTTGACGAATTTTTAGTGTGTCTGATAACTCAGAAGAGAGTGCTTCTAGCTCGGTTTGTTTCACATCAAGCTTTTCTAAAGTTTTTTCATTCATCTCTTCTATATGGCCGTGAAATTGAGTCTCTTTCTCTTTCAATACTTTAGTCACTTCATCAAGCTGCATTTTCAATTTGTCCACTTCCGACTGCTTCTGCAGTGTTAATGTATCAAGTTTTTCTGCCCAAACTTGTTGTTCTTGCCGTTTCACATCCTCAAGCTCTTCTCTATGTTTTTCAACCATGGCAGTGATTTCTTTATTGTGCCTGTTGTTTTCTGATTCTATTTGAGCAGTCAGTTCCTCCAACTGGCGGTCATTCTGCGAACACTTTGGAAGGGAACTTTCCAATTCTAGAATTCTCTGTTTAAAAGATTGGTTGAAAAATATCATCAATCCCTTTTTCTGTGACTGACTCCTACTTAAAGATAATACTTTAATGAAATTATTACTATGAGCTATACATTTCAAAACATTATGACATAATCAATCCAAAATTAAGTACTTTCAAATCCCATTGATGGGCGCGTTAAACATATACTCCGCTGCTTCCCATTTGAATCAATAGAACTCCAAAGTGCTGAACTTTGGCTGGATTGCACCCTTAATAGGTGCCAATTTTATATAGCCTTGATGTACAGAAGGAGAATGGGAAAATATTATTGGACCCAAAGCTGAGAAAAACTTCCAGAACCATTACATACTTTTCTCATTAAAGTGGAATAAAGACAAAGAGCAAGGGGGTTCTCAAATTCCATCGCAATGAATAATAACAAGAACAATTTGAATCTTCAAAGTATGAACAAGATAAGAAAGTCCTTAACAAAATATTTCCTCAAAAGAGCTAACTTTGGCCTTAGACTGAGCCAAGTGATGGTCAGTTCCTCCCGTCTCCCTGTAAAATCACCCACAACTGTACATAAAGGCATAAGAGGCATGGCATTATCAGCTGCACAGGATGCCTGTCAGATTAAAATCAGCACAACAGACTTACACACTGCTTTTGACATTGTGTCTCCACCCCACTTCCACATGGCCTAAGGCACACGTACCTAAGTTACAAGGTATACAGGTTCTTGGAACTAAGCGATTGGCTATTCTTGAATTAAAGGGGAAAGGTCACATTCACCTACCGAATCATTTAAAGCTCCTGGAAAAAGGCACCTAACAAAGCAGTAGCTTGTACAAAGAGAAAGTTGTGTAGCTGACTCCCAAACACGAATCCTGATAATTAATGTAAGGATGAACATCTTATGCCTCCTATGTTCTGTTTCTAAGACCACCAAGGCATGTGGAAGAGGAAGGCAAGGAAAGATGCAACAGGGGAATATGAGGCTAGGTTATTCTCCTCCTGCTGCAACATATCTACCGTAATTTTCACTCCAAAACACGCACTTTTTTGCTCCTAGAAAGTAAGGGGAAATGCCTGTGCGTGTTACGGAGCAAATGGACTCGACCGGAGCCATGGCTGCCGCCAGTCAAGCAAAGCGGGAGCCGCTTGCAGGGCTTTGCACGGTTCTAGCTTTGATTGCTTTACAGCCAGGAGGAGGGAGAGGAGCCGAGGAGGAGGGAAGGAAGGAGAGCCATGGCAGCAAAGCGGGCAGCAGCCGCTTACACATGAGGAGGGACAGACGGGAGCCATAGCGAGCCGGAAAAAGCGCCACGTAGCCAGCAACAGCTGCTGCAGCCTCAGCTAGCAAAGGTCCGTGCGCTCTCTAAACGGAGCAATGAGGCTGCAGAGGGACGGCAGGGCACAGAAGGGCTCTGAGCCACGAGAGCAGTGAAAACCAGTAAAAAAGTTTTTAAAAAGGCTGCTGGGGCACGGGATGAGGAGAGGGGGAAATTACGATTCTCCCAGCGTCTCAGCTGATCCGCTGAGCAGGACTTGGGTTGCAGGGGATTCGCCATTAGCTGCGTAAAGCAGCAAAGAGGGAGAGAAGGAGCAAAGCGGGAGAGGAAAGGAGCTGCTTACACTGCTGTAAGTGGCTGCTGTCCGGTTGGCTCCTTTAAAGCAACAGTGCTCTTTCCCTCCCCCCTCAGCTGACCGAAAAGCTCCTTTTCCACACACCCCACGCGAGCTCCTTCTCCCCTTAAACCCCTCTCCTGCATCATTAGCAGCATCCTTCTCCACACACCCCATGCGTGTTCCTTCTCTCCATAGACCCCTCGCCTGCATTATTAGCCGCATCCTTTTCCACACACCCCACGCGTGTTCCTTCTCCCCTTAAACCCCTCTCCTGCATCATTAGCAGCATCCTTCTCCACCCACCCCACGCGTGTTCCTTCTCCCCTTAAACCCCTCTCCTGCATCATTAGCAGCATCCTTCTCTACACACCCCATGCATGTTCCTTCTCCCCTTAAACCCCTCTTCTGCATTATTAGCAGCATCCTTCTCCACACACCCCACGCGTGTTCCTTGTCCCTTGAATGCTTTTCCTTCCCTCCCCACTTAAAACGTGGTTACAAAGCACGGATCCACATGGATCCTCAGGATTTTTGCACTGGGTCACCCCAAGTTCACCATCAGATCACATAGCATATCCATGGCTACAGCCTGCACCAAAAAACACACACGCACCCACTGTTTCATGGGGCTGCAATGGCGCAAAAACGTGGTTACAAAGCATGGATCCACGTGGATCCTCAGGATTTTTGCATTGGGCTACCCCAAACTCACCGTCAGATCACGTCTGTGGCCACAGCATGAACCACAAAAATCATACATCCACTGCTTCGTTTAGAATATTTTTTTGTTTTCCTCCTCTAAAAACTACGTGCGTGTTATGGTCAGGTGCGTGTTATAGAGCGAAAAATACGGTATTTAGAGACACTATGTTTGGCTCAAATCACAGTTTCCGCCCCCTTTGTTGTCTGCCTCAACTGATTTCACAATCTTTCGCATGAATCACATTGTGTTTTTAATATTTTGTTGGGAGTCACCCAGAATGGCTGGGGCAACCCAATCAGATGGGTGGCATATAAATAATAAAATGTAATAATAATAATAATAATAATCAGCCATGCCTTTGGGGCCAAGCACCCTTCCCAAATTTCTCCCATTAGACGCAACTATAGGTATGCATACCCCTCATATGCAGTTTACATTTTAGGTTTGTGCAATATAAAAAAGCAGTCCAATGTTCCAAATCTTTTACTCACAGTTTTGTAGGTTTCTATTTCTTGCTGCATGTCCTCTAGTTTTTTGTCACATTCCAACTGAATTGCTTTTTTCTGCAGTTCCAGTTCTTCTAGGGCTAATGATTCCTGTTGTTCTTTTTCTTGTGTAGTCTGTAGGTGTTCACTCTGGCACTTTTCCTGTGTCAAGAATTATGACTTTTTAAAAAAGAAAGTACCATAAAGTCACTGATCTATCAGCAGCACTAGGAGTATTATCTATTTTAATTCTTGCTCGTACATTTTTTAAAAAAAGTGGATATCACACAAACAGATTAAAAGTCCACGAAGAACCTTATAATTTTATATTTTTCATGTAACTGTAAAGAATCTGAAAGTGAAGTTTCTGTGTGCAGAAAATGAAGAAATAGCAGCAATAATCTAGATTTAGAATTAATCTATTAGTCCTTATCTAACCTTACATACGTGCATGGCCAACAGTAACAGGGTCTAAACTCTGTAACCTTTCCTCAGCATAATTCCCTGACTCTACCTATCCATCCATAGGGATGCAAGCACATTTGTTCCATGGTATACAGGGAGCCTTCAACCAACCACAGTTCAGCTTACTAATATGTGCATTTGCAAACACTAGAGTAAAGGTGACTGGATAAAAAAGACTGCCTTTTCAGTTACACAACACAATGAAATATGGACAAGTTCTGTCTGGAAACTCTTATACAGAAATCCATTTCCATACATTATGTTTCAGGTATATGTTTAAACCAAGCAAGCTACCTAAAAAGGGGTGTGGGAGAAAGAAAAAGGAAGCCTTTAGAACAGACAGGCAAGCTCTCCAAAATGTGTCAAAAGTTCAGAAGTTCCTCTTTATGTAACAGGCATGTCTAGAACATCTAGGATTGGCTACTGTAATGTACTGCATGTGCAGTTACCCTTGAAAACTATTTTAAAAACTACCAAGTTTGTTCAAAGTACAAGGTCCTGACTACTGACTGGGACAAGTCAGCAGGAAGGTATCCCATCAATACCGAAAGCACTAGCTTCTTGCTATTTTCCAAGCACAAGTGAAAATCCTGGTGCTCATCTTTAAAGCCTTCTAGAGTTTAGGACACTGGTCCCATACCAATCTGCCAGTATATTGAGGTCATTTTCAGAGGCCCTCCACCAGGTGCCCCAAATTTCTGGAGGTAAGAAATGGTGGGATCCCATTTGTAGAATTCCTCTCCCAGGGAGGCCTACCATTTACTTCCATTGTTCTCCTTTTGACACCAGGCACCAACATTCTATTCTCCCAAACTTTTTATGCATTGTTGTGTTCTTGACAGTGGTTAAGAGCGGTAGATTCGTAATCTGGGGAACCGGGTTCGCGTCTCCGCTCCTCCACATGCAGTTGCTGGGTGACCTTGGGCTAGTCACACTTCTTTGAAGTCTCTCAGCCCCACTCACCTCACAGAGTGTTTGTTGTGGGGGAGGAAGGGAAAGGAGAATGTTAGCCGCTTTGAGACTCCTTCGGGTAGTGATAAAGCGGGATATCAAATCCAAACCCTTCTCTTCTTCTTCATGAACTTACTTATTGCATTTTATTTTAGAAATTGCTGAAGGGTGGTGTGCATATATGTATATATTTTAAATAAATAGGTGTTATTATTCACTTGGTCTGTAGATTCCCAGATATACATCCAAATGCATCTTTATGCACCAAGTTCTCCTATTCATACTTAAGTTTTATTCATCATCACAAACACAGGTATACACACACCAGACCCATCTGGCTCTTAAGAAGACACTTACAAGAGCTGCTTTCATTTGTTCCTGAAACGCCTGGTCTTGAGCCCGTAATCTATCATTTAATATCTGTTCTTTGCTAGCCAATTCCCTTTTATGTAACTTTTCTAGTTCGGTAATTCGTTCTTCTGAAGATTTCTGCAAATTTGAAAGGCACACGTCTGATGTTACCCAAGAAACAAAGGTGCTTCTATATTATTGATCAAAGAGAAATGAAATAAAGAACAAAAATGTGACTAAACAGATTGCTTTCTTGCAAGAAATGTTATTTGGTGCTTTTTTTAAAAAAGTAAAAGATCCAAAAGAGTTCCAGTTCACATCTGCAATTCTATATACATTTACTAAGGAATAAGTCCCATTCACCTCAAAGAGGAAGAATTACACTATGAATGACTCGCATCTTCCCATTCAGTTTTTAATAGGTCTTCAAGAGTACAATTCTAATTATGCTTGCTCAGAAGTCCCACTGAATCCAATGTGCCTTACTTCAAAGTATGCATGCATAGAACTACAGCCAAACAGTGCAATCCTATTAATATTTACTCAGCAGTAATAGCTGCATACAATGGAGCTAACTCCCAGCATTACAACCTTAGTCATATATTTCTGGGTGTTGCCTAGCAGCCGGGTTCAACACAATACTACAGAATCCATATACCTTTTCTTCCTTACAGAGATTCAAACAATTCCTATCCATATTTTGGTTTTGCAGCAGAGAAAGTAGCATAATTAAACACACAAATTCTTTTGTGTGTTAAACAAGGCTTTAAAGGAACAGTGTAAAGCTGCAAGATTGATTTATTATCAGATTCTTAGTACAGTGGTACCTCGGGTTACAGACGCTTCAGGTTACGCGTTTCAGGGTTGCACACCGTGCTGAACTCAGAAATACCGGAAGGGGTTACTTCTGGGTTTTGGCGCTTGCGCATGCGCAGAACTGCCAAATCGCGACCTGCGTGTGCGCAGACGCGGCACTGCGGGTTGTGAACATGCCTCCCGCACTGATCCTGCTGCAAAACCAACCCGAGGTTCCACTGTATAAAGGTAAAGGTAAAGGGACCCCTGACCATTAGGTCCAGTCGTGACCGACTCTGGGGTTGCAGCACTCATCTCGCTTTATTGGCCGAGAGAGCCGGCGTACAGCTTCTGGGTCATGTGGCCAGCATGACTAAGCTGCTTCTGGCGAACCAGAGCAGCACACAGAAATGCCGTTTACCTTCCCGCTTACCTACTTGCACTTTGACGTGCTTTCGAACTGCTAGGTTGGCAGGAGCAGGGACCAAGCAACGGGAGCTCACCCCGTCGTGGGGATTTGAACCGCCGACCTTCTGATCGGCAAGTCCTAGGCTCTGTGGTTTAACCCACAGCACCACCTGCGTCCCGTTCCACTGTATACTGCACTTTTATTCACCCATAAACCCCCCCAGCAAGGGAAGATTGAACTCTGCCAGTATTAACATGATATATTCTGATTTGGACATGAATTGTTACCTTATCTCTGTAGTCTACCTTACAGAAGATTTAGCATTTACCTTCATAATATTAACCACCTCCTGCTTCACCCTTGTCAATTCCTGTTGAAGACTCACACGCTCTTCCTCGCTTGCCTTTTCTACAGCCTTGATCCTTTCATCCATTTCTGCTTGCAGTTTCTTGCGTGCTTCTTCAGTCCTTTGGGCTGCACTGAGAGCCTTCTCAAGCTCTTCAAATGCTGCAGAAAACAAGAAAAAGAAGAGGTTATATGTATGGTTTAACGTGGCAGAAACTCTAGACAAAGTAACATTACCATATGTAGGCCATATTCTCACTGAATAACCTAGCTAAAGGGAAATCATAAAGTCAGCCTGGAAAGGCAAACATTTACTATCATGTCAACAAAATAAAACTCAGAAATCAAGGGACTAGGCTCTGCTTCCTGCTTTGTGTCAAATCTCTCAACCCTTAAAATAAATTGAACAAGACTATTGTATAGAAGAGGTAATTCAACAGAAATTCCCTTTTCACTCATGACTGCGTAGCAATTCTCAGGAGTCTATAAGAATGTCTGGAATGCCTGCACTCATGTAATCCTAAGAGCAGCTTCTTTGCATTAGAACCGTGAATACTGCCATTTAACTTTAATACAGTTTCTTTAAACTTTATTACAGCTCAATTGATGTCCTTGTTTTAGCTCTCTAAGAGACAGGTCAGAACACTACTTTCATCTGCACAAAACACTAAATCTAACCATGGCTAAGTGTGAACAAGCAAAAATCACAGCCACTTTGTTCCTCCTCTGAGCCTGTCGCACTACCAGAATCCAAGTCATGGTTTGCTTTGGCATTACATGCAAATCTCAGCCACAGGTTGTCGTTTCCAAAGAAACGATGAGTGATAAGCAAATAACAGCTGGTTACAACTCATAGTTTATTTGGAATGAGACAAACCATAAGCCTGGATTCACACATAATGCTAAACCAAATGGTGATTTAGCTCTCAGTATTACTGCAGAAACAGGAGGGAAGCAAAACAGCTGATATTTTTGCTCTGTGCATCAGCAAACTTGCTCATGTCAACCTAAGCCACAGTTTGGCATAGTGTTATATGTGAACCAAGTCTGGGCAGTGCAAAATTAATATTGCAACTTGCTGATTATTTACTATGCATATGACTATATGCTGGTATTGTCTTAGTCTTCCTTTTATGTAAATTTAGTTGGTGTCTTAGCTGCCTTGATTATCCCTTTTTAAGATAGAAAAGTGGAATGATGGTTGTTTTAAATACATGAAAAATAATTTTATAATTAAAAAAATGTTATGACTGAATGTTATGACTGAATAATTTTTATCAATGTTGTTGTTTAGGTATAGTAAAATCCTCAAGTGTGTGTGGGGGGATCAAGTTGCCACATTAGCTCTACCACATTAGCATGAGTTTGGCCCCGTGTGCCTTCCAGCACAGTTCAGAACATATTTATCAATCCCATTGTACTGAAATGTAGGTGCACTTCATATGTTCAGCAGAAAGTACTAACATAAATAAGCATATACTAGTAACGGACAAATTAAGGAACTGCCATATAATCCAAACATTAACACTACTGCATTTAAAAATATGGCACTGCCCATCTTCTCTGTCTTTTAATGAATTATCTATATGCAGTAGCATTGGCAGTTACTGGGCTATGGTTGCAAATGTCTAGCACAGTGTCACAGCACTGTCAAGGCTGCAATCCTGTACTTGGGTGTAAGCTCCACTGAATTCAATGGGTCTTACTACTGAGTAGACACTCATAGAATTGTGCTAAAGTTTCTAAGGGGGAAAGGAAATGATTCAACATGAGAATGCCATTTTGGGTGGCAGCAGCGTGTCAACTGCAACGCACACTTTTCCCCATAAGCTCTGATGGAGGATGAGCAATGAAACCTCATGGTGCAATAAATCAGAATTTAAGGTGTCAAAGGGCTACCTTCTAAAAGGCAGAGTTCAGAAATGCACAGGTCATTTTATTTATTTATTTATTTTTAGCTTTTTTTGAAATGTAAAGTGGGTGAAAAAGAAACACATATTCAGGCCCACAGGCAGGAAGAACAGAAACTTTCCAGTAAAGACTAGGAATGACTACTCAAATGCAGAAACCCAGCAACATGCAGCTGTATTACCATAAATGCAAACACGTGACACCAGGAAGAAAGCTAGGCAAGCATGAAAACACAAAGAAGCAGCACTTCACAGAAACACATTCTGTTCTCTAAAAGTAAAATTTTATGCATCTCAGGCATCCTAACACATAAGCAGAAACACAACATTACGATTTGAGGTAGCTATTTCTAATACAAGGGGCAGGTGCCAGCTGCAAATGATTGTGTATACTCATGAAGTTACACAACAGGTAGTCCATGTTCACCTTTTACTCACTCAGTGAGTCTGGTTAAACCAAAGCTATAAAACCAAATCGTAAAACAGAGGTGGGTTTTCGCCCCCATTATACTAGCATAGCTGTTTCAAAGTAATCAATGTGTAAGAATATTCTGCAATTTGTACTTGACAGGAAATCTAAGCAAGAGCTGTTTGACAGTGGAATGGGCTACTTCCAAAATTGATGGGCTCCCCCTTCGTTGGAGGTTTTTAAACAGAGGTTGGATGGCAATTTGTCAGTGATTATTTAGCTGTGATTCCTGAATTGCACAAGGTTGGACAAGATGACGCTTTGGTTCCGATCCAACTCTACAATTCTATGTTTCTATGAATCTAAGTACACAATGATAAATCACTTCCACTGAACTGATCACATTGTAGCGTTCTGGGGCAAACATGAATGGTTTTCCAGGCAAATGCTGAAGGCATTCCTAAGCAATGCCACCAATGCAATTGAAGCTACGAGCCACAAACAATAGATGAGATGGTAAGCCAGAGTTCTTGACTGTGCTCCTTCAGACCGCAGGTGAGGACAGCAGAGATTTTTTTTAAAAAAATTAAAAGATGTACTTTTAATTTAACTGCACTTGGTCCTTATTGCAATCAATGAAAAGGGTTAGTCACAATCCAAGTTCCAATCGTTCAACAGGAAATAGTCCTTACTGAAATTGCTATAAAAAGTTAAGTACAACTAACTCTCTAGACTAGATCCAACCCACTGACTTCAGTAGGGGGAAAAACCTCACTGCCCCTCTCTCCACAGAAGAAAGCTGTGCAGTGGAAAGTCATGCTTATCACCTAATCTGCTGTTTGTGAAAACTGTCATCACTTTTTTAAAGCAGTTTGTGATAAGGAAGAGGAGCGAAAGGAAGGGTTGAGCTTCACCTGAGCTAGCAAGCTTACATTCATATTCTCAAAAATGCATTTTGTGGGTTTCCACAAAATGGTCTCTCTATGAAATAATCAGCTATAGAAGAATGGTATCTTTTACTGGTCCAACTCTGTTTTAAAGCAAGTTATCAAGCTGTTGAACGCAAGTTGAGCACACAGGTTCTCCATCAGTTATAGGGGATTTAAGATAAAGTATCAATTATCTGTTTTTATACATGAAAACCTAGCTTCTCACCTTGCACTAACAAATAAAGATTCAGAAAAGGTTCAATTGACTTTTGCCGGACAAAGAGATAGCTCATGGCTCAGAGTGTTTCAGGGGAAAATATCACATTTATTTGACTACTCTGTGGGGTTCCATGGGATAAAAGAAACATTACCAGGCTGCAGAATGTTGGCAATTGAATTGATGTTGCGCCAAAAAAGATGAAGGCAGCCGTATACAAGAGTGTGTTGCATCATTTTGAGCCACAGAGTGGTATTCTGTGAGATTAACAGCATATCCTTTTTCTCTATTGGAACTGGTGAAGGAAAATGATGAGCACAATTTGCAATTATTTTTAAAACACTCTTCATTTAAAAAAAAAAGTGAAGTGCCAGCCATAAGCCAACTCCTTGCTTTTGCTCTGATGAAATACCTAGGTGTGGTTCAAAAGCTTGCAACAAATTTTCATAAACAACTAGAGTTGGTGCAATAAAAGCTCTCTTTACCTCTTTCTTTTAAGTCTTTCATGCCATATTAACTGATGTCTTCAACTTATGGCACTATCTAGTGGTGAAAGCAGGAGAAAGCAGCATGGAACCAAATTATGCAGACTAAGAAATACTCATTTAGTCTGTTTCAACAAGTATGCAAGAAATGGAAGTGCAGAACTGTAACAAAAAAAATCATCTAGTCAAAACAACATTCTCTTACATTTAGGCAACCTGCACCAATAATGATTTCGAATAAGCACCTGAATATATAAAAGTTTCTTGTCTATGAATGAAATAGCTTTTATGCAAAGAAGGAAAACAATTACGAGGATTTATCTGAAATGGTTGTTTTACATGGCCAAACACTGGCGAACCCTCACAATGTTTTGTGCAGAATATTTAATACTGGTATAATGCTAAAGTTTGAATTATGAGAAATTAATGTACAAGTTATTATAACATAACCGATTTCCGAGAGCTGTAAAACAACACCAAATATTCCAAGGCATTAAGAGATTTAACTGCACTGAACTGAAGGCACTCACTTTAGGTATTGCCTGAGAAGCACAGAATTTACTTTCTAAAGCCCTCTGCAAGCAGCAGTTGAGTGATATAAGTAAGAGATCCCTTACCCCAATCCTGTTCATACAAGGCTTGGGAAAGGCACCATGATTCACTTATTGGCATGTGTGGATGCACAAAAATAAGATGCTTAGTGAGATTTTAACACAATACTTTCATTATTACAGAATGAAAAGCTGCAATAATAATCTGACATATGAACTGAACTGTTATGGTTTTATTTCATTTAGTTTCAAAGTTTAGCATTCCAAGCATATTTTATTATATATATTTATTACAAGACTTGTTGCAATGACTTGTCCATCACATTTGCACACTTGTAACGCAATCCTACCTACTGACTCACAAAAATCAAAACAAGTAGGTCTGTGTTGTCTCTCTCAACAACTTAGAAATACAAGCATACCAAATGTTACCTATCCTTAATATTAAATAGATTCAATAACTCTGTAAAGTATTATCTAACGTTCTATATTAAAATGAAAAATTTGTAAAAGATAACATTTTGCATTCCATTCTGTTTATCTGCCATTTCCCCCACAATTAACTATTTCTGTTTAACAAGCGAAAAGAGAAATGCTAAATCTGGAGGTAGGATGTTGGATGTGTGGAGTGACTAAGAACATAGAAAATATAGGCATAAAACTGTATTGCTGCAATTATGAGTAATCCTCATGGCTGCACATTATCTCTTCCCATGAGCAATTTCTACTGCACTGTCAACACTGGTTAACAAATCATAATTACTTTGTAAACCTGAGTCAAAAATCATAGCTTGAAGTGGTTGCAATCCATGGTTATAGAAATATGATTTGGCATTACCCAGGGGTGGGCAACAGATTGATCATGATCTACCGGTAGATCACGGGACATCTGTGGTAGATCACTGGTAGATCACTGGCTCCCCCCACAGAAACTCAACAACTTTGGCTCCCCTAAGAAAAGCTCAACAACTTTGAGCTGAACCCCCCAAAAATGGGGGTAGATCACTACCAGATTTTAATTCAGAAAGTAGATCGCAGCCTCTTGGGAGTTGGCTACCCTGGGTTATCCATAGCTTCAGTGCACCTATAATGCATAACTATGGTTAACAGTGGGAAGAGAAGGGAAGAGGTAAATTGCTCTGAATGGAGAAGGCAAGAAAGTGCATTCATAAGGCTGCTTCCAAATATGAACAACATGGCTGTCAAAAGACAGATCCTCTTGTTGTCCCCACATTCAGTGTCTACATCACGCTTAATACCAGGAAGAAATTCTTCATCTAGGCCAGACTAACTAGCAGGAATGGAGTGTCTCTTTTTCATAGCATGTGACTTCATGCTTAAGCTATTGGTATGACTACTACTGAATGCCAAGAGTTTTAGCTGCTGTGTGGAACTTAGAAGTAAGGTGGCTCCTCATCACAGGACTTGCTATCAAACTTACTGATCTAACTCCTTCAACTTGTAAGGCACTGCAGAAGCACATTATTCAAAATGAGGTGGCTTAAATCTATGTGGACCATCCTAGCCAGCTCTAATTCCATGATAGGGTTGAGCATTTCCCCCCTAACATGTTTATGTTATAAATGAGGAATGTTGGAACTGTTTTGTCTGCCAACTTATTGCCTCTTTCATTTCTGTACAAGCAATTAAGGAAGGAGTAGAGCAAGGATGGCTGCAGGTTTCCACCAAGTTCCACAAGGCACCATCACTACCATTAGTCAAACAATGATGTTAATTTTGATGGGTCAGGGAAATGGGACAGTTAGTGTTAGTGTTGCAATAGTTAGTGACAAAGTGCAAACAAATGACGCCAAAGAAATGTTTCCTGCTTGGATAAGGAACAATCACCACAACTTCTTACCAGCTTTTTCAGACTTTTCCTTCTGTTCTTTTAACTCTTCACCTTGCATAACCACCTGCTTGACGCGAGTACGCAACTGGGCAATTTCTTCCTCCTTCATTTCCAACGTTTCATGCATTTGCCGTTTGGTTTCTGCTATTACCATGCCCTATAAAATGGGTAATTACAGATAAGGAGGGTGCTGTGTGGAAACATACATACACACACTCAGAAACAAGACATAGTTATTGTTATGCAACTTCCCCACCTCTTTGTTGCATTAGAAGAAAGTGCAGAAGCATTGTGAGGAAGAAAACACTACCAAGTACTGGACAAATATATAGCAACTATAACCAAGAGGAGGGAAAGAGGATCTGGAGATTACTGGTGGAACTTAAAAAAAAATAACCCTCAGACTCTGATTATGTGCATGCAGAGCCCCATATCTATGACAAGTCAAAGACCATGAAGAAGAGCAAACAGCAGGCTTAGATATGGACTTTGCTCCTCCCAGCAGAAGAGAAGAGATGCAATCTGTTCTGGAGGTTTCCTGTTTGAACAGTCTCTAGACCAGTGTTGGAGGTGACAGCTGCAGGGGGAGAAGGGAACTGGCAAAAGTTACCTCCCCTTCCTTCCAAGAAAAGGATTCTGCCCCTGGATCTAAAGTCTTCTGTGGATGGAAGGAGTTGCTTCAGTCACAGAAGAAAAAGTCTGAATCCAATTCTCTCTCTCTCTTTTGCTCTCTCATATATCCTCATTTTAGCAATTATTTTCAAGACTGTCGGCAAAATAAATTCCATGCAATTTTTATGCCTGAATTAGCACTGTTCGTACAATACTTTAGGAATTTAAAAATAATCTATATTGCTTACTTTATCTTGCTCTAGCTGTTCTATCAAGTTCTTGGCGTCACGTAACTGAGTGATCAGCTTGGTCTTCTCAGCCATATGAAGATCCTAGGAGACAGGTTAAAATATAAGCAGTGTACCTATCTTGCAATAACTCTCTTCCCCTCACCCACCAAAGCTTCACATTTGAGTACAGGGAATGACCATTTTGCATGTGACTGCTGATGCACACACCACTTTCAGCCCGGGAAGGGGATGAAACGGCGCAGGCTTACATGTACCCTGCCAACGCATGCAATGACCTGGAAAGCAACCCCCATGGAAACAAGGAGTAGCCTGTATTTCTTACTTGAATATATACTATCATTCAGCTCCCCACTGGAGAACATCAACACACACAACTCTGGGAATCCTCTACATTAAGATACCTTTTTGCTCCTTATAAATGCTGGTTATATAGGGAGGAGGCTGAAAATATCTGTTTCCTTGTTGAAGTTATACTGATATCAGACATTACAGACTTTGAGGGTACAAGCTTTACTTAAAACATTTACACGACACTCTTTGCCCAAAAAGGCTCCTAGAGTTTCTTAAGGAATAATGTGGAGGCTACTATAAAACTCACTTAAAATTTTAATTTTCAGGCATACACTAGATTAAAAATAAAATACAATCAAGAGTAAAATATGTCCAGTTCCTCCTATTGTAACAAGGACTGCAGCCTTGCTCCCAACTGTGCATGAAATATCTCTCTGCTGAAAATTTAAAGGACCATGTTTCCACTTCCGGAATAAAAACATCACTGCATGCTTATACGAAAATAAAAAAACCCAACAAACCTACTTTGAAGTCTAATTAAGTTAGGTTAATAAACACACACAATTAGAAATGTGCAATTTAAGATATGCAGTTCTGGAAGGTTCTGACATATAGTCTACATCTTTTATTATTATTCCATTTAATAGAATTGAAACCATGTCTTGCCCTTACCTTGGGCATTCAGGAATTTTACAATATGTTTCAGGATGTGACATCCGGCATCTTTTGCTTTATCAGTTAAGCAAAGAAAATGTTGACCTTGTGTGAATTGATACACAAAGTCATTTTTCAGTACCTTTATTTTCTCTAGTTCCTGAAGTCTCTCATCCAGTTGTTCCTGAAGTGCCTCTTTTTCACTGATTAGCTGTACTGAGCGCTCTTTATATGAGCGGATTGTTTCTTTACATCGATGGAGCAAGTTCTCTTGACGTTTCACTCGCTGAGTAAGAGCTTCTAGTGTTTTAGCAGAATCCCCATCACCACCTACATCAAACAGAAAATTATGTTTGGGCAATATAATTGCCTGGACAAAAAATGCTTGAATACCATGACTGAAGAAAGGTGTGAGGAAAGTAAAGTTTATATCCAAAATAGCACTAAGTCACTGGTTCCGTTACTGCAACAATTTCCACTTGCACAACCAAACTCCCCACTCTCCTTCGCCCATATTTTCTCTAAATCTTGTCTGAAGGTTCTTCCTACCCTCTGGAGCAGATCTGGGGTTGCCGGAATACATAAAACAACCTTGCCTTCGATAGGAGAAATTTTAAAAAGAACAAAAGAGGCGGGGAGAAGCCAGCTAAGCAAACCCCTGTCACGTAACTGAAAGGGAATATGCGGAGCTCTGATAAGCACATCTTACCTCGGCAACATCTTGCCCCTCCTCCCAGAGAGAAAGGGGTGAATGCAGGAGGAAAAGGAATTTCTGTTGTACAAGCATAAATTCTAATGGAACAAGGGCACTGGATACTGGCCAATGTGAACTAAATAAATGAAGAATACTATTGTAGTGCTCTCATAGTAACATCATCTGGAAGTTCTTAAAATCCCCTGCATGTTCAATAAGAGATCTTAACATCAATATTTTATCAACAATCTAAAATGCAGCTGTAAAGCCCTATCAACACTGAACTAGAAATCTGTATTAGGAAACATAGTTATTCAGTAGAACTTGGTGAGATGAAAGCACAAGATTGTTAGTATCTTATTTTCAAGATATTTACACTCTTTTTCTAATACACCAACCTACCAGGACTCTCTGGTTGCACAGCATTCTCTGTGTTTAAATCTTTTGTTGGACTCTGAACTTCTGGTTGAGTCTGAACATTTGGATCAGGTAACTCAATACTTATTTGGCCATTTTGCAATCGTTGTTTCAGTAATGATACCTGCCAAAACAACAAAGTAATATAATTCAGCTACTGTCTGACATTTCTTAACATATAATAAAAATGTTTACGTGGCTGCTGACAGGTGAACTACAGCACAATGTCAGACTTCTGAAAAGCTGCTGGCCCATTGGAGGCATATTGGAGAGTGAGACAGAAGCAGGCAGAGGAGGAAGACAAGGCCAGATGGGAGTGGGGTCCAGGTGAGACACAGAGGAACAACTCTAAGGGGAGTGACAGGAGGTAGCGCTGGGTGCAGGAGGTATCTGACTAGAGGTGTGATGTCACAGGGATGGAACACTCCCCTGTCAACCTGCTTGGTCCCTCCCCTGGATCCAGTTCTCCACCCCTTCCCCTGGCTTGGGCCCTTTTGGGGTCCTGAATTTCACCTCTCCCATCCTGCTAGGACTCTCCTGGTGACATCTAGCTCCAGCTCCTCCCATTCCTCCTCAAGATCCCCTCCATTACATCTGCACAACGCTTATGACAGTAAGATTCTGATATGCTTAAAATCCGAAGGACAATTACATTCCCAACTATGCTTTCATCCAGGTAGTGTAAATTTTGGTCCAAAATGCTGACCAAGCAGCAGTTTTCTCCATCCTCAATTGTTCCTCTCTCCTGAACCCATCAACAAAACAATTGGGAAACTGACTTAGAAAGAATGAAACAGATGAAAGATTATGCTATCTCTTGGCAAAGCTAGTACACTCAGTGTGTAAGAAAAGACAACTAACTGTTCTTCCAGGGTACTTTGGAAGCATCTCTCTTGACCAAACATAGATACCTGAGTCTGCAGGACACTGATGAGTTGATCCTTTTCTTCTAAAGATGCATCGAACTCTTCCTGAAGATGTTTTTTGGCCTGTTGATCCATCTGGAGTTCCTTAAATAGAACGTACATTTTGCAAATATTTCTAATTGATAATAATAAAACAGTTTAATCAGGGGGCTATCCCTACATTGTAAGAAGGGTGGTCAAGCACACCATTCAGACAGGGAGATTTCCTGTAGTGTCCCACAGGGCTCCATCTTGTCCCCCATGTTATTCAATAACTATATGCAACTGCAAACAGATTTGGAGTGAATTGTCACCAATACACAGATAACACCCAAGTCTCTGTTTGTTCTACTTTGTTCTACACCTACCTGGGAGAGGCAGGTGAAGTACTAAACCCGTGCTTGGAGATAGTGATGGGCTGGATGTTGGCTGAAGAACTGAAAATGAATTCTGCAAAAACTGAGGTCTGATGTGTTCTAAGGTTTCAAGTCCAGGAGGTTGCCTTTTCTGGACAGGGTTGCACTCCCCTGGAACAATTAGATCTACAGCTTGGGGGCATTCCTGGATCTAGCATTGCCACTGGAAGTTCAGGTGATCTCAGTAGCTAGAAGTGCTTTTTCCAGCTATGTCTAGTTTGCCAGCTATGTCTCCTTTTGGACAGAGATCTTGCCACATACTCCATGCTCTGATAACTTCAAGACTGGATTGCTGCTTCTACCTGGGGCTGCCCTTGAAGATGACATGGAAAGTTCAGCTGATCTAAAATATACAACAGCCAGATTACCAGCTGAGGTTCAATTTAGAACTCATATACAGCAGCTTCAATAGTTGCCTCTTTCCAGGCCCAATTCAAGGTGTTCACATTAGTGTTTCAAGCCCTACAACTTAGTCCCTAAGTATGGTTGAAAGTCTGGTAAGAAATTGAAATGATGATGTTAGTTGACAACCAATGCCAGAATGACTCTACTATAAACAACTGGTTTTCATTTCATTTTGTTTTTTTGTGAATGACCACTGTTCATATTCTAATTATCACTGCAAATTTCTGCATTTATTTCCTTTTGACTTCACTGTTTACAATCCCCTCCCAGATGTGTATAGGTAATGATTTTCTTGTGACAAATTCATGACTGCAGCTATTAAGATTTTTGCTACTCAAACAGTGAAGAAATGTGAACCAGCTCATACTAATTTCTAATGAAGTTCATAGAGCAACAGGATTGCCAACTTATGAAGCACCCTTTTAACTCTCCTTTTAACAGCCCCATGCCACCTATTAATTCCTGCATCGCGAGCTGATGGTAAACACACAAGAGCTAAAAAAAACCTAACAACACATGGCTAGGCCAATTATTTCTGTGGCCAGTTGACAAGACTGTAGAGAAATCTTTTTCAGCATTCCAAAAATGTGATGAACAGAACTGCTAGAAGGTCTAGTTTCTTGCTGTTTCCTCATAAAATGTGAGTGTTTATAGAAAGAAATGCTTTGGATTCTATGCTTAAAAACCATGTTATGATATTAAGTCACTATTTGCAAAATATACACATACCTGAATTAACACTCCACATGGCAAAAAAGAGGGCCAATTTCTTGTAATCCAAAAAGGAGGATTAAAAGGCATAAATACTGCTGCACAGAACAGCTATACACACTTCCACAAGGATTGATGAACAGAACTGGGGAAGGCCTTGGCAATATCTGACAACATCTTGTATTTGCCAAGTCATCTCCTAAAATCATTTGTCTTATCGTTGATCTAAACACATCAGCCATCTAAAATTACCCCAGACTAGATTGGTTAACATGTGCACACTTCATGACCTTAGGAGGTCACTGATGCTATGGCAACCTAGTTGAACATAACCAGGCGGAACCCGGTGACATCACTGTGACAGTTTGCATGCAGAATGTGTCATACTAGTTTCAACAGCAGATTATATCCTGAAGTCAACCAATAGCTAGGAATATTGACAACTGCTGTGGTATTCTTTTCTATGTAGTGACTGATGTCACTGTCCCACTTTAAACACATTGCTCATTATTTTGATTTCTAAATATCCTGAACTATAAACATCTACATTTATTACAGTTATGTCAAATGATGCTGCAGCTTCACTGGAACAGAGCAAAGTATTCAGGGAATAGAGAGTCCCCTGCTGTTTTGAGTAAGTGGGCATTTGCTCCCTCAAACAAACAGAAAATCCCAGCTCATTGCAATGTTACCTGATAAAATCAAATAACCAATGTTCATGGACTTTTATTATCTATCTTAGGTACCTATTCTCCATTACACACTCATCAGTAATGTAAAGTGACACTAACAATTTTGCAAACACTTTGGGACATGAATCAGCAAAGCTAGAATTAACTTTAATACTTTTATTTCACATTTATTAAGCGGTAACAGAATACATCATTCTTTAAGGAATGGTTCTTTAGTTGGTAGAAAGCACAATAGAAAGTGGATTTATTTACAGTGGTACCTCGGGTTAAGTACTTAATTCGTTCCGGAGGTCCGTACTTAACCTGAAACTGTTCTTAACCTGAAGACCACTTTAGCTAATGGGGCCTCCTCCTCCTCCTGCTGCTGCTGCACCGCCAGAGCACGATTTCTGTTCTCATCCTGAAGCAAAGTTCTTAACCTGAAGCACTATTTCTGGGTTAGCAGAGTCTGTAACCCGAAGCGTATGTAACCTGAAGCGTATGTACCCCGAGGTACCACTGTACATGCATTTGCAATAAGTAATGCTGCAAATCCTGCAGCACTCACAAGTACTTTGTCCCAATAAATTAGTGGGCTTTAGTGTACAAAATGATGTGCTAGAACACTTTAACTTTATTAAGCAGCTGCAAATAATGTTTGTACAGTAGAACAGAGATTTGCAACTTAATTTACATAACAGAAAAATGAATAGAAGTAGGCAAGCAACTCAAGGATTTCTGGCTTTGCAGTATTTGTAGAGTCTGAGGATTGTATTTCAGCTGACGCTAAGTCTTCCGTCCACAAAAAGGAGGAGGAAGAGCCTTTCAGCTCTTGCCCCTTCCCTAGTACACCTCTAGGAAACTGCTTTCCTACCCATTCTGCTGATTGAAAACTTACTGTCAAAATCAGTGACACCATTGGAGATAACACTGCAAAGCAGGGGTGGCTAACCTGTGGCCCTTCAGTTGTTGTGGGACTATAACTCCCATCATCCCTGATAACTGGCAGTAAAACAAGTACTGGTAGTGGGGAGTAATTAAGTAAATGGTTCTTTACATGAACATTAACTGTGAAAATGGCAAGACGTACAATCTAGGGAATACATCTGAAGAAACAAGGAAAACGTATTTCAAGATCCCTTTCCTTATGGCCGTAAGTTCTGCCTCCTGGCAATTAATTTGGGAGATCATGTTACACCCCCCCCCCAATGCATAATACTCCAACTAGACTTGGCTAAACAGTTGTATATATGACCTTAAATAGACCAGCACTAAACAGTTTTTATACAGTATTGCGATACTACCTTTGAAAACAGTAACTAGATTATTTGCACCTAAAAAAAAAAGCTTATTTGAAGCCAGGCCTGAGCTGTTATATTTTAATTTTAGATCTACATATTATTTACCTTATGAAAGACTGATTGTTTGCATATTGATCTTATTCAGTGAATGGCCTCGTCATTGTGGTTTCACTATTTTACACATGTTTTCTATACCAATATCATCAATATTTTATTTGATTTGCTTTTACAAAATATATGTATTAATTATTATAATATACCAATATAAGTTATTGTTTTGATTGCCTCAATTATTATTCTACTGTGTGTGCGAAGTTTTTCAGAAAGTGTCCATTCACTGAGAATTACTGCTAAGATATTAGAAAAGATATTTGCTTTTTGTAAAATCTTCATAAGGCCTATGCTGACTACCTGAATACTCTTTATTACTGCGCTTTATTACTGTGACATAGCTAATCATGTAAACTCAATTCTCAGATTTTTTGTTGTAAGATTACATGCACAACTGAAATGAAGTATTACCTCCCGAAGTTCACCAATTCTGCGAAGTGCTTTATCCTGACTCTGGCTCAATATTCCCTAAAAACAAACAGAGAAAGATGATTTTTGAAATATTGAATACATAAAAGCTACATGTGAGTAACAATTTCTGTTTTGCATTGCCACTAAAAATCAAGCTCCGGTTCAAGAGCTATATTTCCCCTAAAATACAAATCTGAAATGTCTAGACGTAAATTAAGCACGAAGCAGTTTGTACTTCCTTAAACTTAAGGAATTAATTTCCTTATCCCTCCAACATTTCCCTCCTTGGCAATCCTTGCTCCAGTTTAATTTTGTGCTATCTCTTTTAATAATAATAATAATAATAATATTTATTACGGCCATAGGCCCATACAGATAAAAACAAGACATAAATAACAGCTTGTGCACGTGGGAAAAAACAGCCGCTAAAACACCACTGTAACAATAAAATACTATGAGATGGAATGACATACTGCGCCTTAATTAGCTTGTAGTGCTCCTTGGCAACGCTTTTGGGTAAGGACAGCGACCAGAAACCTAGCCACTTTCAGGGTCGTATGGGTATCCTTATCCTGCAAGATTTGGGCAAGGTGGAATTTTGGTGGGGTACCCTCTAGTTTCTGCATGATTGATCCCAACAAATTTGCCCGTGGCACGTTGAACAAGGGGCAAGTGAACATAATGTGCTGAAGCGACTCCGGCGTCTCCTTATCACATTCGCACATGGCGGAGGCTTGGCCCTTTGAGAATCTATGTCTCAGGACATTGGAGGGAAAAACGTTAAACCTCGCTTTGGTGAAGGCCAGCCTATGGGCAACAGTCGAAAGGGAGGAGAGGTATGATGGAACGCAGTAAGTTAAAGTAATACCAATGTTCTGGGGCGAACAAACACCTCCCCCCAGCGTATAATTTCGCTGTAAATCGATGTCATCCAATCTTTGGCGGATCAGTCTTTGAGCAGTAGTTTGATCTAGTTTTAGGGAATCTAAGGGAGAGATTCCATAACTCAGGAGTTTGGCATGAATTCTACTAGTCCAAAGGCTGGAGAATTCGTCTCGCCATAAGCATTGGACAAGGTAATGGTCTGGTAATCTATGCCACAATGATAACCAATAACTGAAGACTTGCTTCCACAGGCAAGTTTCTAAGGATGCGATCTTCAATTCTAGTCGCATGGCTGCGTTACTTACGCACAGGGGGAGCATTAGGATCCGACGTAGGAATTGGTTTTGCAGAGTCTCAAGAGGAGCAAGATCTGTCATCACGGCCCAGAGCGGGGCAGCATAGGCAAGCACGGTAACCACTTTTGCCTTGAACACCTTTAGGGCCGAGGGAACATGCAAAGCTCCATCCGAAAAGAAAAATCGGAGGAGCGCATATGACAGAGTTTTGGCCTTATTAAGTAGGTGTTGAATTTGTGCTTTCCACCCCAAATTGTATTGAAAAATAACTCCTAGGTATTGAAATTTTAGGACTTGCTCTATTTTAATTCCTGAAGACTGCAAGCTTTGCAAAATATTGTTCCTATTAACAATGTTCCTAAAACAGACAAGCACATTACTGCAATTCTAATTCCCACTCGTCTTTGTCATCACTGTTCTGCCTCTGGTCAGGAGGTTTTTGTGATAGTCATGATCAGTGGCAAAATAATTTAGGCCAGAAATAACAGCCTTTAGAGGTGCAGGGAATCTAGTTTTCAGGTAGGCTTATTGGAGCTTGACTGAAGGAGACTCCAGGGAAATAGTCACATCAGGGGAAAGGAACACTTCTGTGGATTACAACCATATTTAAAGACTCTCTGTTGCGTACTGGGCACAATTTAAAGTTACACCCTTAAAAGTGTCGCCTGGCAAAGAAAAGGCTATAAAAAATGTTCAGGTAATATCCTAAGTCTTTTTTCTTACCTGCAGCTTTTTCTTTTCTCTTTGCACAGTTTGATAGGCAGTGACCAGCTGAAAAGCGTAAAACACAGCTGACAATGAAGAAGTATCTGAAGAAGTGTCTATACAAACTGTTTACTGTGAAACCCAATGTGCTTTAGACAGGTCATTGAGCTTTATTGTTTCTCACCCCCTATGAAAATGTTCACCAACACATTTGAATTTACTATACTATAATACTGTATACATCAAAGCACACTTTAGCCTTAGCTATTGCAGCACAGACATGTGTGTTCCAATTCATGTTATTTTTAAATACAATTCCCAGATAATTGAAATGCTTTATCCAATTTTTTGGGTTCCCTCTCTTTGTAAATTGCATAATTTTTGTCTTATCATAGTTAATTTTGAGGTTATTAATAGAGCAAAAGTTTGAGAAACTCTTAGATAATATTTTTAAACCCGAATAGGAAAGTGAGATAATTACTGCATCATCTGCATAAAGTAATAAAAAAACTGGGATATTGTTTAAATAAGGGATATTAGTGGTTACATTCTGAAGAAATAATGGGAGGTCAGATAAAAAGAGATTAAATAGGGTAGGGGCCAAGATACAGCCTTGCCTAACTACTCAGTTATTCAGAATTGGACCTGCAAGTCTACAATCTTTTGAGACTTTAACATATATTTGGTTACTTGAGTGTAAACTTCATCAAAGCACACCCTAAACCTGCTTCAGAGGGGTGAGGGACAGGGAGGGCAAAGGAGGCTGCAAGGGGGGGGAGCCCTAAATTTCTGTTAACAAATGCTTGTTTCACCTTCAGTTAGTTCTTCCCACATTAGTTTTTCACATGGCTCACTAAAAAACTCAAGTATGTTCCTACCTCTGAGTATTTTCCTCTGTAGCTGCCTAAACTTCGTTCCATCCTGCGCAACCGTTGCAGCAGCTGTTCCTTGGGGAGGCTGTCTACATTTCCGGGCAATTCTTCTGCTTCACTTTCCACATCAGATGGTGGATCAAACGTGGGACCAGGAGAATCAAAGTCCAGTTTGTTCAGGGAATCTCTTGAAGAAGTCCGTACTAAAGACTCTTTAGAAGAGGATCGGAACAAAGTTTCCTTTAAGGGGCTTCGAAACAATGATTCCATCGAAGGAACTCGAATCTGAATCTTCTGTGCAAAAGACTGGACATCACTAGGCTGTGAATACACAAGACATTGTCTGAGTTTCTAGACCACATTTTCTTAACACACACCAAACAAAACATACTGGCACACATGTAAAGTGTTACACTGCCAGTATAAATTTACCGGTACTTCCAAAAGTAAATACTTTTCTTTGACGCTTATGAAGTACAAGTACTCCATCAGTGTATGAATAAATTTTGATTTATTTATTTATCTAACAAACCGATCATTTCCAGAAGTGGTAAAATATAAAGGTAAAGATAAAGGTACCCCTGCCCGTACGGGCCAGTCTTGACAGACTCTAGGGTTGTGCGCTCATCTCACTCTAAAGGCTGGGAGCCAGCGCTGTCCGCAGACACTTCCAGGTCACGTGGCCAGCGTGACAAAGCTGCTCTGGCGAACCGGCACCAGAGCAGCACACGGAAACGCCGTTTACCTTCCCGCTGGTAAGTGGTCCCTATTTATCTACTTGCACTTAAGGGTGCTTTCGAACTGCTAGGTGGGCAGGCGCTGGGACCGAATGACGGGAGCGCACCCCGCCGCGGGGATTCGAACCGCCGACCATGCGATCGGCAAGTCCTAGGCGCTGAGGCTTTAACCCACAGCGCCACCCGCATCCCAAATATAGTTTATATTAAATTGGGCAAGTTTGATGAGACTGTAAAATATAAGAAGCATAAAAATAATGTATTTCCTAAGACACTCTGAAGCTCAAGCATCAAGCTATTTGGCCGCCTCTGCTTTAGTACCAAGACATTACAGACGCAAACGAGAAGTTAGTCAATAGCTACAAAATAAAATAAAATATATATTGTATGCTCCATACCTGTGGGGAAGATGGTTCACTTTCATTATTATTAGTGCTGGGTGTTGCTTGCTTAAATACATTCTAAAAGTTGAAAAAATAAATATTTCAAGAAAAAAATTAGAACACAGTGTCCTAAGTAGCAATTTTGCAGTATATAAATAATATAAATGGAAATCTACTTTTTTTTTTTAGTAAATTAGTACTTTTACTTTGCAACTGCTTATTAAGATGCATTCATGCAAACTGAAACAAGCATATTAACCAGAAAGTCTCCCATAATACAGAAGTATAAAGCAATTGTGCTTATATGAATTAGCCCAACAATGAAAAAGTATAGAGAATTTATCATAAGATGTGTTCCTTATGAAGAATCTCAAAAGCTAATTGACAAGCACAGGTCTGGTCCTGATTCTGAGGTCTCCTGAATGACCAGCAAAATCCCTACACGAAAACATTCTACTTCATACAATTTTGGATTATTATCATTCCCTATACAAGTCTTCAGAGATGGCAGGGCAGAACTAAATAGGGGGAAATAAAGTTTGCTGATAACAACATCAGTCTTATATACACAAAAATCCCATTAAAATAACTATGAAGATTAGTACTTACACCTTTTGAATGTTGTAATTTCAACCATTTCTTTGGAAAATGCACTTTTAGGGTGAAAGGATATTTCAAAATAAAGCTATTAATGTGATTGCTCTCAAATGTAAACTTATTTTACAGAGATTGTTACAAGTTGCACAACAATCTTCAGATATGAAAATGTTTACTTACTATAATGAACATTTAACATAAACTATGCAATGTTTTTAGTACTTCCTATACTACATTTTGCTTAACCATACTAGCCAAGATCCAAAAAACTATTTTAGGTACATCCAACAGCTTTTGGAATTTTTCTCTTTTATTTGACTTCCACCTATCTCACAATTTGCTCTGCAAAGCCTCCTCGGGTTCAACAGCGTGTGATACTAGGCATGGAGGCTATTTACAGAGCACCAGTCCAATGCCCTCTTTTGCTTTAAACTCACTAAGGCCACACATTTAAAAATATTATATTGTCAGCAAAATAAGCAAAACAAAGAGAAATATATTGGGGATTAGAAGCATATTCATTTTAGACCTCTCAGGTCCTTCATCAGAAGTGCAGTCCTTGGTTATACTGTCTCTACTGTCCTTTTATTATTGAATATTAAACATTTTCTCCTACTTTTTTGCTTCTTGCCCCACCCCATTTGTCTTTTTCCAGACAAACTACAAGCTGTAGCCAGGGTTTGTTCTTTTATCTGAGTGAGGAAAACAGTAGACCCGGGTTTGGATGTGATGCTAAGCCAAACCATGGCTTAACTTTGCGTAGCACAGCAGTAGGAGGACCACCACAGGAGGAACGGACATGCTGCAATTTCTGCTATAAATACTCACATGCTCACACAATCATGCTCAGCCATGGTCTGGCTTAGTGTTAAGTGTGAACTAGCCAATGGGAGCAATCCAGTAGGTTGGTCTCCTATCCAAGACTAACAAAAATGAAAGACAGCTTTTATCCCTAAGATCTGAGAGAAGTATCTGCCTGTAACCACAACACTAAGATCAGAAATAAGGCTATGCCTGCTCTTCAAAAAGGATTAACCCAGATTTTAGCATTGTTAAGACTATAACAGAGAAGCTTGTGGTGCTACCTTTTATTATCGGAGATGCAAATTTTGTCTCCAGTCTTAGTGCTGTGGGATCACAGCATTAAGATCAGAAATAAGCTCCTGCTTGCTCTCACAGCTTGGATTTTGGATCACCGGATGACACATAACATCAGTCAAAATAAAAAAATCCTTCCAGTAGCACCTTTAAGACCAACTAAGTTAGTTCTTGGTATGAGCTTTCGTGTGCAAGCACACTTCTTCAGATACAGGTATCTGAAGAAGTGTGCTTGCACACGAAAGCTCATACCAAGAACTAACTTAGTTGGTCTTAAAGGTGCTACTGGAAGGATTTTTTTATTTTGACTATGGCAGACCAACACGGCTACCTATCTGTAAACATAACATCAGGTAATTGACAGATGGGCAGCCTCTTCCTTCTGTCAATGTGGTCAGCTGAGGGTGAACTGGTTCTGGATTCGGTCTGCCAGCTGGATCATCTTCCTTGTCCCTGCCTTATCGTAGTGTGTTCTCAAAAAGTGCCAGGGGGGTTCTATTATTCAACACTAATTCAAAACTTACCCAGAACATAAAGCAATGAGCAACTCACTGAGGTGTAATCAATGCTACCCGCTTGCTTCAGGACTTTTGTGCCTAAACAATGGCATTCTCATACTGAATCAGTCTGCCCTAAACCAGTTTACCAGTAGATTTGCAAAGGCGGCAGCAGAGGAGAAGTAAGTGCCACTCCAAACAAGTAGCTCATCTCATCACCAACCACTGCTGGACCCATGTGATTACTTAAAGGCACTTCTCACATACAAATTGTAACTCAATCGAAGTGGAAATTAAAATAAGGCCATAATCCTAAACATGCTTACTTAAACAACTCTGTCAAAGATAATGGGACTTACATCAGAGAAAATCCATTTAGGTTGGGATAATTATGTAATTTATTTAAGAAACCTAAATATGTGGAACAAAGCTCTCACACACACCCCGTCTGAATGAACTTTGCTTCCTCTGTGCCCCAGCCAATACTTGTTTCCAGTGCCATCTAGGCTGCATAGTTAATTTAGTCCCAGATAGATGCAAGAACTTTAATACAAAAAGGAGCTTACAGATTTCATAGTATCGATGGATGTCCCTGGGAGAATGTAATACAGAGTCTACTTACAATTATAAACATTTTTTAAAAAAATTAAACTGTCTGCTGCAGGTGAAACTAGCTCAACAATGAAAAGGAAAAGCAACTTATGGAAAGCATTTCTCCTCTATTATATATACTTCATTCCAACAGTATGCAAATACTGTGGATGATATGTCCAAATGCCATCATAGTGCGTTCTTTTAAGCAATTTGAAGTTAAGTTATAAGAAGGCAAGCTGGCCTGAAATACCAAACCTAATTTTGGCCTCATCTGCTTGTTCTAATTGTATGGGGCACCAACTGAAGATGGTGACATAAGGATCGCGGTGGAATGATTAATTTCCAAGGGAAGTTTCTATTCTCAGTCACCCATCATTTCTAACAGGGTCAAAAAAGAAAATGGAACAAATTAGCAAAAGGAACCCTTTGTACATCAGGGAGCAATGATTCCATTTCTCATGTTCTTACTCTTCATCCTCCTGCTTGTCCTCATTCTGTAACTTCTCTCTGAGCAAGTGCAAAACATATTCTTCACAGAACTAGAACTAGAAAATAATTGTTCCTCAATACTCTCAAGGATACCAGGCAAAAAAATTTTTTTTAAGATCAGGTGTGTTATGATAAAGAAAAAGGAGATGGCAAAGCTTTTTTAAAAATCAAAAGAACCACACACTAAAATTATCACCGATACTACAATGGTATTTTGTGATTAATGCCTGAAAGCAAAGCAATGTTAATTTATATGTTAAATTAAGCCAATGTTATCATATAACTTGGTTTGCTTAACTCTTGATTAAGCAAAAATATGCCCTGAATTTTAGTGCAGGGTTAGCAATACGGCACTCAGTATGCTTTAGTGAGACTATAAACCAAAAGAAGCACTAGTTTTTCCCTATAATAGCCTCTTGTCCAAGTCAGGGTGTCACTATGAGGGACAGAACAGGGGCAGGGACTCACCACACTTTCACTCTGTGGCTTATGTCGTTTGGTGGGATCCAAAGCAAAGACAGTATACTCAGAAAGAAAAGCAGGCTCTGATATCATCCCAGCTAGCAGCTGTGTCATTCATTGCAAAAAGCAAGGAAATGAAAAATAAAACATGGTAATAAGCTAAAAGGAAGGAACACAAAAGCATGTTGCAGTTTGAATTCAGAAATGTTTGTGCATAATGCTTACAAAAACTGCAAAAGTATGTATCACTAGCACCAAGGAAAGTTACTGAGTAGGACACACTGAAAGTGGAACAGAACACTCAAGCCAGCCAAGGTGTATGCATGTATACAGACATGAGAGAATAAACAACAGAAACTGATAAGCCTTATTTTAGAGTTTTTAAAATGAAAATAATTGTGTATTGTCAAGTATCATCTGCATATTTAAGCATCATCTACATATATGTGCATGGTCACAATATTTACAAGTCAATACTTAATGGGGATGAGAGACTACCACAGCAATAGTCTAAATTATGATTCCAAGAATTCACTAATTATCATCCTTGTTTTAGGAAGGTATGATGAGCAAAGATCTACTTTTTAACATGCACTACCCAACGTATTTTATTCCACTCCAAATTATTTAAATGAATGATGACAGCAGTATAAGCATACACATATCAAAATACAGCAGAGAAAAGAAGGGAAAGCCTCACATGACATTATAATCGCAGGATTTTTCCTTTACTTCTCTAAACTAGTAAAGTAAGTTGTAAACAAACCTTTCAACTATAATATACACAATAACTCAGGAATTATTTTAAAAGTGCATGACAATAGTATAAGTCTGTAAACTAGCTTTGAACAACCTAGTGCCCTCCAGATTTGAACTACAACTCCTGCCAGCCTCAGACAACACATCTGTTTGGGCAGGCGGTAGTGCAAGGCATCTGAAGAGCACCAGGTTGGCAAAGGCTATTCTAAACTACTGTGGCTATAAGCATTAACGCTGAATGCACGAACAAATTATGTGTAATCATGCTGAATACTAAATTCAGGTTGACCCCTGCTCTGTGCATTATTCGCCAAAAGAACTAATATGTCAAGAAGAATAGTGGCTTGCAGAAAATATGGCAATGAGTCATCTGCCAAATTAATATACTTAACTAAGGTCTGCTGGCTAACTAAATCTGATGGTATCAGACTGCTAGTCACAAAACTGATAAACTAACTCTACTCTAACTAGCAAAAGCTGTCCTTTGCTCTATTCACTAATAATTATTCAAAATCAAGTGTATGAAAGTAAGGTTTGGCAACTTGACTGTCACTCTACAAATGAACAGGAATAAAGGCAGGATAAACAGCAGCCCATGTAAGAAATAAGGATTCTTCCTCAAATGCACACACACTGATCAATCCTGAATCTCCCCTATTCTGTTGCATCCTCCCCTCCAGTGGAGGACTGTAAAGAAAGGAGAACTGGGTAAAAATTTATTTGCTCCCTTGTTTCAACACCCTGCTCTGTCCCTCTTCCCTAACTCCTCTAAACGTAAAAACATGACTAAGAAAATGTGCAACAGCAAGTGGATTGCACACTTGTACACTCCATTCTTACCCAGCTTCCATCCTGGCCCCTAAGAAACAGTGTTAATGAAAAATGACCTTTTCTCCTCTTGACAAGAAATTATTTGTTCAATGGTAAGTAATAAAAAGCCCATAACAGAATTAGTTAATTTCCTTCAGAGTGGTGTGCAATACAGACAGAAATGATAAATATGTACTTGGAATACTCATCCCCTTGAACAAACTAAAGATACAAAATTAAACAGAAAACAAGCCCCCAATTGTTTTAGGAGTCCCTATACTTCAACCCCGTAACAGTGCAATCCTATTCTCAAGTTTGGGTGCTCATTACCTTGCATTATGTCTCTTCTTCATTCCTGCATCACATGGCGGTTGACTAGATGACCCTTGAGGTCCCTTCCAACTCTACAACCCTACGATTCTATGATTTGTGTGATAGACTTACCCTTTGACGAATATATTTTTAACATGCAATTTTCTTAATGTTTCATTGATTTTTGCTGTACTATATCAACTTTTCTCGTGGTTGATTATTTTGGGGTGCACCCTTTTTCAGGCAACAGGTTTCCACCTACCTCTCTGTTGGGAGTTAAAGTGCCTTCATCATTTTGCTCTTCAAGTGAAGATGTTCTACTCCTGGAAGTTGATGGTGAAGATGCAGAGGATCCCTGCAAAAGAAGTAACAGAAATGAAGAACTGCTAGTCCCTACACACAAGCAATCTGACCATATGCAGTGTTACATGCACCCATTAGCTGGGGTACCTGCCACCAAGTTGCAATAACAAGGATTTCAAGATTGTAGGCCATAACTCTGAAACTGAAAAAAAATAATGCCAAACAGACCAAAACTAACTGATCAGCAATTTCATTCAAGAGCAACACAGCGAGTAACAATCTAGATGTATGGGCTGGTCACCACCCATCCTGTCAAAAAATGCCTATGTACCCGCCTATGCTTTAAATTTTCATTGGAAGCCTTTCTTCAGATGCCCATGGCTTTGGAGGCAAAGTGAATGGCAATCAGGGACAGGGCCTTCTTGGATTCTGCTTCTGGAATTCTCTCCCCATGATGTAATTTTGGCACCAAGAAAAATGCTTTCACTTTTCTAAAACCTTTCAAGAATCAGTTAATGCTATTTTAATCTGCCATCATTATCTCCTGCAGCTACACTGTTTTATTCTATATTGTTCTGTTTGTGTTTTTTCTTTTTATTCAGTCACCACAAGAGGACTGCTAAAACATGGGGCAGAAATTTACTAAAGAAACACAACATGCAGCAGAATAAAGTGGTTATGCGTTATGCTAGTAGAACTGACTGTACCAGTTCAGACAGCAAGTGGTGATCACATTTTCAATACACTCCTACATGAAAAAACTCCCTACAAATCAGTACAGTAGCCAAAAGGCCAACACAAATCTCTTCCCAATGAGCTAATCTTCAAGATTGTGGATGAGATTAATCTTTAAGATATGGACATGCATTCAAAAAAAGTATTCTCCACCAGAAACTGATGCAATTTTGTAATCCAGTCTCCCATCTCAGCACTTTAAACACCTCATTATTCTGCATATATAGACCATGTAGTATGCTGCTTAATGTTGCAATGAAAGTTCAATGAACACAAAAACCTAATTAGTACAAATTTGCTCATAACACTCCGTACCAAGTTTAGATGTACAGTACAAGAAAGCCCCACCAACTACAACTCACCAGTGTTCAAATTACAGAAGGGGAGATTTCCTCACCTTTTGGATACAACCTCTTAACTACTTGAAGGGGGGTTGTGATTTGATGAGAATTCAGGGGTGTCGGGAGCTGAAGCTTGTAGAGTTCAGAGTCCTCTCCCTCCCTCTCACCCCCCACAATAAAGTGATAACTGAGAATTACAGATCACTTGGGGGTAAATGCTCATGTAACCAGCCAATACCAACAGCCCCTTGAGTTCATCATATTCTGCAATTCTATAGAGAAAAGGTGACAAAATGGAAGACGGTACACTATAAGCACACCCATATTTACTCTTTTATGCCTTTGAACTTAATCATGTGAAACATGTCAATCTGCTCCACAAAATCAGTTACAGTTCTGCATATCCTGCTCCACCTTTGCCAGATTCCCAGCAGGGATTGCAGCAACCGGCTCCGCCTCTTTCAAGCACTCACTGCTCCTGCCACCAGAGATTATATCAAAAGACATCCTCCGCAATTGTCTATGTAAAAAGAAATTTCTGTGCATTGGATGTTCTGTCTTTGAAGGGCTTGGGGCTGGAACGAACTCTTTGTACAGCAAAGAGCTAATAGAATGAAATATAGTGCTACTAGCAGGCTCTGATTTTTTAAATGAAAAAAAGAAGAAGGCGCAGACGGTGGATGTGCTGCATTTGGTCTTTTAAGGCATGGACTAGGCACAAATATAATTGTAACCAACAGGGCTTTAAATACGGTTGAGGGAATTGGGTATGTTTAGCCAGGTGAAGAGAAGACTGACAGGAGACTGAATAACCATCTTCAACTATCTAAAGGGCTGTCTCACAGAGGATGGAGAAAGCTTGTCTTCTCCTGCTCTGGAGGCTAGGACCCAAACCAATGATGTCAAGTTACAAGAAGGGAAATTCCAAGTCAACATCAGGAAGAACTTTCTGACAGTAAGAGCTGTTTGACAGTGGAACAGACTCCCACCAGAGGTGGTAAACTCTCCTTCCTTGGGAGGTTTTTAAGCAGCAGTTGGATGGCCTACTATCTAGTCGAGATTCCTGCATTGCAGAGGGTTGGACTAGATGACCCTTGGGGTCCCTTCCAACTTTACAATTCTATGATTCTCTCTCTCTCTCTCTCTCACACACACACACACACACAGAGACGTATGTCTATACAGATGTTATATGTATATGAATGTGTGTGTGTGTGTGTGTGTGGGTCTGTGTGTGTGCGTATTTGTGTGTGAATGTACATACATACACACACATAAATACGCACACAGAGAGAAAGACAGACAGACCCCTTACTACCTGTTAAGTCCAGGCTACAATCCTAAGTAGTATATTCAGGTCCCCCCTGTACCTTGGGGGGGGGGGGGAGACGGACCCCAACTAAAACCACTGGGAATGCTCAGTCGGTAGAGGATGAGGCTTTTAATCTCAGGCCCATGGGTTCAAGCCCCACGTTGGGCATGAAGATCCCTGCATCGCAGGGGGTTGGACTAGATGACCCTCGGGGTCCCTTCCAACGCTTCTAAATCTTTCCACCACCACCACGCCGGTGTCAGGGACGTTATCAGCTCGGGGTGGGTCACGGAGGCTGCTGTCCTGTGTACGCCGCACCTGCGTGGAAGGAAGTACGGCCGTCTGCACCCAGTGAGGCGAGCGAGGTGGGCGCAGGATCAGGCCGCAGCGGTGAGAGACAGCCCTCCTCCTCACGCACGCACACAAACAAACAAATGCTCATGTAACCATCCAACACCATCAGTTTATCTTATTCTGAAATTCTTTTTTTATTATTATTTAAAACCAGACAGGGTATCGAACTGCCGTTAAGCAATTGGTGAATCTACAAAGATTGCTCCGAAGTACCGTATTTTTTGCTCTATAAGACTCACTTTTTCCCTCCTAAAAAGTAAGAGGAAATGTGTGTGCGTCTTATGGAGCGAATGCAGGCTGCGCGGCTATCCCAGAAGCCAGAACAGCAAGAGGGATTGCTGCTTTCACTGCGCACCGATCCCTCTTTGCTGTTCTGGCTTCTGAGATTCAGAATATTTTTTTTCTTGTTTTCCTCCTCCAAAAACTGGGTGCGTCTTGTCGTCTGGTGTGTCTTATAGAGTGAAAAATACGGTAACCGCTAGGCTAAGCTGGCCCCCTATTCTGCAATTCTATAGAGAAAAGGTGACATAATGGAAGAGAGTAAATCACTATAAGCCCACCCATATTTACTCTTTTATGCCTTTGAACTTAATCATGTGAAAAGCTAAACGTGTCAATCTGCTCCACAAAATCAGTATTGGAAGACACAAGAGCTACCCACACTGGAGGAATGGCAGATGAAAATGATGGATTACATGGAATTGGCGGAAATGACTGGCAGAATCCGTGACCAGGGAGAAGAGTCGGTGGAAGAAGATTGGAAGAAATTCAAAGATTATTTACAGAAACATTGCAAAATTAATGAATGTTAGAGTGATGTTGGATTGAAGTTAAGTGGCTTCTAGCTGTACAGGTTTTAAAGTTATAAATATATCAAGATTAAGGATTAGGATTAAAAAGGTTAAAAGAATGGAAAAATTGGTTTTAAATAGGTAAAAATCTAATGTTATAATATATTAAGATTAAGGATTGGGATTAAAAAGGAGGGAAAGAAATTGCTGGACTAACAAACTGAATTGGAATACAAAAGAGGGAGGTATGAGGAAGTCCGGGAAACAAGTAAATGTAAAAGAAGTTATGAAAAGACGGAATTGTTTTTAACTGTTTTTCCTTTTTCTTTTTTGTATTTTGTATTGTGTATTCTTCTTTTTTTATTCTTAAAATTTTCTTTCTTATTAATGTGATCCTCTTTTTGTGAAACTTTAATAAATATTATTTTTTTAAAAAAAAAACTAGGGCGTCTTGTCATCTGGTGCGTCTTATAGAGCGAAAAATACGGTAACCGCTAGGCTAAGCTGGCCCCCTATTCTGCAATTCTATAGAGAAAAGGTGACATAATGGAAGAGAGTACACTATAAGCCCACCCATATTTACTCTTTTATGTCTTTGAACTTAATCACGTGAAAAGCTAAACGTGTCAATCTGCTCCACAAAATCAGTTACAGTTCTGCATACCCTGCTCCAAACAAACAAGCACGTCGCGGCCCCCGCCTCCCTCAGGAGCCTCAAAGGCAGCGGAGGTCGGGAGGGGGCGGCGAGCGCGCTCCCGCTTGACGTCAGGGCCACGCGGGGGGGGGGCGAGAAAGAGAGACCCTCGTCGCAGGGCATGAAGACGCGGCCGCGGCCGCCTCACCTGGGCCAGGCCGGGGCCTCGGCCGCCGGGACTCCGCGTCGCCGCCGCCGCCGCTGCCGGCGCCAGCTGCTCCTCGCTGATCTTCTGCTTCAGCTTCTTGAACATGGCAGCGCGGGAAGAGGAGCTCTCGGCCGGGCTGAGGCGAAAGGCGAGGGCGCTCGGCCTCTTCCAGGGCCCAGGTGGGGGCGGCCGAGGCGGGTAACGTCTCTCCCCCTCAGGTTTACCTCACGGCCGCCGCTCCTCTCCCCTCCCCCCTGCTCAAGGCGGCGCGAGGAGGAGGAGGGGGAGGGGCGTAATGGCCGCTGACGCCGCTTTCGTTGACCCTGCTGCCCACCCCCGCCCCTTCGCCGGGCTCCCTCCTCGCTCCGGCGGCAGGTGAGTAAGCAGGGCCAGCACGCATGCGCGGCCGACGTGGTTCCGAAAGCGTAACGGGGAGGGAGGGGGGGGTGGAAAGGGATGGAGTGGCTACGGCGAAGGGCGAGGCCCAAGTTTCCTCCGGACGACGTGACAGTTCGATTCGCCTCGGCCGCCGAAAGGTTTGGCAGCTCGGGAGCGTAATTGCAGCAGGTGGAATGGGGCCTGATCCGGACTGCTTTCTTTCGCCTGATGCATGGGGAGGGATGCTCAGCGCCTGCCATCATGCAGGAGAAAGCGATTGTGAACAGTGGCACATGGTTTGGGAAGAGAAAGGAGTTTCATACGGAATGCATTTGGTGTGGGGTGTTTGGGAGACCAGCAGCCAAACCTAACAGACGCATATTCTTGCTGGTTAGCATGAGAAAGGGGCTAAGTCCATGTGTAGGGAAGTTGTTAATGTTTGGTACTTCCCCGAAGCCGCCCAGAGTGGCAGAGGCAACCCAGTCAGATGGGCGGCGTATAAATAAATACTTACCATTATTATTATTATTATTATTATTATTATTTATTCTCAGACCATAGACAATGCAATTGGTAGAGAGGGATCTAAGGTAAAGGTAAAGGGACCCCGACGGTTCAGTCGTGGACAACTGGGGTTGCAGTGCTCATCTTGCTTTATTGGCCGAGAAAGCTGGCGTACAGCTTCCGGGTCGTGGCCAGCATGACTAAGCCGCTTCTGGCGAACCAGAGCAGCGCACGAAAATGCCATTTACCTTCCCGCCGGAGTGGTACCTATTTATCTACTTGCACTTTGACATGCTTTAGAACTGCTAGGTGGGCAGGAGCTGGGACAGAGCAACAGGAGCTCACCCCGTCCTGGGGATCAGCAAGCCCTAGGCTCTGTGGTTTAGACCACATCGCCACCCGCGTCCCTAGAGAGGGATCTGCGTGACGTCATTTCCTCAAAGGAGCATATTTTACTTCCCATTCCTCTCAGTGTTCAAAATTCCAGACCCTCCAAGTGTCTCTATTTTCCAGGGATGCCTCTGATTTAGAAAAGCCGTCCTGGTTTCTGATTTGATCCCAGAATGTCACACTGTTCCTTAGGATGTCCCTATTTTCATTGGAGAGATGGTGGGGGGTATGGAGTTATCCGACCCCCAAGCCGTCTGAAGGCAATCCTGTACAGTGGTGTCTCGGGTTAAGTACTTAATTCGTTCCAGAGGTCCGTACTTAACCTGAAACTGTTCTTAACCTGAAGCACCGCTTTAGCTAATGGGGCCTCCTGCTTCTGCCGCGCCGCCGGAGCACAATTTCTGTTCTCAACCTGAAGCAAAGTTCTTAACCCGAGGTACTATTTCTGGGTTAGCGGAGTCTGTAACCTGAAGCGTATGTAACCCGAGGTACCACTGTACAGTGGTTCCTCGCAAGACGAATGCCTCGCAAGACGGAAAACTCGCAAAACGAAAGGGTTTTTGGTTTTTTGAGTTGCTTCGCAAGACGATTTTCCCTATGGGCTTGCTTCGCAAGACGGAAACATCTTGCAAGTTTGTTTCCTTTTTCTTAAAACCGTTAATACAGTTGCGACTTGACTTCGAGGAGCAACTCATAGCACGCGGTGTGGTAGCGTTTTTTGAGGTTTTTGAAGACTTTGGTGATTTTTGAAGCTTTTCCAAAACTTTTCCGACACTGTGCTTCGCAAGACGAAAAAAACCGCAAGACGACAAAACTCGCGGAACGAATTAATTTTGTCTTGCGAGGCACCACTGTATAGGGAATTTTTAAAAATGTTTAATTATGTTATTATATATGTTGGAAGCTGCCCAGAGTGGCTGGGTCAACCCAGTAAGATGTGTGGGGTATAAATAATAAAATTACCATTATGGAATGGGATGTCCCTATTTTCATTGGAGAAATGTTGGAGGGTATGAAATACTCCAGGTGTGTTTTGCGACTGTGAATGTTCCACTTGCAACCAAATGGAGATGTCCTGTTGTCTGACATCTCCACATTTGGCTGGTTTGCAGTAAAGTTTTCTACTTTCACGCCACCAGCACAGCAGCAAAATTGGTGAGAGGCAGCGCATCTCTCCTGGGGAAAGCTTATTTGATAAGACTTTGGGCCTAGTTAGGCCTCAGCGGTATTGAAATGAATAATAATAAAATTCATTGCAAAAAATTCCAACTAGACATTCCATTGTGGTGACACAAACTGCCAGTTGACAAACCAACTGTTACATTCGGGAAAGTGAGACCATATCTCAAGTGTTGCTTAAACTTCATTTAGAAAACCTTGCACACACAGACACACAATGTATTCTGTGGTAGTCTACTAGAATGTATATCCCCAAAGTCACAAAGAATAAAACTTCAACAAAAGTTTTTATTTCCCCTATCATTATTTCAGAGACAATGCGTGCTTTGGTTAGCATCTATATTTGTTTTTAAAGTGATAGTTCACTTTTTCGGGCATTATATCTGTGCATAGTATGTTGTTGTTGTTTAGTCGTTTAGTCGTGTCCGACTCTTCGTGACCCCATGGACCAGAGCACGCCAGGCACTTCTGTCTTCCACTGTCTCCCGCAGTTTGGTCAGACTCATGTTTGTAGCTTCGAGAACACTGTCCAACCATCTCATCCTCTGTCGTCCCCTTCTTCTTGTGCCCTCCATCTTTCCCAACATCAGGGTCTTTTCCAGGGAGTCTTGTCTTCTCATGAGGTGGCCAAAGTATTGGAGCCTCAGCTTCACGATCGGTCCTTCCAGTGAGCACTCAGGGCTGATTTCCTTCAGAATGGATAGGTTTGATCTTCTTGCAGTCCATGGGACTCTCAAGAGTCTCCTCCAGCACCATAATTCAGAAGCATCAATTCTTCGGCGATCAGCCTTCTTTATGGTCCAGCTCTCACTTCCATACATCACTACTGGGAAAACCATGGCTTTAACTATACGGACCTTTGTTGGCAAGGTGATGTCTCTGCTTTTTAAGATGCTGGTGCATAGTATAGTACCTCAATAACAACAACTCATCTTTCTAGCAAAAACTTGCTCACTTCTATGGTATTAACCACTGTTCATTGGTTTGTGGGGTTTCTTGTTGTCTTCTCTTGAGTCCAGATTCATCTTGGCTATTTATGTAAGCAGAAAAAGTGAGGTATCGTTTGAAATCCTTTTCTCTGATGAACATGACAGTGTCAATCATGAAATGCTGAGAACAGACAGATGGATGTTCAAACAAATATTTAAAAAATCAACACATTAATGCCAATATGTAGCTCTCACAAAATGAAAATATTAGCTGTCATATGAAAGAAGTTATATACATTTAACAGCTATTGCTGCTATTCACCTCCTTCACTCCTGCAAGTTCAGAAATAAATAGTAGTGAATAGTAGATACAGATATCTTAATAAACTAGAGGCTTGAAGGACCAAAGCGTTTTAAGGAGAATACATTTTGCTGGGGCCCAGAGAACCAATGCAGCCAGCCCAGACTGATACCATGGGGGAAGGATTAAGGGTAAATAGTAAATTCTGCTTCGAGGATATTTATGGAGACTTACGAGGTTTGCTGGGGTCAATTGGATGCATTCTTATTATAAAATGTTTGCACCATTTTAGTCCTTTAGAATATTAAAAATCAAAAAATTAGCAAGATGATAATACTAGAGTCAACCACAAAGTTACAAACTAGACAGCAAACTTGGTAGAAATCCTCTTCAGGCTGGATGTTGTGTTTAAACAAAAATGACGAAAAGGGGGCGTGGTCGAAAAGCCCCAGTTTGAGTCATAATGTAATTTCAGAAATATAGATAATTGATTTCAGAATTAAAATGGAAACTTCGCTTTCATGACGCATGAGAGTGTATGTATGGGATGGGTCTGGAACATGGGCGTAGCCAAGTGAGGGCAGGGAGGGGCAGTTGCTCCCCCCCAAGTAAGACCCCCAAGGGGTCAGCAAACTTTTTCAGCAGTGGGCTGGTCCACTGTCCCTCAGACCTTGTGGTGGGCTGGACTATATTTTTTGAGGGGTGGGGGAATGAACGAATTCCTATGCCCCACAAATAACCCAGAGATGCATTTTAAATAAAAAGACACATTCTACTCATGTAAAAAACACACTGATTCCCAGACCGTTTGCGGGCCGGATTTAGAAGGCGATTGGGCCAGATTTGGCCCCCAGGCCTTAGTTTGCCTAACCATGAAGTAAGACAATAGAAACACTTAACTAACTGACCAATCATGTCGGTTCTGTCCCCCCACCAACAAAACTCCTGCCCCTCCAAAAAAAATCCAGACTATGCCCATGGTCTGGAAAGATGCCAATGCTACAAGTTTGCACTGAACCACCCAAGGAAATGCTTGTTTCCTGCATCCTTATTGTGATTTGCCTTTGTATGAAGGATTCTCCTTGTACATGTTTCTTAGTATTTCTAATCTACCTGGTGAATGTGAGCACAGAAAAAGGGACAACAGTTGCTTCAGAGTCAAAATGGACCGATATGCTCATGCCCTCTTAAGATAGAACCCAACCAGGTAGTCACATGCAGTTTTAGCAGCTGCATTAGAGAAGCTGCAACCGTGCATGCAAGACTACACATGTTTTGCCTAGAAGGCAGTTTGATGGGATTGCCACACACACAACATTTACAGGAAAGCGCACGGTACACATGCAGCTACTTGAGATATTGTGGAGTTTGCTCCACCCTGTGTAAATGTAACCGGTAGCTGTGGCCAGTCCTGGCACCAAGTCATTTATAGTGTGTACTTGAGCTATAAGTATGTACATAAGTGCAACATTTGTTTAATGAGCAAAGTAAGGAGCAGTCCTTAAACCAAGGATGGGGAATCTGTGGTCCTCCAGATGTTGTTAGGCTCTGGCTTGCATCATCCCTGTCCAACATCTGGAGAGCCAGCCACAGATTCCCCTTCCAGTATTAAATATTTACAGTTAAGTGGCAGTAAGGAAACAGAAATGCTGTCATACATAGCCTAAGAACAACTGTGTAAGTGACTTCAGGTAACAGAGACCAGTTTTGTTTTTAAAATAAAGTAAGACTGTCAAGCAACCTGAAAGAGCTTTTTCTTTTTATCCTCTAAAATGTTTGCTCAGTCTGAGCAGATCCTGACACTCCAATTTAGAAGCAGGAATTCTGCCATAATCCCTTCAAGCCAGAGCACCAGATTGTACAAGTATTGCACAATAAATTAGACTTCATGGTGTTGTTTTTCTTCTCCGTCCTCATCGCTGGGGCTTTCTGTACATTATTCATTTCATTCCATAGCCAATTTCCTCATACAAAATATATACGGTATCTCTCAATAAGTTTACATTTGTGTACTGCAGGTTGAAAGGCTTCAAACATGCAAAGTTTTAATGCCATCTCTAGGTGAATGGCTAAGCCGCAAATGGAATTTTCTTTAGAATAACACTGCAAGAAACACTTCTTCTGTCATTTTTCTAGGAAGTAGCTTTTAAAAACAATATATAGAAGGCCTCCTGCCAGCCTTAATCTGATGCTGAAATAATGAGTGACAGCTTTCTGAGTCAAGAGACTCAGTCCCTGGGAAAGTGGCATATATTATTCATGCAATTCTCAGTATAGCTTTTCAGATGCACAATTACAGTGACCCATGGGAAAGGTACAGATTTGACAGCAACTCATCCTTCAGCAACTTGTCCAACACAAATAGGAGCAAGTTAAAAAATGAGCAGCATTCCCAAATAATCTTCCTTTAAAAAGGGTCTTCAGGTATGGAGGCCACACATTTCAGTAGATGAGCCTGTTCTCTTTGGGGGACAATTTTACAAGACACACTTATCTAATTCTATTAAATTATAGCAATTACAAAAACTAAAAGGGGGTGTGTTTCTCCATCTAGTTTTGGAACTGTGGCTGTTTGTGAAAGGTTCATAGCTTTGGGAAGATCTTTAGTCCAGTGGCAGAACATCTGCCTTCCATATAGAAGATCTTTGGTTCAGTTCCCAGGACCTCACAAGTAAGGTAGACAGTGTAGACAATTCTGAACTAGATGGAACAAAATTCTGACTTTGAATCAGGCAGCTGCTTATATTTCTCCTGGCATTTTTGCGTCTCTGTAGAGTTACTGTTCTTACTGCTGTAGTGTTAGGTCAGGCATAGGCAAACTGGGCCCTCCAGATGTTTGGGACTACAATTCCCATCATCCCTGACCACTGGTCCTATTAGCTAGGGATGATGGGAGTTGTAGTCCCAAAACAGCTGCAGGGCCAAGTTTCCCTATGCCTGTGTTAGGTTCTGATCAGGCCCTTAGAAGTGAGTAGCTTTGTTTTTGTTTTTACAATTAAAGGGTATTTTTTTTTTCTTTTCGTATGCTCAAGGTTATAGGACTGGTGTTCTTAGTAACAATGACCACTAGATGGCACTGTGTGAGTAGAACATTGGTGTTTTCAGCAATGATTCAGCTTTGGCTCCATCTGATCGATGGAGTCTTTTGTAAATTAGAAAGACTTCGCTTCTTGGTATGTTTGCTGTAGCATATGATCCTTCATATAATAAATAAAGGCAGGATGCCTGCATTGCAGAAGGTTAGACTAGACTCTTAGGGTACCTTCCAACTCTGCCATTCTATGACCATCATGGTCATATCGACTGCAGAAAAACAATATACACGCTAATGCAATATTTAAAGAAACGTATCTCAGCCGCCAACTTTTCAGGAGTTGGAAACAACATGTCCAGACATGAGGTAGGGGCAGCTCATGGCCTTATTTCGTCTTCTGGTGCTACAGGCAGTCTTGTAGGTTATTGCCCCTCACTGTATTGTTAACATCAATATATCATTTCTGAGTTTGGCCTCATTGGGAGAGGAAGGGATGGAAAGACTAGCTAGATCACATTTCCATGTGGTTGCATTCTAACCCATATAAGCTGCTCATGATTTTTAGTGGGAAGAGCAGGAAGAGAGGGAGTTGGAAAATGCATGAACAAATACTACAGTTCAGCAGTCTTAAGCCCTCTGTACTGCTTAGTCCACCCACCCCGCCATCTCCAGGTTACCAAACACATATGATTATTCCTTAAAGGTAAAGGGACCGCTGACCGTTAGGTCCAGTCGCGGACGACTCTGGGGTTGCAGCGCTTATCTCACTTTATTGGCTGAGGGAGCCGGCGTACAGCTTCCAGGTCATGTGGCCAGCATAACTAAGCTGCTTCTGGTGAACCAGAGCAGCGCACGGAAATGCCGTTTACCTTCACGCCAGAGTGGTACCTATTTATCTACTTGCACTTTGACATGCTTTCGAACTGCTAGGTTGGCAGGAGAAGGGACCGAGCAACGGGAGCTCACCCTGTCACGGGGATTCAAACCGGTGACCTTCTGATCGGCAAGCCCTAGGCCCTGTGGTTTAACCCACAGCGCCACCCACATCCCATGATTATTCCTTAGGAGCACCTTATTATTATTATTATTATTATTATTATTATTATTATTAATTGAATTTGTATACCACCCTATACCCAGAAGTCTCAGGGCGGTTCACAGAAAAAAATCAAAATATAAAACCACAAAATATATAATAAAAATAAAAACAACCCAATTACATGTCCCCCCAAAATCCCCACATTTTAAACCACATCTTATTCTCAGAGGCTTCATCTTAAGTCACCACAGTGGGACCAGCAACAAGCAAGCAGGAGGTATCAGTGAGCTTGAGGGAACCCCAACATTTGCAGAAGTAAAAAAGAAATGTTATGGGGAAACCCTAATGCAAGGGGAGGACCAAAAAACAGCCCCATGAGGACTGAACCAAAACAAGCAAACTTGTGGGGGGAATGTATGAAGCATCCTAGAAAAGGGTATGGCTAGCTAGGCGCGTGAACAGGAACACTCCATACTAAAACACGTTACAGCAGGTCCTGCTTATTTTGAATATGTCAAAAGTCCAGGCCTTAAAATATTGTAGAAAGGTGTTGCCGTTTCCTGGTGAAATACCTTCGTGCCCATGACTAAAGCTCAACTAAGTTATGTAGCAAGGGACGTGGTAGCACTGTGGGTTAAACCACAGAGCCTAGGACTTGCCAATCAGAAGGTCGGCGGTTCGAATCCCCGCGATGGGGTGAGCTCCCATTACTCGGTCCCAACTCCTGCCAACCTAGCAGTTCTAAAGCATGTCAAAGTGCAAGTACATAAATAGGTACCACTCCGACGGGAAGGTAAATGGCGTTTCCGTGCGCTGCTCTGGTTCACCAGAAGCGGCTTAGTCATGCTGGCCACATGACCTGGAAACTGTACACTGGCTCCCTCGGCCAATAAAGCGAGATGAGCGCCACAACGCCAAAGTCGGCCATGACTGGACCTAATGGTCAGGGGTCCCTTTACCTTTACCTTAAGGTGTGTAGCGGGGATTAGGAGCCTGTGTCCCTATAGATGTTGTTATTATTTATTTAATTTATATACCGCCCTACATCCAGAGACCACAGCGCGGTTTACGACATAGGACACCCAACAGAAGATGTTGCTGGACTCCAGCTTCCATCAACCCCATCCAGGGTGGCCAATAGTTAGGGATGGTTTTATTTTTTAAAAAAAAATTAATTACATTTTTATGCCACTTTTTTCTTCCAAGGACCTCAGGGTGGTGTATATGGTTCTCCTCCCAGGTTCATTCTCACAACAACCCTGTGAGATAGGGTAGGCTAAGATGCTGACTGGCCCAAGGTCACCCAATGAGCTTCATGGCTGAGTAGGATTCGAACCCTGCTCCATCAGGTCCTAGTCCAACACTCTTAACCACTACACCACACTGGCTCTCCACATGGATGGGAGATTTATTGCAGCAGCATCTGGAAGATCTGCCCCAGTCTAAAGTCTGAAGTACTGGGGAGGCAGCCCTAAAATAAGGAAAAGAAATAATCAGAGGTTAAAACAGTGTATGTTACAGAAGTATTGGGGGGAACACCGTTTAAACAGAATGTGTCACACGTGTTAAATATATGCTTATGATGTCATAAACCTCTGACACTGATAAAGTAAATTTATCTTATTTCAGGGCATGACAATCTATTGAAAGAGCTGAGATGCCAACATCACTGCAAAGTAAGAATTCCAGATAAAACCACAAAGTGCAGTGAGGAAACAGAACATTATTTTAAAATTTCCCGTCTATCTAGTTTTGCAGCTTGCCAAAAAAATAAAAGTGCATTGAAAGGGGTGGGAATCAAAATGCAAAGCCAATCAAGTGAAAAGTTTGTGTCACTTAGTGTGATTATTGCTTAAAATCTCAAAATGATTGAGCTAAAAACAAGCTTGACAGATTGGGAATTTCCACTTAAGTTGCTGGCGTTCAGCCCTTCTGCAAGGTTCATTGCGGCGCTGCTTTTGCTTGGGGGCTCTAATTACAGCTTTATCCACTTCATAATCTCTCATACTGACATCAGAGATTTATTTCCTGCCTATCTGCTATCAGCAACCTCCCACTAGGCTGGATAGCTAGAAAGGCTTTAGGAGACATTCCTTCTACGTTTGACCTATTGCTCCGTGGAGAGACTGGCTTCAAGATGGATTGCCTAAATTTTGATAAGAATTATTAATGGGAGAGTTTTGCCAAAGTGTCTTCTGGGCAGAAGTTGAAGAGCACTCTCTGTTTCAGCTCCTTTGGCAGCAAATGCATGAGGTCCATAACAGCAGGGAAGGGAACTATGCTAAGGGCCAGAGAGCCGGATTCACTCCTGGGTTGCCAATTGCCTATCCAGTTTAGATGATTCATCCTGGTGCCGTAGCATAATGGAAAATATTAAGTTAACATTGTACTTCTGTATCCCTTGGGCAGAATTCTAATTTTAGTTTTCACTAGTCACCACTGGCTGGCCGAGTGGAATAAAACAAGTTGCAGCTCAGGGGGAAATAACATAAGCAGTAAGGTTGCATGGCTTTATCGTTTCTGCAAAGAGGGCACACCACTTCCTTTATGGCTCAGTGCAGCTGTCAATGTTCTTATGCAAAAAACCAAAGTGCTGCACCAACAAGTACAAAATACCGTATTTTTCGCCCCATAGGGCGCACCAGCCCATATGGCACACCTAGTTTTTTTGGGGGGGGAAATAAAGGGGAAAAAATTTATTTCCTCCCAGGCACGGGGCTGGGGCGGGGGAAGCCCAAGCTTCCCCCGACCCCAGCCCCCAGAACAGGCTGCTATCTGCAAGCCTAGGGAACCCGGCGGGAAGTCGCACCGGTCTCCCCAGGCTTGCAGATAGCTTCCTGAAGCCTGGAGAGCGAGAGGGGTCGGTGCGCACCGACCCCTCTCGCTCTCCAGGCTTCAGCGAAAGCCTGCATTCCCCCCATAGGACGCACACACATTTTTCCTTCATTTTTGGAGGGGAAAAAGTGCGTCCTATAGGGCGAAAAATACGGTAGCCCCCCTACAGCGCCACAAATCCAACTCAGTGGTGTAACGTTGGAAAATGTCAATCACCTCTCCTACCTATCTTTCAACAAGGGCCAACATTGATGCCGAAATTCAGTATTGCCTGAGCTCTGCGAGTGTGGCTTTCTCCCGATTGAAGTGCAGAGTGTTTGAGGACCGGGACATTCGCAGGGAAACTAAAATGCTTGTTTACAAAGCTATTGTACTACCAGCATTACTATATGCTTGCGAAACATGGACCACTTACAAACGCCATCTCCAACTCCTCGAAAGAGTCCATCAACGGCGTCTCTGAAAAATTTTACACATCACTTGGGAAGACAGGCGAATATCAGTGTACAGGAAGAAGCAAAGATGACCTGTGTTGAAGCAATGATTCTTCAACATCAACTTTGTTGGACTGGTCATGTGCAGATGCCCGATTATCGTCTCCCAAAGCAACTACTCTATTCCAAACTTAGAAATGGAAAGCGTAATGCTGGTGGTCAACAAAAGAGGTTTAAAGACTGTCTCAAGGCAAATCTAAAACAATGTAGTAGAAACACTGACAGCTGGGAAACACTGGCCTGCGAGCGCTCCAGTTGGAGAACTGCCTTTCCCAAAGGTGTCATGGGCTTTGAAGACACTCGAACTCAGGACGCAAGGGAGAAACATGCTAAGAGGAAGGCACGCTTGGCAAATCCACACGGTGATCAACTCCCACCCGGAAACCAGTGTCCCCACTATGGAAGGACATGTGGATCCAGAATTGGCCACTACAGTCACTTACGGACTCATTGTTAAAACCGTGTTTATGGAAGACAATCTTACTCGGCTACAAGTAATCACCAAAGAAGAAGACGACTCGGGACATTTCAGTTTGGTGGTTCACCACTAGCGGCAGCAGCAACCAGATCCAGCAGCTTCTGCCAACAGCAGCCAAAGCTTTGTGGGATTCATTTCCTTGAGCGTTCCTTATGCAAGGAGGCGAAGAAGAACCTGCCTTAAGCAGAGGCTGCCTTCTGTGTCTCTGGATGAGTCCCTGCTCTTGGCTCTCCTTCTCCCACTTAAGTTGGTTTGAAACTTTTATGCTTCACCCCTCCCAAAAACCAGAATTTTTTGATAGAATAACAATACTGACATTTGCTTGATTTGACATGGACGTGGGTGGCGCTGTGGGTTAAACCACAGTGCCCAGGACTTGCCAATCAGAAGGTTGGCGGTTCGAATCCCTGCGACGGGGTGAGCTCCCGTTGCTTGGTCCCTGCTGCTGCCAACCTAGCAGTTCAAAAGCACATCAAAGTGCAAGTAGATAAATAGGTACCTCTCTGGCGGTAAGGTAAACGGTGTTTCCCTGTGCTGCTCTGCTTCGCCAGAAGCGGCTTAGTCATGCTGGCCACATGACCAGGAAGCTATACACCGGCTCCCTCGGCCAATAAAGCGAGATGAGCACCGCAACCCCAGAGTCGGTCACGACTGGACCTAATGGTCAGGGGTCCCTTTACCCTTTACCTTTAACCTCCCTGCAACTCAGGATGAATGCTCAGTGACCAGGGTGTCTAGAAGTGATGTTATAGTGCAGGTGTGGAGAACCTTTCATCACACCCCCTCCCAGCCTGATGTTGCTAAACTACACTTCTCAGCTCCAGAAAGCATAGCCAACAGCCAGGGGTGATGGGAATTGTATTTCAGTAACATGTAGAGGGCCAAAGGTTCCCCATGTGTGTTAAAGTGGGAGGCAGTTTACCGATCAAGAGAGAATTCACCGAACTAGGTAAGAAACATTTATGAAAGCGTGTTACTACTGGCAAGCGCTACTTGAATTCTGTTGTTAAAGGGTGCAACTGTTACCTTCCATAGTCCCTAATGCATACTGATTGGAGCACACCATATTTAAAGCCCGTAACGAGGAGCTATTCCTAGTCATTCCATTTATACTAAATGTCCAGGGATGACCTTAGCCATTTTGCTGTCTAAAATAAACAGGCCATGTGTCAGGAGCTGGAGGAATCTGTGTGAACAGCTGACCTGCAGGTAGCAGATTCTTAATGTGCCGACTTCACCCATCTGGGCTGACCACTGGATATTTCTGTGTGGGAAGGAGTCTAGAAGGCTTCTGCTCACCCGTGGGGGGGTGTATTTTAAATGTGTCCCACTCTGGGAGATTTCCATATCTTTCATTATGGAAACTGGAAGTTGGTTTCTTTGGGATTTTGACAGGGCACTGTGTCCTTTGGGAGAATGGTCTGAGCAACACTGGCCTTTGTGAAGTTTCTGGGGCAAAAGAAAGAGTCAGGTCATGTTGCATGAGATTGAGATGCAGCAGTGAGAGGGGGGCCTCTCTGCAAGCTGAATCACTCGGGCATAATATCTTGGGGGTTGTCTTTTGGGGGCAGAAATCTTTGGGTCAAAATCTGGCCAGTGGCATGATGAATTATTGTAATTAAGAAGTATTATATTATAGCTGATTGGTGGTGATAATAGGACCTCCCTTTTGGCCCTTGAGGCACATACTGGAGATGGGATTGGGATGTCTTCACTTGATGCAATTTATCTGTTTGGTTTCCCTGTTCATGCGCGCGCGCACACACACACACACTTCCTGTTCAACAAGCCGCCATCTGTGCATGTGCAACAGCTCTCTCATATGTGCACACTTCAGCTTTTAAAATCAGATAGAAGCTGCTCTGAAGGAAAATGCAGTATTTCTGAAGGAACTGTGAGACAGCTACATTTCTGAGCACAATTCAAAGTGTTGGTGCTGACCTTTAAAGCCCTAAACGGCCTCGGTCCAGTATACCTGAAGGAGCGTCTCCACCTCCATCGTTCTGCCCGGACACTGAGGTCTAGCGTTGAGGGCCTTCTGGCAGTTTCCTCACTGCGAGAAGCCAAGTTACAGGGAACCAGGCAGATGGCCTTCTCGGTAGTGGCACCCGCCCTGTGGAACGCCCTCCCACCAGATGTCAGAGAGAAGAACAACTACCAGAGTTTTAGAAGACATCTGAAGGCAGCCCTGTTTAGGGAAGCTTTTAATGTTTAACAGGCTACTGTATTTTAATACCTTGTTGGAAGCCGCCCAGAGTGGCTGGGGAAGCCCAGCCAGATGGGCGGGGTATAAATAATAAATAGTAATAATTATTATTATTGCCAATGTCATGCATACAAGTCTTCAAACACCATCAGTGGGAGTGGTGCACTGGAGTCAGATTAAATGGTAATGTGTACTCAGCCAGAGTCTGCCTGAGCTCTGGGTGTGATCCGGACTGATTATATGAGCCTGCTTCCTGGCTCATCTTCTGGTCCTGATTCCTGAGTTGTTTATTGGTCCCATCACAGTCCAGTGGCATAGCATGGGGCAGCCACAGGAGCGGTTGCCCCGGGCACAAAATTGTGAAGGGCTCCACATTTCAACGCTTGGTGCTGACTCAGTACACCTCTGGACACTTATGTCCCTGGGCTCTGTTGAAAACTGCTTCTCCATGCAAACCAGGAAGCGACCTCTCTAGATGACAGAAGGACTCTTCTTATCTATGCGGCTGTGGTCTCCAGAGGGACAAGAACGCTGTTGGATGGAGTATGCATGCACATTCAACTGCCTTTTTTCATCCCACTCATCCACTTCTCTGCACAGTCGCGGGTGCTAGCAACCCACGCTACACCACTGCCACAGTCCCCCAAGAAGCTACTATTTGCATTCAAAGGAAGTCTCCTTTAGTGCCCCTGGGAGCTTTGCTTGAAATGCAGCTACAGAGTCCTGCTTTTTTGGGTGGTTTTGCGGGGGGGGGGGTGGAATGGAGTTCCAAGCCTGCTGAGAATTCCCTGCAGTTGCCACTTGTCTTCCAGACAAGCTAGAATGATGAATTTGCTTGATGGACTATATGGAAATGGCGGAAATGACTGGCAGAATCCGAGACCAGGGAGAAGAATCGATGGAAGAAGACTGGAAAAAGTTTAAAGATTATTTACAGAAATACTGTAAAATTAATGAATGTTAGAAAAATGTTGGAATGAAGTTATATGGCTTTAGTAGAAATGTTATAAGGAATTAAGTATAAATAGATTAATAGAGTATTAAAGGGAAAATAAGGTTAGAATATGTTAAGATAATTATAGGATAGAAAAACAGAGGAAGATGGAAAGGAATTGCTGAAACAATTAACAGAAGTGGAATACAAAAAGGGAGGTGTGAGGAGGTCATGGAAACAAGTGAACGAAAGATAAGATAATGAAATGGTTTGATGTGTTTTAAATGGGTTTTGTTTTTGTTTTATTAGTTTTATGTGTTAGTGTTTTGTAGTGCTTTTGTATTGTATTGCATTGTCTTCTTTTTTATGCTTTTTCTTTTGTAGTGTTGTGTTGAAATTGTTGGAAAATTAATAAATATTATATATAAAAAAATAGAATGATGAATTTGGCACAGTTATAGTTTATCAACCAATAATTATGGAGGGAGGGGGAGGACAATCCCAAACCCCAGAGTTTCTCGTGGTAAAATTTTACCTGAGGACTGTTTGCCAACAGAATTTTTTTATCAAAGTTCATGAGGGGAGAGTCCACTTGTGGAGACAAATGTGGAGGATTTCCCCTCAAATGCATCCCTCCCAGGTTATATAAAAGCAATATGTGCATTAGTAGATAATTTAATTAACTGAGTAGATATTTATGCAGGCAAAATGACATCATCCATGCACAAGGGGGCGGTATCAGCATGATCGGGGGAAGGTTTGCAGAAGTACAGATTATTATTTTTTGAAAATGTACGGGGGTGGGGGACATAGGACTGAGCATGCTCAGTGAGTACAGAATGCTAAATGATCAGGTGATAGGGGAGGAAAACCAGAAGGAAGGGGAAAGGACTAGACCATGCTGAACAAGAGCATTCCACGCTGCAACCCTTTGTTGCAGGTCCCTCTTGTTCCCTCTGTTGCCAGAGTTCCTGGGCAAGTGCTGACCCTATGTTTATGTAGTCAAAACAGCACCACCCATGCATGAGGGGAAATCAGCAGAAGTACACAAATGTTGGGGGGCGGATCTAAAGGGGAACCCCAAAAACTGCACTGAGGACTTCTGCCTATCTGTGGGAAGGGGGATAGGAACCTGGATGTGGGAGAGTTGATGGAATGGAGTACTGTAGAAGTGGGCAGGGCTGGCAAAGTGAATAGGAGAGCTCGGTACTGCAACATTTTATTCCGAGTCCCAATTTTAGTTATTTAAAGGATTGTCAATTACATTTTCGTTCCTCACCCCTTAGCATTGCATAGGTCTACTTTTTTTTTTTAATCTTCCGAAATTGAAGACAATTCACCCTCAAAATCCGCACAATGGTCCCCTGCACGGATGACACAAATGTTTAGAAATACATTTCGCTGAAGAAGAAAAGCAAGATTACTAGCCTAATCGCTTCACCCTTGAGTTTCTGCCAATCAGCGCGGCAGGGCCCCAGCCCGTTTCCCATACAATCCTTTCAGCCCTTCTGTTTCCTGGCTTCTGCTGCTAACCAGTTTTCCAACATACTGTAATATATGCCAAGCTGCCACAGCTCCCAGGAGATGACTGACAGGCCCAAAATAGCTCCGGGACAGTGTTCAGCAAGCCACATCCTCTCCTCCTCTCCTCCCTCACGTTGCTGGCATCAGAAGACCCCAGAGAGAGAAAAAACCCCACCCCATATTATAGCTTTCTGCCAGCTGTCTGGAAGGAAATCTGATTGGTTTCCATCTGTGCAGCTACACTAGTAAAGTAGCACAGTGGATGATCTGGATCAGAGATTAGAAAGCCGTGTATTTAAATGCATGACTTGTTGCAAAATACGGAATAGTTAGTAGTTCAGCAGCAGCAGCAAAACCTGCTCTTTGTGGAATAATATTGCAACATCAGAAACACAGAAACTCACTAAACAATGTCTTTTCCCCCCTTGCAAATTGATTCAACCTTGTAACACAACAGCTCTAACAGGGGTGTGGGCATGTACAATTTTTAACATGTGGAATTGTTTTTAAATGCTTGTATTGTTTTTATGTATGGCATTGCTTTTAATCGATTTATATATTGTTTTGGTCCTTGTTTTATGGTTGTAGATATTCTATTTGTCTTGTAATTGCTTATTTTATTGCTTAAACCCACCCTGGGTGTAGGGTGGCTAATAAATCTCATTAAATAAATGTACAATTTTCAAAGCAAGCATGGCTTGAATCCAGCCGGGCAGGCCCTGAGCACAATCTGCACTACTAACTTTTAAACGAGGGGTGACAAACTTTCTTGTCTGCAGCTTTACTTGACAGGGAAATGGTTTTTAAAGGTAGGATGGGCACATGGATATTACCTCTGCTCTGGAAGAGGCCAAACTCATACACACAACGTGGGCCATCTTTAATCATCCTCACCACCAGCTATGAAAGCATCATCAGATTGTGCTGCAAAATACACTTCTGGGTAGTTTTTGACAATGCAGAGATGCGCAGCCTGGGAATCATTTTGGACTCACAGCCGTCCATGGAGGCACAAGTTAATTCTGTGTCCAGGGCAGCTGTCTACCAGCTCCACCTGGTATGCAGGCTGAGACCCTACCTGCCTGCAGACTGTCTTGCCAGAGTGGTGCATGCTCTGGTTATCTCCCACTTGGACTACTGTGATGTGGTCTATGTAGGGCTACCTTTCAAGGTGACTTGGAGCTAGACTGGTGACCGGGAGTGGCCACCGGAACCATGTAACACCAGTCCTAAAGTATCTTCATTGGCTTCCAGTACATTTACGAGCACAATTCAAAGTGTTGGTGCTGACCTTAGCCCAGTATACCTGAAGGAGCGTCTCCACCCCCATCACTCAGCCTGGACACTAAGGTCCAGTCGAGGGTCCTCTGCTGGTTCCCTCACCACGAGAAGCAGTTACAGGAAACTAAGCAGAGGACCTTCTTGGTAGTGGCACCCTCTTTGTGAAACCCTCCCTTCAGATGTCAGACTATATAACTTTTAGAAGACATCTGAAGGCAGCCCTGTACTGGGAAGTTTTTATTGTTTGATGTTTTATTATGTTTTGATATATGCTGTAAGCCGCCCAAAGTGGCTGGGGAAACCCAGCCAAATGGGCAGGGTACAAATAAGATGATGATTATGGTTGATTAGAGAAATGTAATTTTAAAATATTTGGTTGTAAGTCACTTAGAGACTGCCCAGTGTTAAGACAGCTAACAAATGCAATTAATGACTTGATAGCATTATTATCGACCAGGAGAGAGAGAGATCAACCAATCCTGGTTGACTTAATAACAATAAGAATAACAATTTGCATGTCAATGAGTATAAAACACATGCATACACACATAGAGATAGGTGAGTGCACAAAGTGGTAATTCCTGAGGAAAAGCGGTCTCAGAGGGTGCGTAACTGCTCCAAAGGAATTACAAACATACTTCCAAGTGTTCTGTCCTGGAAATAAAAGTCTGTAACAGCTGCCCTGAACTTTCTGCCACATCAGAACGCATTATTTTAGTGTTATCCTACTGTGGCTTTTGGTTTGTTTATTTTTTTCTATTTAAGTTTTTGACGGCAGTGAATTGACAAAATCTAAATTTGTTTACTTGTGCTACCCATCAAAGAGAAACAAGGATCTGGATCACCATCCTCAGACACGAAAAACCACATACAGTTCAAGGAAGAGAATTATATGGATCCTAAAAACAGCACAGACTTCTTGGCCCCGTGTGTTTATGGCAGGGATGAGGTCCTCCGGACGTTATTGAGATGTGGGGCTTACTTCTGAGTCAGTGGAGCTTACTTCTGAGTAGGAACATATAGAACACTGTAAGGCTTTCTTCCGATACCCACCGAGTTTAATGGGACTTGCTTCTCACTGACATGCAAAGAATTGCACTGCCATGTAAGGTTTGTTCATACGTTACAATAGACACAGGTACAAGCTGTCTATGCACATGTAAAAGTGTTTGCATGAAGGATTTGAAACAGCTCATCTACTGTGTACACAGGTACACAGACTGTACACTGCTACATGAGAATAACAGCACAAGTTTGCAGCTCAGCTATTTTTGTACATAGGCCCACAGATGGTACACCCGTGGAATGTAACATGTGGATACCCCTTTTGAAACATACAAAACTACCTTGCACTAAATCTGACCAACCACTTAGCCTAGAACTGCCAGCTCAGGGAAGATACTGGTATATTTCCCAGCCCTGTTACCTGAGATCTTTTAACTGGACATGCCAGGGATTGATTTGGGACTCCTTACGCATTCAAGGCATGTGCTCTCCCACTGAGCAGAACTGGGAACCCTCCCCAAAGCTCAGACTCTAGCTTCTGAAATGTTCTCAGGGTTGGGCTTTCTGAAATAGGTTGTTATTTAAAGAATGGAAACTAGTAATCTTTCATCTTTTTAAAAAAGAACAAGAACCACTATGGTTTTGCTGCTAGGAAATGTCAGAAATATTCAGAGGCAACACTTCAATCTTGCTTATTTCTGAAGGTTGAGGGATTGGCAATGCAAATCACTTCTTGCAAGTTTTAAAATACGGAAAGCAGTAATGAATGTTCAGGGACCAAGAAGCCCTATCATTTTAAGTGAGACTGTAACTATGCAGCATGTAATGACTATTTAGGAATTGTCAATAAGTGCAGCATAGTAGCTTCTTATGCCAAGCTAGAAGAGGGGAAATGATGGATAGGCAGTTATCTCCTCTATTGTTAAAGCTACTGTTTGTGAGAGGGGGTTTCTTGTATTTTAAAGAGATGTCTGAAAGGCATACATCCAACAAAGTCATGGAAGGCTGCGCCTGTACAACTTCGCCCTCTTGTTTAGCTACATCCATAACTGGACCACCCTGTCAAAGAGTGAGCCAGCAGTAAATCACACCGTTCAGAGTCGGCGTTAACTCTTTGTTAGCAAGAAGACAGTCTTCATATACTTGATGGAATGTCAGGCCTAATGAGCACAGCAGCTCATCCCCAGTAAGTCTTGCCTTGTGAAAACAGTTGCCAAGACTGAAAGTCCCCACTTCCCCACAGCTGTCTTAAGTCCCCTCCTCTCTAGGGCTTTTTCCAAGCATTTGGAGGTCATGCCTGCATGTAGCCTGCTACTGCTCTGCCTGTTCCAGCTCTCTTCTGGCTCTGGGAGACAAGTGGGGAGGTGAGCTTGTTGCAGCAGGAGGGGGAGACACTCATGACTTTTCATAGCCCAACTCATCTCTGCCTCTTGACCTGCTTCACCCTCTGCCCCTGATTCTGTACTTCTCTCTGCCATCAACTCTCCCAGCTCACGAAGCCCTGTTACCTCTGCCCAATCTTCTCCCTCTGAGCCTTCTTCCCTTGGTGCTTCCCGAGCTGGTTCCTCTCTCCATTCCTCTGCACCCAACGAGTCCATCACACCATCCAGTGGCCACTGACAGGTGGATGGGGCTGCTCACCTTTCAATCAGCTGACCTTGTATGATGTCAACTGATTCAGATTTAAGCCTGCATCTGCAAAGGAAGAATTGAAGGCACAGCTGGTCCATTCTGCTGATTCTTTCCTGCTTGAATTCTGCACCGTTTTCTGCAGCAGTTCAGGATGACAGGAAAAGGCCTCGGATTGTAAAAATGCATCGAATTCCAGCAGTGGCTGGCAGGGAAGAAACAAGGGCACAATCCAGAGTGCACTCCTGTTTCTTCCTGTTGGAGTTGGCGCCTGAGGTCATATGGCATGTTGTGGTTTGGGACAACCCACATTGTGCGTCAAATAGGGAGGCCTAATGCGTCGAACTGAGTCCGGAGGTTGTGCCTAAATGCACTGCAGCCCTTCCAGAAAAAGACCGTCATAACTGTTGCTGGTCAATCATAATTATCCCTGATGAGATATTTCCTGCCCTTGCTGCTGCTGCAGCTGGCATGGAAAAAGAATGGGGGTTGCATCTATGAGCAAGATCCAGTTTAACAACTAATAAGGCATTCTGTCTTCAGCCAGTCAGCCTGCAAAGAGCCCTGATGTGAAAATGAAACAGGGTTCTTGCATCATCACTTGCAATAAAGTTTATGTCAATCAAACTATCCTGCCTTGTGCAATCCTTTCCTTTTAAATTATTCTCACACAGTCCTGGAGTTCTCCATTTACTTCCTTACAGCACAGTCCTAATCATGTCTTCTCAGAATTAAGTCCTGCTGAATTCAGTTGGGCTTACTACTAGGTAAATGGGGTTAGAACTGCAGCTGATTTTCAAAGGGTGGCTAACAATACCCAAACAATAAAATTATTAACACAAAAAACAACAGATAAAATTGTTAAAGAAGAAGAACGGCAGGTAGAATTGCAATGTAAATCTAACATCACCAGAGCTTAAATGGCCCATGTCCTACACCCTAGGGCAGCAGTCGAAGTGGTGGCCCTCCAGATGTTGGACTCTGAATCCCATCAGTCCCAGATAACTTGTGCAGTAGTCAGGGATGGTGACAGTTCAAGTATCTGGCCCTAAACTAAGTTGCTTAATAATCACCTGGAAACTCCCAAATAGATGACCTCCACAGTTGAGATTTCTAGAGGACTTGGTCCTGCTAACCACTGCCCACTGCTAGGTTAAGGCAAGCAACTCTCCCCCAACAGCCCGAATAACAATATTCCAGTGACAGGATAGATAGGAACTGAGACAGAGGAAAGTGTCCGTGTTCTGTTATCCAGCACATTCTTCCTCGGCAAGGGAAGCACTTTCTCTGCTACAACAGCTGCAAGGAGCAGGGCCTCCAGTATCCTGGCCCCCAAGGCTGTAGGATCAGCATCCTGAGATAGTCTGCCCCAAACTAGTGTGCACTGTGTCTTAGAAACCTCGAAGCAGAGAATATCACCACGAGGAGAGCAGGAATCATGAGGGGAACAAGGGGGACCCCATTCACATCATGGCACAGCCTAGGAATGGGCACTGCAGGTTTCTGTACAAGTTCACTGCAGCAAAGCCCTCCTTGCTTTCCTATGACGCTGAGAAGGCTGTACACATGTACAATAGCATCCCAAACCTCTAAAAACTTTGTTACCTGAATGGAAATGATGAGGCAATCACACACACCCATTTGGAGTACATACACCTTACATTTACAGCACATCTCCCTTCCAAGGCATCTTGGGGACTGTATTGTGTTACAGGATTCTTTGTTCCCAGGATTCTTTTTTCAAGAATTAATAATAATAATAATAATAATAATAATAATAATAATAAATTTTTATTTATATCCCGCCCACCCCAGCCAAAGCCGGGCTCAGAGCAGCTAACTACAGTAAAATGATACAACATTCTAAAATCATTTCATTATAAAACCAGTTCAAATCAGATTAATGGCAACCATTGGGCTAGAGTTCTGTGAGGAGACTCAGACTACATTGTGGGAATTAACGGAACAAAAATATCTGGCCTTTGGGGCCTTTCCCTCCTGTTCTGCACAGTGGGCGAACCATTTGTTCCAAAATAATTTTGAGATTCGTATATCCCAGCGACATCTCGTCCCTATAGTTTTGTACCTGATGAGCAAGTGAAACCGCCACCCTTCCTTCGGGGAGTCTGGTTAGAGTGAATGTCAAACATTCACAGTGTGAGAAAGGAAGGGAAGCTCACGAAAGTGGCAAGCAGCAACATGCAGCCCAGAAGGTGAGGTGAACTAGAAAATTGGTGCCTGAGAGAGGCAAGCGTATCCCTTGAGACCATTTCTCTTTTTTATGAGTTTCCTTTGAATGTTCATATGAAATGGGTTATGGTGCACCAATATCACAGGTAGCATCAGTGTGATGTGCTGTATTGAGGAAGGAAGAATATCAATGGTAAGTAATTTAGGATGAATCGTAAATCCATTTACCTGGAGTAAAGGGACCCATGACCATTAGGTCCAGTCATGGCCGACTCTGGGGTTGCGGTGCTCATCTCACTTTATTGGCCGAGGGAGCCGGCATGCAGCTTCCGGGTCATGTGGCCAGCATGACTAAGCCACTTCTGGTGAACCAGAGCAGCGCACAGAAATGCCGTTTACCTTCCCGCCGGAGCGGTACCTATTTATCTACTTGCACTTTGACATTCTTTCGAACTGCTAGGTTGGCAGGAGCAGGGACCGAGCAATGGGAGCTCACCCCGTTGCAGGGATTCGAACCGCTGACCTTCTGATCGGCAAGTCCTAGGCTCTGTGGTTTAACCCACAGCACCACCCGCGTCCCAGTATTACCTGGAGTAGACCCCATCAAATTAAAAATGATTTAATTCTGAAAAGACAAGATTAGAATTATGCTCTTACGCTACTGACAGTACAGTCCTATAAATGTATCCACTGAAGTAAGCCACTTTGAGTTCAGCCGGACTGAAGAGAAGTAGAGGTAGGAGGTAGAGATAATAGAGGGCAGAAACACAAAAAACGTAGAGTAAAGGGTTATCACACATCTCTATCTGCATACAACCTTCAAAATTAATGTAGCACAACATATAATATCCTGTGAGTTTGCTCCAACAATCAATCCAGGTCAAATATCTCTCAAGAGGATTGTGTAGAAGTCACTTCTGCAGTTGTTGCAATTGGTATTCTCTTTTCAGTACTTATTAAGAGTAAAAAAAAAGCTAGCCCATTGATCTTTCTATACTTGCTAGAACAAGTGACATTGATTCCCCTGTCCATTGTGTTTGGAATAATAGAAGAGCATGGCTTTTTTGTTCATTGCCAGCAGCGTGCTTTCTGTTTGTGCATCTGCATCATTGATTGGGTTACAGCAGCTACTGGGGGAAAAGAATTTGTTGGTTGACTGTGAGACTGCATAAAATAGTCTAGCATTGTTTGTGAGATACTTACACACACTCAGCGCTTCTAAAAACAACCCAGCTACTCAGTCATTAACAAGACAAGCAACTTCTATCAACGCTGGTTTCTATTTGCCTGTGTGTCTTACAGTGTAATTCATGTTTATTCGAAAGTTGGTCTTGGTTTGTCCCATGGGCTTGTTCCCTATTAGGTGGATTTAGGATTTCATTCAAAAGTCCATTAAAAGTGAAGCCAGATTCTTACTGATCGTAAAGGACACAGGTCTCTCAACAAACTAGGATTCATCAGGGCCGGCCCTGTCATGAGCCACATTGAGCAAGCTTCCATAAAACCATCAAAATGAATGCACTTCATTGCCAAATGCAGCCAAGCCAAAGATGCAGCCAAATGCAGCCAAAGAAAGAAAGAAAGAAAGAGAAAGAAAGACAGACTCAGGATAGCCGTAGCATTTATGAATCAGCTTTTTTAAAATATATGCGCCACTGTAGATATTCCATCCCAAACAACCCCCCCCAAAAAAGCCAGTGACTTAGAATTTGCCTATAGAAAATCAGAATGAGAAGAGCTGCAGCAATACTTTAGGAAGAGAAGGAAATAAAACGATTTGCTTACCCTACAAAAATAATAGCAGCAGTTGTAAACTACTTATAGTAGTGATACAAACACTGTTGCTCTTGAGGATAAAAATAAATGATGCCCAACCCTGTGAAATGTAACCAGGAATAATATTTCACCTGTAAATGTATGAATAGAAAACAAATTTGAATTGGATCCAATCTAGATTCTTTGGGAACACCACAAGGGTTGTTCACACCAAGTGGGGTTCCCCCTTCCTTCTTTTGTTTTCTTTGAGCAAAGTCCCATGCCCTATTAAAATTGCTTTTGAAACTTGTGTCATTTATAGAAATGACTTGCTATGTGGCATGGGATCTATGCTGTTCAAGTCTCAGCCTGCAGAATCAGTTGCTGGTTCTTTAGATCCCGACCTATAACACCACAAAGGTCTGTGGTGCATTTGTACGCTGTGTAAGGTGTAAGGTGAGAATATGGTGACAAGTCCCTGTCCTGAAGAGCTTACAGTCTAAAACAGGGTTTCCCAAACTTGGGTCTCCAGCTCTTTTTGGACTACAACTCCCATCATCCCTAGCTAGCAGGACCGGTGGTCAGGGATGATGGGAATTGTAGTCCCAAAACAGCTGGAGACACAAGTCTGGGAAACCCTGGTCTAAAACAAAATAAAGTGGGTTTCCATACTAACATCTGCACAATACATTTAAAGCACATGATTTTCCCCAAAGAATTCTGGAAAGTATAGCTTGTCAAGGGTGCTGGGAGGTATAGTACTGTAAAGCATGAACTACAGTTCCCAGAATTATCTGGTTGAAACCATGTGCTTTAAATGTATTGTGCAGATGTTACTATGGAAACCCACCTTATTTTGTCTGGGTGTGCTTTCAATGCATCTGTGAAGCACTCTGTATTTGAGGGACATTCCTATCTCTCTTCAGCGAATAGAGAAATCCATCTGATATTTGAACTATACCCATAGACTTTACAGCCTCATAAGCATTTCCTAACTGTACTTCCCATTTCCCAAATGTGTTTGCAACTTTTGAATTGTGCCCATAAGATTTCACAGTCACACAGTCGTTCTAATTGTAATTTTGATTTCCAAATATATTTGTATTGCGCATGTTTATTTATTTATACATTCTTACCCTGTCCTAATGCACACGCATTATTAAGGGTGTCTTACAGCAAATTAAAATCACAGTGGACCATTTCCAACATTAGTCATTATCCAACATTAGTCATACTCATTGGTAGTCCACTGATTTGAGTGTCTCTACTCAGAGTATGACTCAGTTGAGTACCACCTAATTAAATCAACCTTAACAAATGAAAACACCCTTATGTTTTCTTTACATTTCTCTGATTTAATAAACTCTTGTTAATTTGCTTAAATTCCCAGCCTCAATATTCCCATATTGGCTAGACAGCATTTTAAAAAAAATCTCGACTAAACAGCTTTAATATACTGCATAAGACAATATCACTGTGTTAGGGATTCTTAAATTACTGTGTATTGCTTCCCAGGGACTTAAACAAATGTTGTTTTAGTTCTTACACCCCCCCTCCTGTGTGCTCTGAATTGAGGAACATTTTTCCTGTATCATTAATGAAGAACATGTGCCACATACAATATGGAACAAATACAATTTGGCAAGCCATGCCATTTCATTGGAGAGATAGGTACAAACTTAACTAAAAACATTTCCTCTGTGATTTTGCTGTAAGTACCCAGAGATATCATACTTTGCATCCTTGAAGAATTCATGCTTTAAGCCAGGCATGGCCAAACGTGGCCCTCCAGATGTTTTGGGACTACAACTCCCATCATCCCTAGCTAAACAGGACCAGTGGTCAGGGATGATGGGAATTGTAGTCCCAAAACATCTGGAGGGCCAAGTTTAGGGGTGCCTGCTTTAAGCCAACTCAGAAAGAAAGAGACATTCTCAGCAATAATCAAAGCCTCAAAGTTTTCTGGGCAGATCTTTACATCTCTCTGAAGTACCGTATTTTTCGCCCTATAGGGCTCACCGGCCCATAGGACGCACTTATTTGGGGGGGGAGGGAAAAAAATTTATTCCCCCCCCCAGCCCGAAAGAGCAAAGAAGCCATGACAGCGAGCGGGATGGATCCCGCTCGCTGTCCTGGCTTCGTTTTTAGCCTCGGGTCTGGGGGTCTGGGAGCGAAGGCGAGGTTGCGCAACCTCGCCATCGCTCTCGGAGCTTGCGGGGCTGGGGGCGGGGGAAGCCGGAGCTTCCCCTGACCCCAGCCCGGGTCCGAGAGCGATGGCGAAGTTGCGCGCAACCTCGCCATCGCTCCAGGAGCTTGCCAGGCTGGGGGGATAGCTTCCTGAAGCCTGGAGAGCGAGAGGGGTCGGTGCGCACTGACCCCTCTCGCTCTCCAGGCTTCAGTGAAAGCCTGCATTCGCCCCATAGGACGCACACACATTTCCCCTTCATTTTTGGAGGGGAAAAGGTGCGTCCTATAGGGCGAAAAATACGGTATATCTGAAACAAAAATAACCAAATCTTTGGTGCAGATTCCCTTGCTTTAACCACTTAAACTTGAAAGGGCTCTTTGGTTTTGTGAAACAGCTGTTCCTCTTGCTTAATACTGTGAATGAGTCATTAATTCTAGATTTCTGAGATCGCAGTCTCTTTCCACAGAAAAGCAAGTGGTGCTGTAAACAATGTGCACTGATAATATTGCACGATGAGCAAAGTAGCAGCTTGCTCTTTCCTTTACCACAAGTAAACATGGTTGTGAAATGCCTAACGGAAGCTCAAAGTGCCATCATGTTTACAATATGAGCAGCCCTTCCATCCAGCTATGAAAGAGGAGGGATGCAGAGCCACCACCTTTTGGTTCTGACTCTCCTTTAGCTGTTTCCTTTCCAACTGATCATTAGAAGACCTTGTAACTAAGAGCTGGCACTTGAGTTCACTCCTTCCTCCCAATCAATCTTCCTTTTGTGTCACATCTTTTAAATTGTAAGCCTGAGGGCAGGAACAGTCTTGCCTGTAGTGATCTGCAAGTCACTCCTAGCCTTTTTTGGCTGAAAAACAGAGTTTTAATTGTATAAAATTAGCAAACAAGAAAATGTACAGCGCCCCATAACAACAAAAAATATCTAGGCAGCTTATAGTATTAAAACAGGCAGCCAATAGTTCTATTAGACTTTGATGCTGAAAAACAGAGCTCTTTGCAAACAGTGACTGCCTATTTTCTTTGAATGGTTCATGCTCCCTATGGGACTAAATGCAAGGAACATTCCCCAACATTGAAGAAAATTTGCTGTTATCTCCTGTGACCAACTTCCCTCTGCTCATTAAAGGCCCTGCTAACTAGGGTCTGGCAGCAGAATTTTCTGCAGATTGCACAGCAAACCCTTGCTTTCAGAAAGTTGCATGCAGTATCCAATATATATATATTAAAAAAGTAAGGTAAAGGATCCCGGGACAGTTAAGTCCAGTCAAAGGCGACTATGGGGTTGCGGCGCTCATCTCGCTTTCAGGCCAAGGGAGCCGGCGTTTGTCCACAGACAGTTTTCCAGGTCATGTGCCCAGCATGACTAAACCGCTACTGGAGCACGGAGGAATGTGACGAGTGCCAGAGTGCACGGAAACGCCGTTTACCTTCCCACCGCAGTGGCACCTATTTATCTACTTACACTGGCATGCTTTCGAACTGTGCTTGTCTGTGTCTAAACATTTTACCACTGCCACCAACTGCCCTGCGTAAAGGGATCCAGGAAGGTGGGGGCATCTCACAACATCATCCACCACCATCAAATGGGAAAAATAAAGTCAACGAGAAAGATGCAGGGGTTATAATGCTTGGGCCAAATACTTTCATAATCAGACCACTCTGTTAAACATAGATAAGCTTCTATAAACAGAAACACTTACAGACCTGCTTCTCTGTCCAGCTGTTTTGACTCCCTCCATCTTGCGGTATAGATGAGCAAATGATACAGCTTGGCGATTTGTCCTGGTATTTCCCAGGTCACATGGAGTTTAACAGGGTAATCCTATGTTCTTGGATCTTTATTCACTTCCAGGGAATTGGGAGAAATATCATATCACCAAATTGTGAGGATGACACACTGACAGGCTGGCTACCGGCTTTAAATATCACGTTTCTGGCAAAGACGCATATTGGCTGAGTGATGCCATTTATTGGCTCAGTTTCTGCTGGTGAGAGCATATTTATTTATATGCTCTTATGCCACCTTGCAGCTTGCAAAAGACGATTAGTTTCATATACATAACAATGCTAAAATACAAAACAGGTAAATTGCGCATCCAAATGATTTACTGTAAAATCTGCTTGCTGGGTTTCCAGTCCAAGACTCTAATGGCCTTCCTTTTACACACATCCCCCTGTGCTAAACACTGCCATGCACTTCCTGGAGAAGAGTGACTAGTGGGGTGCCACAGGGTTCTGTCTTGGGCCCGGTCTTATTCAACATCTTTATCAACGACTTGGATGATGGACTCAAGGGCATCCTGATCAAATTTGCAGATGACACCAAATTGGGAGGGGTGGCTAACACCCCAGAGGACAGGATCACACTTCAAAATGACCTTGACAGATTAGAGAACTGGGCCAAAACAAACAAGATGAATTTTAACAGGGAGAAATGTAAAGTATTGCACTTGGGCAAAAAAAATGAGAGGCACAAATACAAGATGGGGGACACCTGGCTTGAGAGCAGTACATGTGAAAAGGATCTAGGAGTCTTGGTTGACCACAAACTTGACATGAGCCAACAGTGTGACGCGGCAGCTAAAAAAGCCAATGCAATTCTGGGCTGCATCAATAGGAGTATAGCATCTAGATCAAGGGAAGTAATAGTGCCACTGTATTCTGCTCTGTTCAGACCTCACCTGGAGTACTGTGTCCAGTTCTGGGCACCACAGTTCAAGAAGGACACTGACAAACTGGAACGTGTCCAGAGGAGGGCAACCAAAATGGTCAAAGGCCTGGAAACGATGCCTTATGAGGAACGGCTAAGAGAGCTGGGCATGTTTAGCCTGGAGAAGAGGAGGTTAAGGGGTGATATGATAGCCATGTTCAAATATATAAAAGGATGTCACATAGAGGAGGGAGAAAGGTTGTTTTCTGCTGCTCCAGAGAAGCGGACACGGAGCAATGGATCCAAACTACAAGAAAGAAGATTCCACCTAAACATTAGGAAGAACTTCCTGACAGTAAGAGCTGTTCGACAGTGGGATTTGCTGCCAAGGAGTGTGGTGGAGTCTCCTTCTTTGGAGGTCTTTAAGCAGAGGCTTGACAACCATATGTCAAGAGTGCTCCGATGGTGTTTCCTGCTTGGCAGGGGGTTGGACTCGATGGCCCTTGTGGTCTCTTCCAACTCTATGATTCTATGATTCTATGACTTCCACCAAAATGATTCTGAGATATACCAACAGTGGGGAACGTCAAGCTTGGGGCTGAATGCACCCCTCCCAGCCTCTGGATCTGTCCCTAGGAATTCTCCCTCAGCTACACCCCTTCTCCCCTCGCCAGCCTCATTCCACACAACTCCTTGTGGTTGGAGTGTTTCCTTGAGCTGTGATGACTGTCTCTCCTTGCTTAAAGCTCTTGACTTTTGAGTGGACTGTGATTGTGCAAAGGTAAGAGTTGCATAAGTTGTTTCACCCGCTATGGCCCCTGGCAGCTTCCCCTCAGGCTAAAGCATTTTTTTCTTTAAAAAATGTTTAGGGGTACTCTCATTTTGACTCAAGAAAATCACCACTTTATAGTTCAAATTGGGAAAAATAAATACAGTATGTTTCCGAGCACAATTCAAAGTGTTGGTGCTGACCTTTAAAGCCCTAAACGGCCTCGGTCCTGTATACCTGAAGGAGCGTCTCCACCCCCATCATTCTGCCCGGACGCTGAGATCCAGCACCGAGGGCCTTCTGGCGGTTCCCTCATTGCGAGAAGCAAAGCTACAGGGAACCAGGCAGAGGGCCTTCTCTCCCACCCTGTGGAACACCCTTCAGATGTGAAGGAAATAAGCAGCTATCTTCTTTTTAAAAGACATCTGAAGGCAGCCCTGTTTAGGGAAGTTTTTAATATTTAATGCTGTATTGTTTTTAACACTTGATTGGAAGCTGCCCAGAGTGGCTGGGGGAACTCAGCCAGATGGGCGGGGTATAAATAATTTATTATTATTATTATTATTATTATTATTGTTGTTGTTGTTGTTGTTGTTGTTATTGTTGTTATTATTATTATTAATATTTAATCATAGATAGTTTCACAAATTCTTCATTTCCCAATCAAGTAATAGTCTATGCATTTTGGATAAATTGTTAACTCTAGATCTTAATATTTCTTTTTCGATTTCTGATGGTTTTTCTGCAAATCCCAATTTCTTGTCTACCTTAAATTTTGAATTGATTTGATAATTTAGCCAGTCCGATACATATTCTTCAATTGAAATTGAATCTCAATTCAAATTGAATCTCTTCAATTCCCCCCCCCCCCCATTTTTGGTTCTCCTTCTGAGAAGTCTAACACTTCATTATAAGTACCCCAGTTATCCCTCATATTAATCTTTTTCCTTGTCTCAGCTTCTATTGGGGATAACCACCTTGGTGTTTTGATTTCTACTAAGTTTTTGTATTTCCCCATATCCTAATTACGCTTTTTTCCCCTAACATGGTTGGCAAAGCTGATTTTATTGTGATTGCAGGTATGCTTTACTAGATATTATGTATATATATCTATGATCATATATACTAGCTTTTATTTACTTATATACTGAATATATATATATATATATATATATAACACTTGTCTACATATATATGTATGTACACACACACACACACACACACACACACACACATATATATATATATACACAGTATATGTGTGTGTGTAATAATTTTATTATTATGACTATTTATACCCCACCCATCTGGCTGGGTTTCAATAGAATTAAAGTCACACACACACACATCTATAAATGTTTAATTCTTTTTTTAATGATCCCACCCATATTTTTAGCTGTTCTTTTTTTATCTGTAAGCCGCCTTGATTCCCCACCAGGACGGGGTATAAATACATGTAAATAAATGTACTGCATTAAAGGAAAACGTTATGGAAATGATATATAGATGGTATATTACACCAGTAAAACTTGCAAAAATGTACAAAACATGTAAGAGGTGTTGGAAATGTAAAGAAAAAGATGGTACATTTTATCATATGTGGTGGGAATGTAAGAAAGTGAAAAGCTTCTGGGAGTTGATATATAATGAGCTGAAAAAAATGTTGAAATATACATTTGTTAAGAAACCAGAGGCTTTTCTTTTAGGAATTGTCGGTAATGAAATAAATAGAAAGGACCATAAATTTTTCCAATATGCAGTAACAGCAGCAAGAATATTACTGGCCCAGAAATGGAAACAAGAACAAATACCAACATTGGAAGAGTGGAGAATGAAGCTGATAAGACTATGCAGAACTTGATAAACTGACTGGGAAGATCAGATATCTATGAGATCAAAAGTTCATCGAGGACTGGGGAAAATTAGTTGAATACTGGGAATGTATAAGTGATGATGAAATAACGCTAGTGGCATTTAGAGAAGCTCTGTAGCAGCATAAGAAATATTGTAAAAAGGCAAAATAGAAGTGGGGGGTAGGTATAAAGGCAATAGCAAAATTGGGAAATGTGTAACTGAAGAAGTTAGAATTTGGATGATTGGCAGAGAAGCCGAAGGAAGTCAAAAACGGAAAATTTAATAGAAATTGTAATGTGGTATGAATGTATGGAAAATTAATAAAATATAATTAAAAAAAAATACATGTAAATAAAGTAAGAATAATGATGGTGATATGTGTGTCAGCTGCTGCGTGTGACCCTGCCGTATGTCTTGCAGTAACGCCTTCAGCGGCCCCGCTAACCCAGCGGGCAGCAGAGACCTTGACTCCCTCCCGCGGAGCCGCAATCCATCTCCGGCAAAAGCAGCAGCAAACCACGCCTCTCGCCGCCGCCACTTGTGCGCATGCGCTTGCCTCCTGAGACTCCTCCTCCTCCTCCTCCTGATCTGCTCAGGAAGTAACGCATGCGCGTCGCCGCCTGTGTGTGGCGAAAGCCCTCCGCGCTCGCAGCTGCCCGAGCTGTCGGGTCGCCGGCGGTGACACTCGGCGCGCGCGGCGACGGCGGCCGTAACAAAAAACAACAAAACCAATAGGAAGGAGGAGAAGCAGCAGCAGCCGCGAGGGGGCGGGGCTTAAGAGAGCGGCCGCTCGCGCCCTGCTCGGAATCCTGAGGGCCGTTCGAACCCAACCGCCGGCGCGAGGCGAAGGAGCCCAACCGCCGCCCAGCAACCGCCGTCCCGAGTCGGCGTCGCGCGCCCAAGGGCTCCCTCAGGCTGAGCTCCCGTCCCGCGCCTCTCCGCTCTCGGGAGCTGCGGGCCCTTCTCGGCTGCCCCGCCCTTGCCGGCTTGGCTTGGCGGCCCGTCGTCGCCCTCGCTGCTGACCCTTCCGGACGGAGGCGGCTTGTGGTGAGGGAATCCGGGAGCTTTGGGGCGGGCGGGCGGGCTCCGTTGCCTGAGGGGATGGGTGGGGATCCCGACGGTGGCCCTGGGCATGCCGGAAGGCGTCGGGGCGGGGAAGGGAAGAAGGCTGGCCGCCGCGCGAGGAACTCCCGGCGTTCCTGACGAGGCGAGGCTCCGGTTGGAAAGGGACACCCGGGGTCATCTAGTCCGACCCCCTTTTCACGCAGGAACCTTTCACCCAACGTGGGCCTCGAACCCGCCCTAAGAGACTCACCCAGTGCATCTCAACCGTGCGTCCCCTGGCTGGGGTCGGACTACAGTTCGCATCGCCCCTGATCGCTGGTGCTGCTAGCTAGGGATGATGGGAATTGTAGTCTAACAACAGCCAGCGACCCAGATTAATATTATTGTGGCAGGTTCGAGCCCCACGTCGGGCGAAAGGTTCCTGCATGGCAGGGGGTTGGACTAGATGAACCTGGGTGTCCCTTCCAGCTGTCCGTGGCCTTGCAGGCAAGGGAGGAGCTTCCCCCTCCATCGTGGTGAATGAAAGTTCTGGGTCTCTGCTGTAGAACATTTAAAGGGTTGGGTTGCCAGTTCTGGATCCTGAGAGGAGTCTTGCTATCTTCAGGGCTGCGACCCTCAACATCTTGCACTTGCAAATTAGATCCACTGAAGGCTGGGGTAGGACGGGGCTGGGGAGTAAGTTGTGCTAAGTAACTATTGCGATTTATCATTTGCAACCTTCCATAGGCAAAAAATAGATCCCAGCTCCTGCTGAGTATAGCATCTAAATTACACTCCGTAAGAGTGCGCTGTAAGAGTTCTTTAGATCTGTGGGCGCAGCTTTACAAATTGAAATTTCCTCGCTTTTTCGATCTTAAACTGGTTATCCAGAGGCAAATCCCGATAATCTCAGTGGGTTGGATGCAGAGTTGGTTAGTTGTACTTAAGTCCCAGCTAAAGTTTCACATTGATTTCAGTAGGACTGATTCTGTCTCTTAACATTTTAGAAAGTGTGCTGGCACAGCGATAATATTGAAGTATGGACTTGTCAGTTAATCCATGTTCATTACCCTTTTATGCATTGTTTAAATACCTTGTCAGGGCGTATATTCAAGATCACTTAACAGAGATTAATTACTCTTCAATTGTTTTTAATCCCCAGTTCTACTCTGTTGTGATGGGAAAGGAACTGGGATTTTTCCACCCTTTGAGTAGATGGGTTTTGTTGTAACACAGGGCCTACAGTTTATACACTAGGTCCACATGCATGTTCTACAAATACAAGATTTCAGTAAGATGGATGTGCTGATAGTTGAAAAGGGAGCTGCAGTCTGTAATGGTGACAGTGAGGGGAGAACTGAGTATTTCTTTCAGATTAATGAGTTGGGACTATCAAGGGTGTGCTTGTGTGGCGTCAGAATGGCCTCAAGTGCCCTGAAACTCTTGTAAAGAGCTGGGCAGAGGTGTCTCCTGCCCTCACATTGTGTGTTTATCCCACTCCTTACATTGTATATAGCCATATCTCTCTTGTTCCTCTGTTTATTGAGGCCTGATATTAAAGAAGGGGGAAAGTGGAGAAGCAATAAATGTTTTCAGTTGTGTTTATTCTGACATAAATCTGTTTGGACTGCAGTGTAGTGTTCTACATGCTATGCAACTGTAGATAAAAATTATTTTCCTCAAGAGTGTGAGGAAGGCACTGTCTACTCTTGTCTTCTTTTTCTACCTTATGCTATGTGGGGAAAGAATCAAGTACCCCTTTCCTTGGGAAAATTAGTGCTATTGGTCAAAGAGGACTTTTTGTTCACATAGGCTTTTCAGAAGAGTGACTCCAGCTATATGTTCCATTGATCAATATTTATTTCTTTTATTTGTACATTGCTTTTATGATATATTGTATTCTTAAGTTGTATATTACTTTGGTAGTTTTATGCTAAGTGATATATGATTTTGTATAATAAGAGGGGAAATAGTCTGCTATAACTATTCATTTGAAATGGAATTATTTGTGGTATGTTTATCAGTGCTTCATGGTTACCAGCAGTGCTTTTTTCAGGGGATACTCAAAGTTATGCAGAAAAACACTTGTTACCACACATACAGCCAACGAATTAGATGTCCAGCACATAATTATGTTCGGCACTGTGAACTGCCATATTAACTTAATTAGATGCTAATTTTTATCCTGGAAATTGAATTCCTGTCTTGCTAAAAACTGCAGTTTTCCGTAATTCTTACCATGCTGTATCTTGAGCCTTATAGTAGGACTGAAGAGTTAACTTTTATAAAAACGTGTCTATCTGCGGTTTAAGAATGGTTGTGTGGATCATGGTACAGAATAGATACCAAATACATCACTCTTCTGGTTACTATATGTTCTCAGTCTGTATAAATTATAGTTCCATTTTAAAAAACTGCTTGGGAAGTTTTCCTCAGGAGCAATTTTTTCTGTCTGGTACAGAATAATTCCATAGATAGTTCCAGTTACTTCAGCTGTATATTTGAATGAAATTCATGATGTAAATACAAACTTACTGAAATAGGTGGTGGTATTTTTCTTATCTAATGAGACGAGATAACACGGAGACTGAATTTTTTCCCACTTTAAGTCACAGAGTGTTCTAAAGTCAAGAACTTCTGAGCATATTGAGTCAGCTCATTGTGAGTCATGAAAGATGACTGGAGTTGTGGTAGTTTCCAGTTGTAGAGCAATCTTTGGCAGCATTGCAAGCGAATGATTTGATTTTCATTATGACTTTTCTCTAGTTAGTGTATACAAAGTAACAGGATGCTATGCTACTGTTACAGGCCTATGATTCAGGGAGAACCCCAAGAAACTACGGTAATCTTGGTGCTATGGTTATTTAAAAATATTTCAGTAAGTTATAGAATGAAAAGCAATGTCTGTAATGGTGGGCTATGGCTAGACTTTGAGAACATTCATTTAATGAACCACAGAATGCAAGATGAGGAAGAGTATATGAATTCATTTTTGTTAAATGGTAAAAAAATAATACTAATAATCAGGAAGCATAGAACTTAAGCTTTTCTGCCAAACTCTAAAGGTTTGGCATTGTAATTTGTATTATGTGACTATTTTGTCACTTATTTGATTTCTAACCTATCTTATTACATAGAAGGATGCCCCAATTATCTTATTATAGACAATTCAGTTGCTGATTCCATTCCTATGGCACAAAATATTGCTTTGGGGCAGCCAGTTCACTAGCTCTCATTGGGCCATTGTGGCTACTTAATCCCTTCTCACACCCCTGACTTTTGGCACTTGGATGAAAGTTCATCTGGCTGTGCACTTCTTACTTATTATTTCTCACCTCTTCTGCATGCCTTTTTAAAGTTAGGCAGAGTGGGCAGAGCTGGGTGCAACAGCAGTGACCCAGGTGAGAACTTGGTTAAAGCTTAAGGCCACCCCTGAATTGTGTCAGTGTCATGTAAGACCAATAGCTAGAAATGTTGGCGCTTTAGAGCTGTATTATTAATGGCCTTCATAGATGCTGCAGGAGAAAGTAAAAAGGTCAAGTGAAAGTTTAGAATGAAAACTTACAGCCCTGCAGCTGGAAGGGTGGAGCAGAATATAGAGACCTGGCCTCTGATAATGTAGAGACTACCTTCCATTACTATAAGTACTACAGTGGCTTTAGATTGTGTCCTTGGGGCTGGGAGAATTGCAGCTGGCCTAGACCTTGGCCTGGTGAAAAGGCAGCCTGGAGCTCTAGCCATTCAGCTCATTTCCATTCATTTGCCAACTAGCCATATTGTTCATAATTGGTATAACAAAAGGGGATGAGGAGTCTATCGCACTCTTCTCTGTCCCCCCTCCCCGCTAAACTATCTGCCAGTCAAACTTTGTTCAGTTAGGTAGAAGAATAGATGTGGTGCAACACTTTGGATTAGGAATATCTCTGATTCTGTAATCATTTGTAACTAACCAAAGATTTGACTGGTTAGTAAAATTGGTGCATAAAATTCATTCTGTCCCATTGTCTTTTCAGGCTTATTGGCCTATGCCTCCTCCCTCTGAAGTGCCATTGAGTTTTGTCTCCTTTTCTCAAGTATTGTGAGGACTTTACTTTTGTTCCCTTCTTCCTTCAACTCTGTGCCCCTTTCTGCTCCTGTTTCACTGTGGTATACAGTAGGGCTGCCAGCCCTTAAAAAAATGGGGGGCCTCTGCTTCAGTCTGTCTTGCAAAGGAGCTTTTTCTCCTTCTGGTGCTGTGCTGTTGCAAGAATCCTTTGGAGCTCAGCTTCCTGTTTTCAGAGTTCTGAGCTCGAAGCCCTTTTTGCAGTGACACTGCACCAGAGGGAGAAGGCACTTCTTTACAAGGTATGTGGAGGAAAGAGAAGTTCCTCTCTCAGTTCAGTGTTGTGATGGAAAGGGAGGTGGGAAATGCTCTTTTCTCTGTCTGTTACTGCACTCTGAATGTGTACCTACCTATCTGTGTATGTGAGTGTGGGATGGGAAGTGTGCATTGATCATTCTGAATATGCCCATCACTGACATGCAGTCTTTAGAGAGTTTGTCAAGCATCAGTGTGGTCCTGAGGCCAAAAAGTTTTAGCTATTCCACTTCTAGGAGTAATTAACAACTCATTACATTGCACCAAGAAAGGAAATAAATGTTACAAGAATGAAAATGCTACAGCAGAGGAAATACTTGCTCTCTAAAGCTGTCTCCATATCTATTGATCTTTCCCTTATGTAAGTTACATCAACATTCTAATTTATTTAAGGAAACTAGATGTTTCACAAACATCTCAGCATTCATCCATTCTGGCAGAGAGGGAAACATTGGAGGCAGGTGAAACCAGATACAGGCAACAACCAGTTTATAGCCTATTTATATATTATTGGTATCAATACAGAAGTGCTTTTTGTGTGTTTTTCCTTTTCCTTTCCAACATCAATCAATCAATTAATTAATATTTGTGTACCGCACTTCATCCAAAGATCTCAGGGCGGTTCACATCAGAAAAATGTAAAATGAAAATACAAAATACAAAATACATAACAAAGCAAATCAATAATCCTCCCAGAAATACATTTAAAAAGCCGTAGAATGTTAATCAGCCAAATATCAGATTTTTTTATTATTCAGTAACCTTTCTGAATTTCCAGACATCATTTTGCAGCATTGTTAGTTCAGTGGTAGACCGTATACACTGCAAACTTAACGTCCCAAGTACAGCTCCTGTCATCTCCTCTTAAAAAGTACCAGGGCTGGGAAATACCAGGATTTGGAGAGACATTGCTAAACAGAACAGATAATATTGAGCTGTATCGGGGATAGGGATGCCCAGGCTGGGCCCCAAATGCAGCCCACCTCTATATGGCCCTTGGGATCCCCCCCTATAACTCTCACCAATCCCATTACATGCCCTCCTTGAGTGTGTTTGCCTGACTGGAATGTGTTTTTGAATTGTGATAAAGCTTGTGGGATGGAGAGATTGGGGTGGAGATATAGAAACTGCTTTTGTGTGGCTGGAATGTAGCCTATAAAAGAAAAAAGAGCCACATAATCTCATATGCTTTTGCCTCTAGCATAGCCCACCCCTGGCATGCAGCCCCTAAAAGGTTATCTCTGATGGAATGTGATTCTTTGGTTGGAAAAGGTTCCTCAGTCTTGACTAGATGGACTAGTGGTCTGACTCACTTGTTGATATATCTCACTGCTGTGAAAATCTGTTGTGTAAATAATGTTTTTAGTTAGGCTTTTCTTCCCTGAGGACCCAGATATTATATATCTTTTTAAAAAAAACTTGGAAGCTGAGTGACTGTTCCCTGCTGGCTGATACTATTCTGAGTAGTGCCTATTTATTTCTTTTACCTTTTATTTTCTGCCCCAGTCTTTATTCAAAAAAGATTTCCAGCATGACTTACAAGATCACCAGTAAGACAGTCCTAGCTCTCAGTTTATAATCTAAAATACATGATATGTGAGGAAAAGAGGCAGAAGTAACAAAGCAGGCTGGTTTTTATAAAGGTCAGCAGGTAGGTGACAGGCAGGACCAAAGGCAGCTGATCTCATGATCTTACATAGAAATCAGTCATTGAGTTTGGGCCCAGTTTAAGGTGCCCACATTAGTGTTTACAGCCCTAAACCACTTAGGCCTCAAATACCTAAAAGGCCACCTTCTGTACAGACCTTCTCAGGTATTGAGATAATAAGTAGAGGGCTTTTTGAAGTTTCACCATCTTCAAAAGATGGGTCATGGTAGCTTGGGAAAGGACATTCGTTGTAGCAGCTCCTATGTTGTGGAATTCCCTTCCCGCAGAGGTGTGACTAGCACCATCACTAGACAGTTATAGTCATATGCTGAAGATGCATCTCTTTACCCTGACATTTGACACTCAAGGCATATTTTTAGGACAACCCTATTCTTGTTGCTGTAATTTATTTTAAAAACTGTTTCTAACATTGCAATCATCATATTGTGGTTATGCTGTTTAAAGCCCAAACTGCATTTATAGTGGCATGCAACATTGGTTTAGTTCTGGCCCTTTGGCAGAGGAAACTTTTCAAAGGACAAGACTGTGTTGAATTAGTGTTACGTGTAGCTGTATGGTAACATAATTTGGTCCCAAGCTTCTTTGAAGGAGAAGCTGCACGTACTATATCACTTTATCCTGTCTAGGTGGATTTTAAAGACCATGTGTGCCTTAAAAAAAAAAAGCAAAGTTATGTCTTGTATATTTATAGTACATTCTTAACCAAGATACTTCAATGTGTTGCATGCACTTGATACACATTCTGTTGGCACAGGCTCAGGCATCAGAGCAGATGGTACTAGATGAGGTTGAGAGTGATATATCCTGAAGTATTGCTCTCTGCCTGTGGGTGATTAGAAGATCTTCACAAAGCCAGCATGTTTGGAAGCTGAAGTTGAAAAAAAATATGAAACTGAGTTGATATATTTGATTTATGTGCTAATTTGTAGAAGCCATGTGTTCAGATGTGAACGAGCCTTGGGCTTACACACTCCCGTCCCTTGCAAGTAGTGATGTCCTGCTGCTTAATCCTAGTTTGAGACCGCATAATTTGCCTCAGTATCTGAATGGTTAAGACAGTGGTTTCCAACCAGTGTGCCATGGTACCCTGGGGTGCCATGGGCAGCACTGTCCTCTGTTCTTTTCTTCCCTCCCTCTGATGTCTTCTTGCTTCTCTGCCTCCCAAAGGCTTGCACAGCTATTTGTTGCAGCATCCCTGGCTACAAGCTCCCCAGGTGAATGGTGCCTCTGGGGCTGGGCAAGGGGGGTTTCCCAGGCCTCTGTGGGGCAGTGTGGGGAGGAACCTCTCTGGGGAAGAGGGGGGCAGCTCAGAAATCAGGGGCGGCAGTTGCGGCTGCCCAGAGGATTCCCAAGGAGAGGGGAGCAGAGAGAAGGTTGAGGGAACACTCCACAAGGGAGGGTGTTCAAACAGGGGTGAGAGGTTGCCGGCTCTACTGAAAGGGGTGACATAACGGGGCTCCTGAGCCCCACAGGGGTGCCGCAAAAAGAATGTAGTCAGTTAAGGGAGCTGTGGACTCAAAAAGCTGGAAACCCTCTGGGTTAAGATACATTTTGCATGAGCTTGCAGAGTCCTGGTATTTCATGCAAACCGTAGTTTGACTGCTGTTGATCTTACTTTCATTCTCATCTTTCCCTTCCCACAAATAATAGATGCTTTGTGTCTGAAGAAGTCGATAAAACAATTGTTTTGTGCTATGAGATAGCATTTGTGTTATGATCTCATACAGCTAAGACATCAGTAATGACTCTGTGGGTCATAGCAGTATTAAAGGTGGAAGAAGTGGCAACCTAGATACGTGATTTTATCTTCAAGAAATATTTTATTATTTATATGCCACCCAATCAGATGGGTGACATATAAATAATAATTTTTGTTGTTATTGCATGCTAGAAGTACAGACTTTGTCAAATGCTATTATGGAATGAATAGTTCTTCAGTCTTTTCATGATTATGATGCTGAGTCCTGTGTGCCAACCATGGCTAAGGAAACCACCTGTCCTCAATGCATTGTCTCCTATACCATTTAACATCTGTATGAAGTGATTGAGGGGATGTCATCTGGAGTACAGTGTCAGCCAATATGCAAATGATACCCAGCTCAGTCTCTCTATCCGAGTCTGGAGTGGGTGTGCAAATGCTGGACTGGTATCCAGAGGCAGTGAAGGGCTGGGTGAGGGCCAGGAAACTGAAGCTGTGTGTCTTTAGTTTCTAATGTCTGGGAATTAGAGAGGTGGCCTGTTCTGGATGGAATAGCAATCGTCTTGAAGGAGCAAGTGTGTATTCTGAGTGGTGTTCCTTGACTCTAACCTGCCGCTGGTGGCTCAAGTAGCACCAGCCTTTGCCACCTTCAGCCATCTCTCAACCAGGCTAGCTTGGTTTCAGTAACCCATTCACTGGTAATTTCCCAGTTTACTACAGCATACTGTATGTGGGTCTATCCTTGAAGATGAGGCTTATTCCCAGGTAAATGGGATTAGGATTGCTGACTAATTCACTAGGAGCTGTCTTTAATATCTTCTGAAATTTGACTGAAAATATATTTACAAGCATTTCTCAATAAGCTCTGTGTAACTTAATCCCTTCTAAGTGTTTTTGGGAACAGCCTAAATCCAGTGTGGTTTAATAGTTAGAGTGTTGGACTAGAACTTGAGAGACTAAGGTTCCCCGCTCAGGTGAAGTTCACTGAATGACCTTGGGCCAGTCACCATTTCTTAGGCTAACCTGCCTCACAGGGTTGTTGTGAGGATGAAATGGGAAGGAGGAGAACCACATAGCCACCTTGAGATCCTTGGAAGATAATGGTGGTATATAAATGTAATAAGTATCAATTAATTAATACTTTAAAATTAGAAATGTGCTCCTGCAGTTAAGCAGGAGAGGCTAGCAGTGGGACAAAAGTGCTCATTTGGAGCAGGGTATTCATGAGAGAGATGGAAGAACATGGCGAGAGATGGGATACTGCCCTGTATGTGTCATATATTGGAAGTATTGGTTCAGATGTCAAGACTAGTAATGCTTTTCTTCCATCAGTAGATATGCCCCCTTGTATCAGTAGGTGTGCTTCCAAAACAAAACATTTTTAGTTTTGTTGTTTCCCAGTGAACTCTAGATCATTATAGTACAGAATATTGTTAAGCTTTACTGTATTTAATTTCTGCTACAGCTTAATTAAAAAGCAATGGTAATTTTAAACATTGAACAGTGCCTCATTATCTGAGCACAACATATAGATGTTGGTCCTAGAACACAATTGTTTCAAAGAAATTTCCATGTTGCCATTTGTTTGCTTTGGAACATGGCAAATGTTTGTTGTTCCATCTCACGTACATTCTGGTATTAGGCTTGCAGACTTGAAATAAAAATTGAATTCAGTGTGATTTAGGACAGTTTAAATGTGACAACATTTAGTCAGTCTCAGACATTGAAGCAAAAAAGGCAGAAAATTGTGATTAATAAGTTCAAAAATTAAGAAAATATTTATGGAGGAGGAATTGGGTCAGGCAGAGAAATGGCATTGGGCTGGATAAGTAAAATACTGAGTGTCTGCTAGTGAAGAAGAGAATTGTCCAAGTGTATATCTCTTGTTTTTTTTTTTATAGCACCACATATATCTCTTGATTTTTCTTCATTTTAGAAAACCTAATTATTGCAAGGTGAATGCAGCCAATCCATTCACAAAATCAAGTCAATTCTTGTCATGAAAATAAGATTGTGAAACATTGTGGTGATTCTCCCAACCTCATTTTTCCATGATTACTACCAAAAAGCAGAATAAACTAATTATTGGCAAGTAATTTCAGGGTATGAAAATATGTATGTATTTTTAACATTGATCCTTATAATATTTTCACTTTATTTCAGATCTGAGCACTTGGATCTAACCAAATCTTGCAAGAAAATTACTGAGAGCATATTTAATCATGGGAACTCCTGGATCAGGAAGGAAAAGAACTCCTGTGAAAGATAGATTTTCTGCAGAAGATGAAGCTTTGGGTCATATTGCTAGAGAGGTTAGTAAAACTGCTATCTTACTGTAAGCATCTTGAAAACAAGAATTCACGTATTCACATTTTGCTTAGTAGGTGCACCTTACATTCATTGTTGTAAAGTTATTTCTTAAACTGTGTTTGCAGTTCTGTATCACCAAGTATATTATTTTGATAATGATATCTTTGACCATTAGTCACTTAATGCTCACATTTAATAAAAGTATTATTGAATCCAATTTGACTACTTCATTTTTAAATGAAATTTCTTTCAATTTAACAGGCAGAAGCACGGCTTGCAGCCAAACGTGCAGCACGAGCAGAAGCAAGAGATATACGCATGAGAGAATTGGAACGACAACAGAAAGAGGTAATGGAGCAGTTAAATGTAGAACAAAATTCTGGTAATCTTAAATTCAGAACAATGTATCAGAGTAAATAACATTAACTAATCGCTTACTTTGACATTGTTACACATCTTGAGCATCACTCTGAAAGCCAGGGTGATTTTCTTTTCAGTTGGTAGAATGCCATTCAGACCTCAAGCTCAGCTTGAATATTAAGGTTGTGTTGCACTTGTAAAGGAAAACATAAGATGTTGTATATGTGTCAGTGCCCAATGAGCATGAAATTTGGTGTCTGAGTGCTACTTGGGTTTATACAAAGAAAGGTTTTCAATGGATTAGGAATATCGGCAACTATTGCCTAGGAGTTGGAAAACATGACACATAAACCAGACTTGCAAAAGCAGCTAGGATCATCTTTCAAAAAATAGGATTGTATTTCTTTCAAAACTGAAACAATGTTGAGTCTCTTAAGAAGAAGAGTTTGGATTTGATATCCCGCCTTTCACTCCCCTTCAGGAGTCTCAAAGCGGCTAACATTCTCCTTTCCCTTCCTCCCCCACAACAAACACTCTGTGAGGTGAGTGGGGCTGAGAGACTTCAAAGAAGTGTGACTGGCCCAAGGTCACCCAGCAGCTGCATGTGGAGGAGCGGAGACGCGAACCCGGTTCCCCAGATTATGAGACTACCGCTCTTAACCACTACACCACACTGGCTCTTAAGTTCTTGGGAGTTATGCTGTTGCAAAATAGCAAGAAAAGTGGCAAAGTCAAGCTGCTTTGAATCCAAATTTTCCATGAGCAGAAGACTGTTCAGGCTCCTCTTCCCCCATTTTGTAGGCTGGGGCCTAGGATGTGATACAGTACTGCAGTGGGCATATGGAATCAGCGAAATTCAGGCAGAGGCATTCCTTCATTTTGGCCAAGTCTTCACCATACAGCCATCTGCCATATATCTTGACTTCATTATACTGTGGGAAATTAAAGAGTTCTGCTTTAGGTTTCAGAATCTTTACATTTCAGAATAAAATTTGTTATATGTTATAATTATCAGCCATGTGGCTTAACTTATATTTGCCAGTTTTCCAGGGAAAAGGGAGTGTGGCCATCAACTGCAATTTTTGTTTTTGGTTTGGTTTTGGCTAACTTCTACGGTTGTCTATATTTGTTCCTGCCTCAGATGATTTTAAAATATCTTTATACTTCTGTATTCAGCACTGTATCATGGTATATGCTTAGAGTGAGGCCAAATTTCTTCAGATAAATTGCAAAATGTATTCTTAGTGAATGAAAGTGACTCTGTTTGAGTAACGGATAGTGAACAGTTTTACCGTATTTTTCGCCCTATAGGACGCACTTTTTCTCCTTCAAAAATGAAGGGGAAATGTGTGTGCATCCTATGGGGCGAATGCAGGCTTTCGCTGAAGCCTGGAGAGCAAGAGGCGTCTGTGCGCACCGACCCCTCTCGCTCTCCAGGCTTCAGGAAGCTATCCGCAAGCCTTGCGAGCCCGGCGGGAGTTCCCGCGGGCTCCAAGGCTTGCGGGTGGCAGCCTGCAGCTCGAAGCACGGGGCGCCCTCCGGAGGACGCCCCATGCTTCGCGCAGGTGTCCGCAAGCCTTGCGCGCTGGGGGGGAGTTCCCGTGGGCTCACAAGGCTTGCGGGCGGCAACCTCGCTTTCGCTCCCGGACCCCCAGCCCCGAGGCTAAAAACGAAGCCAGGACAGCGAGCGGGATCCATCCTGCTCGCTGTCCTGGCTTCTTTGCTCTTTGGGGCTCGGGGGGGGGGATTTTTTTTTCCTTTATTCCCCCCCCCCCCCAAATAAGTGCGTCCTATGGGCTGGTGCGTTCTATAGGGCGAAAAATACGGTAATTTCAGTTATAATTTGGCAGAATGGGGAAACCTGCACACATATGCAAAAAGCTTGGCCCTAAACATTTTGACTGTCTTCAACTTGAAAAACATAATGTAAAATGATTTCAAACGGAACTTTTATTGCAACAGATAATTTTCAGTAAATCTAATGTGATTTATAGAGAAAGGTCTCTACTTATAACACTTGTTGGAAGAGGAGTGTATTCAGTAGACACCAAAAAGACAATAGAGTCCTCGGTTGGAAATACTTTTGTGTAATGAGCTTTCAGAACTTGAGTGAAGAAACGTGTGAAGTGTAGGCAGTGTTTCTTTAGATAATTGATTACAGTACAATTAATTACATTGCTGATTTTAAATAATTTTGGGTGAAAATAGTGACTGTTCTACCATCACATTTAGATAAAGAATCTGCAAAAATGACCATGGGTAGAATAAAAGTTAGGCCCTGATTAAGTGCTTCTTTGGTGGTTTTAAGCTCTATTCTATTCTACAGTCATACCTCTAGTTGCATTCGCTTCATGTTGTGGATTTTCGGGTTGCGAACGCGGCAAACCCGGAAGTGTATACTTCCGGGTTTCACCACGCATGCACAGAAGTGTTCTGCATGCTTCGCACATGTGCAGAAGCACTCTATTGTGCTCCACACTTGCGCAGAAGCAGCACTCTAGTTGCGGACTTTTTGGGGTGCAAATGGCACCCCGGAATAGATCGCGTCCACAACTAGAGGTACCACTGTATTCTATTCCGCTTGATTGTAAGTAGAACCTGTAAGCATTCTATAAAAAACAACAACTTAACAATGTCAGTAAAAGACAAATGCAAAAAACAGGTATTTTTAAAAATCCAAAATATAAATAAAATAAACAGTTATGGTAGAAACAAAATAAAACACATGTAGATGGATCATTTCTAATGTATTTGACAAGAAATTCAATCATACTGCCTTTGGCTTTTCCTGATGTGCATTTAAATAGAAGTAATATTAGTTTGTGAATAGTACTTGATATAGCTGTAGAGGTGAAATGATAAAATGCAACACAAGTTTTAAAGAGAGCATTTCCATATTTGAATGTTGATTACACTTTATTTTTTTAAAGCAAACACTTTGGGAGAGCAAATTTTCTTTTTGGAAATTGTTTATTCTTGCGAAGAAATAAGATGATCTTTACCTTTTTGTAGCTTTCTCGACGTTCTTATGATAGAAAATGGGGACATATCCAAAGGTGGATGGTAGGCCAGGATTGCCTGTTGTGTGGTATTTTGCACTTGGAAAACTAACATGATTGGTGTGTTTATTTACTAATATTTTGTACAGTGTGTGAAATTCAAGTATCAAAATGACATGTCTCCCAACTGTGGGATTTACAAATATTTAACTTTGGCTTGGTTGTGTTCTTAGTTATTTTTATCATTCCAGTACTGAATAAGTGGAAACCTAAGGGGAATAACTTCATATCACTAATAACACTGTCTATTTTATATGAATTAATACAAGACAATGAGGTCCCAACATTTCCTTGGCCTTTCCTCATTTGAGGATTCTTCCCAAAATTTATCAATAAGTAAAGGTAAAGGGACCCTTGACCATTAGGTCCAGTCGTGGTAGACTCTGGGGTTGCGGTGCTCATCTTGCTTTATTGACTGAGGGAGCCAGCGTACAGCTTCCGGGTCATGTGGCCAGCATGACTAAGCCACTTCTGGCAAACCAGAGCAGCGCACGGAAACGCCATTTACCTTTCTGCCGGAGTGGTACCTATTTATCTACTTGCACTTTGACGTGCTTTCGAACTGCTAGGTTGGCAGGAGCAGGGACCGAGCCACGGGGCTCACCCCGTCGCGGGGATTCGAACCACCGACCTTCTGATCAGCTAGTCCTAGGCTCTGTGGTTTAGACCACAGTGCCGCCCACGTCCCTTTATCAATAAGTATAATCATAGAATTGTAGAGCTGGAAGGGACCACAAAGGCCAACTAGTCCAAGCCTCTGCAATGCAAGAATCTTTTTTCCTAACATGGGGCTCAAAACCATGGCCCTGAGATTAAGAGTCTCATGCTCTACCGACTGAGCTAAACTTAGAATGAATAATTTTTTTGGGAGAAACACATTTTCTCAGTACCTGAAATACACAATCCATTCGTCTGGATATTATGGGCTAGATCCAAAGATTGTGCAGGCCAAAGACTTTTTGTGCAAAAAAATCCTCTCTGTCCTGCACTCAGTGTCCCTCACCCTAAACAGTCTTTCTTGGGGGTTGGGAACTCTCCTGAACAAGTATGGGCATAGATAAGCTTTTCCCTTACTATCACTCTCAATTCATATTGTTTTCCAAATTGTACCGTGTTGCATTTTGAAGTTCTAACTGTAGGATATTTTCTCCATGTAGATGGTAGATATCTGTCAGTATAGGTGACTATTGCACACTAGCAATTAAGACTATCATGCAAGTTGGATTAAATCACTTTATGGATAAATTAGTTGGATTACTTGGTTTTTAAATGGCTAAAAATGGGGTTGAGAATTGGACAACAAATCTTTATTAAAAAAATATTAAAACCGGTGCTTACACAAATGGGAAACATACTCTTAAATAATATTTCCATTCTCTTAGAACAGAGCTTTCCAAACTTTTTATGTTGGTGACACACTTTTTATACATGCATCATTTCATGACGCAGTAATTCAGTTTTACTAGCAAACTGAAGGTTAAACTAAACCCTTCTTTCCAGCCCTGGGAGGAGTGCAGAGAGCGTTTGTGAGACGTACCTACACACTGCAGCTGACGCACTAACATGTTGCAACACAGTTTGGAAAGCTCTGTCTTAGATGAATACCTCTTCCAATATGCCTGCTGTGACTTACATGTACACAATCTATAAACAAATTAATATTTTTGCTTCAGAAATATTTACATGCGTGGTTTTCGTATTAAAAAAAATCTGGTTGCAACCCTAATGATAACTGTTTTGTTACCATATTTTATTGAGTAATCTGAGATATTAGGTGAACTAATAACACATTGAAAATTAGGATAAGCTGCTATGATGTTTATATGAAAGAAGAATGGGTGTCTGTCTGATGTGAACAGTAAATTAGTACTTTCTGCTGTTTCTGAGTAATTTTTGTGGATAATTCTTTTTAGCTGTGTTCTTTTTGGTCTTCTGTCTTTTTCTCCTTTTCTTAAGTAACATCATCTGGTGTTTCCTTTCTTAGGAAGATTCAGAGAAGGCTAGGGATTCACACAGGTCCAGCCGGCGGTCATACCTGGTTTGTACTAACCTATCAAATCTGTTTTTCTTCCTTCCTTACTTTTATCTTTTTTGTTCATTTTTAAATGTGGCACTTCATTTTTAATTTAATTTTGTAATTAGGGTGCTGATGACTTGGTGTCCACTCGAACTACTGGTAGCCACAGGGTTAGTACTCATATTTTGCCTTTGATCAAGTTCATAAAACATTCTTTTATGCTCATGCATATTGTTTCTTTGATTTCTCATTTCAACCAAAATTTTAATTTTTATGGAATTGATACAGAATATTTTAAAGCTGCAAAGATAACTGGTGGTATATTACTAAGTCATAGTCTAGGTAGACCCATTGAAATGGAAGGACTTGAGTTAGTCATGACTAACATAAGCCCACTGATTTCAGTGGATTCTTTAATCAAGGTAACTTGCTTTAAATTATATCTGCATTGGTGCTTACCTGGGTTGCCATCATAATCTCAACATTGGGTCTGTATCCCTATAGATTTGTAACACTGGATGGAAACAGAAACTGAATCCTCTGGTCAGAAGAACATTGAATGCTAGTTTTCTAAGGGTTAGAACATGAATGTCAAAGTTGAATAAATGTTTCCCTTTTGTCAATTTAAAATTAATATAGTCAGTGTTAAATGACTTAGTTATCAACAGCTAAGGAAAAGAAACTGCACACATACTTGTCTTTTACAATTTGGTTCTTAAGAGTACCTCCTTGGATGCCACTGGGTCACACAGGAGCAGAGCAAGTACTGCCAGGCGAAGAGATCTTGTGGTGCGTAGTATTGATGAGCATGTTGTGATTTGTTCACATAGCACTTTGTGCATACTGACGAGGAACACTGGTGGCAAAGGATGTTATCTGATTGTTGCCAGTCGCTTGTGCAGCAGACTTCTGCTGTCACAAACTAATCTCCCCCTTCCTCGCCTCCCCCTGAAGCCCCCCCATCTCTTTCAGAGGACCCCAACCTTCCAGCCAACATGAAGAGGCTGGGAAATGCAGAGGGGAGGGGAGCAGAGAAGGGAAAATCCTGGTACAGTGTTGGACGACCCCCCTCAATATTTCAGTTTTAATAAAACATTTGAACTTAGAAGTTCAAGACATTTAACTTTAAGTGAGCCCTGGGTGGGGGCAAGAGAAATGGGAGACAAAAACGTGAGATGGCTTTAGGCTGGCTGAAACACTTCCATTTGTACAGGGCAAGACACCCCAATTTTCAATTCTTCTACCAATTGCAGTCCTCCATGACATTTCCCATACTATTCCAGAGAGCCCTTTGCAAGTAGTAGCAATTCCACTAGCTTAAAGCCAGTATTACACAAAACCACATATTTTTGTCTAAATTTCATCATATTTTTGGAGGCCTATTGCAAATTGCATTATGTATAGAACATCTGTAAAATAGCAGTGTGTGAGGGATAATAGAAATGGGAACACATCTTTATCTCTGCCTACTAATTTTAATTATGCTTAATGGCTTGTATTTGTGAGAGGTTGTTTTGTTTCAGCTCTTGTGTTTGTGTTCAGACTTGTATCACTTCTGCCAATGGCTTTCTGTATATCATTAAAAAGAATGAAAACTAATGTCATCTGTGATTTCTCTGTTTACACCCTGTGGTGAATCATGTAAATGCATGTCAAAGCAAAGTTCTGAGCAATGCAAAAATAGTAAAATAAATAAATTCAGTATGTTGCCGTGTTCAAGTCTAATCTATATGCTGTTTCTGCCAAACCAGTTTGTTCAATTTCCTTTTCTTTTTTCTCATTGGATAGATCAGTGGTTAATAAAGTTTCATTTTACATTGTTTTTGAACTATCACATGGTGGTTTAGCATTGTTTCTGTGGATACTACTACTCCTTGATGGTAACTTTCTAAATCTTTACTCAACAGAGCCATGCTCATGGAGACTCTTATGGTGGGAAGAAGTCTTCTAGCTCTAATAAAGATCTTTTGGTTAGTGTTTTCAATTAGGGAATTGATATAATTTTACCTCTTCATGGTTTCTCTATACAATATTCCCCCACATATATTTGGTATATTGGTTGTATAAGGTACTTCATCTAAGTTAAAAAGAGATCTTGCTTACGGTACAGACTCTTTTCCAGCATTATGCAATGGAAGCATGAAAAGTCAGAAGCGACAGGGTGCTTGACACCAGGAATGGTAAAGAACTTTACCTACTAGGCTAACTTCTCTCCACCTGGATTTTTTTTTCTGTTATCCCTTTTCGAGGTTTTTCTGAAATGTTTTGAATTATTGACCTTGATGTTGCCCTCATGAAAGTAAAGTTTTGTTTCTAGTTCTGTATCTGTTCTCAGTGGGCACAGGAATCTGTTAAGCCCCCCAGTAATGAGTGCTTCAGATTCCATTGAGGAACAGCCTATATAAGGTTAGATATTTGAATTGAAGTAAACATATGAAACCACTTAAATGAATTATTGCAACACAGTTTAAATGTCTGGATTTCTAGAAAACATTTGTACACAGTTTGAGAACACTTATGTTTGGAGACTTTTAGGACAAACAAGTTTGTAGACAATTTGTTTTATGGATGATCACTGATTATAAAGCTTGGCTTCTAATGGAGCAGGCATAAGTTGCTATTTAGTCTTATAAGAACCTTGCAATAAGTAGTTCTACTTTAATTCTAATTAAACAATGTTTTCAGTACCTCTGGCCACATTCATGCATTGTACTAAACCATGGTTTAGTGTGATCATCATTGCGGGAGGTCCGGAGGACGGCAACACAAAAATGGGCCTTTTCTGCAGTAGCTTCCTGTTTATAGAATGCTCTTTTCAGAGAAGCTCTCCTGGTCCCTTTATTACACATCTTTAGGTGTAAAGCAAAAACATCCCTCATCTCCCAAGGCCTTTGGCTATTTAAACAGTCTATGGCCTTTTAAACTGTGGGGAGTGAGTACTGTTTTTGCTTGTTACTATAGTTTGTTTGTTTGCTTTTTTGTTTCTATATTGCAAACTGCCCTGTGCTTCTTGGATGAAGGGCAGTATAGAAATTTAATAATAATTAAAAAAAATAAGACGTCCATCAGCAAATGAAGAGGGAGGCAGTTTTTGACAAGTTCCCAAACCCCTCCAGAACAGATTTAGGGAGGTATGGTGGTTGAGCATTAGGGGAAGGGGAAATTGCCAGCTTCCCCATTTTTCTGTCAGATGCCCAACTTTAGTGGAGGGGACACAAGTGGATATCATTCTAGTCCACTCTTTTAAAAAAGGGATAATAATAGTACAGTCCAATATAAACATTTAGCTGCTTTCATTTGGTAAAGGCATCTGGCCCTAAAAACTGTGTACAGTATGAGGCTCATTGTGTGACATAGAGCACGTTGATATATAAACAGCTGCTTGCTCATCCAAAATTCAATATATATTGGTGCTTCAGAGCACCACAACTTATCATATGACTTGAATACTCCAGTAAATACCAATATTTCCTTACATGTTTGAGTTTGAATACTTTTTTCAACTTTGTAATATATTTTTGGCAGAGTGGATTTTACCATGACCAACGAAACTACAGCAGCCTTAGGCATAGCAAACCACTTTCTACCTACCATCCTCGGGTTTGTGTAACTTATTTTATTTTACTAAACAGTCTTATTTAGACATGAGTTATTGCAATGTTAGCTGCCATGCTCTAGTCTAACAGAAAAGTGCTGCTTGATTTTTGGTGTTTGGATTAACAACTCAATTTTGAGGACGCATGTGATTTCCAGATCTACTGCTCTCTTTTGTTTTACATACATTATTGCTATGAGAATCAAATTATGGGTTAGAAGTAATGCTAGGCGGTTGATTTCTGGCTTGCGTCCACTAAACCTTTTCTGATGTAACTGTTTTTAACTAATGTAGATGTTGCCACATTGCAGTTGACAAATTTTGGAATTCTGGGTAACCATTCTAAAGCTATTTGTGCTGAAAATTCATTAAATTAAAAAGTGGAGACTAATGGAATGTTTGGTCTGATGACATCCTGCTAGTTTTGAATTCCCTTTCACTTTGTTTTGTCACTTTATGAAAATACTAACATGCATTTTATGGACAATGTTTCATTTGTGTGGTATTAAATGTAATACAATGTCTTATTTTTGTCACAGTCATCTTCTCTATACAGTGATCCTTTGGCAACAACTAAGAATTACAGGGTTAGTAGTGTGTGATAGAATAGTCTACATTTAGGAATTGCAAGGTTCTGTAAATCTAAAAACAATGCTCTCCTCTATAGGTGTCTCCAGATGTAAACACTGGTTTGATAAGAAGTGCCAGTTTGGTTCGTATGCAGATCTGCATGGTTGTCTTAAGCTTGCATTCTGTGGGTACTTTGGCTTGAAAACATTGTGTGTTCTACTCCAGAAAACATTAGGTTAAGCATGCAAGAATATTAGGATGGAGAATATCTGAAAATCATATTGAAGGAAGGAAAAGCTTGTGTGCAGTGTAGGTTTTCAAATCTCAGATCATGCCTTTCTGTCAGGAGCAAATTGTACATGATAGTAGTTGTCCTGCAAATACACAGAGGTCTTAGCCATGATCAGTGCATGTATACCAGCCATTTCAGTTCATTTGGGATCATCAAAAAAGTTAACTCTAGACAACCATCACATAGACATCAATCCTGGAAATTGTATTAAAATAATGTGAAAATTTGTATTTTACAAAGTACAAAGCAAAGAGCTCTATCCACCAAGAATTTATTTTAGAAGTTTCAATGTATGTTTTGGAAAAACACTAAAATATATTGTGGCTGAAACAGTGAACAAGCCTTCCCTAGTAATTATCTGCTGTTATGTGGAGCATTTACTAACATTCTGTCTGCTGTGGATAATTGTCAGCATCAGTCCTGCTTTTGAGCTGAAACTCAAGATCAGTCAGGTTAATATCCTTCACACAGGCCTTTGAGAAACTGCATGGATAAGGTCAAAAGACCGAGGACTGTAAAGCTCACCAGGAAGTTTCAGGATTAAGCAAGTTAACAGTTAGGAATGCAGGGTAGCCAAAAAAAGAAAAAGGAGAAAATAGACGGAAAAATAAGTATCTTATGAAAATATTATACAACTAGTAGAATTGCCAAAGGTTTTTTTTTAACTGGACCTCTCCAGTGCCTCTAAAGGAAACCTGTTATTCATAAATGTAAGAAGAGAAGGCTTTCTGGAGATGAAAATAAATGGAAAATGCTTCATTTGCTAGATTTCTGTACCTGGTTGCTGTCAGAGGAGTAGGGAAAGTAATAAAAATGTGCAGCATGAGAAACCGGATGATGAAGAAAGGAGAGGCGCAAACAACTGGGAAAAATCTTGTATGGCCTAAGGTAGTTGACTGGAGTGGGAGTGAAATGCTGAAAAATGTATTTCTGCAAATCATTGCCAGAAAATTTGCTTCTGTCAACTTACATCCACTTGCTCCATGTGGCTGCATCCAAACCATGTGGAGTATATTGCTTAAAACAAGCAATGCCATTGGTCATGGAATTCTGGAGTATCAAACCTCTGCTGTACTGCCTGCCTTTCTGGAGGCAAGTAGTAAACTGAAGATAATAGGAAGGTGTTAGAGAAAATTAAGCTGCCCTGGTTGTAATGAGGAATATTCCTCTCATTTAAAGACTAGTACAGGTAACTTGCAACTTATGCACATTTAACTTGTGCACATTTAGCTTTATGCATGTGGCAAAAAGTAAAAATAAAAGGGGCAGAAAGGAGATAGGCATCAGGGAAAAAGACTTCGGCAGTCCTATCTGCCATTGAACCCAATGTGTTTTGGCTGTATGTGCTATCTCTGGAACCTAACCCCATGTAAGCTGAGAGTTGCCTGCAGTTGTGAAGGAACCACAGAAGAAAAGATCAAACCCTAGTGCTATTTTTCTGTAGCGCGGCATGAAATCTACAGTGTTTCTGCTTCTTAAAAATCAGACAAGCTTCTGGTTATTGGTAAACTTTGATATTGCATGGGAAACAGATTGCTAGTGCTTGAGCTTGTATATTAAATTCACAAACTTTGTAGAAAAAGCTGCTTTTGGCTGCAGAATCTTCAGAGGTTTTCAGCAAGTGGATAGATGCTTTAGGTATTTGTGCTGTTTTACAATGGTGGGTTAGGTTAGAACAACTGCATCTCTGAAGGTGGATTAACTGGATGATTTCTTGCTTAAAACTACAACAACCAATTCCTATGTTTGCAGCAGTGCTTAGAACTTTATAGCTTTGGGCTGGCAAGAACCCTTGAAAAATGGAAGTTGAAAGAAATAACCTATTCCATTGTATATGTCAAAGAACATGGAAATATTATTGCTACCATATAGTAAATATTCCAAGCAATATTTTAAATGTGCTTGCAGGGTTAGAATTTAATAATATTATGCTTCAGAAAAATAGTTTTTAGTGAAGGAAGCATGTGTACTTCTGCTAATGGTGATGTTTGTCTGCATAGCAGCAATGCTTACAGGCCACATGAATACTCTTCATTATTCTGCAATACTGTAAATGCAAACACCATTTTCTCTGATCTTTTAGGCATCGTTAAGTGGTGATGGATTCTATAACCCATATAGTTATCGTACAGTAAGTCTGCAGGGCTTTCTTTTGGTTTTTACAAAATACTTTTCTGTGAAGATAAGTAGCTGAAAAACCAAATATTTTCCTTCCCTCTGCAACCTTGTTTTTAGCCTTCAGAATACAGTTGTTACTCTTCAAGAGCAAGTTCAGCACGAAGTAGTCCAGTGGTGAGAAGTTTTCTGCACGCATTAAAGTTTTTCAACTTTAACTAATGCTCTTCTCTTTAACCATTTGCGTGAATCACCTTACTCATAAATGCATGGGTTGTGGAGTTTAATTGACTTGACAGAAGCAAGATATTAAAAGGTTAATCAGAAATATAAGGGCTTTTTTCTGGCGTCATTCAGTGATTTTATATTATTATTTAGTTCTGTGTATTATGTCTTTGAATGTGGAATATGAAAAATTCATATACCTCAGCAGGATGCCTCTCAGAATTACCATAATGCTATGGGGGGTCGGGGAGGAAGAGCACAGTTTAATGTGTTTCAGTACAACTGTTGAAGCCGACACAGCCTACCATGTCTTCTACCTGTATCCTCTTAGTTCTTCAGTCTGTTTGCTAGGAGATCTGTGGTAACCAGAAAGAGCATTTCAGCCTCTCAGTTAAGCACTGTCCCTTTGTCAGTGTAGGGCAGGAATTAAGAAACTAGATCCTGCCAGGCCCACTCCTCTGTAGGCCAACTTTGACATGTGAGTGGGACCACACTTTTGACATAATGATGTCAGGTGATTGATGTCAAAATTTGAAGGGGCTGCTGTACCTGCTGATCAGACTTGTAGGGAGACAGCCCTTCTGAAGTCTACAGAGGGGGAAATGCTACTCTTTGCAGAGAAATGGATTCAAAGTTTGGCTTAGTGAATCTGACCCAATTTTATTTTCTGGACTGCACTTTGAAGGCCCCAACAACCAGCTGATAGTTGCTGGTGCAGAACTGTCTTCAGTCACTGACAAACAGCCGATTGTTGATGCTTGCAGAAAGCTCGGCTGTACTTTTGAAGCCCTGACAATCAGCATGTGCTTGCAAACCCCCCCCTCTCATAACTTACAACTGATGTAATATATGATGTCAAGTGTAGTACAGGTGGCTGTGGCATGGCCCAAATGAGGAGGCCTGGTGGGTCTTAGTAGGCTCAAGGAGCAGTGGTTCCCCACCCCTTGTGTAGGGAGGACTAGGTGAGAATATGGAAAGCGTGCTAGGGCTTCATAATCCTTCTAATGCTTTGGCTTCCCATTATATCTAATTGGAATCTATCGTTGCCTGGATGCAGCATCTGTGCAGGGAATGACCAAAGTGTTTAATTGTCAACAATTTACACTACCTATGACTTTCCACTTTGTCAGGCAGAAGTGAATCACTGGGGCCTTCCAGTATTTTGGTCATTTTGAATTGTGTCAAGCTTGATGATCTTTGGAGTTCATGATTCTGAGAACTTTATTATGACTCCTGCTTTGGATTTGACACCCAAATGCAGATTACTTATTTTTAAAATGTGAATTAGTTTTAATCTTTATGACTTATTGTACTTAATTCTTGGTGACTTGGGCCATAGAAATAGGGAACAGGATTAGCAAAACATGTCCCCAAATTAACCCTTCCACTTTTTACTTGTGTTCTAAGCAAATATCTTTCATATGCCGTATTCCTATCAGTGAAAATAAAAGCAAATGGAGATTCTGTGGGCAAAACTTGTGCTTTACCTGAAAATTGTGTAGTTCAGCTCCCACTGACTGTGATTCTGCTGGGGCCTAATGTGTTTGCACAGCGTTGCACTGCTTCACTCCCCCTTGGATCCTTATGCTACCCTCCACATGCCTTCCCACTTGTCCCAAAGACAAGCATTTCGCTATCAATAGCGGTGTCCTCAAGGCAGCATGAAAATACTAAAAAAATTTCTCAGCATGTTGCATTGGTTTGCACATTTTTAGTAAGCATATGAGTCATTAACACTGAATGTTACTTAATCCAAACAAACGTTTATCCAACAGTAAGTTAGTTAATTACTTGTCTTTGAACTTTATAGTTTACAGATGATGAAGCAGGGAGCATTGCATCCTCTGATCGTGCTGTTCGAGGCAGGAGGGATAGTGTGGTGAGCAGGGCTGTCTGGTTGTGCTTTTTGTTCTGCTTTTATGAACTCTGTTGCATGAAGTACCACAGGTCCTAGAGTGAGATGAGTAGGCTAGGTGTCACTTTTCACGTTGTGTGCTTATATCAGCTGGAAGCAGTCACGTTCTGTTTTATTATCTCTTAAGGCTGAATTGCATGCTGCTGTTTGGGCCAAAGCATGCCCAAGTCACAGGTGTCATGGGCCAAATAGGGAGACTTGGTGGACCTAATTAGGCCTGTTGGCGGGGGGTTCCCCACCGCTGTTCTAGAACCTGCAGAATCCTCTTGAACCCAGGCTGGAACCCCATCTCTGTAATGGTTTTTATTTTTTATTAAAATTTATATACTGTTTAATTGTTAAACAACAAAAACAAAGCAAAACCCTCAAAGTGGTTTACAAAAACTTAAAGAGGTTTATTGTGAAATGACTTTGAGATATTTTATGGGAAGTGAGATATGAATGAAAATAATCATCTTGCAGCTGGCCAATGTGCTACCCTTCAGATGCTGTTTAACTATAAATCCCACAACCTCAGCCACTGATGCCTGTGGTCAGGGATAATGGGAACTGTAGATTCACAACATCTGAGGTTTCACACTAGTTACTCCTGTGTTCCTTTACTTTCCTTCCATATCTTAAAGTAATAAATTTACCAAGGTAATATTTTGGTTAAGATGCCTTTCTCAGTACTGGATAAACTGATTCAAGTTGAAGTAAAAAATTATTAATATTGACCACTCCTTCACAACCTCGTATAAACTTCACTAAAGGCATCAGTTTTACCTTTATATAGAGTATTCCAAAGGGTCATGATACTTCCTATATCAAAATCATATCATCTAAAAAATTGATGGTGTCTGATACGGCAGTGGCATTTCCCATAATAATTTGGAACTCTCTTGGTATACTGAATAGTTACTCAATATACTATTCCTGCGTAGTGGAAACACATGATTCAAAACCTGCATATTTTGTAATGTGTCTTATAATTAGTTCTCTAACAATAGACTTTTTGTACTGAAGGTAAATGTGTGAGTTAGTCCCTTTTCTTCAGTTTGTCTGCAGTAGCTAAATCTGAAAAAATACTGTTCAAGGCACACGTAAGTGTGATAGTAAATTCAAACTAAATTATTATTTGTATGTGTATGGCTTAAAAAACATTCATTGAGCAAGGGTAAAAAGAATTATTATGGGAAGGGAGATGTAACCTGGAGAGTTGTATGAAATAAACAGTGACTATTAAGGCATAAGGAGGACAAACACGATAAATCAAAACTTTATTTCCCTAGGCAATTAAATGTTTAGTTTAAGGATAAAATTTATAATCCTGAATATCTCAACATGAATTGTTTATAAATATCTTGCTGTTGATTATATTAACAAAAAACACTAGCTTAATACTCAGCAGCATTCTTAAAATGCAGCTGAATGTGACAATGAGATACCAGCTTTAAATGTATTGCTCCAATGAGAGCTATATTCTTCTTCCACCCTACGCTTTCAGGCTAGGAAGGTGTTTTGAAGACTAGTAGGCAGGACCAATAGATGCTGGAGCAGGTGCAATGTGAGTTAATTAGGTTTGTAATGGCATAGGTTTGATGCCCAAGGAAAGGATAAAAGCTATTAGGGTGTGTGAGAAAGATGGCTTATGACCCTGTCCAGATTCTGTAATGATACCATTCTCTTTTTATCCTTTAAAACTCTGAAGCTGATGAGATTGAAAATTAATTCATACCTGTGATAGTACGATCAAATTCCATCATGTTCTCGTCCCAAATGTCCTCAGGTTGCCATCTGCTTGAAACTACATAAGGAGTTAATCTCATGTGAAACAAATATATGTGAATGCATGGAGTTGTGAGAAGGTTGGTGATTGTGATTAAGCTGTTGTTCAGTGTGAAATCCCTGGGTTCCACAGAACAGAATTTGAAAACCACAAGAATAAAAATAAAATAAAATATAAATGTCCTTAAGGTTTTCCCAGTCAGAAAGGAGAGAGAGCTCACTCTTCAAAGGAAAATCTCATCTAAAACAATTTTGGCAAATAAGGTTAACATGCCCACATTTTATTTCATGTATCTGAAATGTATTATTCTATCATTTTTCTCTCCATCTGTTGTGTTTGTCATCAAAGTCAACTGATTTTTCTGATCATAGTGAAACTGCAGCTGATTATTTTAGCCGCTCTAATCGTAGGGGAAGCATTGTTTCTGACTTGGATGATGTCAGCATTCCAGACATGAACAGTGTGAGTGTTTGATAATGTGCTGATGTCATCACTATAGGTTTACTAATGACTGTCCTTTTTCTTTGGGAAACGTATTAATATTCTAGTAATGCTTGCTGGTTTTAGTATAAAATGTTGCTAACAGTGCAGAATATTACATATATAAGACTTATTTAAAATATAGAATCCAACTTGCATGGTGTTCATCTTTTAAAAAGAAACCTCCAGCTAACTTGATTGTGTTGCAGAGTGTTTAACTTTAATATCTGTATACCAATGTCTAAATTTGCATGCAAAACTGTTCTTAATTGTAGATTGTCTTATTTACATACATTTCTTGAAACCTTTGTAAATAGTACTGTAATTTTTTAATGGCACTGAATATAATTGTATATATTCAAATTCCAATAACAAGTTGTCTGATGCTATGTTACAGACATACATGATATTCATTACAACCTTATAAATGACCGCATGGTTTAAAAACAACAGCAAAAATTCAACTGTAGTGTTCAGAGTATGGTTCCTGCTTGTCAGTTCATTTGCATTTGGATCACAAAATATATCTCTAAAGAGATTTCTGTAAATTCAAACTTCTATGCAACCTGGTTTTCATTTATTATGGTACATGCACCTCCCCTTGATAGGTTTCTGTAGGGAAGAAGGTACACAACATTGTATTTAATGGACTGAATCATAGCCAAAAATTGATAAAGGCATCAGTTCAAGGCTATGCTTCTCAGGTGTGACTTCAGCTGAGCCTTCCTCTTCCTCTATACCAACTGCCATCAAAGGAAGGGGAAGCAGCACTTAGACACCCCTCCTTCATGCCTAGATGCAGCTACTGCAGTGAACCCCTACTATGTACATGAAGCTAAATTATCCTGTTATGTATTTAAACTAGTTATGTTTTCTAAGATGCCTTAGGAAGGCTTTGCTCTGAAAGGTGTCATAAAAGTACTTAGAACGAATAAAATAATATATATAGGGCAAATGTTGACACAACACTCTGATAATTTACTCAAATGTTTACTCCATACTTTGGCACTTGAAACTCTGATTGTTGTTAATGAAACCTGATTAGCATTGATTGTGGTTGAGCTCAGGGCTTAATTCCTTAATGGTGATTAAGGCTAGGTTGGTAGGGCGAATTTGTGCATGAGAAGGGAAGGACTAGAATGAGAAAGGACATTCTCTGATCTGCTTCTGATCTCAAGAATCCCGGTTCTTCCTCTTGTTTATAAACTACCTCTTAAAGGAGCTGGGAGAAGACTGATGTTGTCTGAGAAAGTGAAAAACCAGATCCTCTGACTAATTTAATCAAGCTGGCATAGGAAACCAGATGGTGCAAGAGAACGTCTGCTAGTACCTCCCCCCAAAGAAAATGACAGACATATATCAGTTAGATTCATGATACCTGCGATAAAGTGAGATGATAAATCATTCACCAGTCATGGCCTAGCATCTGCTATTGCTCATACATAATTGTAAATCCTGGCTAGGATCAAGAGAGCTTTGTGCACTGTGCTTCTGATTCTCTTTCACTTTCTCTCTCTCATCCTTCTCCCCCTCCTTCCCCTGCCCTCTCCTCCCCTGCTTTTCTGGTAGCAGTTGACATTCATGAAATGGCCACTTCAGTGGCAGCTTTTTGGAAAGCATTGAAGTGGGAGGCTTAAGAGGGCTTGTGTGTGTGTGTGTGTGTGTGTGTGTGTGGTCCTTCAGATCACAGATGTGGAACAATGGTTCCCCAAATGTTCCCCAAATGTTACACTGCAGGTCCCATCAGTCCGCAAGGGCAATGGTCAGGAATGATGGGAGTTGCAGTATCATCCCTTCTTAAATCCTGGTCTGTCTTTGCATAAAATATCCAAGGCAGCTATAATAGGTACACTGGCTTTTGGGCAAATGATTCAAACTCTTGTGCTAAACGATGGTTTGCAAAGGCAAATATGTTTTCATTTGTTCAGAATGTAATGTATATCTAATTCTGGGAATTAGGTGCAAATTTAGTGATAAGTATATACGGATAATTTCATTTTGTTGGTTATCCTCAGCCATTCTTTCAGTCGTAATGACCTCATCCAGATGTCCACCACTGTAAAAAGAAAACCCCACTTTCTTTGTATTTATTAGACTGACTATTGCGTAAGCTCACTGGAAAGGTATTTACAAAAGCCATAAATCACATTCTAATTCTTTTGGAGATTTTGTTCCACAACTGAAAGTTTGACTGCAAACGCCATTTTTAGAGATGAAGTGACATTGAGTGGTTGGTTACAATTGCTAGCTATTAGTTTGGTTCCCTATGTTTCCAGCACCTAGGGATTCAAGAAATTGGATAAATACTTTGAGATACCGTTAACATTCTGTTGGCTATAGAAACTGGAGATGCAGTCGCTACCGTCATTCAAAATGCATCATAGCATGCTAGATGTGGAGAAATAGACATTCCAACCTGACCAGCTCAGCGTTACAAGAAAATGACATATTCTTGCAGCCTGCCAGTAATACCTGTTAGCCTTGATAGTTAAGTTAACTTTTTTGATAGTATTTGCTGCCCTGGGCTCCTTTAGAAAGCAGAGAAAGAATGAACTTTTGATAATGATAATAAATATTTGAACATGTGAAGAAAATTTGTGGAGCTAAATCATAATGTTTTGCTTCATAACTTTCTAAGAGGGTTAAAACCTTTTTAAAAACGAAAGCTTAGAGTCAGAGGTCTCTGTTGAGGCTTTTGATGAATGAAGGCTTTTGCAGGTGCCATTGTGCCTCTGGGTGCTGGGTTAGCAATCCCTGAACTAGAGGATCATGAACCATATGCCACAAAACAGTTTATCATAAGTTATGTTTCCTGTTTATAATGCGTACAACAGATTACAAATGAAATAGCATTGTCTATATTGTCTGTATTGGTGGCAACTGCAAATAATGAAAAACTATTCTCAACCCATTTACTACTAAACTTTTATTTTGGAAAGCAGAAATGGAGAAAAATGTTCGCAGATGAGTAAAGCTCAATGTTTAAAATATATTACTTAGTGAATTTCCAGTAGTCAATACACTTCATTTAAAAAACACACAAGCATTACTGAAATTACATTCATCGAATTTACTTTCTGTGCTTGGCTTGACGAAAGGCTAACCTAAGAAGCAACTTGTTGTCAATAAGGCATTGTGTTAATTTGTAGGGCTGATACTACCTTGTACAGAGCTGTTGATTCTGAAGTTTTGTTAAATGCAAATGCAATATTCAGGTGGAGGAAAAGGAAGAAGGAAACTTTCATTGTATAATACTGTTTCAGCTTTGTGTTGACATGGATGAAAAAGGGATCCCAGTAATTCAGATTTCTAATACAAAGAAATGGTTCAAATTTAATATTAACACTTTTATTTTTTTCCAGCTGGAAGAAAAGAGTGACAGGCCATATTCTGACTTGTATACAAGGGTGAGTGTTTAAAGAGATTTGGACAACTTTAAAACATATCAAAGTCTGCATATTGGTGCCAATTCAAAAAAGCATGGTAGGATATCGGGAGATTCTCCAGCTTCTTGTGTGTTGCTGATTGTCTTCATTATACTTTTTCAACTATTTGTTTGACAGAATATGGTGTAGATCATCTACTTCAGCTGTGATCATTGGGTCTGATGGGATTTGCAGTCCAAAATATCTAGAGGGCACCAGACTGGAGAAGATTACAAATAATGTTATGCCAGATCTATAACCCATTTGTCTAATAATAATATATATTATTTATACCCCACCCATCTGGCTGGGTTTCCCCAGCCACTCTGGGTGGCTTCCAACAGAAGTATCTTGTAAGAAGATAATTTTAAAATAAGTTCTACTCCTGTAAGAGCTGTTTGATGAAAAAGAATATTTGAATAGACTGAACTACCGTATTTTTCGCCCTATAGGACGCACCGTCCCATAAGGCGCACCTGGTTTTTTGAGGGGGAAATAAAGGGAAAAAAATTTATTTTCCCCCCAGGCGTGGGGCTGGGGCGGGGGAAGCCCGAGCTTCCCCCGCCCCCAGAACAGGCAACTCTCCGCAAGCCGCAGGAGCCCAGCGCAGGGCTTCCGCGCCTTGCCGAGAACTGTGCGAAGTCTGGGCGCGCTGAGCTCAGCGCGCCCAGCCTTCGGCACGCAGGCAACTCTCCGCAAGCTGCGGGAGCCCAGCGCGGGCTCCCACGGCTTACGGAGATCTGCGAAAAGCCTGGAGAGCGAGAGGGGTCGGCGCGCACCGACCCCTCTCGCTCTCCAGGCTTCAGCGAAAGCCTGCATTCGCCCCATAGGATGCACACACATTTCCCCTTCCTTTTTGGAGGGGAAAAAGTGCATCCTATGGGGCGAAAAATACGGTATATGGGGACTTAGAAAAGTTTATCAATCTTTTCAAGGAAATATATTACAGTATTTGGAAGTTTTTAGTACAGGCACCTCCTCATTTACACAGGGGTTGCGTTCCCATGTACCGCACTTATACGTGAAATTGTGTATAGTGGGGAACGCCATCTAAAACACCTGTAAACACCTTCTAAACCTCTGGAAACCCTTGAAAAAACAAACAGCACTTCTCAGACTGGCATGAATGGTGGCAGTGATGGCTCTCAGTCTTCCTCCTCACTGAAGGATAATGCAGAAACGACGACAAGGGGGGTAAATCAGTACCTCAAAGTATCTGGCTTGCAATTGCAAGGGCTCTTGGGATTGCTAGTTGTTTTCCTGCTCTTTTCATGCCATTTTTGCAGTTTTCCTCTTTTTGTGCCATTTTTGCGCCTTTCCAGTTTAATTTGATTTATTTAATTATTTCCTGGTGCCACACATAGACACGGTCATACGCAACTCAAACGTGCACAAGTGGGGAGACACTTGAATGTTGAAATCTGAACTTCATAGTGTATTGAGGAAAGATCTTGAAATGTATGGGAGTTTTCATGCCATGTTTTTCTTTCTTTAGCCAGCGTCTCGCAATTCAGCGACTCCTTTGAGTGGAAACTCATCTAGACGAGGAAGTGGAGATACTAGCAGTCTAGTGGATCCTGATACCTCCTTAAGCGAATTGCGGGTGAGCAGACTTTCATTGGCTAAAAATAAAAGGTTATCCTCCTTCATTTGGAGAGGAAGAAATGGACATTGAATAAGACTACAAGACAGAATCAAAGCACCTTTTAAAAAGCAATCAGGGGTTTGGGTTTTTAAATTTTCCTTTGATTACAAAATGCTTGCTGCGGGACTGTGTGGGATAAAAAATTAATAACATACCAGGCACTTTGGTTTATATGTAACACTGTGCCAATGCTGTTTGAAAAAGAAACTAAACTCCGCAGCAGTCTTACTCTTGGTTATATGGGAAAAGAAGAGGGGGAGGCAAGGAGGAGCACGTCCGGCACATTGCTCAAGCTTGTGGAGATTTCATCTGTGTAATTAGTGCTAAATGTAGCAGTTTAGCATTTAAAACATCACCTATTGATCAGGCTTCTTATTCTTAACCATCCCTTAGCAGTCTGTGAAAGAAGTAGGGAATTATGTGTACTGTTTAGAACTGACTGTAATTGTTTAGCTGTAAAGATTTTAGTTCATATTAATGGGTATATTTTTTTCAGTATAGTATCCAAGATAAGATTGTGATGCCTTTTATATGTTTCAAATTAGATTGTGTGATACTTTGAGGGCGTGAAGTTTCAGTAATAAAACATTTCAGTTTACAAACATTATACATTATTTCCCCCCGTTTTTTTTAGCTTTATAGAAAGCACTGAATTAAAAATGCACATATGTCAGTCAAGTTAGAAAATTAAGAATACAGCAGTAATTTAATTTGTTCAAGTGAAACACACACTCATCTAAATTCCTGGGCTTTAAGCACAGAGTTCAACAGTAAGTTCTTTGCAATGTTCTTATGCAATGGTTCATTCCTATGTCCTGCAGGATATCTATGATCTTAAGGACCAGATACAAGATGTAGAAGGGAGATACATGCAGGGACTTAAAGAACTAAAGGTATAGCAGGGTTTCTCCCAAGCATGCATTCTCTATGGTAATATGTCAGCAATTAAGTTTTTGCCAGTTTCACTAACAGAGCTTTACTAACACCTCACTTTTTAAAAGTTCTTGCCTAACATACCAACTAAAAACTGGTTCATATTTTAATATATATATCTGCCAATGAATTTTTTCCTTATGTTTAAGTGCTTAATGTGTTATGTGAAAAGGCAGTGAACTTTCCGTTCCACTGAAGTAAATAATATAGGAAGTTTAGCAGATGCTTTTGTATTATTTGCAGTTCCATTTTTTTCTTTTAATTAGCAACTGGATATTACGAATAGTATGATTAGGGATGGGGGGCACAGCTGAGTTTCAAAATAATAATATTGGACCAGAAATTTATTCCAAGAAATAATTAAACTCCCACTTTCATAGACTGTAAAAACATGTAAAAGTACGATTTATTGTTTTATTTTTTGGCATGCTAAAAACAAACACAGAAAACTTTGGTATGATCCATTGAGACACATATAATCTATATATCCTTTTGCCTCACGTGGATTACCAGCTTGGATTAAAAATTACAGAGGCAACTCCTATTCAAACAGTTATAGAGACTCCTCTCAGTCATGGAATTCCTTTTCACTAGAAAACATACAAAGGTGAAACCTAAGTGTCTTCTTAGAATGCTTACTATACTTCCAAAGAATTTTTGGTAACCTAGCCAATTAGCTCAAGTTAAAGATATTTCTACAAGCTGGTATAAAATGTGAGCCCTTTCCCTGGTTCTGTGAATCTTAACAACTACTTTGTGTAAAAATCTGTTTTCCATTTTAACCTAATCATCCCAGTTACCACTTTAGACATGGGAACCTCTCTACTGCAGGAGCTGCTGCATGGCTTGATAATAAATGGCAACATTTACATATCACAATTTTATCATGAACTTTTTTTCCCTAGCAGGAGCAACAAACCATAAATCCTGACTTAGCATTACATCTGAACCAAGAGCTGTAGTTTAGGTCAAAACATACCATGATGTAAAGCCAGGATTTGTCCTTGGCTAACTGTTTGTGGTGTGTTTAGGCAAAACAAACCTACAGTCTCCCATTTCACCCATTTGGATGTAACACTGAGCCAGGCATCATGGCTTGTTGTTCCTATATGCACTAGGGGAATAGCAAAGTGGAAGTGATTTCTGCATTCACAACAAACCATTAATTGTGGTTTACTGTGATGTGCGAAGTGAACCATTGTGGAAACTTCAACCAAAAGGTGCAGGTAACTGGAGATTTTGCCTATAATATAAATCCTATTGCAGCTTAAGGTTTTTCATTATCTCTCATGCAGAATAACTGATAGTCAATGGTTGGGTTCCAAAGAGCTAGCATATCCACTTGTTTGCTTTTATCTTTTAATCTTGGTGAGATAATTATCTTCTTTTACACCTTACCCTTGTCTGTACTAGCTTCATTGTATGGTGCTATATAAAGCATGTCTATAAAAAGCAATTGTAACTATATTCATCTGTAAGGGGGAAAACCCTGAAAATGTAGTTGGCAATACCTTTATTAGGACCAACCAAAATGTCACAAAATTGTAGCAAGCTTCTGAAAAACCCACCATAATTAGATTGCAATATTGGAACCGAAACTATAAATCGACCACCTTGGTATAAAAAGTAGTATCAGTTTTGAGACATTTTGGTTGATCCTGATAAATACATTGACTAGTTATGTGTTTTGAAATAAATTATGACACTGATTTGCCAACTCAGGCAAGTCCCTTCCACTGTATTTTTGCAAGTTTTTCTATCTTACTCGCCTCCCACCTGCATTCTTCTCTTGCCTTCCCATCTACTTTTTAGCTAATCACACGTAAAAATATGTCATCCCTGAATAGATACACCCATTAAATAATTATAGCGTGTACACACCTTGCAAAAGAGGAAAGTTCAGAGAACTAACATGATGCTTTTAGCCATAATTGTTCATGCTTTCCCACACTGTCTGCTTGTCTGTTTAGAGCAGAAATGCTTTGGGGCAGGGCTTGTCCTATTCTGCATTTCATTTGGCACTTTTGTAGAATTTGGTTTTGAAGTGAAGGCAATATTGCAATGCACCACAATATAGTTTAATGTTCTGTACTTCACAGGAAAGCATGCATGTAAAAATAAAATAATTGTATGTTTTAGAAGGAAATACCATCTTCAAAAATTGACTGATTTATAAGTCTAGTTCCCTGAGTGTATGCTAGTATTCCCCCCCTCCCCATTTTTTTGGAGAGTGAATATAGACATGAACTGATTATATTGAGACTGCTTTAAAGCTGACATGAATTGCCTTTTTTGGATCTTACAATATTTCATACAAAGGTACAAGTGAAGATCCAGTGTAGTGTAATTGTGCTTCTCCATTCTCTCCTTCCTCCAACACCTCATGTGCCCCCAAAATCTGCCCCAGTGGATTGGGAACCCTCAAGCAGATCTGGGTCTGCAGGGGCTAGATGCAAGAAATGACCAGTTTCATTTCACTAGCAGATGGGCATAATTGTGCTTCACCCATAAGTTACATTGTTAATGCCTTAAAAACTTCTTATTTATAGTAAGATGACCAGTGAGACCTGTAGCATAATGTTGAAGTGCAAACTCAACCCCCCGAGTGGGTTGCTCCTGTTCAGGGCTCCAACCACCCTGCAAAAGGAGCCCTGTAATGCTGTTTAGGCCTCAGGGTTGTAAATAATGCCTCCCTGCCCCCAAATGCTGTTAGCCCCAAACCCACGTATTTTATAGCAATGTAGCAGGAAAGATACAGCTCTGAAGCTAGGAAAAGCTTAACTCCCAATCTCCTCCTCCAAGATACTACATGCTATCCGGGACTTGAGTAGATCTGCTCCTGCTTTTTTCTCCAGTCTCCATTTTCCCTTTGGAGGGAGTTGTTGCAGGTTGTCTGTCAAAATGCTTGAGTTTGTTTGCCTGATGTGTCATCTTTTGACGTTACTCCTCCTTACCCTCTTCACTGCCATCAACGCTGTAAATTCACAGGTTCCTGACAGGTAGTTTAGAGGTGGTTGTTTAAATACTATTGTCTTTTAATTTACAAATTTATGTACTTCCGTGTACTAGGTCATCCAAAGTATGTAGCAGCAACTCTTTTTTGAAAAAAAGTTACCCTGTTTCATCTCCAAACTGATAGCAGACTGGTTGAATGGCTTATTTAGAGGGGACTGTAACTTTTCATGTGGACAGGGAAAGTGTAGAAAAACATCTGCAAATAACGTTTCCTAACGGTAAAGCTCTGATAATATTGAATGTTCACTTACTTGGTTAAATAGCTGAAGTCTTACTTAACTGGTACATCTAGTATTAGAAATACACTATAGTGTCCTTAGTTATCTGTGAACGGAAGTTTGGTTTTGTGAGGTCTGTGTAATCTGAACTAAAGTGAAGCTGAGACTTTAGCCCATAAAGGTTTACGCCCAAGTGCATTGGTTAGTCTAAAGTGCCACAAGACTTTTTTTGTTTTCCTGAGCAGATTAACACAACTACCTCTCTGTAAATGCTTTTCTTTAGGCTTTCATATGTTAAAAAAATAGTTGCTTGGGTTACTGGCATTCTGCTAGAAGAATAAGAGAAAAATAAGATATGTGATTAACATTTTTCTATAGGTCCCTATTTATTTGACTTCTGCAGATTTATTATTGGGTTTTATTAAAGACAGTTAAGTCAGTGGAATATGAAACAAAAGTCTGTTTGCTACTTTAGCAAAATTGTATTATGTATTTCTAATGTTTAATACGATGAGTAAAATTAAGTTTAATAAGGTCTTACATTATGTATCTAGGAGTCACTTGCTGAAGTTGAAGAGAAATTTAAAAAAGCAATGGTTTCTAATGCCCAACTGGATAATGAGAAAAATAACTTAATCTATCAAGTGGATACTCTAAAGGATGTCATTGAGGAAAGAGAGGAGCAGTTAGCAGAGTATTACAGAGAAAATGAGGATAAGACAAAGGTATTTGTATTTTCTGTATTATTACTAATAAAGAATTTGCATTATTAGTTAGATATTAAGAAGCTTAAGTGTGTGTTTCTGCATGCCTGTAATTTGTTAAACAACTTGGTCTCTGTAATTTTAATGAAGATGAAAACATTACAAGGTTAATTTTGTTGATGGGCTCACAAGTAGGAAAATGTATTGATTAAGACCATTGAATGTTTTTCTGCAACTTACAAATAGATTGGTTTGCATTCAACCATTTTCAGGCTTATTTATGCAATTACCTATCCCGGGGCAATCCAGGTCATTGCTTGTTTAATCTTAGATTAGTTACTTTCTATCCCTTTGAACTATCAGCAGTCTGTCCTCTTTTAAACTAATTGGCAACACCGTCCAAGTTTTCAGAATGAGAGGTTCTTTTCAAACGGCAGCAACCAGTTGTCTGCAAAGTTGAAAGCTGCTCTGGTCCTTAGCTGCAAGCAAAGGCTTAAGGCACTAGTAACTGCATCAGTAAAGAGGTTTACTTGCAGCTACGTGCAGAACTTGATTATCATGCTTTCTTCAAACTTCCCTAACCAGATACCCACCAAATGTTTTAGACTAGATGGGAGCTGTGTTCCAAAACATCCTGAGGGCAACAGGTTGGTGAAAACTTCACAGGCTCACTAGAGCATCTTTTTGAAGAGGCATCCAAGCCATTTTGTTTAGTGGGGTGGTCTTGAATGTAGAGGCGACTGAGGTGGACTCAGATCTGCCAGTAAACCATCTAGCTCCTGCAAGTTATTAGGCTCCCAGTTAAGGGTAGGCATAAGTTGTACTGGTCAGTTATCTTGACTGTGCACTGCTTTTGCTTTGGTCAGGAAGCATAATGGAGAACGCCTGTGGACAGAGCTGTAGGCAAGTTGCTTCCTTGTTTCCTCTTAAGACTTGGAATTTAGAAAATCATGATGCTCTGGCTTCAAAAAGGATTATACAAATGCCAGGCAGAGGTTAATGGCTATTAACTATAATAATTCAAAATGAAACCTCTACATTGATAATCGATCTGTCTCATTACTGGGAACAAGTAAGTAATAGGGTCACACATGTCCTATTTGTGGTTTTCCAAAGAGATCTGGCTGGCCACTGTGGGACCTACATGAGCCTTAAACTGAGCCAGAAGGGCACTACTTAAGTTCTTAAGCTTGGGATCGTTCTGCTGCAAAAGATTCTGAGTGTGTGCTCTTGCTTTATAAATTCTGGATCCAGAGCATTCACCAATAATAAATAAATTTAAAAATAGCCCACCTATTTCAGGAGTCAGCCCACCCCTTAAGAGAGTAGTGTTGGAGAACAGAGCAGCCAAAACAAATGTATACTCATATAAGCTAATTCCATTTTTGTGAATCAGCCCAATTAAATAGCAAATAATTATACTATTAATGTTCCTATCATGCTTATTTCATTAACTAATCTATAATATGCTTGGACTTTAATTTTCAGCTGCTTAATTTATATTTCCTTAATACAGGAGTTGGAAAGGCAGAAACATATGTGCACCGTTCTGCAGCATAAGATGGATGAACTTAAAGAGGGTCTTCGCCAGAGAGATGAACTAATAGAGGTACATGTTCATACTTGGCAAATAACTTGCATTCAAGATAAAATCTGCTTTTTCTGTTGTCTAAAATGCTTTCATTCAGGATAGACTGCAGCATGTGCTGTTTCTGGCACTTGGGTGCCAGTTTATAAAGAGCTAGAGCAGTGTGCTGGGATCAAAAGAAGTCATGACACCATCAGACAAAAAGCAATGTGTCACGTGTTCCCTGTTTGGGAGCACATATTCAGAGTCTGGCTCATCAATGACTTTTGTCAATGAGCTTTTCAGCCCTACGAGTTGGTACTGTCCATCCATTGCTTAAACAGTATTTTTGTTTAGGTATGCTATGCTGTTATGAACTTGGTAGCAAATATAGTTTTAGCATTTAAGCAGAAGTCCTTTCACAGTAATATGTTTGAGTAAAATTAACTTTGGTTTGTTGGGCTTAGTAGTCGCTTTAAAGCTGAATGGCAACATAGATTTATGACTAAGCTTGTGGTTCCAATGCAATCAATGTCAGTTGTACAGTGTACTTCGATGTAATATAGATCTTATCCTAAAGCTATTCACAGTTTTATTTAACAAAGGGGAGAGAACCTCTTAGCCAAACCTTTATTCACAAAACCTTCATCTTCTGTGTTTCATTGACTGCCTTACTGACTTCCTCGTATCTCCTTGTAATTTCCTTTACTTGTCTTTTCCCTTCTTTTATTCTTTCCCCTGTGTTTACTGCAGGAGAACCAACGCATGCAACAGAGAATAGAATCTATAACCAAAGAGGTGTTTGACCTCCAGGAAACAGTTAATTGGAAAGATAAAAAAATTGGGGTATGAGATGAATACTGAGGTGAAGAGTGATTAGGAATAGACTGGTATAAGTTGGCAGCGGCATTGTTGATGGTTCCAGTGTTGAATTGGGTGTTGCAGATAGAAGTATTTCATACTGAATATTTGAGAGTAAATAAATACGGCATTCAGCTTGAACCTAAAACGTCATGAATTAGCAGATTTTGAACATAAAGATAAACATATTCAAGCACTGCAGTGATTTAATTCCAGTGTTATAGCTAGATTCTAGTACAGTTATTTTGGATTTGGATGATAGGCCTGTTCTAGACCTTTCGTTGCACTGATTAAAAATAGAGCTTTGAGGCAGCCTCAAAAGCCTTTACTGTCTAAATACTTAAGCATTCAGATAGGGCATAAAAACAATTTTGCTTGGTTGGGCACACACATACGTATGTATTAGTCCAGAAGAAGTTAAAGGTCATTGAAGTCAATTGGACTTGTAACTTAATGCCCACTGATTTCATTTAAACTGTACGCCATTCACATATGAATCATATAAGAAGGCGTCATGTATAGAAAAAGGTGCTGTTCATCTGCATGGCTACTCAGTCCCCTGCCATCCCTGTGTTGAGCACTTTGGCCTTTCCCTGCAGACATCCATGATGCCCTTCATGCAAGTAATATGCAAAATGGGTGTATACGAGTGTGTGGTGTTAGAGATTCTGAGACTGACACTATAAATTTGAAAAGTGTTACAACTTGTTAGTACAGTAGAACCTTGGTTCTCAAACTTAATCCGTTCAGGGAGTCTGTTTGACTCCCGAAACCATTCCAAAACCAAGGCACAGCTTCCGATTGGCTGCAGGAGTTTCCTGCACTCAAGCAGAAGCCGTATCGGGCATTTGGCTTTTGGAAAACGTTCGCAAACCGGAACAATTACTTCCAGGTTTTCGGCATTCAGGAGCTAAAACATACAAATACCAAGGTACGACTGTAGTAGAAAAACTGGCCTATAGCATAATCGAAAGCTGCCAGGGCATAGATTTAGAGTCTGTTGGAGACTATTTTCTCTCTAGGATTGTTTCTATGGATCAGATCTTGCAAACTACCTTTTCCACATGTGAAAATATTTTAAAATGAGATTCCATAAATAGGATCCTGTTTGTTAGTAATCTACTTTGGATGCAATCTCCCAAATTTATAGGAAATTCTGCATTCAAGTAACTGAAAAAAATCTCTCATTTGGTTATTAACTTCTCCTTATGGTGAGGGAGGGCCTAGTACCCATTTTTTCCCCTCTAGCGGATGCTTAACCTCTGAGCAGGCACAATACAGAGTCACTTCTTTCATATATGAATATCTTCCCATAAAAAGCCCTTGCTCGTTTCCTGTTGAAAAAGTTGTATTGTATTGCAGGAATGGGTATCCATGGTCCTTTAGGTGTTCTTGGATTTCCTCCATCCTTGTTCACTGAGCATGCTGTTTAGGCATCCAGCAAGAGCTGGAGGGCCACAAGTGCCCCATCTCTAGTGTAACAGATCAGTACAGCTCACTGTATCCACCTACAACACAATTGGCTGTGTTTGTTTACATAAAATGTTATGCTTGAATAGACTGCAAAAATTAAACATGCTTTATCTCTGATCTTTCAAAATCCAAATGTTTTTGGAACTATGGGATTGTTGAACTCATTCAGCTTGGCTCAAGCACTAGGCAGAAAGCCTAAGGTTACTTTATTAAAATAGACATGAATTGTATTTATAGTTTAGTACATAACATGGAATCGCTGAGATTTTTTAGCATTTCCCAGGTCTGTTGTAATGCCGGGGTGGTGGTAGATATTTATGCCAAGCATGAACTTCTGTGGCAAACACAGGACTGTGCACGACTTTCTTTTCTCCTTTTTGCCTCACTTTTTGTTCAGCTAATTATCTTTTATTTGCAAGAAATCTTTCTTACCTATCGCACATTCTCTCTCTATCCTGTTCCTTTCCACTACCTGCCTGCACCCAGGCCCTAGAGAGACAGAAAGAGTACTTTGACTGCATTAGGATTGAGCGGGATGAGCTCAGAGATGAGCTGGCTGACCTGAAGGAAACAATGAAGACAGGAGAGGTACGTTAGCTGTAGCAGCACTTGGCAATGTCAACTGCTGGATGAAGCCATAGTCAGTGTGTTGGAGAGGGACATATCATTACTTCAGCATGCCCCTTTTCCACTGAAGCTAAAGCATGAACAGGAGCAGTGGTGCTGCTGCTTCTTGCAGCGTCTACTGAGCAAAGCGTTCACCAGTTAACAGTCTCTAAGAGAAGCTTATGTTTATCTTGTTTTTTTCCCCAGAAGCATGGATTAGTTATCATCCCAGATGGCACTCCAAATGGCGATGTCAACCATGAACCAGTAGTTGGTTCAATAACCGTTGTATCGCAAGAAGCTGCTCAAGTCTTGGAATCCGCAGGAGAAGGACCACTAGGTAAATTTACAGAGAACCACTTTCTTCAGAATGTTGACTTTCATTTTCAATGTGTATAGATAAGAATCGAGTAGCTTAGGCCCCCTCCCACATTTATAAAGAGTTTTACTTGTTTTTGAATAGATGGAACTATTAGTTCTGTGTGAATTACATAGTTGCAGCAGTCTTGGAATCTGTTCAGAGATGATATGGTATTTATAGATGCACTGTATGTACCTATATAGCTTACTAAAACGATAAAGCAGTATCATGTGGAAATGAATGTCAGAATTCAAAATGTGTGCAAAAAGCAACAATTATACTCCATTGAATATTAGTTCAGTGGACATTACAGCACTGTGTGCTAGGGTCTATGTCTTTAAAAAGAGTCATTGCCATACTTTCAGCTATCATGTGAAAAGTACCAAATATGGAATTGTTAGTTTAGTTGCTATTCAATTGTAGTATGTCCAATCCTTCATTCTTGAAAGCAAGTCTCTTAGGTCCAAATAAGTATCATTTTAAAAAAAACTTAATACACAATTTTACACTTTTTGAAGTTCTTCTTACTGACCTTGCTGTTTCTTAATGAAATTTCAAATGAAATTCTGTTCATCCAAGAGAGTTCTTCCTTTTAACCTTTTTTGTTTTGCTAAGCTTCCAATGGAAGGAATTGGAATTGGAATTTCTAACTGAATTGTTTGTTTCTTTTAGATGTTAGGCTACGAAAGCTAGCGGGAGAAAAGGAAGAGCTATTGTCACAGGTAAAGTCTCTCTCCCCTTCCTGCAACCGAAAAGTGATTGAATGGCTCAGACTCAGACTCTTTTCAATTTGGGGGAAGTTATTAAACAGTACCAGACCCTTGCTGTGCTTGAGCAACACTGCTTGCTACTGAAAAACTTCATGCTTAATGTTTCTTGCAGACCTTCAGGGATTGCATGTACTTTCATAGCTTTGCCTCATGCTCCAAATAATAAATTAATGTTACAGTCTTAATGTCATGAGAACTATGTACCCCAAACCCTGAGACTTAAACTAGAAAATATATACTTAAGCAAACAACAACCCTGAAATTAGAAGTGCTTGTAGCATTTGTCTGTCACTAGGATTCTCTTTCCACCCCATTGAAAAACTGTCTCAATATTTCCTTGCTGTTGAATGTTGGTCACTTAAGGTCACTCATTGCTACTGGTGGAAACCTGTGATGATATTATTATTTAAAGAAGTCCACTCTTCACACATATCCACAACTAAGTTGCTATTCTCGTAAAGGTAAAGGGACCTCTGACCATTAGGTCCAGTTGTGGCCGACTCTGGGGTTGCGGCGCTCATCTCGCTTTTTTGGCTGAGGGAGCCGGCACACAGCTTCCAGGTCATGTGGCCAGCATGACTAAGCCGCTTCTGGTGAACCAGAGCAGCGCACGGAAACGCTGTTTACCTTCCCACCGGAGCCGTACCTATTTATCTACTTGCACTTTGACGTGCTTCCGAACTGCTAGGTGGGCAGGAGCAGGGACCGAGCAACGGAAGCTCACCCTATCACAGGGATTCGATCAAACTGCCGACCTTTTGATCGGCAAGCCCTAGGCTCTGTGGTTTAACCCACAGTGCCACCGACACATACTGTGCAATGATTTTAGGTTAAAAATAGTTACTATGAACTGCTTCTGGAAGCAGTATACGATGACCATAAAAAGAAAAATGGTTGTAAATGCCAGTAATACACCTTATCAAGTATAAATAGACAATATTGAACTACTCACAGAATGCTATATTTTCATTTCAGATTAAAAAAATGAAATTACAGTTGGAGGAAGAACGGCAGAAATCCTCTGGAAATGATGGCACAAATTCTAATTTAACGGGATTGGAAAACGGTTCAGATTTGCAGTTTATTGAAATGCAGAGTATGTATATTTTCATCCTTCAATTCTGTATGGCATTTCTACTTTTGAAGAGTGCACATGGTAGGAACATTCATGCCTGAACGTTTTTCTGTTGCCACTTCCCACATAAATAGCAAAAGATAAATATATAGAATACAGTAAAATGCAGTAGATGGGAGCATAAGGTGACCTTGGCTTAAATTCCTGGAATTTGTTTGATTAATCTTCTTGCTTAAGCTGCTACACAGATTTTGAGAAAATTAAATGAGAGTAGGAACTCTTAGATTGTTTGTAGCATAGTTCAATCCCTGTTTGTCTTTGTGGTTTCTCTGCAGTTACACCTATGGGATCTGCATGTGTACAGAGCAGCATTTCAGAAACATCTTGAGCAGGGGTAGTCAACCCTTTTATACCTACCGCCCACTAATGCATCTTTCTTGATGGTCAAATTTCCTTACTGCCCACCAGTGCTCGATGGAAGGAGGATTCAATTCAGCTTGTGCCGTAGTACCCCCTACTACCCACCTAGAACCCAGAAACACCCACTAGTGGGCGGTAGGGACCAGGTTGACAACCCCTGGTCTAGAGGTTGGCAGAGCTTGTAGTCCCATGGCTAAAGCAGGGAACCCTGTGTCTCTGCATTGCTCAAGAGTGGGACCAAGAATCTCTGCTCATTTCCCATGAAATTTTTGGATTATTGTTCAACAAAATTTGTACATCACAAAGTGATGTACTAGACGGAAGCAAAAGGAGAAATATAAACATATCTTGTAGAATAAGGTGATTATTCAGTAATGAATTACTGAAGTTGAAACCTGCAAGTTGAATTTCATCTTCCAATGGCTTTAAGTCCATCCTACATCACACATTACATTTTATCTACATGTTTGTAATGTGAAGATTGCAGTTGGTCAAATATGCACACCCTGAACCCACAGAAGTCAGTGAATTTCCTACAATGTGTACACACGGTGTGTGTCATCTTTACAATGTCTGCTACGTATACTGTCATCTGTACCCACCTATTCATATATAGTAGGTACAGCTCAGTCAGTGAAACATGAGACTCTTAGGGTCGTGGGTTCAAGCTCCACAGGGAGCAAAAGAGTTCTGTAGTGCAGGTGGTTGGACTAGATGAGCCTCATGGTCCCTTCCAATTCTATGAATTGTTGAATGAAGTAATCTTTGGACCCTAGTGAAATTATACAGTGCTAGGTACTTTTAGTAGAATTGGAGTGTAATCTAGCCATTTGAATTTGAAAATGTTTATTTGTACTCAAAATCATTTCGCCTTATGTTAGGAAACATCCCTTTTTATTTTACTTTAGTGCACACTCCCCACAATGCACTTGGACCTGATATAGTTACTTTAAATGAGATAGGGTTTCAAGAGTGAAGATCTACAGTGGTAGGAAGAAATAGGTTCAGGAGGTTTAACAGAAGACTACAGTTGAGGGAATATTTCATTTAAGAGCTAGTACCAATGAGGGCTTCTTGGGTGGCTTTTAACTACATTTTACTCAGAGCAGACCTATTGAAATTGATGAACACAACTAAGGTGGGTCTACTCTCTCAGTAAAATTTATTTTACTACCATCCCCATTCATTCTCTCTGAAAGTAGCATCCTTTAGCAGGACTTACAACACATGCTGGATGAGGTATGATTTAGGAAATAAACTCTCCAGATTAATTTCTGCAAAAGGGTAGCCTGTTACAACTTTTCTCAGATCAGGTCTTAAAGAAGTTGACCCTCAAACTTCCGAAGGACTGCTTATACCCCACCCACATCTAATATTTTAAATATTCTTGATCATTATGTAACCAGTTGACTATATTTTCTAATCGCCAACCCATCACTACACTCAGAATGAAGAGCCCATTATCCAGGAATGCTGTGTTTTATTTCAATAAAATGATCGGCTAAAACTCTTTAGATTTTGAGGGATAAAAAGCCATAGGAATTTCACTCCTCAAAGAAGTCTATTTTATGTACTGTGTGCTATCCTTTTATCAAATAACAAATTGTACAGGTACGTTCAACATTTCCTTTCCTTTTTTAGCCAAAGCAGAAAAATATAATCTTCGCTGACATTTGATTTAAATGTTCAGTTGACAGCCATTAAATGCTTCATTTTCTTGTTTCTAGGAGATGCCAACAGACAAATAAGTGAATTCAAGTTTAAGCTTTCAAAAGCTGAACAAGACATAACTACTCTGGAACAAAATGTAGGTACCTTTTTGTTATACATATTTCCTAAACTTTTATTGATACCACATACATGTATTATGGTCTTGTATAATAGACTGCAGAAACTATGTCCTCCACGTCATAATTCAGTAGAGCCAATGTGACAAATTATCCTGAGGGCTTCATGCTCCTTTAGAGAATTTGAACCTGAGTTTCATCCTTTCAGAGGACCAGAGCTATTAGGTATATGAGTTGGTGGGTGTGAACTTTGCAAGAAAATAGCCACTTGTATTCTAAGCTAACAAAATGAAAACACAGCTATATAGTGCATGTGAAAATTTATGGGGAACAGGTACACATTTTAAAAATAAGGCTTTTACAGCCTTGTAAAAGTGATGTTTTTAATGTTTGGTGCTTTTATATTTGTGGGAAGCTGCTCAGAGTGGTTGGGACAAGCCTCATGGATTGGTGGAGTACAAATAATAAAATTATGATTATAAAAATGCTTGGTAGAGTTGAGCCTAGTCTCACCGTTCACATAAATTCATTGGTATCCTGTAAGATTCTTGAAGCATTATTCCATTCAGCACATACTGGCCACATTCAGACAATCATTACCTGATTTCCTAAGTTTTAGGATTAATGCCTTGTGAACAAGCCCAAGATATTAAGCTGTTGGCTTAATATTCTGGCATGTTTGAGACAATAGGGAGCCACAGTTTAACTGAAGACTTTCCTGCCTTGTTCACTCGCATGAAGACGTCAAGCAGGCTTGTTCAAAAGTCGACTGATGAAGCTGAGACATGATAGTTTGAATACCTCAAGGAAGGCAGTAAAGGTGACATGTTTTGTGCCCTTTTAGTGCTACATAAAGGAAGGTCACAGATAAAGGGGGCATTCCTTGTATACGGGAACATGAGTGAATCATTGCTTTAAACCTGTTTGGTCTTTTAGGTTGTAAGACTTGAAGGGCAAGTAGTAAGATATAAAACTGCTGCTGAGAATGCAGAAAAAGTAGAAGATGAACTCAAAGCAGAAAAGAGAAAACTTCAGCGAGAGGTAATTGTCTCTTTCACACAGTGTGAAAAAGTTCTAAGAATTTAAATATAGGAGGCAATAACATTTAAAGATGGCGGGAGGTTATTTTTATATAAAAGTCTTTAAAATATTATTCCTGTTGACTGTCTATGGAAACGGGAATGGTGAGCACGGACATTGTCATGTGGGATTTTTTGGACTGTTATATTAATAATAAAGTTAGCGGTTACTGAGGAACTATATAGAGAGATCAATCTTCTGCTGTTGCAGTATGCTTCCCTATGTTTAAAATCAGAATGTGGTTACTGCATACTCATGTACGATGGCTTGTTATTAAACAATAGCCAGGGGGTTCTCTGGTGGAAAAAATACTAAAGACTGAAAATCACAACAGATTACTTCTTTAAACCTGTGTGTGCTCGAATGAATTGAGAAAATGTGTCCCAATGTTAATAGAAAAAGTGGTTGTGCTCCCCTTCCCTTCTTAGAGCTTTCCTCTCTACTGGGGTTTGATGCCATAATCAATCATAGCTTGGAGAAGTGATGAGGCAGATGGAAGGTTCTGCACATACATCTATGCCCCTCTTTGCAGTTAAGATATCCTTTCAGGTTCTACATCATTGCTTTAGATCCAGTTTATCCACCTACCTTTCTTTGGATTCAAATTTTGGATTCAAATTTAGTCAAACTGGCAGAGTTTGTAGATGGGTTGTTTTTGAGTAACTACATGGCCTCTGGACCTTCATTGTATAAACATGTTTTTAAACTGCACCAAAGCTCCACTAAAGTTTTGGTTTTTCCTTTGTTTTTTGAAACTGCATTGGCTTGATTTAAAATTCTTTAGTCCTCTCAAACTGTTGCACTTACAAGGTACTGGCTTTTTCTTTTCAGTTAAGAACAGCATTGGACAGGATAGAAGAGATGGAGATGACCAACAGCCACTTAGTAAAACGGTTGGAGAAAATGAAGGCAAACAGAACTGCACTCCTATCTCAACAGTAGAAAGAAAGTTTAAAAAACTGCACTGCTCCTTGAAAACTTGTCCCTAGCTTGTTTTAATACAGACTTTCTTTGGCACAAACTTTGAACATTGAGTTGTTCAATGAGTTTTAGTTTCATAATTAAGTGGCAAATATTTTGTAACAAGTGGATGAAAAAAAAACTTTGAATTTTTATGCGATTGAGTTTTGCAGCTTAATTCTAGAGTCTTCTCGAGCCCAATGCTGTTATTTCACAATTGTGAAATCAAATGTATTCATTGAAACTCTCTTCCACTGCTTTAATAATGCTTGGTGCTTGGAGACAACTGCATGAATTCAAGTGAATGCTGCATTACAAATTAACCAATTATGTGCTGAAGACATCACATGGCACAAGTGCCTTCTATATGGTGCAATGTAGACGTCAATGATTAAGATAACCTTTGGAATCATAACATTTATTTTAAGATACCTTTGGGGGTTCTATGTTTGCTAAACTTTATACATTTTGATGGAAAACACTTTTGTAAAATATTTAAATTTATATAAAATAGAAATGACTGTATAAAATTTGCTTTATTGCATGGGTGATGCACAACCTGAGTTTAGACTTCCTAAAGTACTATTCATAACTACTCTTTATGGTAAGAGTGGTGACTTACGTTTTGCTGTACATTGTAAACCTGGTGTTGGCAGCTGCTCAAGCGTGGAGTGGAACACTGGGTGGGTAGGAGAAATGTGGTGAAGGATATAAACAATAAATGGACAATTTGCTTAACAAAATGAACATTGAATGTGTCTGGGTATGTTTTTACTTTAGTTAGCAACTTTTCATTGTGTTAAGCATTTGCAATGTTAACTTAAAAACAACTGTGTGACACAAACAGCTTCACTACATTATGAAATTGTAACACAGGTTAGGTACCTGACCATGGATGTGGCTAACCTTTTTATAAGAGGCTAAGTGTGTTCAATCAACAGTTGCAGATTTGCCAAATGTCTAGGGCTTGTTACATTGTTCTTGGGCTCACATAGATTAATTGACCAGGATCCTGGAGTCACAGAAACATTAGTCTGCTGTTATCTAGCCCTTATACAGGTAGGTGCTTTGAGCATTTCCTGCCCCCTCACCTTGTTTCTTGCATTCAGAAGCAAAGATGGTAGTTCCTTGATTTTAATATGGTAACCTCTTCTAGTCCTGGATGACTAGCATTTAAGGATACTGCAGTGAGATTTTTGTATTTATCCAATCCATCCCCAAATGGACCTACCTAATTCATTATTAGTTCATAAGATAAAGTGAAGAGGGCTCCGTACCTTTGTCTACAGAACTCTGAACTGGCTACCTTGTCCACTTTTCAGCCACAGGTGGAAGCTTTGGTATTTGCTAGTCATCCTGTACAAAAGTTGCGTAGTCTGGCATCTTGTAAAGCTGAACACTTCCTGGTCTGCAATTCAGTCACTTCTACAATTCTCAGTGATAACAGCACCACTGCAGGGAAAGCTGTGTAATAGGTACTGATCTACATATGTCTGTGTTCAGCATCTTTCAAACACTTTGTACAAGTCTGGTAAATTAGCAAGCTGCAAAACGCTGCCATCTTCTGTGAAGTTTTTAGGAGGCAAAAGGTATGTCCGAAGAACTTTATAAAGCACATGTTCCACTGTCCATTTCCATGATCTCTTACCAGCTCCAGAGTCTTCAGTCTGCAAAGAAGTTTAAATAAAGCAGTTTGACTAAGGTTTTAGTAAATACTAATGTTGTGTTCGATAACACTGTGGCTAATGTATCACCTCCTTTTAGAGTTCTATGTATTTATTTGTTTCTACCTATCTACTGCTCATTCAGCTTGTGAAATTTATACCAAAAGAAGAAATGGTCAGAAGCATGCACTATTAACATGAGGCTTAATTGTTCTGAAAGGATTATTCATTCTTATGTGCCACCGTTCTGGCAACAGGTGTTCTGTAAGCCACTTCTGAGCATCACTCTTCCTGATGACACCTATACTTTTCTGTTTGGAACCCTTGCTTGATCATTCTGCTAACGGCAATGACTGTCTCAGTGAAGGAACTCCATCCCCTCAGGTAGCACTTTGCTTATAACTAAGGATGAATATAGACTGAAATCTGTGGCATTCACAGTACTTGCTGTCCTTGGGCTTGCCAATCGGAAGGTCGGCAGTTTAAGTCTGTGTGCTCTGTCCCAGCTCCTGCTAACCTAGCAGTTTGAAAGCATAGTGACCAGAGTAGATAAATAGGTACCACTGCAGTGGGAAGGTAAATGGTTTTCCCATGCGCTCTGGCACTTGTCACGGTGTCCCGTTGCACCAGAAGCAGTTTAGTCAATGCTGGCCATGACCTGAAAAGCTGCCTGCGGACAAGCGCCAGCTCCCTCTGCCTGAAGCGAGATATATGCCACACCCCATAGTCAAGTGTGACTGGACTTAACTGTCCAGGGATCCTTTACCTTTAGCTGTCCTTTCTCCACCTCAGAATGTGAGAGCATGACCTGCCACTGTTGTCCCAGGGATTGAGACTCATTTCCCCTCATTTACTCTTGTGATTTTGATAAGGGCAAAGCTCTGCCATGTAAGGATCTTTGCCTATTAGAGATGCTACTTTTATTAACCTGATCCAACCTAAATGATAACGGGGTTTGGTAGCAGCATTTATATCCCTCCATACAAGGTGCCCTCAGAGCTGATAGTGCTCTCCCCAGCATTGGCAGTGACAGCATATTTAAAACATGCACTAATTTATCTTATCACCACATTTTCTAAAATTCCCCCGTTGACGGGGAAAGGTGGCTGCCACTAAGGCTGTACTTGTGCCACTTTGGTTTCATGAGGGAGGTAGTCCTCTTCAACTCTTTTGCCTGTAGTACTGCCTTCAACTCACTCTTTCCATTCCCAGCCCTAAATGCAAGATTTCAGAATGTAGTTTTGATACAGGGAAAAATAACAAATGAAGACTGTACCTGTTGAGTAGTAAGATCAGAGTCTTCCATTATATACTGTTTTCTAATGGAGTAGAACATGGCACATTCTTTACTCAAGGTATCAAAACATTCCTTTTCTTCATCCCAGTTTACCTGGAAAAGAAAATGTAACTTCAATAAATACAGCATGCCTACGGCAGTTACATATCCAATTGCAGCTATTTCTACATATGAAAATCTAATGTCAAGTTGGAGGCAAAGATCAGTCACATAGGAGGAAGTTTTCAGCAGCACTCTTGTAGGCAACTAGTATTGGCTCAATTGATCAGGACAGAAAATCTCCTTAATTCAGAACTGTTACTCAGTTTTTTTGCAGCTAGTATAAGCACTTGAGTTTCACTTTAGACTGAACAAAAAATGAGTTTGTGAGAAAAAGGAATGTGACTAAGCAAGTACCTAAGACTGACCCAACTGCATTAGTCAAAATGAAATAATTCTATGTAAATATGGCTTCACTAATTCATGTTGAATATTGACATACCTCTGTGGCCAAACGAAGAACAAACATAGGCAGCCCTTCCAGTGGAGGGACGTAATTATCTATCAGGAGTGGTAGTCCTGTAAGATTTCCCATCTGTAAATAGAATGTTTCTCCATTATTTTGATGCTTATTCTCCTATGTATACATCAATATTTGGTTCCTAAGCCAACGACTACAAACATGGCAAAATCTACCTGCTGTCTACTTGTGACATTTTTTGTATTTCTGTGCTTTGGAACTAGCGTAGTATCCTGTTTTATTTATCTGTATCCTTTACCAAGGTGAAACAAAATTCATACATAAAACAAAAAAGATTTCGGCTCAGCTGGTGTGACATACTACTTTCTGCCTTTCTGTTTGGTAATAATAAATTTATTGCTTTCCTGTAGCTTTTATATCCCCACTCCTCCCCAGTGGCCCAAAACTGCTACTTATATAGTTTCTCTATTTACCGACAGCATTCAGGTGATTATTACTCAGATGAATAATCAGAGATACGATCAAGTCTTATTTTCTCATGTGCAGCCAATTTGCTACAAGGGAAGACATCTGGAAGAATTTACAGAACAATAGCTCTGTGTTACCTCAGAACTGGGAAACAGTAGTTAAAGGCTTCCAATAAAACTAAGACATTCATCCGACTCTAAGCCACTGTTACCCTAGCATTAAGGCATCGTTTCCTGGTTCAGACATAATAGGAAGCTATATTTAACGGAATACTTTTTGGTTTGCATGAAATGAGGAATGAAGCTGTTGCTTGTAGGTGCATTATAGAGTGCTTCTTCATATCTTCTTAAGATCATCTGATAATTCAATCTTGCTCTGTACTCAATGGATACTGTAAAATGCACAGTACAGCAGCTAACGACTAAACCACCCCAGGATCAAAAAGGCAGTTACTTCATCAATTTCAAGAGAGAAATAGTCTTTCAGCATGGCACTCTTCTTTGTTAGAAAGTCAACAATGTATTCAGCGAGGCCTTCCTTTGGACCATCATCTTCTGTCCAACCACTTTCATCATTCTCCAAGGCTAGCATAGCTAGATCATAGAGTGGAGCTGGTTCCTACATTTACCAAAAAAAAAAATTAGCACAAATCATTACCTGTCATTCATGCACGCAACTGACTTTTCCACAATTACATACAGCTTGGGGGATGGAGAAGTATCTGCTACTTTAAAAGGACTGTAACCCTATCAAGAGGATGCCACCTCCCATCCATCCAGTCTAGGGAACCACCTACTAACAGTGTTTTAGTTTATTTGGATTGAGCTTCAGTTTGTTGGTTCTCATCTAGTCCATTACTGAGACAAGACAACAGTCCAGCACATCCACTGCCTGCAGATGTAAAGGAGACGTAGAGTCGTGTGTCATCAGCATATCGCTGACAACATATTCAGCCCACTGACCCCACTCAGCGGTTTCATTGTTAAATAGCAAAGGGGATAAAATCAAACCATGGGGAACCCTACAGTGAAGGTTCCACATGGCTCCTCAGGCATCACCCTCTGGACACATCTACCCAAGTAGGACTGGAACCACAGCAAAGTGGAGCCAACAACACCTAACTCAGACAAAGCGCTTGGATCTGGTCTGTGACTATGTGCTCAAGAACCTTGCCCAAGTAGAGGAGATTGGCAGCTGGCCAGTAATTACTTAGGTTTTCCAAATACAAGGAGTGGTTTAACCACTGCCTCCTTCAATCAGGCAGGAACCATCCCCTCTTGTATGATCAGCTCCCTGGCCCAGCCAGTTGTCCCCTCCCTGCTAGCTTTTATCAGCTAAGAGCAGGCAAGAGTCCAAAGCGTAAGTGACCAATCCAGGCACCTTGTCCATGTCCTCAAGCCTTACTGAAACTCATCCAATGCAACAGGACTAGACAGTGCTCTGGACACCTTTTGAGATTCATCTGCTGTAACAGTGAAGTCAAGGTCCTGGCAGATGCAAGTGATTTTATCCTCAAAATGCTTTGTAAACAAAGTCACAGCAAGTTACTTTAGGTTCTGTCCCTTCTTCGGACCAGACTGTAAAAGACCTCACATTACCTGGAAAAGCTCTGCTGGACAGCATATTGAGGATGCAATGGAAGCAGCAAAGTATTGCTGCCTTCACTGCCACTAAGTAGGCTCAATGATGAGCCCTCACCAGTGTTCAGTTGCATTCCATCGGACTTTTCTTTCACTTACATTCAAACCATCTCCCAGCTTGCTTCCTCACAAGGAACCAAGTGGGCTGTACCAAGTGGGAGAGGGCGCTCAGGGGCAATCGTGTCAACAGCCCAAGCCATTCAATTTAGTTTTTTCCATTGGCTAATCAAAATAATTTTGTTGCCCCATGATAATCTTTGAAATCAATGGCAGCTAAAATGTTTTGGTGTAAAATAAGGACTATATTAGGGCTCTGGATGCAGAAGTGGCTGCACCACAAACCTCCCTGCACCACCACCAGATATTGGGTAGGATTGCTCTACCCAATATCTGCTCTATATCTTAGTAAGTTATATATAAGATAGATAACTTAAGTGTATACTTACTGACAATCTTAAAACGCCGAAGTTTCCAAAGTCATAGATAAGGATCTGATAGAACATTTCTTGACTTTGAGAAAGGAAAAACAAAGAGTTTGCTATTTGCTCATGGTCCACTCTGTAATACTGTCAATGAATAGGAAGCCTTAATATGGAATTCCAATGGCAACTAAAATCTATGGGTTTTAGCTACGAGTGGGACGTATGTATTTTTCTAGAGTACAGCAGTTATGATAAAATATCCAGCATTGTTTAATAAAATAGATAAGCTTCCCAGTAGTGGAACTGATGCAGGGGGAAGGGCTGTAGCTCAGTGTCAGAGCAGCTGCTTCTTACACAGAAGATGTCAGGTTAAATCCCTGGCATCTCCAGGCAGGAGCTGGGAAAGACTGAAAGTCTGGTGAGCTGCCACTCAATGCAGGCAATACTGAACTAGATGTAGCAATGACTCTGTAGACGGCAGCTTCCTATGTAATCTAATATTAATTAAAGGGCAAGAACACATCACTGACTACAATCCTTGTGAAACTTAAGAACATTACAAGCATTAATGAAGGGGAGCTGGTATAAGAAGCAAACACAATTATGTTACAAATAAGGTTAGAAAGTTTATCACTTTAAAAACTGCCATACCCATTTCCATTTATAAAACTCAAAGCAGTTCAAACTATACATTATAAAGTCATCTTACTGTCTCTTAGGTCAGCAGATGCAATGACCCCAAATGACAGGGTGAGGCCAACTTAACCCAGCTGCACCCATAGCTTCCTTTAACATCAACCACTCTTTGGTCTTCTAGAACATCTCTGTTTTCTACTTCCTATATACAGTGGTACCTCTGGATGCGAACGGGATCCATTCCGGAGCCCCATTCACATCCTGAAGGGAACGCAACCTGCGTCTGCACGGGCCGCGATTCGCCGCTTCCGCGCATGCACGTGACGTCATTTTGAGCATCTGCGCATGGGGCAAAACCCGGAAGTAACGCATTGTTACTTCCGGGTCGCCGCGGAGCGTAACCTGAAAATGCTCAACCTGAAGCATATTTAACCCGAGGTATGACTGTATATCGTTTATCTCTCTCCAGCCTTTCTGGGAGGTTCATCAACTGTTTTTCCTCTGATGACTAGAATCCAGACAATATCTTCATGGTCCTAATGACCTATGTTTTCACTCACTGTTCCTCCGCAGCTGCAGCTGTTATTTTGGGGCAGTGACCCGAAAGTACTAAAAAGTTAAAAGCACAGCCCACACCACTCCATTTGAAAATGCACTCACTGATTTTCTTCCTATCTCAAGCTACTGGATACTATTTGTCTTGACTAAAACAATATATTTAACTTTGTTCTGTTACCTGAGTTTTGTGGTACTGAGCAGATACAATTTTGTCTGATACTGCACCAATGCCCACTGAGGGTTAACACATCCAACAAAGGAATGATCACGTAGCATCTCTTGAAGATCTGAAATAACCCAAATCACTTGTGTTTAGTACAATACAGAAGAATATCCTGCCTTTTAAGAACTCAACTATTCAATTTACTAAAATACTTAAAAGCATTATGGACTTCAAATATCAACTCTTATTCAATTTCATATAACCCAATTGGAGCCTAATCCTTTTTACTCAGAAAAAAAATGCATTTTGGAAAGAGGTTTAATCGCTGCCCATGCTGTTCTTAAAGTTGCATGTACTTTCCTTCTGTGGAATTTCTTGGAATATGCTTCCTCCAGCAAACCTACATGCTCCAAATCTGCCAAAAATCTCGAGAAGCCCATTCCACAAACCAGGAGTTGGCTTTCATGCAGTTGGTAAGATTGTTTAAATCCAAAAACTTCATTTTAACCTATGTATTTATCCATTTAAGCTTTCTTTAAAACTCAGTTGCCTCCAACCAGCTGAGCTGGCAAATTAGAAACTGGGTGCCAGTCCTTATTTTTCCAGACCTAGCTGCCAGACTATATAGGTAGCCTAGTGGTGTTAACTACCTGTGTCCAGGTACTAAAATGAAGGAAAGAGTACTGGATCCAAAGTACTTCCACTTCATAATACAACTATTAATTAATTAATTAATTAATTAATTAATTTAATGCCTGTTAAACTTCAGCTGCTTCTATTACAGAAGAATTTTGCCCTGAACAATGCAAGCAGCAGCTGAAAGGAAGCCACCCACATAAAGAATTTGTAAGCTATTTTGTTTCCTTCAAAATAAATATTTACTGGACCTGAGAGCAGAATTCTGCTCCATTCTTCTGAACTGCTTATGTAATGGGTCATGAGCAGCTGCCAACAGTGTTCTCAATCAATGCCTCCTTCATGAGTGACTATTTCCAGAACAGTATCAACAAATTGCAGCAGCCTAGTCTCCATGTCCAACTCTGACCCTTTCTGTGCTGTTCAGAATTTTTTCCCCTTATCCCTACATCTCTAGCTAAAGCATATAAAGCTTTGATTTTCCAAGCTGATTTTTTAGCAGAGTATTAGCCTTGAGTGCAATTTAATACTTCATAGTATAGTAAAAATAAAAAATAAAGAGCATTCCTAACATAGGAGATCGTTTTTATAAATCCTGTAATGCAAGTTATGCTATCTTAGTGGGTCTAAATTTGCACATGAAACACAACGGTAATAGCAGAACATACATACTTGCATGTGCCCGATTACTAATTTCCTCTTGAAGGGTTGCTATGCTAGTTAGGTTCACAATTCTCCTTCTTGGAACGCAGGCAGCAGTCATTTCCTGTTTTTGCTGTTCTTCCATTTCCACATCACATTTTGTTCGCTGCCTCTTTCTGGAATATGAAAAGGAAATGCATTTTGTTCTATTTGACATGTATATAAGTCAAAGCAGAGTGCTGAGATTAACTCTGTAGTAATTAAACAGGTATTTAGTTAAGTAGATTAAAAAATACATTTCACACTCAAAAGCTACATTTACCAGAAAATCTGCCCAAGGCTTATGGAGCTAAACTATGCCAGCAAAATTTGGCCACAAGCAGAAATACCGTATTTTTTGCTCTATAAGACACACCAGCCCATAAGACGCACCTAGTTTTTGGAGGAGGAAAACAAGAAAAAAAATATTCTGAATCCCAGAAGCCAGAACAGCAAGAGAGATCGCTGCACAGTGAAAGCAGCGATCCCTCTTGCTGTTCTGGCTCCTGGGATAGATGCGCAGCCTGCATTCGCTCCATAAGACGCACACACATTTCCCCTCACTTTTTAGGAGGGAAAAAGTGAGTCTTATACAGTGGTGCCTCGCAAGACGAAATTAATCCGTTCCGCGAGTCTCTTCGTCTTGCGGTTTTTTCGTCTTGCGAAGCACGGCTATTAGCGGCTTAGCGGCTATTAACGGCTTAGCGGCTGTAAGAAAAAGGAAACAAACTCACAAGAACTCGCAAGACGTTTCGTCTTGCGAAGCAAGCCCATAGGGAAATTCGTCTTGCGGAACGACTCAAAAAACGGAAAACTCTTTCGTCTAGCGAGTTTTTCGTCTTGCGAGTTTTTCGTCTTGCGGGGCACCACTGTAGAGCAAAAAATACGGTAGATGCTAGTGAGTGCTTCTAGACCCAGTCTTAATCTGCCAAGGTGACCTATTATGCTGGTCCTTTTTATTAACTAGATGTATTTACCGTATTTTTCGCTCTATAGGGCGCACCGGACCATAGGGCGCACCTAGCTTTTTTGGGGGGGGGAATAAAGGGGGAAAAAATTATTTCCCCCCCCCGAGCCCCAAAGAGCAAAGAAGCCATGACAGCGAGCGGGATGAATCCCGCTTGCTGTCTTGGCTTCGGTTTTAGCCTCGGGGCTGGGGCAGGGGAAGCCCGAGCTTCCCCCGACCCCAGAACAGGTCCAGGAGCAAAGGCGAGGTTGCGCTCCCAGAGCTTGCTGCTATCCGCAAGCCTTCTGAGCATGGCAGGAATTCCCTGGATGAAACATCGGCTCTGGATCCATTCCAGTCTGGCTTCCGCGCTGGTCATGGGACCGAGACGGCTCTGGTCGCCCTAACAGATGATCTCCGCAGGCAGCTGGATCGAGGCGGGTCGGGGCTGCTGATTCTTCTAGACCTGTCAGCAGCTTTCGACATGGTTGATCACGAACTCCTGGACCACCGCCTTGCCGACGTGGGGATCCAGGGCACAGTCCTTCAATGGCTGCGCTCGTTTCTCTCCGGTCGGGGACAGAGGGTGGCGCTTGGGGGGGAATTGTCATCCCGCCACTCCTTGGTGTGTGGAGTGCCTCAAGGTGCGATACTCTCCCCAATGCTTTTTAACATCTTTATGCGCCCCCTCGCCCAGCTTGTCCGGAGTTTTGGGCTGGGTTGCCATCAGTATGCCGATGACACCCAACTCTATCTGTTGATGGATGGCCATCCTGACTCGGCCCCAGACACACTGACCAGATGTTTGGAAGCTGTGGCTGGATGGTTACGTGGAAGCCGGTTGAAGTTAAATCCTTCGAAGACAGAGGTCCTCTGGCTGGGACGGGACGATATGGGATTGGGGGGGGCAACTCCCATCTCTTGTGGGGGTGCAATTAGTGCCAGCACCGTCCGTTAAGAGTTTGGGTGTAATCTTCAATACCTCCCTCTCTATGGAGGCGCAGATTACAGCTATAACAAAGGCGGCATTTTTTCACCTCCGCCAAGCTAAGCAGTTGGCCCCTTATCTCTCTCGCCCTGACCTAGCCACTGTGATCCATGCGACGGTCACCTCCAGACTGGATTATTGTAACTCGCTCTACGTGGGGCTGCCCTTGAGACTGACCCAGAAACTCCAGCGGGTGCAGAATGCCGCGGCGAGACTCCTTATGGGGTCTTCGCTGCGAGATCACATTCATCCGGTACTATACCAGCTGCACTGGCTCCCGGTGGAGTACAGGATCAGGTTTAAGGTGCTGGTTTTAACCTTTAAAGCCCTATACGGCCTAGGACCCTCGTACCTACGGGACCGCCTCTCCTGGTATGCCCCAGAGAGGAACCTACGGTCTGCAAATAAAAACATTCTGAAGGTCCCAGGCCTCAGAGAGGTTAGGCTGGCCTCAACCAGAGCCAGGGCTTTTTCGGCTGTGGCTCCGAACTGGTGGAATGCTCTGTCACAAGAGACTAGGGCCCTGTGGGACTTGACATCTTTCCGCAGGGCCTGCAAGACAGAGCTGTTCCACCAGGCCTTTGGTCAGGGCCCAGCCTGACTCCCTCCTCTGGCAACCTGCACAGAACTTTGCTTAACGGTTGCCATTAATTTGATTTTAATTAATTTTTATAATGAAATGTTTTAGAATGTTGGATTATTTGATTGTTTGATTATTTGTTTGTTGTTAGCCGCCCTGAGCCTGGCTTTGGCTGGGGAGGGCGGGATATAAATAAAATTTATTATTTATTATTATTACTAAGCCCGGGGTGCGCAATGCCGTGCTCCCGGGCTGCAAGCACTTATCTGCATTTGCTCCATAGGACGCATACACATTTCCCCTTCATTTTTGGAGGGGAAAAAGTGTGTCCTATAGAGCGAAAAACATGGCATTGTTTCACTCTGCTATTGGTTTTAACATTTCCAAGTGTTTTACATAGGATAGTTTATGTGGTTTTTATTTAGTGCTATTATTTCCGAAAAAGAGGTGATAAATGTGTTAAAGATAACTAAAAAGACAACACTTCTTAATTCAGCCTGGGGCAACCCTTTCCCCCCCAAAAAGAATGTCAAAGACAGAAAAGTGCTGTGATTCAGGAGCGTCACCAAGCAAAGAGGAGGGAGAAGAAGATGCCGAGTTCTCATCAACGGTAGTTAACTTAGAAATGCTATTCCACAGAGATCACTCATACCTAGCAGGTAGAGCTTCAAGAGGTGCTGGTTGACTTTCTGTTGACCCTTCTGCAATCTCCACAGCTTCTACTCTTAGATTTCTTGAATTCAAGTCACTGCAGTCTTCCATCTCAGCATCTTGTAGTCCAGTTCCCTTGCAACTTTGCTTGTTGTTGTTATCCTGGGATGTCACTGCAGAAAGTTCAGATGGCCTAGGTTTATTTGCTGGCTGAAGAAAAGCATCCAGTTTCTGTTCCCGGGAATCAGTGCGGACCATCTGACGGGCACAGACCTTGTCTCCCCCTTGATTAGTTGAAGAACTTGCTGATTTAACAACATCGGTGGAAGAGGCAGTAACACCTGGCAGCAATGTCTTAAAGGAAGAGATGAAAGAGAAACAATTCAGTATCTAGAACTGTACAAGTCTCCTTCTAAGCTAGTTGGAAAGCCAGATAAGCACAATTCACAGGCATCACATAGCTGCAACTATAACATGATCTACCTGTGTGGAGTAGCTATTACAGATTATGCCAAACGTAACAGCCTGCTCTTGACAAAAGCATTGCAGGGGATTGGTCTAGATGATATTTGGGGTCCCTTCCAAATCTACAACTGTATGATTCTAAGAGTACTGCCTTCTAGTTGAAGACCAAATGCATACAGAAATCTATCCCATTTGCACATATAAAGTGAATCACAACTGTCTACTTAACATTGATTCTGTCCATTATCCCCTTTCTGTCAAATAGAATCATGTTAATGCCCTTTATCAGTGGTTTCCAAATGTCCCATCACCAGTATATTCCATATTTGCCTGGCATAAAACCTCTGTCGGTTCAATTGAGGCCACTTTATCTGTTTGTGTGAAGCAATGGTCTGTCTTTGGGCCCTTTTTTGTGTAAACCACTAATCTATATTAAAGAACACACCTAAAAATGACATTTTGTATTGTTAAGTCCAGCTTATCCAAAACATTTCGCTAGACAAAACAAATCCAAATCCTGAATGCAGAGCACTCACTCTCGCAACCACCAACAAAGCAGACTGGTTAGCTTTTTCCTTTTCAGTGACGTGCTCAGATTCACTCACCTGTGTAAAATATACCCTTGATGAGTTAGAGCCCAACAATTTGCTCTCTATGTGTTGCTGTACACTCTCCAAGATGCTGTCTTCATGAAGGAAATGAACTTCATGCTTTGTGGGATGCACATTCACATCTACGTTCTGAGGGTTTATTTCTAGGCTGCAAGACATTTTGAGAACACCATGTGAAGTTAATCAAAAGAATGGCAATTCAGCAGATTTGTTAAGAGTGGGTGCCTGTGACGATCACACAGGGTCCCCAGACGTTTCACCGTCTATTGATCCCTGGGCTACCACTTTATTCTCACTGCCACCACCCAGGCCCTACCTGGTACAATACTGAGTCCAGTCAGGGTTAAATTGGAACATAAACTTCTGTTTATTTATTGCAGTTTAACAAGCGTGTGGTTTCATAAACGGTATTGGTCAATTACAATCATGGGGTGCCTATCCAGACCTATAACTTCCGCTACCTGCTCTCACTCACTAAACCATCTCTCAGATATTTACTTGTTTTCCTAGCCCCTAATTATTCCTGACTCAGCTTATTTCGCTACACTAACTCAACCTACACACAAACTCTATCCCAATTCACTCCCACACCAACCAACCACCGAACTCCCAACGAACTCCTCCCTTTACCCCTTCCAGAGCTGGTTTTATAGTCCCTCTGACTCCACCCCTCTGGGTTCTGATTGGGTAACCTGCTTAACTATTTCACCTCCAGCACTCTCACATGTTAACGTCACAGTGCCACAGCCACAGAGTTTAGGGTGCTCTGTGTTTCTCAGAGATTGGATCCTTGTTTGTAGTGCTTCTGAGTTTTTAAAACTGCAGAGAAATAACATTTCAAGTCTCTTATTTATTATTGAGCAGATGATTATTTAGCTTTTGTATTACCTGGAAATTTAAAAAACTAAAATATGGATTAGTACTCATACTGCAATGACATTAGGAATATTTTTGATGTACATGCATGTTAAGGTAATGATAAACTGCATCCACTGTTTTCATTGCTCTTAACTCTAGATTTGTACTTGGTTTTTATTTAATAAAAACAAATGATAGCAAGCACTGCTTAGCAAGGTTAATTTTGTTTAACTGAGGTTAAACAAAATCTTGCCCATTTTTACTCAAAAGTGAGGCCCACTGTGTTTAGGGGGGCTTACTCCCTGTGTGCATATGATTGCAGCCTAGATGCATTTTTATCTTTTTCGTGGTCACATGACTCTACATAGAAAAAAACATTTTACCTTATGTATAAAAATGGATGTGTATTTTTAGGTAAATAAGCCGCATATACAGTTTCTATTGCTTTTCGCAAAGCATTTGACTCAACCAGGCGATCTAGGGAGGAAAAACATAAAAATCAGGGGAGACAGGTAAGCAGTCTACATTACTTTCTGTATAATACAACTTTTACACCCATCTCTGATCAGTCTAGATCTTCACTTTTTTATTTATATAACCAACTGGAAATATATGGTAACAATTAAAAAGTAAATGTGACTTTATCATCAGCAGTCCTCAGAATATATCCGCAATTTTGCATGTTCATGACCACCAGATGCAATGCCACACCCTGATCCTAAATAACCTTCCCATGCATATGTTTACTTTACAAATAAACACATTGCCTTGGAACCGATTATTTCAATGACACTTAAATGCACTTCACTTTCTCTGGATTAACAGCTAATGTCTGTACTGCAAAGGATTATCTAGTGAAAGTGTAAAGAATGGATTAACTGCCCTGCCCTAACCAAGTAGGATACCTACCGGTACGTTGGAAGACAAAGCTGGAGCACTGAGAGGTGCAATATTTTAGGTCTACTTGTTTGTATCAAGTAGAAAGTTAAGAAAGTCAAACAGGGGCTTATATTTCTTTCAAAGACCTTGAGTACAGCAGTACTATACTCAACTTAATTCACTGTTTCTTCCTTCTGTTTTTGGCAAGTCAGTTTGCAGTTATGTGTGAACTCAGACTCAAATATGGTATATTAAATTATTTCAGGGGCAGGAGAACTGTAAATAAGGCCAATATATTTCACATCTGACAACCAATGCACCTCTTGGGTAGAGGAGTCTAAAAAGCCCAGGACACATATTTTCATGGCCCTCTAGAAACTATGGTTATGTTTTTGGATTAACTCTGAAGTATATACTTGATTCTGACCAAACTAAGCTTCCTTGGAGCATAGGCTTTTTAATGAACTATCTGAAACCAAAAGAGAGAATTTGTTCCCAGATGTGATTTCCCCACCCCAGTTTCCTACCCCACTATAACATCCTGTCTGAAACAGGCCACTGCTTCTCAGCTATGCCAGTCCCAATTTCTTACAAATACAGTGGACAAACACTGTAAATTCTGACAAAGAAAGTGAGTGGGTTTCCAGATGGCAGTTTGCCCCAGCTGTTGGGCACCAGAGGGGAAACACCACCTCAAGAAACAGTATTGTTTAGTACAGGAGTTTGGCAGCATCAAATGGTTAGTCTCACTGTTTCCATCTGAGCTGAACCTGATGCACTGGGACAGCAGCAGCAGCAGTTCTTGCTGCAAAACGCAGCTTCCATGTGGCTTGGAAACGCCTGGCATGCCAATTCTGCTTGGCTGACCCTTAAAAACTCCTCTGTCTGAAATGACCCTTACTATCAAAGCAGAGCAAATGTAATTAATATGCACAATACATTAAAACAGCAAAATTTGGGAGTTTAGGGAATAATCCCTGACTCTTTAAAACACATAATAAAATCAAGAAATAAAGCCAGGAGACAAAAGCAACCCTTTCTTTCTCTAGACAGCACTTCACTGTCAGCACCGCTAAGCACTGCTCACCACCATTGTTTAATAGAGAGTGTTACCTTGTTAAGACTACAGAAAATTTCATAGAATCATAGAATTATAAGGAACCCAAAGAATCATCTAATCCAACCCCATGTAATGCCCTAGAACACAGAGAAATGTGTACTTTGGTACTTACGGTTTATGAAAAGCAAAAAGATGCATTTCTTTACTGAATAGTTTGCATTGGTTACGTAACCCTTCATTTTAAAAGCTAATGTTGCATCTTCACAGCCCACTTCAATCAATTCTCTGGATAAAATTAAAAAGTAATTAATTCCCCCTTCTGTATTCTTAGAAACATTTCTCTAGGACACAATCAAATCTTCATAAACTTCATATCCATGTATTTATTCAGTAACTCTAATCTGACCAAAAATTAAGGAGCAATAGAACATACTTAAAGCTATTTTATGTCTTTCGTAGGGCAATCCTATACATGCTGACTCAAAAGCCAGCCCCACTTTGTTCACTGGAACTTACTCCCAGTTATGAGTACAAAGGCCTGCTCTCTTCCAAATTCAAATTTCAGAATGCCACACAGATAAGTATCTGTATTTAAGTAAATTCATTACATACCGCCCCACAGGACGCACCGCCCTATAGGACACACCTAGGTTTTTTTTGGGGGGGGGAGGGAATAAAGAAAAAATATTATTTCCCCCCCCCCAGGCACGGGGCTGGCGTGGGGGAAGCCCAAGCTTCCCCCGACCCCAGCCCCCAGAACAGCCTGCTATCCGCAAGCCTAGGGAGCCGCGCCGGACTCCCCAGGGTTGCAGACAGCTGTGCGAAGCCCGGGCGCGCTCTTCAGCGCCCAAGGCTTCGGAATGCAGGCAGCTCTGCACAACCCTCCGGAGCCCGGCGCGGCTTGTCGCCGGGCTCCGGAGGGTCGCGCAGAGCTGCGCGGAGTCCAGGCAGCGCTGCGCGACCCTCCGGAGGCCGGCGCGGCTTGGCGCCGGGCTCCGGAGGGTTGCGCAGAGCTTCCTGAAGCCTGGAGAGCGAGAGGGGTCGGTGCGCACCAACCCCTCTCGCTCTCCAGGCTTCAGCGAAAGCCTGTATTCGCCCCATAGGACGCACACACATTTCCCCTTCATTTTTGGAGGGGGAAAAAGTGCGTCCTATAGGGCGAAAAATACGGTAGTTTGTCAAATTACTCGTAATTAGAGACTGTGTCGTTACAATGGCCCAAACACAGGAATGAGTAAGATTTCATTGTACACAAAATAAATTAATACCAATATATATTGCCTCTTTAATGGTGGCCATTTGTTCCACCTCAGTAGTGTTTCATCAGAATTACTTTTCTCCTTTTATTACAATGGGATGCCATTTACGGAGAGTGGCCAGATTCACCCCTATCTTTTCACAGGGACACATTCTAAGGCCTGGTTCAGATGATGGTCTATACCAAGCATAAGGCTTAGCAAGCTCTCTGCTCTCCCCCCTTACTTTGCAAATACATATAATATCCACCGACTGTTAAATACAAAGCCAGGGAACTGTGATTTACTTTAACCATGGTTAACAAACCATTTAAACAAATCATGCTGTAGATCAGCCTTTGCCAATCCGGTACCCTCAGATGTTGGACTCTAATTCCCATCAGCGCCAGCCAGCAGTTGGGAGTGGCAGTAGGTTGGGGAATGGTGTTATAGATTATTATCTGAACCAGGCCTATTCTTGTAATTAAACATCTAAACACAATGTTGACAAAGAAGGAACAATAATTCAAGGGCAGCTTCACTAATATATTGAACAATTGATTTTCTCTCCCTTCTAAGACAACTTTATCCAACACAGCCTAGAAATGATTTAACATTAACTTTTACTACAGGTGCCTTCACCCACATTCTTTAAGAAACCAAAGGTCAGATCAAGATGTTTTGTACAGAAAAGGGAGGGTGATTTACAGCTGCGTAAACAGAACTCAGCAATGAACAAGCTATTCTGTATAGTTTTCATTAGAAAAGCAATGCCTTCTTTTCAGTACTGTTTCTGCCAGCATGGCGGAAGTATTGACTGTTCAGCCCTACTACTGTAACTGTCATTTCTAAATTTAGAAAGTCTCACACTGACCTTTATGCCAGTGTTGGCAGGAATCCTAAAGAACAGGCAGCAAACAGTTCTGCTGATTTGCTCTATGTTGTCTGAGTAATGACGGGAGAGAGGCTCTTTCTACAAATACAACTGAAAATGCATTGAGAGGCCTGTTTCAGCAGTGGTTTAAGAGATACTTAATTATTCAAATCACTATCTGTCCAATTTGGTTCAAAAGCCTTTAAAAGGCTGTCTTTTTTCTGTGAAGTCCTTGACACAGCCCCCTGGCCTCAATACTAAGCTGTTACATTTACAGTTAAGTAGACTACTCTTAAAGATGCTGTGATTACTAAGAACATGCATGGGTTTCTCCAAAAACAACTCATGCCAGACGAATCTCTCTCTCTCTTTGGATAGAGTTACAAGCTTGATGGCTCAGGGGAAGGCTGTGAACGTAGTGTACCTTGAATTCAATAAGGCTTTTGACAAAAGTCCCCCATAATATTCTTGCTGAGAAGTTGATAAAATGTGTACCGGACCAGATAGCAGTCAGGTAAATTTGTAGCTGGTTGACTGGCTGAACCCAAAGTATGCTCACTAATGGTTCATCATCATTCTGGAAAAAAGTGACAAATGGTGTGCTGCAGGGTTCTGTCCTAGGCCCGTTGTTGTTCAGTATCTTTATTAATGACTTGGATGAAGAAATTGGGGGAATGCTAAAGGCTCTGGAAACCAAGCCTCATGAGGAACGGTTGGGTATGTTTAGCCTGGTAAAGTAGTAACTGAGAGGAGATATGATAGCCAGCTTCAAATATCTAAAGGGCTGTCATATAGAGCAAACTTTTTCTCTCCTGCTCCGGAGGCTAGGACCTGAGCCAATAGATTTAAGTAACAAGAAAGCAGATTCCGACTATATATCAGGAAGAACTTTGTGATAGTAAGAGCTGTTCAACAGTGGAACAGACTTCCCATGATATGTAGTGGACTCTTCTTCCTTGGAGGTTTTTAAGCTGAGGTTGAATGGCAATTTGTCATGTATGATCTAGCTGAGATTCCAGCATTGCAGAGGGTTGATGCCCCTCAGTCACTTCCAACAGTTCTAAGATTCTACGATTCTAAGTAGGTAGGCAAATCTGAACTAACTACATATTCTTCACCATTTACTATGTCTTCATTTCCCTCTCCTGCTGTTGCCCTGTGTCAAATTCTAGATTTTCTTGATTATGCTTTCCTCAGTCTTTAGGAAGTACACTGAAAAATCGATGTACACTAGAGCTGTTTCCATATGACATATTCCTGGGCCTGTTAAAATATACTCTCAAATGTACCCCACAGCATTTAATGTTAAGACAACTGTTGTCATAATCAGAGGGGTTTTGTCTGCTACTATTATAAAGTGTTTGACATTTATTCTTAAGTTAAATTGAATTTTGAGGTCAGTGTACCTGCTAACAGCATTTCCAAAGACGGAGCGGATATTGTCAACGGTTGTAGCATTCAACAGTGTTCTAACATCTGCTACTGTATCACCTTGCTAAAAAGAGAATATTTAGATTTACTAATGTTTCTGATGTATTATATGAAGATATTTAGGCAACTTAAAAGGCATGTTGAATGGAAATTTACATTTATCAAAACAAATTGGATTTATCAAAACAGTTGCATTGTACTGCCAGTGAACAATATTTTGCCATCCTGCTGTGCATCTCCTCATGAGAACCTGGGTTCAAAAGGCCATTCTGTCTAGGAAGGAGAACTGCTAAGGTGTGATTTGGGGAGGGGGGGGAGAGAGATATTAAGGATCTAACAAACCAGGAGATAGCGTACTTGAAGTTCCCAGCCAAACCGCAAATGAAATGGATAAGGAAAAGCATTGACACAGGCACCCCTTCGGTCCAACCTAATGAAAGAAGCCTCAGTGAGAGAAAGAAGCCTCTGGAGAGCCTACAATTTAAAGTGTCCTTCAAAAGTATTACTGTATTTTTCGCCCCATAGGACGCACCGCCCCATAGGACGCACCTAATTTATTTTTTGGGGGGGGGAAATAAAGGGGGGGAAAATTTCCCTCCCCAGGCACGGGGCAGGCGCAGGGGAAGCCCGAGCTTCCCCCGACCCCAGCCCCCAGAACAGCCTGCTATCCGCAAGCCTAGGGAACCGAGCCGGTCTCCCCAGGCTTGCGGAAAGGTGCGCGAAGCCCGGGCGCGCTCTTCAGCGCGCACCAGGCTTCGGAATGCAGGCAGCTCTGCGCTACTCTCCAGAGCCCCGCGCAGCTTCGCGCCGGGATCCGGAGGGTGGCGCGGAGCTGCAGGAAGCCCTGGAGCGCAGGCAGCTCCGCGCCACCCTCCGGAGCCCCGCGCGGTTTCGCGCCGGGATCGGGAGGGTGGCGCGGAGCTGCAGGAAGCCCTGGAGCGCAGGCAGCTACGCGCCACCCTCCAGAGCCCTGCGCGGCTTCGCGCCGGGGTTCGGAGGGTGGCGCAGAACTGCAGGAAGCCCGGGAAAGCCTGCATTCGCCCCATAGGACGCACACACATTTCCCCTTCATTTTTGGAGGGGAAAAAGTGTGTCCTATAGGGCGAAAAATACGGTACTTTCAACACTACCTAAAAACTAGACTTCTTTTATAATAATAATAATAATAATAATAATAATAATAATTTTATTTATATCCCGCCCTCCCCAGCCGAAGCCGGGCTCAGAGCAGCTAACAACAATAAAACAGTACAAAAGTACAGCACAAACAACACTCTAAAATCATTCATTATAAAATTAATTCAAATCAAGCCACTGGCAACCATTGGGCCAGAGCTCTGCGAAGATTGCCGAGGGAGGGAGTCAGGCTGTGCCCTGGCCAAAGGCCTGGTGGAACAGCTCTGTCTTGCAGGCCCTGCGGAAAGATGTCAAGTCCCGCAGGGCCCTGGTCTCTTGTGACAGAGTGTTCCACCAGATCGGAGCCACAGCCGAAAAAGCCCTGGCTCTAGTTGAGGCCAGCCTAACTTCTCTGTGGCCTGGGACCTTCAAGATGTTTTTATTTGAAGACCGTAAGTTTCTCTGTGGGGCATACCAGGAGAGGCGGTCCCGTAGGTACGAGGGTCCTAGGCCGTATAGGGCTTTAAAGGTTAAAACCAGCACCTTAAACCTGATCCTGTACTCCAACGGGAGCCAGTGCAGCTGGTATAGCACCGGGTGAATGTGATCTCGCAGCGAAGACCCCTAAGGAGTCTCGCTGCAGCATTCTGCACCCGCTGGAGTTTCTGGGTCAGTCTCAAGGGCAGCCCCACATAGAGCGAGTTACAATAATCCAGTCTGGAGGTGACCGTCGCGTGGATCACAGTGGCTAGGTCAGGGCGAGAGAGGTAAGGAGCCAACTGCTTAGCTTGGCGGAGATGGAAAAATGCCGCCTTTGTTATAGCTGCAATCTGCGCCTCCATGGAAAGGGAGGTGTCGAAGATTACACCCAAACTCTTAACGGACGGTGCTGGCACTAATTGCGCCCCCGCAAGAGATGGGAGTTGCCCCCCCCAATCCCATATCGTCCCGTCCCAGCCACAGGGCCTCTGTCTTCGAAGGATTTAGCTTCAACCGGCTCCCACGTAACCATCCAGCCACAGCTTCCAAACATCTGGTCAGTGTGTCTGGGGCCGAGTCAGGATGGCCATCCATCAACAGATAGAGTTGGGTGTCATCGACATACTGATGGCAACCCAGCCCAAAACTCCGGACAAGCTGGGCGAGGGGGCGCATAAAGATGTTAAAAAGCATTGGGGAGAGTATCGCACCCTGAGGTACTCCACACACCAAGGAAAGACAATTGGCGCGAAGACAATTCCCCCCCAAGCGCCACCCTCTGTCCCCGACCAGAGAGAAACGAGCGCAGCCATTGAAGGACTGTGCCCTGGATCCCCACGTCGGCAAGGCGGTGGTCCAGGAGTTCGTGATCGACCATGTCGAAAGCTGCTGACAAATCTAGAGGAATTAGCAGCCCCGACCCGCCTCGATCCAGCTGTCTACGAAGATCATCTGTTAGGGCAACCAGAGCCGTCTCGGTCCCATGACCAGCGCGGAAGCCGGACTGGAATGGATCCAGAGCCGATGTTTCATCCAGAAACCCACCAAGCTGTTCAGCAACCGCTCTCTCAATCACCTTACCCAGGAACGGAAGATTCGAAACCGGGCGGTAATTGGATAGATCTAAAGGATCTAATGATGTTTTCTTTAAGAGCGGGCGCACCACTGCCTCCTTCAGTTCCCCTGGGAATGTCCCCGTGCCAAGGGACAAATTGATGATATCCCCCAGGAGGGCCCGCACCTCGTCTGGACACGCTCTAATCAGCCAAGACGGGCACGGGTCGAGAGGACAGGTGGTGGGCTTTCCAGCTCGGAGGAGTCTGTCCACATCGGCTGGGGATATCCGGTCGAAGTGGTCCAATACTGGACCCGAGGACAGTCGAGGGGCCTCCAGTTCCTTTATTGTATCCAAATTGGCAGGGAGGTCATGGCGGAGCAACAAGACCTTCTCCGCAAAAAAGCTCGCAAATGCCTCACAGCTGTGTGTCAAATTGTTATTTAAATTTGGCTGTCCCTCAAGGGATGTTAAAGACCTGATTATACTAAATAATTGCGCCGGGCGAGAGCTAGCGGATGCAATGGAGGCTGAGAAGTAAGACTTCTTAGCAGCCTTCACCGCCATCTCGTAGGTTTTCATAAAAGCCCTATAAGATGTTCTTGAGGCTCTGTCACGGGCACCCCGCCATACTCGCTCTAGCCGTCTGAGGTCCCGCTTCACTTTCCGGAGCTCCTCGGTAAACCAGGGAGCCCGGTTTCTGCGGGGTCACAGAGGGCGCTTAGGTGCAATCTCATCGATGGCTGCCAGGAGCTGGATATTCCAGCCCTCAACAAGCTCAGTCAATGAGTCGCCAGGGGGAGCAAGGTCCCGCAAGGCTTGGCGGAATCTATCAGGGTCCATCAGCCTCTGCGGGCGAGCCCAAATCGGCTCCCCACCTAAGCAGGGTGGGGGTGGAAAGTCAATCCTGGCTTTCAGAGCGTAGTGATCAGACCATGGCACCTTCATCGAAGGAGACATGATCACATCTATACCTACGCCAAAGATCAAATCCAGCGTGTGGCCTGCTTGATGTGTGGGGCCCAAAACAAACTGGGAGAACCCTAGTGTCACCATGGAAGAACCAGGTCCTGAGCCTGTGAGGAGGGAGTGGCATCAGCATGGATGTTGAAGTCCCCCAATACCGATAGGTTAGGGAACTCCAAGGCCCAGCCAGCCACCGCCTCCAATAGGCCTGACAGGGTGGCTGCTGGTGCACTAGGTGGCCGGTACACCAGCCAGACAGCCAAGCTCTCCTCGGAGCCCCACACTAGGCCAACACATTCAATGCCGGGGATCGATGGCGATGGTAGAGCCCTGAAAGGATAATCTTCCCGGATTAATAATGCCACCCCTCCCCCCGGCCCACAGTCCGAGACTGGTGGAGGACGGAGAAACCCGGGGGCGCCATCTCTCGTAAGGTAACTGTTGCCCCTTCGCGCACCCAGGTCTCCGTCAGACAAGCCAGGTCGACCCCCTGCGAGGTAAAGAAATCTCGGAGGGTGGCGGTTTTGTTGCCTATAGACCTGGCATTGCACAGCACCAGTGACGGAGGTGAGTAATCCTTGCTCACCCTACCCTCGTCCCTCGGGATGAGGCGCAGATTGGAAGGGGTACGAGCATATCCATATCTCGATCCCCTTCGCCTATAACATCTGCCCCCACCGCCATACCTCCCTCGCCCCTCCACTCTACTAAGCAGGAACAAGACAACTGACTTTCTTTTGTGCCATCCAGGACCATGCATTCTTTTTGTCTTGTAATCCAAGGTTATAACTACCTCTGAACCACTGAACTCAACAAGTCTCCCCACAGTCTTCTGAGTGTGTCCTTTGTTAGTTTTGCGGCCAGACACCCTGGCTTGCTTAGATAAATGTTGCCTGAATTTGTCTGAAACTCCAGCTTTGAATGCCCTTTTTCTGTACTCCCATGTAGCCTGATTTGTAAAATGTGCCACAGCAGAGGAAATAATTTTCTTCAGGCCTTCATTTTGGATTTTCCCCAAGGATTCCTGCACCCTGCCATGTTTGGATAGCTCATAAAAGGAAAGAAAGGTATCCATCTTGTCAGCTTTTCAATTTTTACTGCAATTCTCCCACCGTCCCAACAACTTTTCTTCCAGCAAGCTGGGGCAAGCTGCAGCATCACTCCTCCCTCTATTCCCTCTTGTCTCCAAGACAGCCTTCACAGTTATAAAATTGCCATTTGTTATCAAAAAAACCCCTCAACTTTTGAAAAGGGTCTGATCTCATCTCCTTTGCTACTTAAACTAAACAATCCAAAGTTAGGGTGTTTTACTATTTTTGTTTTGTTGGTTTATTAAATATATACAGTGGCACCTTGGTTTAAGAACAGCTTAGTTTATGAACAACTTGGATTAAGAACACTGCAAACCCGGAAGTAGGTGTTTTGGTTTGTGAACTTTGCCTTGGAAACAGAACATCTTCCGCTTTCTGTTCCGTGTGTTCCATTTGTAAACTGAGTCCCCAGCTGCTTCCAGAACAGATTAAGTTTGTAAACCAAGGTACCACTGTATATTGATTGCCAATTAATTTACCAGAATCATTCACTGTATTCAGCAGAGCTTAATCCCAGGAAAATGTGCAAAATTGTGTAGCTTTAAGAATTCTAACCAGATATGTTTGAAATAAGGATTTTCATAGCTTAAAAAAAAGCCCTCAGGCAACTTTGTGATCACCACAGAATACAATTAACGACCGTTTCACATGGGGGTTCGGTTCCTGGCCCCTGTGTGTGTTGGTGGAGTGCCTTGTTATGTCCTGCCACGCCCCCATTCTGCCCTTTTAATGACTTGTTTTGTGAAGTTTTTGGTCACTTCCAGATCTGGTGCTGTGCACACATGCGTGATCATGTGTTTTTTGGCTGTGCATTAATTGGTCATTGCCTGTACCTGAATTTCTAGATTTTGGGTTGCATTCAACAAAGTCCTACACAGAACAGACCCATAGAAATTAATGAACCTAAGTTAGTCATATCCATTAACAATCAACGGGTCTACTCTGAGTAAGGCTAGCATTTAATACCACCCTTTATGTTTAAAACTATAACTAGGTTGAGCTTCATTTCTTTAACTGACCATGTTACATATTTTTTTAGAAAAATAAATATATAAAGGAATATGGTTTGGACACTGTAATATTACCATAACCACTATTTAGCAATACTGAAGAAGCAAAAGTTTACTCGCCTTTTTAACTGAAAAACTGATGCCAGAGTTGTGAATAGCATACCTGGGAAGAGAAAATACACAAGCCTTAATTAATTAATTAATTAATTAAAGTTATAGACTGCTTTTCCAGCAGTTTCTGAATTCAGTCCACAATATTCCCAAATAAACCACAATTCAACTTGAAAGCCAAGTTAAAACAACATTTCAAAAAAGTACAAAATATCATTAAAGCCAGGATGAACTATTATGAGCAAATACATGCACAAGGCCAGCCACAGCTTCAGCCATTAACAGCAGTGAAAATACAGTTCTATAAGTCCTACTGAAAGGTGTTGAATAGAGCTGAACAGAGTTTTGTAACTATGGCTACTAACAAGACCCTGTCCTGTGAATGACAAATATTTTTTAGCATACACTTTATGAAGTGATAGTGAAGTGTATGGAAACTAGCTGAACTTCTTAGCATTTCAAGTCAAGAGAAACCAGCATTTGATTTCATAAGGGTTGTTCAAGCATCTGCCTAAACACACAAACACTGGATCCATGGACAAGAGGCAGTGGTGCACATGTAACATCACCTTGTCTGCTATATACCCCTCTGGGGGAGGGGGCTTTTACTCACATTCGCTCAATATGCTTTCTCACGCCTGAACATGCCTTTTTAGTTAGTCAGTGGCAGTCATGTGGCTTCCATATTTTCTATGTAACCACCTCCTTTTCCCTCCCCTGGTGAAGGTGTGGTAAAACAAATAGGCTACCATGACATCACAGTTTCCATGCCTCTAGAACCAGCAGAACATGACGTGAAGAAACTCTTGAGTGTATTATGTCACAGCACACATTTGATTTTATCACACATTACTGGGGGGGGGGGGAGAGGAGGAGTTGGGAGGCAGACACAAAGCTCTGGTAACATCTAAAATTAACCAAGATCTGTCTTGGGAATACTAAATCATTTGCTGTCAGCTAGATGACTCAGAACAAAAAGACCAAGCCACACATTTTCATCTTGGCAAAGGCCCTCTTGGCTTTCTTCTTTTGTTGGATTTACAACCCTGGGAGCAGAAGAACCTCATCATGCTGCTAAGTACAATGGAATTTGTACTTTCTTTCGGTCTCTTTCAGACATTTGCACACAAACAAATCTGGAGGCCTTTTGCAACTGTCATGTGAATGTTAGAGAGCACAAATGCTATGTGAATGTGAAACTGGCTTCAGTAGAATCTTCTCAAGTCTAAAAGATTGTCAAGTTGTATTTGTGTCAGTATACTGACATCAGTAAAAAGGCATCCCTCTTGCTATTCTGAGTTCCTAATTTATCAAAGATGTCATTACTGGCTAGAAGGAGAAAAATGCCCAAATCCAACATAAAACAAGGTTTGCAGGTGGAGGTGGAGCTTCTGCTCCTTTTAAAAATGGATTTACCTGCTAACAACTTCCAGAATTTTTGCATATTCTTCACTAGGTTTGTTTAAAGCTTTTCTCCTAGTGGTTACATTGTAAAATAGATCCTCAACCTGCAGAGAGAAGAAAACAGGCAGTTTAAAGCAAACTCAAAACAGAAACATGGATCACTCTGCAATGCCCTTTTGTGCTGGCAGAAGGAAAGAAAATTGCATCCAAGTACATGGGGCGTGCACACGGTTTGCTTGCACCACTTCACATATGTTTTCCGTTGTCAGCTCACAGTGTTGACTGTGTGACAGATGGGAGAAGGAGCCCTCACAAGCTGCATTCCCTGCTCCTTAGTCTGTTCCCTGCAGCTGCCCAGTTCTAAATGAAGGATTTTTTTCTCACTGCAGGGCATTATCATGAATGAGGAAAACACCTGAACATTAACAAACAGGAAAGCCCTATTTTTAATTCAAATGCTCTGGTCAATATTGCTCTCCCCTGCAACTTACAAGCATGATAAATTCAAATCCATTTTAATTATAATGCTACAAAATTATGGGAGACATAATGTATACTAGTTAAGAGTACTGGACTAGGACCAGTGAGATCAGGGTCCAAGTTTCTACTCTGCCATGAAGCTTTCTAAGTGACTTGGAGCAAATTAGTGCCTCCCAGCCTAATCTACCTCACACGTTATGGGGCTAAAATGGGGAGCGGGAGAACCACACAAACCACCTTAAGCTCCTTGGAGGAAAAGCAGAATTTCAATCAATTAATTAATTAAAACACGACTTTCTCTCTTGCCCGCCCCCCTCGATAAAAAGTACCATTCTCTGGAAATACAAATACATTTCTAAACACCACTTGTGAAGAGTTCCTGCAATATAATTCAGTAAAGTTAAAAGGTGATTGTTGAAGCCCAAATAAAGCATCAACATGGGCAACGAACATGCGCCAACTGAAGTTGACTGTATTAAATGCACTTCAAACTTGTGCCATTAGTGAACCCTCAGTATCACTATTATTATAACTGCCTATGGTTGCACTGTGGTGTCTAGCAAGATGCTACAAAGCAAATGTTCTGCTTTAAAAGCAGTAAATAATTAGTGTTTTATGCAAGAGGTATGTGTAACTAAGATAGATACAGTTACATTCCAGTTTTTAATGTACTCAAATATGCATGTATTATGAATAAGGCTATTCCAAGAATCATAGAATTGTAGCGTTGGAAGGGATCCTGAGGATCATCTAGTTTAACACCCTGCAAGGCAGAAATATGCAGCTGTCCCATGTGGGGATTGAACCTGCAACCTTGGCATTATCAGTGCTACACTCTAACCAACTGAGCAAGATAATGTTAGTGCCACAAAGTTCTGCAAAAGAATACACAGGTCTCCTGCTTTGGGGTTTAAGATTAACTAGGAATGCATCTGCTCCAGTGCTGCAAAAAATTCAAAAAGCAAGTAACCCACTGTGATTTGAGTTCCCTGGTTTCCAGCACAAGGTTTGGGGGCAGCCTTCAATTTTCCATCAGAATAGTTTGCCCTAAAAGCAAAGTAGAACAAATCATCAACTATTTCAATCAGTTATTAGATTGGTCCACAAAGGATTATTTCAAGCCAGCAGTGCTTCAGAAAGAGACATTAAACTATCACCACCACTTGCAATGTTTTCCATCAATTTCTATGGCATTAAAAGTGAAGTAAACACAGAATCTGTCACTGGTACATCTATTTCAGTATTGTCTACACTGAGCGGTGGTGGGTCTCCAACGTTTTAGGCAGGAAGTCTTTCCAGCCTCACCTAGAGATGTCAGGATTTGAACCTGGGACCTTCTACAAGCAAAGCAGATCCTCTACCACTGTTCTGTAGCTCTAACTGGTGATACTGTATTCAAATTTTGTTTTATTATTTATGCTCTTGAGCCACCCCCAAAAATGTCATTAGACTTCCTTTCTAAATGAGATGAATTTACACACACATACACAGTCTCTGCGTTTAGAGCTTACTTGAGAATAAGCACTGTTGACTAGTGTGGGAAATAACACACATAGCATCAGATTGCACATCATGTTATTGCTTAATCCATCTTGTCTCACTATAAGGCAAGACAGATTCCTGTTACTTAAAGAGTACCTTTAACTTTTCTAGGGATTTTGCTACATTTTTACATTCTATTGAGAGGGAATAGAATGGCTATAACCTGTAATTGTGTATAATCTACACTGGATGAAGAACGCAGTGTATAACAAATCTTTAAAATGATTTCTACAGAAAAATTCTGCTCATACTTGATGCTCATTAAAAAAGGGTTTTGTTTGCATCAATGGTGCAATGAGTGACCTCCTGTGGCTAAGTGATGTATTGCACAATGCTGATTTCTCTCGTTTCTATTCTTAAACAATAAGAAGTCTTCTGCCTGCCTGCTCTTTTAATAATGTTTTTAGAGACATTGTTTATCTTCTAAAAGTTTATTATATTTGAACACTGCATAAGTGCAGTAAACAAATATTTGAATATACCTACCTGTAGGCACACTTTCCATCAGCTGTCTTAGTTGTTATAGTAACGTGGGCAACATGACTTATACTTGCCAGCGCCTGGAAGAGAAAAAACTAAGTTTTAGAAACTGAGTAACATACAGTAACATGCAGATGTTGAAAGTGGTACATAGTTCTTTACTGGTACGAAATAAGCATTCAGTAATCACAGTAATAGCATAGTAATTACATCCCAACTAATTATCTGTATTTGTAATCCTCACTATAATGATCTACATGCAGCTGGATACAAATTCTGTTCAAATAAAATGTTTTATTTATTCAGCCTACTTTAACAAAGTAACATACAAAAAAAATCAACACAATGAAAACAGGATAAAACCCATAACATAAAGCCAATTCATCTACTATATATTTTTGACAGTTGTTTGTTTGCTACGCATTTGCATACCCCATAAGCTGTAATGAGATTTTGCATGATGATTCCTGAGATCAAGGAACAGATCCTTATATTTGCACACAATCAGACATCATTTTGACTCAAAATGACAGACTGAACCTTTTCCAACTGGACTGATTTTTAAACTGATTTTTTTGTTTCTTAGAATTTCTGAGCAATGCCTGATACAAGGTTGCTATAACAATATAAACAACAATTTAGGGCTGCAGAGGGCAGCATAACATCAGGATCCAAAAAAAGAAGAATCCCAAATCAATTTAAATGTAATTGTCTTTACTGCCTACCGAAAACCAGGCTTTCCATCCCTATGATAGAGGTTTGGTGCAATACGGTCCAAGTGGCTGTTCTCAACTGAACCCTTGCAGCCACCTTATGGATGGTTCTGCATTACAGTCACACTGATTACATCTGAACCAACTTTCAGTGCACCTGAAGTTACTTAAATATATAATTATTGAATGGTGACAAGCTGTGTTCTACAGAACTGATAAACCTGGATGGAATAGGAGAGCAAAGGGGGAAAATGGCAAAAAACTTATGCACTATGATAAACATTCTAAAACTTAGTCAAAAACATACCTCGCCTCTAAACCCATATGTAGAAATACTAGCTAGGTCCTCAAAAGTCTGTAGTTTACTTGTGGTGAATCTCTCACACACAATATCCAAGTCTTCTCTCTGCAGAAGGAAGACAGATGTGAGCCAGAATTATCTCAAATATTGTTTGTATTGTTTTAAATAAGGTCTACTTTCTAGAAAGACAAATAGGTTTACTTACCCTAATTCCACAACCATTATCTAGGATTTGAATTAGTTTCAAACCGCCATCCTTCACTGTAACCTGGATGCTGGTAGCTTTGGCATCCAAACTATAGATACAAGAAATAAATCTCAGTGACAGAGACAACACAGTCTATTTCAATTCTATTTCTATTCCAAATCAGTCCAACACAAACATTTATCTCTGTAGGAAAGCAATGTGATGGGGAAAATGGCTTGTACCCCTCTCTATTGCTCCCCAAGTTACTATAAAGTCTCTAGAATAGTAAACACCAGGAAATGGAAGTAATGAAAGTATTGACTGACCTTGCTTTGGACAATGTCTGAGAATATTTATTTGCTATTAGAAAGCTAATGCAGTGTTGGGAAAAGGGTTGTTGATCTAATGCCACATATACTGTACTGTGGACCAGGCTCTGTGCAGTGAAAGTAGTAGCAAATCAGCTAATAAGAATAAGAAATGGGCCTCGCAATGAAGATCATTAAAAGATGTTAATGTTTTAGATCAGGCATGACCAAACTTGGCCTTCCATATGTTTTGGCACTACAACTCCCATCATCCCTGGCTAACAGGACCAGTGGTCAGCGATGATGGGAATTGTAGTCCCTAAACATCTGGAGAGCCTAGTTTGGCCATGCCTGTTTTAGATGATTCAATGTATAAATATGCATTCTTGTTGCTTTAGTCATATTCAATATTGCCAAAAAAGCTCAACAACTTTGCCAGATTTCTGTCCAGATTTTACTGTTTGAAATATGGCAACCATATATACAGCAACCATGTGTGTGTGTGTGGAGAGAGAGAGAGAGGGCGAGGGAAGGAGGGAGAGGATTTCACCAATATTACGACTATGCAAACTAGAACCACAGATAAAGAAGCTGTATGCTTTAGTTTAAAGATTAATATTTGTGTGTAATCTGTTTATTGTTTGCTGTTGCTGATCTAAGGTCAGTTTGTTGTACTAGTGATGACTTGTAAGGAGGTCTTGACCAGAACATGAAGATGTCATGTCATGGCTGACATGGAATGGACAATGTGGAACTAGTTAGGTACTTAGCATGATGTGTAAGCTGTATGTAAAATAAAAGTCTGTGTGAAATCTGCAATCGGTACAGCACCCATCACTTATGGAACCCTGTGCTGTTGGGGTGGCGACAAGATCGCACTGGTCTATCTATTCTGATGTTGGGAAAGATTGAGGGCACAAGGAGAAGGGGACGACAAAAGACGAGATGGTTGGACAGTGTTCTCAAAGCTACCAACATGAGTTTGACCAAACTGCGGGAGGCAGTGGAAGACAGGAGTGCCTGGCGTGCTCTGGTCCATGGGGTCACAAAGAGTCGGACACGACTAAACAACAACAACTAGTTTTCTGCAAAGCAGACAACTGTACATAAGCAATTTTATTTCACCCCAAAGAAGTAAAATTTCTCAGCAATCATTATGATGACTTTAGAAGCTTTCTTCCTCTACAATTTTAGGATGCACAAAGTGTAGTTCTAGGCTCCCATTCTCAATCTCCTACCATTAATAAACTAAACATTTCATGAGAAATACAAACTTATCTTAAATAAGCATAATGGAAGTTGTTGCCCACTGTGTGCAAATGTTTGCTGTTACAGGGCTACAACCCTAAACACACTTATTGGAATGAAAGCCCCATTGAACTCCAGAGTAAACATCCCTAAGATTACACTAGCTGCTAGCACCTCTTGTCTGCACTATTAAAAGGTAAAGGTAACGGACCCCTGACAGTTAAGTCCAGCTGCAGGCGACTCTGGGGTTGTGGCACTCATCTCGCTTTACAAGCCAAGGGAGCTGGCGTTTGTCCACAGACAGTTTTTCCGGGTCATGTGGCCAGCATGACTAAGCTGCTTCTGGCGCAACAAACCAGAGGAGCGCACGGAAACGCCGTTTACCTTCCCGTTTACCTATTTATCTACTTGCACTTTTTGGTGTGCTTTTGAACTGCTAGGTTGGCAGGAGCTGGGACCGAGCAACAGGAGCTCACCCCATCGCAGGGATTTGAACTGCCGACCTTCAGATCAGCAAGCCCAAGAGGCTCAGTGGTTTACACCACAGTGCCACCCGCGCTACTAGGGATACCATAAAGCAGTTGGGGAACTTGTGGTCCTCCCAATGTTAGACTATGACTCCCATCAGCCCAAGCCAGCATGACCAATGGTCAGGGATGACAGGTTCCCCATACATGTCTTAAAGTTAAGAATGAGAGTGGGCAGTGCTAAGTCAACAATATGTGTTGAACAGCAGAGAATACCTTTCTTTATCTAGCAATATTTAAATACAGTGGTACCTCGAGTTACATATGCTTCAGGTTACATACGCTTCAGGTTACAGACTCCGCTAACCCAGAAATAGTGCTTCAGGTTAAGAACTTTGCTTCAGGATGAGAACAGAAATCATGCTCCAGCGGCGCAGCGGCAGTGGGAGGCCTCATTAGCTAAAGTGGTGCTTCAGATTAAGAACAGTTTCAGGTTAAGAACGGACCTCCGGAACGAATTAAGTACTTAACCCGAGGTACCACTGTACTTGATTGTAAACACCCCTAAGCAGTTTACAAGTTTATAAACACTTTCTTTTTGTCTAGTCACTCTCAAGCAGGATATCATTGCAATAAGGAGAAACCCACTCTAACCACTTTTTTTGCCATGATTCAGGAATCCAACTAGCAGCTCCGCCCTGGACACCTGAGAGACTGACTTGGTGCAGGAGATTCGTCCTGCCATGAAGCAGATGGACACACACACATGTATCCTGGGGCTTTTATAGCATTGCCAGTCTGGCATCATGCTTAAGAGTGTCGAACTGGGACGCAGGAGAACAGAGTTCGAATCCCCCACTCAGCCACCAAGCGCCCTGGGTGACGTTGGGCCCGTCGCCATCTCTTAAGCCTGACCTACCTCACAGGGTTGTTGTGAGGATGAAACAAGGAGGGGGGGAGGAGAACCATATGCACCACCTTGGGGAAAGACAGCATAGAAATGTGAAAAATGAAATAAATAAATAAATAAATTACCAACCACCTTGGGAAGATAAAGGTGGCATAGAAATATGAAACAAATAAATAAATTACCAACCACGCTGGAAGGTAAAAGTGGAATAGAAATATGAAAAACGAAATAAATAAATTGCCAACCACCTTGGGAAGGTAAAGGCGGCCTAGAAATATGAAATAAATGAAATAAATAAATTACCAACCACCTTGGGAAGATAAAGGCGGCATAGAAATATGAAAAAAGAAAAAAATAAATTACCAACCACCTTGGAAGGTAAAAGTGGAATAGAAATATGAAAAACGAAATAAATAAATTGCCAACCACCCTGGAAGGTAAAGGTGGCCTAAAAATATGAAAAAATGAAATAAATAAATTACCAACCACCTTGGGAAGGTAAAGGCGGCATAGAAATATGAAAAATGAAATACATAAATTGCCAACCACCCTGGAAGGTAAAGGTGGCCTAAAAATATGAAAAATGAAATAAATAAATTACCAACCACCTTGGGAAGGTAAAGGCGGCATAGAAATATGAAAAAATGAAATACATAAATTGCCAACCACCCTGGAAGGTAAAGGCGGCCTAAAAATATGAAAAAATGAAATAAATAAATTACCAACCACCTTGGGAAGGTAAAGGCGGCATAGAAATGTGAAAAATGAAATACATAAATTGCCAACCACCCTGGAAGGTAAAAGCGGCATAGAAATGTGGAAAAATAAACAAATAAATAAATAAATTACCAACCACCTTGGCAGGTAAAGGTGACCTAGAAATATGAAAACTATCTATCTATCTATCTATCTAACCAACCAACCAACCAACCAACCAACCAGTTCTCCACCATCTCCTTGATGGCGTTGGCGGGTCTCTGGATGACTTCTCCAGCCGCGATGCGGTTCACCACAGCCTCGTCCAGGCGGCGGATCACACCCGCCATCAAGGCCATGAGGGGGCGGCCGGCGGCGGCGGCGGCTGTGGCGAAGGGTCTCGGGGGTCGCCGGGGAAACGAGGGCGAAGGGGATACGGCGGGCGGGCGGCCGTCCCGGGGTTGTGGGACGGGGCTGGTCCGGAGGGAGAAAGGAAGGGGCCGCCCTTGCCGAGAAGCTGCGGGGAAAGCCGTGCGGAGACGCGCGCTCCCTCAGAGCAACGGCCGCCTCAACCGCCAAACTCGCGCCTCAAGGTTCCAGCGCGCAGCCGATTGGTCCGCCAGCATGTCAATCGAGGTTGGCCGGTTGCCGGGGTGAAAAGTTGTTTCCGCCTATAGGGACGCGCTTCCGTCGAAAGGGAAAGGATAGAGAGTTTTGTTGTTGTTGCTTTGAGGAAAGGAGAAAAAAATGAAGAGTGGCCCACGCGCTGCGTAAACGCGGGACTCGCTTTGGCGCTGATAAGTCTCTGCTTGGAACGTCTTTATTTTTAACCCACCTGCAGCTGCTGTCATTCCGCCTGCCAGTTTTGTAGTTTAGTGCTGTTGTTTTTTGCTACAATTTGTTCTCTCTGTTTTAGATGCGATATAAAATGAAATAATAATGCTAGGAACAAAACGAAACCAGATATTTCCTGCATGCTTTTATCGCCTTTTTTTTTTTTTTTTTTTTTTGCAGGCATAGCCTCCAACTTTTCCCGGACTTCATCATGATTATAATTTTTAATATACCATCTACACCCCGCCCATCTGACTGGGTTACCCCAGCCACTCTGGGCAGCTTCCAACATACGTATATTAAAGCATAACAAAACATTAAACATGGGGGGGTCCTCCCCCATCCCTTGGTGGGGATCAATCTAAGACGCACTTCTTTCGAACAAAACAGCAGCAGCCCTGCTTCCCCCTGTATAAAACACCCCTCAGGCAATTTACTCAAATTGCTTCCTTTCAGCTCAAACCCGAAGCTCAATTGCATACAGGCGCCTCAGTCACCATTGGCACACTGGTCTGCTGAGCATAGCTGTCAACTTTCAGATTCGAAAATAAGGGATCAGCAGCCTCACCTGTCCTGGGGACAGTCTACGGGATATCTAACAATCTGGGATAGCAGCGGGAAGCAGCGGGAAATGGCGCTGGAATAAGGGAATTCTCTGCAAAAAAAGGGAAGGTTGACAGCTATGCTGCTGAGTAAAGCTTTATATTATTATTATTATTATTATTATTATTATTATTATTATCATCTCAGCTTTCTCCCTAACAGGGACTCAAGGCGGCTTACAGATAAAAATAAGAACAGCTTTTAAAAATAATTCCCAGAAGTTGGAAGCTATGTGTCTTCTAAAATATGTCTGTCTTCTAATACAGTGGTAAAGGTAAAGGTAAAGGTACCCCTGCCCGTACGGGCCAGTCTTGACAGACTCTAGGGTTGTGCGCTCATCTCACTCTAGAGGCTGGGAGCCAGCGCTGTCCGCAGACACTTCCGGGTCACGTGGCCAGCGTGACAAGCTGCTCTGGCGAGCCAGCGCAGCACACGGAAACGCCGTTTACCTTCCCGCTAGTAAGTGGTCCCTATTTATCTACTTGCACCCGGGGGTGCTTTCGAACTGCTAGGTTGGCAGGCACTGGGACCGAGCAACGGGAGCTCACCCCGTCGCGGGGATTCGAACCGCCGACCATGCGATCGGCAAGTCCTAGGCGCTGAGGTTTTACCCACAGCGCCACCCGCGTTACCCCTTAAGTACTTAATTCGTTCCGGAGGTCCGTTCTTAACCTGAAACTGTACTTAACCTGAAGCACCACTTTAGCTAATGGGGCCTCCTGCTGCCGCTGCGCCACTGGAGCACGATTTCTGTTCTCATCCTGAAGCAAAGTTCTTAACCCGAGGTAATATTTCTGGGTTAGCGGAGTGTGTAACCTGAAGTGTATGTAACCTGAAGCGTATGTAACCCAAGGTATGTCTATGGGCAAGGAAGGGATGACGGAGAATGCTACAGTTCCCAGTAGATTGCACAGCAGAAGGCATGCTGGGAAATGTAGTCTGGCGCTGCCCCCAACTTCCTCCCTTCTTCCTCTTCTTCCAGTCAAACACAGTGCAGTAATCTTCCCTTCTATCTCAGCTGCAGCAGCAGACTGTGCATGAATTATCTTAGTGCATCAGGGGTTGTCAACCTGGTCCCTACCGCCCACTAGTGGGCGTTTCAGGGTTCTAGGTGGACGGGAGGGGGTTCTACGGCACAAGCTGAATCCTCCTTCCATCGAGCACTGGTGGGCGGTAAGGAAATTTGACCATTAAGAAAGATGCATTAGTAGATGGTAGATATCTGTGGACATTGAGCTTAACCTGTAATGTAACATATTTTTCCAAGTCTGTTTTGATACCACATGGCTGACTGCATACGAGACGTACTGTAACATCTGTACATGCATTTGTCCTGGAAAAAGACACTTTGTGCTTGGTAATCGTTTTTAAGAAATTCCAGTAAAGTTTGCAATATTTTATTTTTAAGCAAGCTGGCTTCAGTACAGGGTTCCTTGGAGTAATGCGCTTGGTGAAGGGCGGCTTATCCTTGTATACCTCATAATATATATCCTTGCTGAAAGTGATAAGGAAGTTTGCATAAGCTCATTTAGGGTGCTCTGTAATCAGCTACAGTGCCTTTATCTCAAGTACCATTTTGCTTGTTTGTCATGAAGGAGCTCAGCTGTGTTAGTTAAACAAACACTGCAGGACTGAGGCGAACCTTTGCATTTCTAGGGAGGTATGCCTTAAAGCGTTGATATGTGGCTTCGCCACCAGCCATACTCTGAACCTTAGCTAACATTTCACTGTAGCTGGTAGTGACTCTCTGCCTCTTGACCTCTGTCCTCTGACTCACCACCTTCATCTTCTGCCCCTGATTCTGGACTTATCTCTGCCACAGAGTCGCCCTGCTCACTAAGCCCTGTTATCTCTTCAGCTTCTGACACCTCCTCTCCCCATACTTTTCCCTCTGACCACTCATTGTGGACCCACCACCAATCCCTGGACTCTGAGCCTTCTTCTTTTAGGGGTTCCCCAGCTGGTTCCTTCCACCATTCCTCTGCATCCAACCAGACCCTGACATCTGGAGAGAGACCTGAGGGCCAAATAGGGCGGTCTGAGGGGCCAAAGCTGGTCTCCAGGTCTGAGGCTCCCCACCCCTGCCCAAGGGCGTGCTGTTGGCATGTGGGGGACAGGAGTTTGAGCAGTGAAATGCCCCCCTCTGCACTTTCAAAACAACAACAACAAACCTATGGTTACGTGGAACATACTCAATAAACACACAAGACGTAACCGGCTGTACTTTTGAATAAATAAGGTATATTATTCATGGTATCACATTGGAGATTTCAACAGAAGTCTCATAAAGTTCCTTGTCTTAGACTCTGTAAAAGGATTCTGTGGAACTGTAACAACCCTTCATGTGGATTATTGGACTCTATGAACAGACAGGTGGAATAGACACTTATACATGTATGGACCTTATACATGAACTGACTAGAGAATGAACTAATCCACTGGGTCTTCTGCTTTTTTCGTTGAACTTTATGAGACTTCCGTTGAAATCTACAATTTGATACAATGAATAGTATACCTTATTTATTCAAAAGTACAGCTGGTTACGTCTTGTGTGTTTCTTGAGTGTGTTTCTCTGCACTTTCTGGATGCCAAGAAAAGCAGGAATCTCTGCATTAAAGGGAATCTTCAGACATTTTCCAGTTTGCTTTTGGCCTTTTGTTTCCATTCATAGCTTTTGTTTGTTCGAGAGCATGAGCAAGCCTTCCGGATGTTGGGGAGGACAACTCACATGATCCCCAGCAAGCAGGTCAGGGAGAACCGGAGATATTAATTCAGAGGATGATATTCTAATGAAGGAAGTACTGCTTATTAAAATGATGGAGTATGCCGATTTGGTAAAGCTAACAGCAAATATTAGAGATCAAAACAACAAAACATTCTTTGAGGCTTGGGAACCCTTTGTGGAATATCTAAAGAACTATTATAATTGCACGAAAACGCGAGTAGGAGTTGAAATATGAGCAACAGAAAGACATTGAGGCTAATAATCTAGGATGTATATAGGAAGCGTTACAAGTTAAAATACGCAGCATTAAAGGATAAACATAGAACATCATGGAGGGGGCATGGGAAGTCAATGGATAAATTAAAAGTATTGTTGATGGTAAAGTACATGAACTTTTGAAAATTAAATAAACAAAACAAAACAAAATAGGAGAGATATTCCACTAACAATTCTCAGGCTTTGTTGTGTGGGCTCAGCATTTTCCAGGACTCTGTTGGTGTGTCTTATGATTTTCCTACAGTTTTTTTATATTACTGTGTGTGTGTGTGTGTGTGTGTTTTTCTCACCTCCTGGGTTGCTGAGCACACACGGAATTTGTCATCTGCTCCAGGAACTCATCTCCAGAACTGTTCCACTTCTCTGCTCATGCCCTTCAACAAGCTTAAATTGCTAGACACCAATCACGTGTATGGAAAAGTCCTGGAGAGAAGTTTAGGGCAGCCCTAAGGAGCTGCTTTTTTTTTTTTTTAACATAAAGCTCCTTTCTATAATAAATGTCCTTTATTTCAATACTGTGATAGGAATTTTATGGTCTTAGATATATGGTAATGTTCATAACCGCACATACATAGATCAGCGCAGGAAGACCAACCTGGAACCATTTTGATTCCTAAACTGACCAAATGTTTTCTCTGCAAGGTCAAAATGGAAAAGCCTCCCCATTGTCTTTTCCTTCACAAATCCTGTCTTAAGGGTATGTCTGTGTTTGAATAAGGGTGTGAGCCTTATCATTACAAAAGATTGGCCAGGCTCCTCAGGCAATCCAATCAAGTAACCTGCCAGACAGGAAATAAACAAGGACAAGGGAAAAACAATATTGAAATTTCTGTTTTAAGACCACCTTTTCTGTGATGCATCTGAGGGGTGGTCTTAGGTTACACCCCTTCTGTGATGTATGTATGATGTTTCTGGGGGTGGTCTTGATCTACAGGAGGGGAATTTCAAAAGTCTTTATAAGCCCTTGCACAGCATTTTTCTGGGTCCTTCTCCTTTCCTGCATGTGAGGGGAGCACCCTGTTGCAACAGATCAATAAAGATCAAGCTTACTAGCTGCTTTGCTTCTCAATATTCTCTGGTTGGCCTCTGTTATTTTCTCCTGCCAATAGGGAACCTATGTAAGGACTCTATATGGGCTCTTGGATACCCCATAAGGGAAAAGGGCATATTTTTATTTACAACAATACCATACCATAAAAGGAAGACTTGCCGATTTTCCTTCTGCAGCAGCAAGATTAGCAGTTGTGAGAAACAGGAAGTCAGAGCAGGACTTTGACTACAACTTCGATTTGGAATATGAAGTTCCTTGAAAAACTGAGCAACAGTGTGAGAAAGGCTAAGTTTGAAGGAATTTGGTTTGTATGTTGTGTGAAAGAGATAAGCTTCTGGAGGTGACCTTGGATCTTTGTGGAGAATTAGGTTCCAAAGTTAGGATGACCCTAGAGACAGTAGAAATAGGATTGTTTCCCTATGTAGTGTTTCTGTTATTTTTGCTGTAAATGTGAATCAGAACTGTTGTGCAATCACTTGGAAAACCAGTGAAAACATCCCCACCCTAACAAGACCTGTAAATGGTCAGAAAAACAAATTACCCCATTTTCTTGTGAAATTGCAACCACAGCACATCTTGTAAAAAGCGCAGTAGCTGCTCAGCTTTCAGTTTTGAAGCATATTGATGTTTCAGTTTTCCTCAAATGAAAATGAAAACCCCAGACACGTTGGACCGGTTTCTTTCCCCCACAGCTGACCAGTTTTAAGTTGCTTTTGTCTTTTTGTTTTTTGGGTGAGGCTAGAAGAGTTGCTTGGCTGCCAACTGCACCAGCTGTTTGGAATGAAGCTCAGTTGTACTTCAGAAGGGTGGAGCTGGAAGAACAGAAGTAAGGAGGGGGTTTTTTCCGCTCTGGAAGCCGCAGAGAAAGAGGAAGAAATGCGGGTGGAAGACAGAGCCACGTGAGAAGCTGAAAAACAAACACATCTCTGAGGGAGGCTGTGAGCACACCTACTGTTTTTGTAGGAAAGGAGGTGGAAGAGGTTGTCCTCAGTCTGACCCTATGATAACCTGGAGCTCTTAGGTCTAACATGGACTGCTCTAAATCCTGTCCACTGGTGTAAGAGGAGGCTGAGAATGCTCTGAGGTCACGGAAATAAATAATTTTTCAAATACCGTATTTTTCGTGCCATAAGACGCACCTGACCATTAGACGCACCTAGTTTTTAGAAGGGAAATACAAGAAAAAAATATTCTTTAAAGGGAGCGCTGAGCATAGCCTGTATGCATCCCAGGCTCTGCTCAGTGCTCCCTTTCACGAGCCGTGTGGAGTGTGTGTGCGGCGCTTGCAGGCTTTTCCCCAGGAGGGAGAAAAGCCCCCAAGAGCCGCACACATGCTCCACGTGGCTCGTGAAAGGGAGTGCGCCTCTTGGGGGCTTTTCCGGGAGGTGGGGGAAGGGACTGAGGGGCTGCCCTCTGTCCCTTCCCCCACCTCCCGCAAAAGCCCGCAGGAGCCACGCTCCCTTTAAGGAGCGCGCGGCTCCTGCGGGCTTTTCTACGAGGAGGGAGAAGGGACTGACTGGCTGCGTCAGTCCCTTCTCCCTCCTGGGGAAAAGCCTGCAAGAGCCACGCGGAGTGTGTGTGCGGCTCTTGGAGGCTTTTCCCGCCTGCCTCCCGCCTGCATTCGCTCCATAAGGCGCACACATTTCTCCTTACTTTTTAGGAGGGGAAAAGTGTGTCTTATGGAGTGAAAAATACGGTACCTGTAATAGAGTAGGATTAAGTATATTCCATGGAGTTCAATGGCGCTTAAAGAAGAAGAGCCCCATTGGATCAGATGCCTATGGGAAGCCTGCAAGCAGGACCTAAGTGCAAATTCAAGGCAACTGGTATTTAGAGGCATACTTCCTCTGACAATGGATGGCCTTCCTGGGACCCCTGAGATCTCTCAATGCAATGAGACCGCTGTGTGTGTAGCAAAAGGAGAAGCCTCAAAATGATGTTCAGGCTGCAAGACTGTCCCCACTTGCCTGCAAATAAGCCACATGGAACTTCACGGGACTCACTTCTGAGTAAGACATACCGTATTTTTCGCACCATTGGACGCACCGGACCATAGGACGCACCGGATCATAGGAGAGGGAGAACAGGGAAAAAATTTTTTTTTCTTGTTCTCTCCCTCTAAAACAAGGTGCGTTCAAGGTACCTATTTTTTGGGGGGGGGGGAATAAAGAAAAAAAATTCCCTCCCCAGGCACGGGGCAGGCGCGGGGGAAGCCCGAGCTTCCCCCGACCCCAGCCCCCAGAACAGCCTGCTATCCGCAAGCCTAGGGAACCGAGCCGGTCTCCCCAGGCTTGTGGAGAGGTGCGCGAAGCCCGGACGCGCTCTTCAGTGCGCACCAGGCTTCGGAATGCAGGCAGCTCCGCGCCACCCTCCCGAGCCCCGCGCGGCTTCACGCTGGGATCGGGAGGGTGGCGCGGAGCTGCAGGAAGCCCTGGGGCGCAGGCAGCTCCGCGCCACCCTCCGGAGCCCCGCGCGGCTTCGCGCGGGGGTCTGGAGGATGGCGCGGAGCTGCAAAAAGCCCTGGAGCTCAGGCAGCTCCGCGCTACCCTCCGGAGCCCCGCGCAGCTTCGCGCCGGGATCGGGAGGGTGGCGCGGAGCTGCAGGAAGCCCTGGGGCGCAGGCAGCTCCGCGCCACCCTCCGGAGCCCCGCGCGGCTTCGCGCGGGGGTCTGGAGGGTGGCGCGGAGCTGCAAAAAGCCCTGGAGCGCAGGCAGCTCCGCGCCACCCTCCGGAGCTCCGCGCAGCTTCGCGCCGGGATCGGGAGGGTGGCGCGGAGCTGCAGGAAGCCCTGGGGCGCAGGCAGCTCCGCGCCACCCTCCGGAGCCCCGCGCGGCTTCGCGCGGGGGTCTGGAGGGTGGCGCGGAGCTGCAAAAAGCCCGGGAAAGCCTGCATTCGCTCCATAGGACGCACACACATTTCCCCTTCATTTTTGGAGGGGGAAAAGTGCGTCCTATAGAGCGAAAAATACGGTAGGCAGAATTATATTGTCAAAGGGAGACCATCCGGCTTTGAGTGAGCAACTGCAATAATCTCTTTGCCCTGGAAGAAAGTGATATGCCGAACTATATTGGGGGCACAATATTTTCTAATACAGTGGTACCTCGGGTTAAGTACTTAATTCGTTCTGGAGGTCCGTTCTTAACCTGAAGCACCACTTTAGCTAATGGGGCCTCCTGCTGCTGCCGCGCCGCCGGACCATGATTTATGTTCTCATCCTGAAGCAAAGTTCTTAACCTGAAGCACTATTTCTGGGTTAGCGGAGTCTGTAACCTGAAGCGTATGTAACCTGAAGCGTATGTAACCTGAGGTACCACTGTATGTACATTCACGTCCAGCATCCTTTTTGAGGCATTGCCTCTTTTTTCTTTGCTTTTCCTTCTTGTTCTGGTCAGTAAGATCAACTAAAGAAAGTAAGGTTCACAAATAATAGCATATAAGAATTTTACTATTGCAGTGGTACCTCGGGTTACATACACTTCAGGTTACAGACTCCGCTAACCCAGAAATAGTACCTCGGGTTAAGAACTTTGCTTCAGGATGAGAACAGAAATTGTGCTCCGGCGGCATGGCAGAAGCAGGAGGCCCCATTAGTTAAGTGGTGCTTCAGGTTAAGAACAGTTTCAGGTTAAGAACGGGCCTCTGGAATGAATTAAGTACTTAACCCGAGGTACCACTGTATCTGTTTGTCTATATTAATAGGCCGATTATGCAAACAGCAAAACATCCAGCCTTTAAACCCCTCTGTTCTTTGGGAATAAATTAATTGGCGCTCCTGTCGAAGCCCTGGCTGGCTTCTGGAATATCTAAATAATACCCTGTCTGTCTGGCTGGGTTGTTAACATGATCACCCCTGAGCACTCTCTCCCACTTATTTGGCCCCCTGATATACTCCAGAGCTTAGAGCGAGAACAAGCCGAGAGACAGCTAGTATGCAAATGGAGGAAAGATCCAACTGAATGCCACTGAACACTGGTGAGGGGTCATCATTGAGCCTACCTAGTGGCAGTGAAGGCAGCAAAGAAGGTATTTTGAGGGTAAAATCACTTGCATCCACCGCAATATTGAATCCCCCGCAATTGCGCATGAATCTCATGGGGTGTCCAGAGCACAGCCTAGTCCTGCTGTGTTGGATTAGTTTCTGTTGGTAAGGCTCGAGGATGTGGTCAAGGTGCTCGGATTGGTCAGGGCGACCACGTGTTCTCTTGACCAGGCATGTCCAACAGGTAGATTGTGATCTACCAGTAAATCACTGGACGTCTGTGGTAGATCACTGGTAGATCATTGGCCCCAAAGAAGCTGAACAACTGTGGCTCCCCTAAAAAAGGCTCAACATTTTACCACCTCCCTGAAAAACTCAACAACTTTGACCCGAACCCCCAATTAGGGGGTAGATCACTGCCAGTTTTTAACTCTGTGAGTAGATCGCAGTCTCTTGGGAGTTGGCCACCCATGCTCTAGACCCTTGCCCCTCTTGGCTGATAAAAACCAGCAGGGAGGGGACAGCTGGCTGGACCAGGGAGGTGGTTCATACTTCTTTACGAGAAGGGGCGGTCCCTGCTTGCTTGAAGAAGGCAGTAGTAAAACCACTCCTTAAGAAACCCTCTCTGTATGGATGTTATAGTGACAGGCAAGTGTCAGGCTTGCTTCTGTGAGGAGGGCATTATTTACAAGGAGAGGGTGCCACCACCCAAAAGGCACTCTTTGTTTTGCTTGGGGGGGGGGGACCTGGAGAAGCCTCTCTGAATAAGACCTTTAAGCCTAACCTTTTTTTTCATTTTGTGTGAAATAGGTAGCTTGGGTGGGAGGATATGTGTATCATCAGGAAAGAAAGAAAGAAAGAAAGAAAGAAAGAAAGAAAGAAAGAAAGAAAAGGAGAGAGGAAGGAAGGAACAATGTGTTTAAAAATGAAGGCTGTGAGCAGGCTTGTGACATTTCAGGGGGGTCGTAGATGACCTTGGGGACCCTTCCAACTTGCCATTCTATGATTCTATAAAGGCAAAAAGTCCAGGCATTACAATAAATTACGTCAAGCACAAATGTAAACAAGAGCTTGAAGGGTTGGCCTCCCCAGCCGCTTTGCTTTCGGTGGGAGGAGAAACTATTACAAATACTTAAGACACCTTTCCTTTCGTTTACGGATTAGACCTATCAACGTAAATAAAGCTAGGTTTCATTTCCTTTAGCAGCTGCTTTATTCGAAGTGCGGAAACGTGTAAGTTTCTGTTTCTGCGAGGTCATGCGGCCACAGTGGATTCCTCTGCCGTGCTTGGCAGTAAGCCTATCTGCATCCTTTCAGGGCCAGCCCTGTTAAGCAGCTTCCACGCTGGGACCCTTTGATTTGCACAGAGGGCAGGTGAGCTGGCTTTAGAACACCCTTCCCCCATCCAGTTTCGCCAACAGATTGGTACACATTAACCATTCAGTTTTACAGAATATTAACCGTAATGAGGCAGAGCTCTGATCTGCTGCAGATATAAGGACGTCGGAGGATACATTCTTTGGAGTCAGACCACAGACCCCTCTGCCTCAGTACTGCCTACACTGACTGACAGCAGCTTTCCAGGATCTCCTAGCCCTACCAGGAATTGCCAGGGAATAAACCTGGGACGTTCTGCATGCCAAGCAGGTGTTCTGCCACTGAGTTATGGCCACAAAATACAGGGGATATAAAACAGCATTCCGTGAAATAGTGTTTGCAGGCCACTCAGGAAGTAGCTGGTGGTTCAAGGTGGCTTCTGGGCCTCAGAGACTACGGTGTCGTACCCCACCCCCTGCCCCCAGCAATATCCCAGCTGACACAAAAGGTAGTGTAGAACAATCTTTTATTAGAAGGCAAGGGAATTTTTTTAAAAAATAGAAAAATAATTTTAAAAATACAGTAATTACAGTGGTACCTCAGGTTACAGACTATGCTAACCCAGAAATAGTACCTCAGGTTAAGAACTTTGTTTCAGGATGAGAACAGAAATCGCGCGGCGGCAGCAGGAGGCCCCATTAGCTAAAGTGGTGCTTCAGGTTAAGAACAGTTTCACGTTAAGAATGGACCTCCAGAACAAATTAAGTTCTTAACTCGAGGTACCACTGTAATTACTAATTCTTACATTTTAGCCAGCATAGCTGCAATTTGTTTGCAGTGATTAAAAACCTTCTGTGGCTAATCATATAAAACTTTTAGCTGATTGATGCACTCACTCCTAGTTTCAGATTCTAACTCCTAACGTGCATTTTATATCTGAATGTAGGTGCTTCAAACGGAAAGGGGGTGTTGCTGTTTCTAATTTTCTTCTCCATAGCTTTGAGGAACAGCTTGTTGCTGTTTATGTTTGCCTTTCATCTCATGAACAGTAGCTATTGCCGTTTTGGTTGTTCCTTTCCCCTCAGCAACAACACTGCAGCGTAAAAGGGCAACCTTTACCCCAATAAAGTAAGCCACATTGCAACAATACTGACTCATCCTGTTTGGTTCACTCCCACTCCAAGCCAGATAACCGCATCTGCTGTTATGTCTCAGTGCGATTCTCCCCTCTGTTCCCAAAACAACATCATTTGGCCACGTTCAAAGCCAAGGGGACACCTTCTCACCGGCAGCTCCTCCGTGCCCTGGGATCAAGCAGAATGATAGTCAGTGGTACCTCGGGTTACAGGCGCTTCAGGTTACAGACGCTTCAGGTTACAGACTCCGCTAACCCAGAAACAGTACCTCGGGTTAAAAACTTTGCTTCAGTGTCACCAATGGAAGCAAAGGCTCAAAAAAACTCAATATGGAGGCCAAATGGCCGAAGTATTGGGAAATTCTGGAACAAGAGGGAGACAGATTAAAACTGCAGAGTTTTGAAAAATTAAAAAACAGAGTGCGAGATTGGCTCCGTTATTATCAAATAATGGAGGCATATAATTTGGACAAAAAACTAGGCTTCCAGGTGGAAAAATCAAAATTGGAAACAGAATTGTTAGACCCCAAAGTTAAGAATCTGTCAAGAATGTATAACTTGCTGTTGAAATGGAATACTCAGGATGAAACGGTGAAATCTGCTATGATTAAATGGGCACAAGATGTTGGACATAACATTATGATGGCTGACTGGGAACAGTTATGGACCACAGGTATGACGTTTACGGCATGTAATGCCTTAAAAGAGAATCTAATGAAAATGATCTACAGGTGGTACATAACACCGGTCAAGCTTGCAAAAATCTACCATTTGCCCGATAATAAATGCTGGAAATGTAATGAGACTGAAGGTACATTCTTTCACCTTTGGTGGACATGCCCAAGGATTAAGAATTTCTGGGAGATGATTTATAATGAAATGAAAAAGGTATTTAAATATACCTTCCTGAAGAAACCAGAGGCCTTTCTCCTGGGCATGGTCGGCCAATTGGTGCCAAAGAAGGATAGAATTTTCTTTATGTATGCTACAACAGCAGCAAGAATACTTATCGCAAAGCATTGGAAGACACAAGATCTATCCACCCGGGAAGAATGGCAGATGAAGCTGATGGACTACATGGAATTGGCGGAAATGACTGGCAGAATCCGAGACCAGGGAGAAGAGTCGGTGGAAGAAGATTGGAAAAGATTTAAAGTATATTTACAGAAATATTGCAAAATTAATGAATGTTAGAAGGATGCTGGAATGAAGCTATATGGCTTTAGCAGAAATGTTATAAAGAACTAAGTAAAAATAGATTGTTAATGGGTCAAAGTGGAAAATTTAAGGTTAGATTGTGTTAAGATAAATTATAGAACAAAAATTGACAAAGATGGAAAGAATATGCTGAAATAGCTAATTGAACTAGAATACAAAAAAGGGAGGTGTGAGGAGGTCGATGAAACAGGTAAATGAAAGATAAAGATACGGAAATATTGGATGTGTTTTTAAATGTTTTTGTTTTTCTTGTTGTTTTGCTGTATTGTTTTTTGTTTTTCTTTTTTTGATGTATTGTAAGGTATTGCTTTGTTTTGTTTAACTTTTCATTGTTTCTTTCTTCTTTTTTCTGTAATCTTCAAACCTCTAATAAATATTATTTAAAAAAAAAAAAGAACTTTGCTTCAGGATGAGAACAGAAATCATGCGGTGGCAGTGAGAGGCCCCATTAGCTAAAGTGGTACCTCAAGGTTAAGAACAGTTTCAGGTTAAGAACGAACCTTCAGAACGAATTAAGTTCTTAACCCGAGGTACCACTGTAGATGTGCTTCATTCTTTCTTATATGGTGTCCGTAGCTGGAGACTGGTGCAGGTCAGGATTCACACACACGGTGTCCGTGAAGATAACTCTTTATTTGAATAAACCAATACAGCACAGGCCTAGTGATCCCAGTAGGGAACTGGTCGCAGAAGGATGGGGAGACTCCCTGGATTATTTGGCAAGTAGTACAGTGGTACCTCGGGTTACATACGCTTCAGGTTACAGACTCTGCTAACCCAGAAATAGTACCTCGGGTTAAGAACCTTGCTTCAGGATGAGAACAGAAATCGCGCAGCGGCAATGGGAGGCCCCATTAGCTAAAGTGGTACCTCAGGTTAAGAACAGTTTCAGGTTAAGAATGGACCTCCAGAATGAATTAAGTTCTTAACCCGAGGTACCACTGTAGTAGGATTCCTTCAGCATTCTTCAGTTGTTGACAATCCAGTTTCCATTAATGTAGAATCATAGAGTTGGAAAGCACTGTGAGGGTCGTTCTAGTCCAAACCCCTGAGATGCAGGGAACTTGTTGCCCAATGTAGGGTTAGAACCCATGGACCTGAGATTAAGAGTCTCATGCTCTGCATATTGAGCCAACGAGAGGTCTACTGAAAGAGGAAAAGAGAAGGTACCTTAAAATACAACACCCATCAACAGCACTTCCTGTCCTGTACTGTGGCCAGAAGTAACGCATCCTGCATTTGAATATACGGTGATTTCCTATGGGCCAAGTGAAATCGAGGATACAGCGTTTCCTCTAGATGAGAAACCTTTGCTGAAAGGGTTTGCTACAATGGTGAGAAGCTAAGAAGGTGTTGGCTTGTCTTTCGGAGGGTATCAACAAGGTTTCTCTTTTTGCTTCTGCCGCAAAACATTTGCAGAGGCAATTAGAATAATACATATTATTTGATCAACTTTTTAGCATCCCTCCGCTTAAAAAAAACAAACCCCAACAGAAAGCCTATTGGTTCACATATTTTATCTGTGGCTAAAGGATCATGAATCACTTCCATCATTTGCATTGATGTAAACCTCTGGAATGTACAGTCATACCTCGGGTTGAAGTAGCTTCAAGTTAAGTATTTTTGGGTTGTGCTCCACGGCGCTCCGTTACTTCCGGGTTTCGCCGCTCACGCATGCGCAGACGCTAAAAATGATGTCACACACATGCGCGGAAGCGGCAAAACGCGACCCCCCCCACACAGACGCGCAGTCACGTTACGTTTACTTCAGGATGCGAATGGGGCTCCGGAATGGATCCTGTTCGTATCCAGAGGCACCACTGTATTTAGTATAGCTAGCTATTTAGCTCCATCACCAGTATATTTTATCTTATTGCTATGGCTAGTAGCTAATGCAAATAAAGTTTCTATCTATCTATCTATCTATTTATCTATCTATCTATCATCTATCTATCTATCTATCTATCTAATCATCTGTCATCTATCTATGCAGATGGCGGCTCTGCTAGGGCCAGTTCTTCCTTTGGGGAGTACTGAGACCAATTACTGGAAACACTTGTGTGACACTGTGAAACAGCAGGAAAAGTCACTCCGGCATTTCACGGCATACAGCATTTGGGTAGAAACACCATCTAGGTGTGGACTATATAAATGCATTTATGCAGAACGTCACTGCATCATAAACCAAGGAATTCAGCAATGGAGGGGCGTGTTCAAATGCCTAGTGGCTAATACATTGTTAAATATAGGCACTCACTGTGCTGTTTTATATGCCTGCTAAAAACAAGGTAGTACGATGTAATAAGTATGTGCAATATGATTAAAAGAACAGCAGGGATCAGAACAGTTAACTCGGACATGCTCTGATAGTGCAAAGGGATATGCGACTTGAAGGACTTTTGCTTCAGCTCGATTTCCCTACATTTCCTCAGAGGTTCCCATCCTGCAAAGACTTATATTTGCAAGCAAGAGAAAGGAGACGAAGACTTGAATGCAGAGAGAACGACCTTTTCCCTTTACTGATCAGAAATAGGACCCGACCCTCATGTTGGTTTCTGTTTCCCTCACTGAGCAGCAGCTGGCAGTCACAAGACTATGTTTTCATTCCACAGTCCAGATACTGTTGGATTCCCACGGGAAAGGGAGACGGGATGTGACGTTTACTGGTTTCCTTTTTTTTTTGTACTGTCGTTTCTTTGTTGGAGTTGGTCTCTACTTCCCACAGAGACAAGATGTATATTTGTATGCTCTCAGCATAGTTTAGAAATAAAGAATAGAAGAAGAAGAAGAGTTTTGGATTTGATATCCCGCCTTTCACTCCCCTTCAGGAGTCTCAAAGCGGCTAACATTCTCCTTTCCCTTCCTCCCCCACAACAAACACTCTGTGAGGTGAGTGGGGCTGAGAGACTTCAAAGAAGTGTGACTAGCCCAAGGTCACCCAGCAGCTGCATGTGTAGGAGCGGAGACGCGAACCCGGTTCCCCAGATTACGAGACTACCGCTCTTAACCACTACACCACACTGGCCCTCAATGTAGCAATGTGCTACTAGCAATGTAGCACCATACCTGCCTCAACCTTTCGTTGTGGACACTGGATGTATACTCTGCTGGGCTCGATCCAAGATGAGCCGTATCAGCTCAAGATGGGCCGGAGCTGAATTTAACTGACACTTCATATCTGTTTGGAATAGAGCCCCTGAGTGGGACTTCTCCACCTTTGAGTACATGCCCAGAATTTCTCATGCGACAAAGAACATTTTATCTGTGGTCACACCATCATGTAAATCCATTGCATAATCAGTATATTCTCAAAATAAAACCGTGTTGTGGTTTTCTCTCACTATGGTGGTGTTTGAAATACCCTTCAAGCACACATTTTTATTTTCAGCCTCCCAAATGCCAAGGCTATTACTCCATCTCAGCAAAAAGATAAAAGCTGGATATTTCTGTTGTCATCCGTTTTGGTCATAGAATCACAGAACTGCCGAGCTGGAAAGGACACGGGGGGTCATCTTGTCCAAATTCTGGAATCTCAACATATGGGTCCCCCCATCCAATTTGAAACCATAGTAGATGTTGCTTCGCTTTGCAAATATGTTAACAGGTTTGGTTTTTTTTAAATCAAAGCCAGCATTGAACCATCATGGATGCATGATGGTGTTTGTTGAATTCAGCAGTGCTAAAATAACAATAATTAATATGTGATAGGATTTGGGGAAGTCCAGTGCACAGATATCTAAACATGTTTCTAATTTGCATTTCCAGTGTGAGGCATAAAGGATATTTTGCATGAAGGCATATGGAGCATAAATTATTATTATTATTATTATTATTATTATTATTATTATTATTATATTTATTTATACCCCACCTTTCCCCCCCAACAGAGACACAAGGCAGCTTATAGATAAAATGTTGTTGTTTGTTGTTTAGTCATTTAGTCGTGTCCAACTCTTCGTGACCCCATGGACCAGAGCACGCCAGGCACTTCTGTCTTCCACTGCCTCCCACAGTTTGGTCAGACTCATGTTTGTAGCTTCGAGAACACCGTCCAACCAACTTGTCCTCTGCCGTCCCCTTCTCCTTGTGCCCTCTATCTTTCCCAACATCAGGGTCTTTTCCAGGGAGTCTTCTCTTCTCATGAGGTGGCCAAAGTACTGGAGCCTCAGCTTCACAATCTGTCCTTCCAGTGAGCACTCAGGGCTGATTTCCTTAAGAATGGAGAGGTTTGATCTTCTTGCAGTCCATGGGACTCTCAAGAGTCTCCTCCAGCACCATAATTCAAAAGCATCATGGTAAAATAGATAAAATAGATAAAATATTTTTATCTATTTTATTTATAGATTTTATTTATAGATTTTATCTATTTTATTTATAGATAAAATAAGAACAGCTAAAAACATAGACAAAAATCTTTTTTTTTAAATTAAACATTAATAGCATATATCATCTATTGAAAACTTACAGGTAATTACAATTTAAAAATGGATTTTCAGATTGAGGCTCCAACATACCAAAGTTTGCGGATGTCAATCTTTGAGTAGTTTGGACAGAAATATGAGGTGTTACAATAGTGATTGGATTTGATCCACAGTAAGTTACTTGCATTTAGTTTCTACTGAAATCAGTGGGACTTAAATTCAACGGACAGCTTAATCCTATACATGCTTTCTCAGAAGGAGACAGCTCTCTGACCCATCAGTAACAGTGGTTAGGCTTATGGAAACCAAAGACGAGGTCTGTTTAAGTGGTGGTCCTATACTTATGGAATATGCTCCCCTAAGGATGTGGGTGGACAACCAAACCCGGACAATGGGTTGAAAACTTAATTTCCCCACTCCACACAGACCAATTTTATAGGGATCACTCACCTTTCCTAATACTGTAATGACATCAAGTAATTAAAAGCATAGCTGTTAACGTTTCCCCCTTTTTAAGGGAAATTCCCTTATTCCCTGAATAGGATTCCTCGCAAGAAAAGGGAAAAGTTGACAGCTATGATTAAAAGGTGTCAAGAGTTCAAAAGGGGTCACTGAACCTATCAGTGGTTATAGCAATAGCCTTTAAAATGAGCTCATTGGTGCTTTGCAAGGGATTTGCTGTAACTGCTAAATTCATTGGAGATCCCAGAAAGCCCCTTTGAAGTCTGCTTAGAGAGCCAACCTGTAGACATCCTGTTTTGCCTCAGCAAAGAAAGCGCTGTTTGGAGAACGCAGTTTGGATCCAAACTGCTTCCTGCAGAAGGAGAAAAGGGAAAGCACACCCCCTCAGCAGTGGGGCTTCTTGCCAGTGATGATCACTTTAGGTTTCTGATTTTAATAAAAAGTTAAATACCTGTGTAGGGCAGGTAGGCATGGTTTAGTCAATAACAGTCAAATGGGGGGACCCATTTTGGGCCTAACTGATATCGAGGGCCAGAGGCGCTCTTCCATCACCCTGATAATTTTTTAAAACTCTCATATCAGCTTTTAATTAGATCCACATTTCATCCATTTTTATCCCATGTGCCTTCACTGCCCCCTCCCTATTTTAAAGGGGGCTAATTTTTGCCTTAAATTGCTTCTGCATGGCTTTTGCAGGCTGCCTTATGACGTTTGCCCTAATTATATAAACCTTATAATGCAATTTACACGTGTGTGTGTGTGTGTGTAGTTTTTTTTATTAAAATTTGTTTTACAATTTCAAATAAACATTGTACGTACTTAAAATATCAGTGACTTCCCTTCTTCTCTTTCCATGGTTCATTTTGCATATCTTATATCTCTGCATATTTTACAACAACTATACCAGTTTTTCATTACTACATCCGTCACAGATTACCGTATTTACACTGTTGAATTTATCTTAATGCTGCCAGCGTTTTCAGCTGTAGTTATTTTCCTTATACTCAATAAACATTTCCCAATCTTCTTTAAACGTATTGTTCTTCTGGTTCTCTTATTCTATATGTTAAGTCTGCAGGTTGTGCATATTCTGCAAACTTAAGTTGCCAATCTTCTTTCATTGGGACCTCACTCTTTTTCCATTTGGGGGCTAACAAAGGAGGGACCACAGTTGTTGCATATATAAATAATCTTTTCTTACACCTGGGGATTTCAGTCTGGGTTATCCCCAACAGAAAGGACTCTGGGGTTTTGCTTTTTTGGCAAAGTAATTTTAAACCTTTTTTCCAGTTCATTATAAATAATTTCCCAATCCTCCTTTACATGTCCATCACGTATGAAAGAACATTCCCTCCAGCTCTTTACACTTCCAGCACCTGTCTGATTTTGCCTTGGAAATCTTAGCAAGCCCACTCGGAGTTAGAGACCACCTGTGAATCACTTTCAGATAGTTCTCCTTCAAAGAACATCATGCTGTAGATTTCAAGTCGCTTCCCCAAAGTTTCTCCCAAAGGTGAAAAATCTCTCTTGTGTCCTGTAGAGTAATGCAATTTGCTTCTGAGACAGGGAACCCTGGACGAGAGAGACAGGCAAAAGACAGGGTGGAAAGTCAGACTAGAAACCGACTTTTTACACCCAGCCATAGCTGTCAACCGTCCCTTATTTGGTGGGAAACTCCCTTATCCCAGCGCCATGTCCCGCTGCTGTCCCTTATTGATGATGTCCCTTAAATTTATCGGGTTTCATGCTTGCCCGGCTCGGGAGGGAAGCAGCGGCTCAGGGTCCTCCGCCGCGCGAGAGAGCGCGCGCACAAGCTGCCGCATTTCCATCTCTCCCTTTTCCCCCTCAGGGGCACGTTGTGAGGAGACGGGTGGCGACGGGCGGGCAGGCAACCACTCTCTTGCGAGACTTCCGCCGCGCGGCCAGGGGAAGCCGGAGGCGGCAGCGGCGGCTGAAGAGGCGGCCTGAGGGAGGAGGAAGAGGAGGGGATGGGGACGGACGCAGAAGGGCGGCGCTTCAGCAGCCGCCACCGTGCCGCAACTGCCTCATGCCGGGCTCGCGGGCAGCGTGGGCAAGAGTCTCCCTCCCTCCACCCCTCTCTCGGGCGGGGAAGGGCCGATGGAACTCCTCGTGCCAGGACGACGGCAGCCCCGACGTGCTGCTTTGCATCCCCTCCAACCAGTGCAGCATCTTAATGTATGATTTCCCCCTCTGCATCCCTTTCATAACTCTATTTTAATAAATCATTCGTCCATCCATCCTTCAAATTTTTACGACAAGTTTTCTGTCAATCCTACCAATGTATGTAACACTTTGCAATAGCTTTTCAACTAAATTATAAACTTTCCCCATTCTTTATTAAAGAGGTCCTCTTCCTGGTTTCTAATTCTGCCTGTAAGCTTTGCCATCGCGACGTCGTTCATCAGTTTTGTCTGCCACTCTTCTTTGGTGGGAGTTGTAGACCCTTAGGATCATCTAGTCCAATCCCCTGCAAAACACAGTCAGTGGCAGCCAAAGCAGCATGGCTCCATCAGTGGTGAATTTCTGCATAAGCTAAGCCAAAATCCCTTATTTTGGCTGCTGATCCCTTATTTTCGAGGCTGCTGGTCCCTTATTTTCAAATCTGTAAGTTTTTTTAAGGTGTTTTTTTTTTACACAAAATCACAATCTATTAATTAAAATATATTTTTAATTAATATAATTAAAATATATTTTAAAATCAATTCCTTCTAAAATCAATTTTCTCAATCAGGAAGCTTGCTCTCCTTCCAGGAAAGTCATAGAATCATGGAGTTGGAAGAGACCACAAGGGCCATCGAGACCAACCATCGAGACCAGCTGGGGCTGACAGCTACGCACCCAGCTCCCAGGCGGAGAAGCGCCGGCGGAACTGGGGAAAGCTTCATATTCGCTTTCGCTTTCGCCGAAAGGAAACACGCTGCCTGCGAGGAAGCGCCCCTTTCCCCGAAATGACGTCGCGGGGGCGGGGCTGGCCCGCGGCTTGCGCTTCTTCTGCTCCCACCCGCGCGCGCCTTCGCAGGATGGCTGGCTTGGCTGATGCGCAGCAGCTGAGCGGCGGCAGCTCCCGCTTTGGCCGGGCGCGCGCGCCTTAAAGCAGCGAGGAGCGCCGCGCACCGCCTTGCCCGGGGGGCCGCCGGGTTACTTCCAGCCCAGGAAGAAACGAAGGAGAGGCGCGTCTTTTTGCATCAACGTATGTATATGCATGCGCGCACGGGGCATGTTTTGTGTTTAGCAAACGAACTGGCCCCAAATCGGAAGCGGTGTTTCCTTGCGCGGGTGTGTTGTCCCGGGGCAATGGAAGCAATTGGTTTGCATGGCAAACCTCGTCACTTTTTAAATTTTTGCCACGTAAACCCTAATCCTGCACGCCCATTGTTAGGGTGGGAGCAATGTTTGGGGTTTGCGTTTCCTTGGGTTGCAGGATTCGCGTAAGAGCTGAGCCTCAGGGTGCAGTCCTTTTCGAGATTAAGTTTCCTGGAGCTCCCTGGTAATTGGTTTAATTTCTGTGCGGAAATGCACAGCCAACAGCTGTGAGTCATGGGCGGCAGGAAGTTAAGTCGGGTTTTAAGTATAACTGGAGGGCAAGCAAGCGGACCAAAGGAATCAGGCATAGTCTCACAGGTTTATTTGAGTGTTTCTGCAGGGCTGGAGTGGCTAAAACCTGCTGCTTTTCACATATTTGTTGGACTACAACTCCCATCATCCATAACCACTGGCCAGGACTGATGGGAATTGGAGTTCCGGCGAGCGAAAGATTAGGCCCTTGCCTTGCAGAAAAGTGGCTGGCAGTTGCCTCCCTGATCGCCAGCGTAGGTTGTAAGAAACATAACTTCCAGCACTGCCCGGGTTAGATTTTTTTTGGCTTTCTACTTGGAAAGGCACACACTGTGAGAGAGCAGATCTGGGTATTGTTACAGGATCACACTTGGGAGAACATGTCCTCTTCAGACCTAGACTGTTTTTTCTTTCAACTTGGATTGAAACTGGTTTGGAGGAGTATGCATTGAAACAGTATTTCGGTTCCACTAGTGTAGGCTGCTCTCCAAAACCAGAGTAAAAGGAAGTGTGTACACATCCTTCGTAGGAAAATGAACATAAACGTTGGTGGTGACGTCTGACCCAATTGACTAATGTTGGTGGCTTGGCTATTTCAGAATAGTTGTCCTGCAAATAAAAAAATAAGTATGAGAGCTTCGACCAACCCTCGTGCTTGCAAACTACCAGAAGCTGGTCCAGGAAAAATGAAGTGCCCCTTTTAGACACAGTAGTTGGTTTCTGTGCAACTTTGTGAAGCCTCTGAGTTGGCCTTTGTTGGGGAGGGGGCATTGAAAGTCTGTTGAGAACTGAGAAGTTGCTAGCACGCTAAATGCAGTTTTCAAAGAAGGATGCAGGTCATTTTGAAAACTAGCATGGAATCTGGTGTCTTTTGAAAAGGCTGTCACGTTTACTGTAGGCCAGAGCTCATTTTATGAGACGCATGAAGTGGTCATTAAAGATATGTTGTTGTTGTTGTTTAGTCGTTTAGTCGTGTCCGACTCTTCGTGACCCCATGGACCAGAGCACGCCAGGCACTTCTGTCTTCCACTGCCTCCCGCAGTTTGGTCAAACTCATGCTGGTATATAAAGATACAGTTCCACATTATTCTGTCTCTAGTCTGTACCATGTCCGTTAGAAATTAAATGTTACCTGCATCACCAATTCCATTGCATGTCATACGCTCTTCCTTGAGGAAAACAGGGCAGAGAGGCAACTTCTCCTTTCTCTTTAGATTTTGCAAGAGTTTTGCTTCCCTGAACCCTCCTTTCTGAAATCGTAAGACATGTTACAGAAGTTGTTCCCTTTCCCCCATCCTTGAATTCCCTTTGTTGTTCCTTTGAACGTTGGCTGGGCCATGTTTTGCAAATGCAGAGTATGACTTCCGAAGAAGAAAAGATTGTATACATTTGTTTTAATAGCGAAAATTTTAACCAGCCTAGAAATAGTAGTGGTGTGATTGTTATCAAGTCAACATTTTAAAAACCCCACTCTGCTTTTCTTGCACTCAGAACAATTACCTGAACCTTTCTGGCAACTTTTAAAGATTTGTAAGTAAAGCTGTTTCCAAAAAAGATTGACTGCTTAGGACAGTCAATCCTGCTTAGGATATGTTTTTCTCAAGGGCTTTGGTTTTGAATTTGGAACAGCCTTTCTTCAAGCGGAGATGAACTTGGAATTTTTTTATTTGCATTTTATAGCACCACTATAAAAACTGAAAAACTAGAGTGCATGTTTGGAGAGTTGGCTTCTTTTAGACCAAGTTAGTTTAGCTCTTTAATAATTGCATTAGCAATGTGTTCCCGTATAGAAGCAACTGGGAATCCTTGGCATTACCGCAGAAAAAAAATGTTGCCAATAACAAAGCAGTAAAAATCTTCTTTGGAAAACAAGCCGTCAAGCCAAACAATGTTAGTAACCATTCGCTGGATCCTCCAGGGATTGAATATTACCTAAGTTTTGGCATGAAAGTGCAAAACCGTACAGTTTTGTTCCTACTTGTTGTTTGCAGGCAGATTGTTCTTATCTAAAGCAAGGGCATTTTGAAAAATGTTATGGTTGTCTTTACTGCTTTAGTTTAAAGTGTGATAGCACTGTCCAGAAGCCATCTACCATACTGACCTTTTAGTCAACCAACAAGCCTGAAGCAGACCAATGTTAACTGCTTTATACTGTGAAGTATCGAGTTCCCTTAATATACAGGTGATTTATGAAAATGTATTTCTTTTAAAAAACAATGCTTCCAGAATGTAAGAAAATTATTCCAGACAAACATTGCTTATGCCACTTTCATGTGAATAAACACCCAGCAATAAAAGATAGTGGGAGAGGATTTACCCCAGCAAATTATTTCTCAAAATTACAAATACCCAAATACAGACGGTCACTTACCCTTGCTAGATTCAACGTGCTGCCATCTGCCTTATTGCAGGGCACATTCGAGGGACCATACGTGGAACGAGTCTGCCCCTGCGGCTTGATGGAGGTAGAAACTCTCTCTCATGTCTTGTTACGCTGCTGTTTCTACGGGGATATACGCTCGGTATTTATCACTCCTGTTGTGCAAAAATCTCCAAATGGGCCCAAACTTCAATGTCTAAAACTCCTGGTAGAGGACAAGGATCTAGAGATCACGCTAAAGGTGGCCAAATTCTGTGCGACTGCCATAAAACAAGCTGTACTACTAAAATGATTAAGGTTTTAAATGACAATTTAAGGTTATATTTTAGTGATCAAGATTTAATATATATTTTTAACTGCCGCTATATCTGTATTGTCTCTGTTAGACCCAATTGCAATTCAGTGTATTCCTGTTGTGTTTTATGATTTTCCTGATATTGTAAGTGAGCCACTTTCATGTTCTTGCAACTTCATTTTTGCTGCTTCTTATACCAGTCCATGCCCAGAAGGAAGTTTTGACTATGCCCTGGGTCCTTTTATGTTTTCCTCCCCTCCCCTTAAATTACCTTAAGATTCTCACGCAAATTCTATGTGGGATGGTTGAACAGGGCAGAAGTTTCAGTTTTCTGCTAGCCCCTGCTTTCATTTGAATGTGTGGATAAATAAGGGCTAACCAATAAATCTCCAAAGACAGAGTGGGGTTAAGCAAGATTACTGTAGCACTTAATTCACATTGCATAGCTGTTTGCAGTAGCAGAATGTCTTGTGTTAGATAAAGAACTGCTGTGTCTCAAGCTGCTTTTGAGAATCTCAGTTTCCATGTAGCGTGAAGGGCTGTTGATTGAGAAATGTGGCAAAGGTCGACATAAATGGCTGGTACTGTTCTTTGGATCCCGTTTGTGCAAGTCTTCTTAAATTATATTCCCGGTTTTCTTCATGCAGAATTTGCATTACCCTGGCACATAATTATATTGGCACTGGTTCATCTGAAATATTTTCCAAATCCTCCTTCGGAGAGGGTTGTACAGTTAAAAATAAAAATAAAACAACTGAACAAAAGCCTGCCGGAGTAAAATGCATAATTGTGTGTAAACAAGCACACCAGAGTGACAATATAATCATGGATGTGGTGAACAGAGGGCGCGATCTTCTTCCTCGCAGACTCTCCAAGTGTCCCTGTTTCTGATTTGATCCCGGAATGTCCTGCTTTTCCTTAGGTTGTGCCTATTTTCACTGGAGAAATTGTTGGAGGGTATGGAGTCATCCACCCCCCCACCCAAACCATCTGAAGGCAATCCTGTATAGGGAAGTTTAAAAAAAAAAGTTTCATGTTTTATTATGTTTCTCTATATGTTGCACGCTGCCCAGAGTGGCTGGGGCAACTCAGTAAGATGTAAATAATAAAATTATCATTATGTTATGGGACATCCCTATTTTCGTCGGAGAAATGTTGGATGGTATGTCCTCGTTGCGGCTCTTGGTGAAATTCAGACCAAGCAAATTGTTTTTTGAAGCAGATAAACATGTATTTTTTATCGGGCTCAACTTGGGTTTGAGCTATGGAGAAGCCCCCTCAGGATCACAAATATAAAATAAAACATCAAAATGGAAAACTTTGGATCACATAGATGAATTTTGTTTAGACGCCATGTGGAAAGGACCTTCACATTACTCATTTCCTACTAATTTTCTGTTGAAGGGGATGAGGGGCAGTATATCTTGTTGCTGTTGTTTACTACTCGGAAGGGTAGTGGAAGCTCTTTCTTGCCCCTGACCTTACGGCTGCCTTATGAGGACTGTGGGCAGTTGTCATTTTGTATTTTAACTTAGGTGGGTGGGTTGCTTGATGTATTAATAATTTGCAAAACCTAAAATGCTAGAGCAGTGTGTCTCAGTACATCTAGTCCAGACTTCTGCTCTGTCCTAAGGGTGTAATGGAAATGGTTCAAATGTTTGGAAAGGGTGTGTGGTAAAATTCTCACCGAACTTTGTCAGTTCAGAATGCATTGGTTGCAAATAGGATGCAGATACTGTCATTTGCCAGTGCAAGCCTTAGAAAAAGTGAAGTCTTGCTCTCTCTCTTCTCCAAAATGTGTAGTGTCCAACTCCCTCAAAATGTATTTTGTCTAGTTAAGTTTTTGCCTCTATCTTCAGTATATTTTATTTTGTTGCTATGGTTAGTGGCTGTTGCAAATGAAGGTTCTTCTGATCTGATCTCGTGTCCAACTGCAGAAAGAGAACAGTTGCAGGTTTGTTTGAAGCACAGGAGGGAGATTTTTAAGGGTTAAGAACTTTGCCCCATCCCAGGATGTGCTACAACAGCGGCAAGAGTCTTGATAGCACAAGGATGGAAGGACGAGGAAATCCCAATGAAATAACAGTGGCAAGAAAAATTGATGAGCTACGCAGAGCTTGCTAAATTGACATACAAATTGCGGGACAAGGACAACTGTGACTTTAAGGAAGAATGGGAGCTTTTTACACATTATCTACAAAGACAACAAAATGAACTGGACTCCTTGGCAGGTTTTGAATAAACATACACAAATTCATTGGTTGATAACATGTTAGATAGATAATGTAAGGATATGTATAATTTTTTCACATGCAGAGAATAATATGTGCTGAGAAGTCAGAGAGAGGAGCTGAGGGAATAATGAATATGATATGTTTTGAAATTTTGTTATGCTGAAATTGCTAATAAAAATATTGTTTTTTTAAAAAAAGAACTTTGCCTCAGGATGAGAACAGAAATCACGCGATGGCGGCAGCGGGAGGCCCCATTAGCTAAAGTGGTACCCTGGTTAAGAACGGACCTCCAGAACGAATTAAGTTTGTAACCAGAGGTACCACTGTACAGGCAACATACGAAAAAGTTGCATGACTGTGTTGCTAATACGTATCAATAAATATCGGTTCTTTTGCCTTTGGAAGCACCCTTCCTCACAGCTTCCTGCTTTCTCCCAGACTCCACCTTCCCACCCTAATTCTCACCCAGGGTCTCACGACAGCCACAAAAAGTGCCACTAGGAGAAGGGTTGCTGCGGGCATCACCCTAGTTCCCCCCTCTAGGTTTGCTCTTTATGGGGTGGATGGAGCTTCCTCAGGCTGCCCACAGCTGTGTCCCATTAAACAGTCAGCTGCCCTCTCCATACTTGGTTCTGGGTGCAGTAGGTTTGGTGAGTTTGCCAGGGGGTCCCAAGGATGAAAAAAGAGTGCCCCTCCACTCACAGTTCTTTTTTTCTCTCTCTTCACAATAATATTTATTAATTTTCATACAAAAGCATAACAAAAAAGAGAATAAACAATAATAAGAAAAAAGAAAGAAAAAGAAACATAAAATACTTCAAACTTCCCATATATCACCACATAAACTAAAACTTAATTAGTTAATTAAGATCTATCTTCATAAACACATTACTTGACTTCCTCTAATCTCTTCCATCTGAATTCCCTTGTAATTAAATGTAGCAGTTTCCAATATCATTATTTCATAAAACAATATTACAGTCATAATCAAATTTCCTAACTTTTCTTATCGTACTTTTTTCTTATTTATTTATTTAATCCTAATTTAATCCTAGGCCTAATTAGTTCTTTCAAGTGGTTACACATCTTTACTATTACAATATTTATTCAAATAGTCTTTAAATTTCTTCCAATCTTCTTGGTGTTCCTCTTCTTTCTGGTCGTGGATTCTCCCGGTGAGATCAGCCAGCTCCATAAACTCCATCATCTTCATCTCCACTCACAGTTCTTCTCCTGCCTCTGTCTCCTTCTCGTCCAGCCTGTAGTGACGAATTGTGTTCTGCCATCCATTTCCCAGAGGATAGTGAAATATCTGCAAGGGTCCTCCTTGAACTCACAAATGAACTTTATTTTCCATATTTGAGAGTTTGAAGCAGGCATGTAAATAGCCATTGGCCTGACAACCTGTGGTGACTAAGGCCATAACCAGATAAACGTATGTCGTCTTGATAAGCTGAGAAACGAGCTAGTCTTTTGTCCCTTCATTCCTCCCTTTGTGGTATGAACAACCAAACCAGAAAGCCTTCCATTCAAGGCTGAAAACTATAGTTGCCAGCTTTGGAACAAGCCATGATATTATACACAACTTCAAGCCTTCCTTTAATAGCGTGGCTTGTTCTGAAGTTGGTATCCATAGTTTCTTGGTTTGGACAATATGGAAACACTGTTTAATTACAGGCTTCCTAGTTTAATTGTGGCTTGTAAAGAAAATGCTTGTTCGTATATTGGCTTATTAAGCGGAGAGATTATTGTTTTACCATTCTTAGAGCTGGTTCAGACAGGCAGGGAAACTTGACAAAGGCTCCCCTCCATGTTTAGGCTACAAATAACTAACATAGGTAGGCACAGACAGGTGGGCCAGTGATATTTCTTCTTGTATGCTGGCAAAAAACACACCCAACTGTGCACTTTTTAGCAAGGTGATTTAAGTTTCTGATAGCTTTCCAGGCTGACATTCTGTTACGATAAATCCTGAAAGCACGATATTTAGATTGTCCTCCCCTTGTTTTGCTAGGAACAAACAAAAATAAATCCAGCAACCATTTCATTATATTTTGGGTGTCTGCTATTTCAGCAACCTCTTTCTACGTAGCTCCCAAGACAGACTGGTTTTATTTTATTTTTAAGGAAACAGCTCAAGATGTTTCCATGCACCTTCGGCAGCTAGTCCTAAGGAGAGCCTTTTTCAGTTAAAGTTGGGTTGGCATCATGACTGTTGAACTTCACTTTTGCCATTCACTGTTGAACTTCACTTTTGCCATCTTGCACCAGTAGTAGAGAGTGATGCCCATTCTGTGCAAAGGGGCATCATGGTCCCACACCTCCCTATTGAAAAAACCTGTTGTATATCACAGTTGAGACCACAGGTGCTTTTATTGAATCTGCTACTTGCCAAGTGGCAAGTAGTTACTTAGGTCCTTCCGTTCTGGATTCTGTGGTGCTGGGCACAGGGAGCAGTTCCACATACTGTATGCACCAAAGTATGGTTTCAGGAGTCTGTGATGATCAACTTGCAGATGCTGAAGGCTGAAGGAGTGGAAATGATGTTATCATTGCACCATGAGATCCTTGACTACTGTAATTTGCTCTACGCGGGGCTGCCCTTGAAGCTGTCCCAGAAAATCCAGCGGGTGCAGAATGCTGCAGCGAGGCTCCTCACGGGGTCCCTGCCATGGGAGTATATTCACCCAATGCTTTTCAAGCTGCACTGGCTCCCTGTGGAGTACAGGGTCAGATTTAAGGTGCTGCTTTTGACCTTTAAAGCCCTTCACGGCCTAGGACCCTCGTACCTACGGGACCGCCTCTCCTGGTATGCCCCACGGAGAGCCTCAAGGTCCATAAATAGCAACACCCTAGAGGTCCCGGGCCCTTAGGAAGTTAGATTAGCCTCAGCCAGAGCCAGGGCCTTTTCAACACTGGCTCCAGCCTGGTGGAACACTCTGTCTCATGAGACCAGCGCCCTGCAGGATCTGATTTCTTTCCGCAGGGCCTGTAAGACAGAGTTGTTCTGCCTGGTCTTTGGCTTGGAGTCAGTTTGATTCCCTCTCCCTCTTTCTTTTTCCTTTCTTCTCCTGTGAAGAGGCTGCATCTTAATGTTTTAATGTTGTATTTTAATCAACTTATTTTTATTATTGGTTGTTAGCCACCCTGAGCCCAGTCTTGGCTGGGGAGGGCAGGGTATAAATAAAATTTATTATTATTATATTCCTACCCTACAGGCTTTGAGGTAAACAAAGAGATATGGCAAAACTCACCAGAAAAATAAGAAATCAAGATAGCACACTTTTTATAAAATAATGCAAATGGTTTATTGAATATTTACCAATAAACTGTAAACCGATAAGAACATTGGCAGGATTATTGTAATAACTTGCAGTTTTATAAGAGTGTATATTTAAAGTAGATGAATAAATCAGTAAATTACCGTATTTTTCGCTCTATAAGACGCACCAGACCACAAGACGCACCTAGTTTTTGGAGGAGGAAAACAAGAAAAAAAATTATTCTGAATCTCAGAAGGCAGAACAGCAAGAGGGATTGCTGCGCAGTGAAAGCAGCAATCCCTCTTGCTGTTCTGGCTTCTGGGATAGCTGTGCAGCCTGCATTTGCTCCATAAGACGCACACACATTTTCCCTTACTTTTTAGGAGGGAAAAAGTGAGTCTTATAGAGCAAAAAATACGGTAAGTTAATTTGGCATATGCAGAAAATATAAAACATAAATTTAAGGAACTGCAGAAAGGGGAAAGGAAGTCGAGTTTTGAAATGTTAAAATGGTTGTAAAATTATTGAAATGTATAAAACTTAACATCATAATTATTATTTTTTTAAAGAGATAAACAGAGAGATGAGCCCTATAACTTGCAGTACTTTGACTTGTGTCTGTGTGGTTGACAGTTCTCTGAGAACAGCACCAAAGGGGTCTTTGGAGGAGCAAATTCTGATTACTCTCCATTTTAATTCAAAATAAGAAACAGGAGAATATGTATCTCTCTTACCCTTTACACAAATGTTTCCTTTATCTTATTACTTTGATGCATTTGCATCTTTGGATCCCTTTTGATTGTACGTCTTCCTGTTCAGAGTTTAAGTTACAATATATCTCTGGTTAAATGGGAAGCAGCTGTTGAAGGAAAAACATCCCAATTATAAATTATGGGGGTGAAAAGAGGAGTATAATATTTGAACTGGGCACTATAAGCCTGTGGTGGTGAGTGTTATCTGATAATTGTCCAAGTGTGTACCTTGTACGATATGTTAGTTGAGTTAGAATATTATTATTTTTCCTTAACCAACATTTTTGACTCTATTGAGAGAGAGAGAAGCCTTTGTTTTGGGCAATTAGTCCGAGAAAGGAGGGAACAATCTTAGCTAGAAAGCAGATGGTTTCGAGGTCATTATTCCGAGACTGGGTGGAATTTGTGTTGTGGTTTTGATAAGGAAGGTTGAAAGATTTCGGGATGAAAGTGAAGAAGAACCAGAGAAGGTAGAGAATGTTGGTGGAAGTCATAAATTTAAGAATGACTCATTTTGATGAGGGTTAAAATTGTGCAGGAGTGTTACAAAAGAGAACAATTTGGAGCGTAGCTGGAGATTTGAAATGAGAAGAGTTGTATTATGGAAAATACGTAAAAACAAAGACTTCAAAGACAAAGACTTCTGATTGCTTCTCTCTCTCTCTCTCTCTCTCTGGATGTTCTCTTACAACTTTTAGCTCGCATTTGTTTTTCTCCATTGATAATTTTCTTGCTATGGCCTCAGTCAGTTCCATGGAGGCAAGCTGGCTTTGGGGTGTTGAAGACTGTTGTTGTTTAGTCGTTTAGTTGTGTCTGACTCTTCGTGACCCCATGGACCAGAGCACACCAGGCACTCCTGTCTTCCACTGCCTCCCGCAGTTTGGTCAAACTCATGCTGGTAGCTTTGAGAACACTGTCCAACCATCTCGTCCTCTGTCGTCCCCTTCTCCTTGTGCCCTCCATCTTTCCCAACATCAGGGTCTTTTCCAGGGAGTCTTCTCTTCTCATGAGGTGGCCAAAGTATTGGAGCCTCAGCTTCAGGATCTGTCCTTCCAGTTAGCACTCAGGGCTGATTTCCTTAAGAATGGATATGTTTGATTTTCTTGGATGAAGATCCTAGTTGAAGACTAGGCCTGTGCTTTTGAAGTGGCCTCATAGATGTTGGCTTTTCTTAGCGTTTTTCCTTCTTTGATCGGCTTTTGATTTTTCTAATCCTTGTGGATTATTTTTGCTCAGGAGTCTTGTAGTGGAAACCAATTGTCCGCAGCAGGTCTGGCAGATATGGACGCATTATTCCCTAAAGTCCCTGAGTCTATCCCAATATTAGGGACACACATATATGCTAAATCCCATTTAATTTTTCCTGTATTTTTTAATTACCTTTATAATGCAGATTTTTAAAATTTCTTTTTAGTGCTATTGCTTTTAACTGGACTGGAGGAAGAGGGTGCTAAGAAAATAACTGCTTTCTTGCGTACTTGAAGCAGCTAATACAAAGCCTTATATCTTATTTAGTTCTTGTAGTAGCCCCATTGTAATTGCGTTGTTTATTTATCCATGCACTCATTTTTATACATTGTGCTTATTTTGTATCATGCTTTCACTTGTAAATTAATACTTACCATTTTTCACCTTTTGTCAGTTATTTTTAATCGCTTTTTTGTTTATTTTGGAGTGGTTCTGGCTGTTTTGGTCACTGTTTATATGCTCACTAGGCAAAATTAATATTTTTTGAATTTAGAAATTGTTTTCCAGTTCCTTGTACAGTGTGAGGGAGTCTGTTGGAGCCAAATGCTATGTTTTGCTGCAAATAAAAGGACAGAGTTTTCTCTCTCCCCGCCCTTTTACACCGATGTTTCATCTCTAAAGTCCATATCAAGGCAATCCCTTTACTAGGCCAACCAAAATATTGCAAAATAGAATCCAGTCTTTTGAGTACTCTGGAACTCTTTAGCAGACTAGATGGTAAACACAGCAAAAAAGTAGGGAAGGAAAAAGGTGTGTGTGGGGGGGAATGTGCATTTACCGTATTTTTCGCTCTGTAAGACGCATCAGACCACAAGACGCACCTAGTTTTTGGAGGAGGAAAACAAGAAAAAAAATATATTCTGAATCTCAGAAGCCAGAACAGCAAGAGGGATCGCTGTGCAGTGAAAGCAGCAACCCCTCTTGCTGTTCTGGCTTCTGGGATAGCTGCGCAGCCTGCATTCGCTCCATAAGACGCACACACATTTCCCCTTACTTTTTAGGAGGGAAAAAGGGAGTCTTATAGAGCAAAAAATACGGTATGTCTGCACCTTCTAAGAGTCTTAAGGCGAGAGGAGGAGAGAGCAGGTAGGTCTTTTAGGTGCTACAGAGGTGGCAGCAAGAAAAAGACTGGTTGTGATAGGAAAATAATGAATTTGCTTGTTTTAACAGCAGAATCCTAAACTGAAGTAAGAGGCTTGTTATACCACCTGAGGGCAGGGCTTTTTTCCCCAAGGAAACATTTCATTCAACTGCTAGGCGCAGTTGTCCTTGTTGGTTTCTTTTGACTTGGCAAACCATCTAATATTAATTTTCACCTTTGCTAATATGAAGATTGCCTTAGCTCAAAAACAGGAAGGAAACCATGGAGGACTCTCTGTGCTTTGCTTAAGGATCACGACAGTCCTGGGCAATAGCTGTTAATTTTGTAGCCCCAGAGATGGGGAATTTACCCCATTGTTACTCTTCTCATTCGCAGTAACCTGAAACTTGCATATCACCTAAAGGGCCTCATATCATTGCCTGTGACTTCCTCTCTCCCTCAGTCTTAAGAACTTTACAAGACGCAGACAGGGATAAAGGTTTTATCACCAGATAGGCATTTTGAGTCTCCCTGCCCCATCTTCTTGCTTTGCTTACCATCTGTCTGGATGGGAGAGTTCCGCAGAGCTCAAAGGGTTGCACGTTACTTTGTGATATTTTGTTTGGGTTAATAAAGGTATTACATTAATATGGACTTTGGGATTCTTCTTATGTGCCAAACTTTTTGACCTCTAAAATTGTATTTATAAAATGTTTCCTCTGCCAAACTTTCTGATCTGTAAAATTGTATTTATAAAATGTTTCCTCCTCCCACCCCCTTAATAATTTGGGCGGTGGCGGTAGAAGACAGATGCAATTAAAATAAGAGGCGAAAACAAACCAGAGTTGGAGAGGGCAGGTTTCTGCTCAGCTCCTGCTACAAAAGGCTTCCTTCCTGTGACACCTTGTGTCCTTTTATGTTGGATCTAGATCCAATGTTTCCCAAACTTGGGCCTGTTTTGGTCTCCATCATCCCTAGCTAGCAGGACCAGTGTTCAGGGAGGATGGGGGTTGCAGTCCAAAAACAACTGGAGACCCAAGTTTGGGAAACGCTGGTCTAGATAGTCCCGATAATACTTCAGCTTATCATTGATGGTAGAAGCACTTTATTGGTGTTTAAATATATGCGGTGTTGGTTAAGTAACTGAAAATGCTCTTGTGCTGTGGGGTAAGGGAAATATTTTGTGCTGTCTCTCAGAGCATATTTATTTCCTCTTTGTCAGAATGGATCCCTTCAGCTTTGGGGACCCCATTAGTTACGCCGAGTTCTTGAAAGTGCAAGGGAATCAAGACTTCAAAAATGGAAACTATGCTCTTGCCATCAGAAAGTATGACGAAGCACTAAACATACTGGTCTATTTACACAAAGCAGTAAGGTAAGCTCTTTCTTAGAGAACTGTGAACTGTCTAGCTCTAGCTTCTAGACTTGAGCTTTCCTTCTGTGAAGCTACTGAACTTGGATTCCAGTCACCAAGTTATCTGTGATCTTTGCAGTAATTATTTGCCGTTTTCCTTACACTCTTTATTCAACTTTTCATAGCAGTGTTCTGTTGGGATTTAATAAAGGGAATGCATAAGGTATAACAATTCCCCCCTCTACTCTATTTCTGTGTAGAGGAAGGGGGGCGGGAATCTGTTCATGTGTTCTGTAAAACTATAAAGCTGTTTCTCTTGACGCAGCTACATTTAACATTCTCATCTTTTAGTTTTTCCCAACGGCGAGATGTGGCAGTTTTACTCTGCAACCGATCAAATGCCTTTTACAACTTAAATAAATGGAGAGAAGCCTTCTTCTCAGCAAGACAGAGCCTCCAGTGGGATCCAGCTTACGTTAAGGTATTCTGTACTCTACGTAGAGGCTGAGTGGCCATCTGTCATGGATGAGATTCGTGCAAGATGGCCCTGAGAGTCCCTTACCAGGGCCGTCTTAAGCATACCTGGCACCGTGGTGCAAAGATCCGTCTCCCACCCTGTTTCCTAGAGTTGTTGAACTTTTCCCAAGCCTCTGCGGGGATTGCTCTCCTCCCGTGGGGGCTTGGGAAGGAAGCTGCACATCCTCCAGCCATATGGTTGATGGGGAGCAGCTGGTGGGCGTGGAGGAGGGAAAGGGGAGGCTGCCGGCAAAGCCGTGCAGCTCCCCCCACTCTCTGGGGCGCCCCTGAGAGGCCAGTGCCCTGGCGCAGCGCGTCAGTAAACCCAATAGGAAAGACGGCTCTGTCCCTTACAACTCTATAGTTCTATGATTCTCTAAGCCTAGGTTGCAGGGTTGTTGTTTTTTAATTAAAAGATAAAATAAGGATTAAGAGTTCTGAATATAAGATATTTTGAAGCAATATGTGGTTTGACTCTTAAACAGAGAGATTTCAAGACCGGAAATGCAAGGATTGAGCACTGACATTAAAGGAGCTTAAAGCTTGAAGAACTTTGGATTTGCATTTGCTTGTTAAATTTTGTTGTATTCGGAAGCTCCACGTTTTGGCTTGCAAGTCACTTTTACTTAATATGAACATAAACTTATTTGCGGAGCAGCTGTTGGCTCAGAACAGCGTTCCCGTTCAGAAATTTATTTATTTAATTTCTGCACCACCCTTCATCCGAGGCTCACAGGATGGTTTTCAATATAAAAACACAAAAAACACGGTGCTTAAATAAAATATTACTGACAACAGAAATAAGATTTGTATCCAAGTTAAAAAAAGCCACACCATAGGAAGAAACAAAAGCAATCACCCTCCCATAGTTGAGAAGGCCATAATAAACCAAATGAATGTTTAATTTTATCATGTTCGTTAATATCTGAGTATATATTCTGAGTAAAACATAGTTGACTAGTGCCCATTGTATTTGGTGCAAAAGTGTTTCAACCCTGCCATTTTAAATGTATTTACTGCTAGGTTATTCTGTTCTTATATTGAAATGTTGCTATTAAAAGTCTGTTAGCCTTCACATATATTCCTGAAGTAAAGACTGACTCTTGGGATCTTTCTTTCTTTCTTTCTTTCTTTCTTTCTTTCTTTCTTAGGGGTACTATAGAGCTGGCTACTCCCTGATTAAATTGAGACAACCTCTCGATGCTGTTAAAACGTTTTATCAAGGTTTAGACTATCTCCGTGGTTCATCAGATGTGGCTCAAATTTCTGATTTTATAGTCGGTATCTTCTCAAGCGTTAACGGTAAGTGATAACGTGAGATTTTGTCTTCATTAAACTGTCACAATTAGGACAGGATGGGGGCAGCTGATGGCTGGTGAGTGCCTGAAATGAGTGGCCTCATTTGCAAATCACAGTAAACCATAGTCTGAAAGAAACTATGGATTACCATGAATGAGCAGCATGCAAGTGGTTCACTACTCCCTTTGCTGAGCTGAGTAACAAACTCTGGAGTGGATGTGCAAACCAACTCTTGTAGTTTATTTCTCTCCAAATAAGCTATAAGCAATAGACCAAGAAAGAAACTTGGCTGCTTCTTGTGTTTTGTTCAGAGATAAACAAACCACTACACTTGTTTGCACCCAGCACTAAGCCAGCCAATCCATGGTGTGTGTTTTTTTACAGGCTTAGTGCGTCATAACTGAGCAGCGGGCAGCAGCGGGCTTCTCATTCACAGTCATTTATAATGTGTTTCAGAGTATTGCTTACAATGATGTGCAAACCAGGTCATTGTCCACAATCATCATTATAGTGTAACCTTTGCAAAATGGATTTGTGACCTCGGGCTGGTGGGTACAATGTCTGCAATGCTAGGTTAAAACGGCAAGATCTTTGCCCTGACCCAGCGAGGGAGTTAGCCGCGTAGAAGCGGCTTCAGGGAGCAGATGGAAGAACCATGCTTGCAGTGCGCTTTCAGGCGCACGATGTCTGGTGGTTCTCTTTGCACGACGTGGTGGGGATAGGAAGGAACCTGTGCTCCAATCCCTATGCCCAGATTCTGCACATTTGGCATTGCCCCCTGCTATATCTGCAGGTGGGTGACAATGTTTTTCAGCGCTTCCCTATGTTGAAAACTCATTACAGACAGAAAGCCAAGAGCAGGAAAAGAACGAAATTACCCCCCGCCGACTGCGTTAGTTTTCTATTTGTATAAATTTTGGTGCATTGGAAACCTGCAGGCTGAAATGATGCAGCCCATTCTACCACTACAACATTCTGCCATCAACTTCCTACCTCATTCTGTTGCTTGTATAGACCAGCTGAAGGGAGCCCTAGGGAGAGAGCATTGGTGATTGTGCAGTTTGTTTTCTCTGTTGTGTAAAGGCTTTTCCCCTTCCTTGTTGATGCCATGAGGGGATTTCCTAAGTTGGAAGAGCACAAACTGTAAATGATGATGATGGTGATGAAGGTTATGCAGGCTTATGCCTCTCTTGTTTCGTGTTGCCCCCCTTTAGATGAGAGCCAGTGTGGTGTAGTGGTTAAGAGCGGTAGTCTCGTAATCTGGGGAACCGGGTTCGCGTCTCCGCTCCTCCACATGCAGCTGCTGGGTGACTTTGGGCCAGTCACACTTCTTTGAAGTCTCTCAGCCCCACTCACCTCACAGAGTGTTTGTTGTGGGGGAGGAAGGGAAAGGAGAATGTTAGCCGCTTTGAGACTCCTTAAAGGGAGTGAAAGGCGGGATATCAAATCCAAACTCTTCTTCTTCTTCTAGATGAAAGAACTATTACCCCACATTTATTATCCGTCTGTAAAAAAATTGTGAGCGATAATTTCACGCCACCAATTTGGCAACAGGTGATTGAAAAGCTGGCCAGAAAAGGACTGTGGCAGGTAGGCATCTTATCGTTGTAAATAATGACATCTTTTTTTCTCCTGAGCTCAGGCTGGCTTTTCAAAACCTGTATGACAGTAGGTGATTGCAGGTTCTGGAATCTGTCTGCTTCGACGTTTCAGCCCTGTGATTGCATAGCCCAACTTAGAATTGGGATAAGCTGATGTGAATTGTAGGTGTGCTTCCTTAATTTGTAAGCTTAGCACAGTTTTTGGTGTAGTGTTCATTATTTTTGCTCGCACCTTTTAAAGAAGGAAAAAGAGAGACAGACCATGTAGGTAACAGTAAGCCAAACTATGGCTTGCTGTGAATAGGCAAGCATTGGGAGAAAAGCACAGCCATTGCAGTCGTTCTCTGCTCCTGCTGCCATGCTACTGGGAGCTCAGCCATGGCTTGGCTTCATGTTATGTCTGAGCATTGTCTTGTGGTCTATCTCATTCCAAACAAACCACAATGGCAAGCCAAGGACAAAACTTGGTGGCTTGTTGAAGTGAGACCCAATGACGAGGCCAGATTCATACAGAACAGTAAACCAAACTGGTTTAGCTCTCAGCAGCTAAACCAGTAGCATGAGCAGGAAAGGACAACCACTGCAGTTTTCTCCATGTTGGCAGGTCATAGTGCAGCAAAAAGCACTTTCTTTACTTCCAACGCTGTTTCATGGATGTTTAGGTAATTACATTCTTGCAGCCTGATGCAATAGTAACCTGTGTTGATCAGCAAAAAGAAGCAAATACCAGCTGCTCAGCTAATACACATGTGGTGGTTCTTAACTCTCACCTTTCTACTGATGCCAATAATCTCTGAGGAAGCAATACTGAATTCAGTTGTCCCTTCCTTCCCCCAACAAGTGAACACTTCTGTCTCATTCAACAGTAACAAGGTGTAATCTTTGGTGATTCCGGAAAAGCAAAATTTTAAGGTATTGGTGTTTATTCACTAACAGTAGCACCTAGAGAGAGAAAATAGAATCGGAATACAGCCAGATATATTTCCTTTTCACGCTTTCCATAGTTTCAAAGAATTGTTCTTGTTAGCAAAAGCACCAGGTGTCGCTGTGATCTGAAAAAGATGTGAGGTCTACATGCATTTGAAGTTCTAACGAAAAAATCTTTTCCCTCACTCCCTAGTCTTGCCTAATGTTGGCTGCTGAGAAAGACCGGTTGCCAAGGAATCTGCAAGTGACCAATTTATCACTAAGAGAGCTGTTTGAGGTTTGTCGAAATCTTCCAGTAGAAATCCTTTACTGGGGCCTGGGTGAATGGAATTAGGAAATGGATTTCACCAGAGGGCTTGCATGAATGGCAGGTAACATAGGTAACGAATAGATGTTGTACAAACTAAAGGGTGTAAGAGGAGCCTGCATGCAGTCCAGCAAACTTAAAAAACAACAACCCAAATCCATTACTAGCTTGTTTTAACAGACTTGTCTATTTCCCTTAATTGTGGGTGGACGTGGATAACAGGGTTTTAGTTTGTTTATTTAAGGCAAACATGGTGCTTAAATAAATACTACTGTCAACAGAAATAAAATTTGTATCCAAGTTATGCTGCCTAATCATCAGCATTTCTACGTGGTGGGGATTTTATCATAATACAGTGATGATGGAGGATTGAGATTTTATGTGCACCAAGTGACCAGAGCCTTATACATGTATTCTTTGTTTCTCTTGAACCAGAAATATGTTCTCTTTGGCCAGTATGAAAAAATGGAAAGGGTGCCCAAACTGGTGGAGTGGCTTGTCTCCCTCGGAGCAAATATAAGAAGTGTTGGAACCTATCCTCTTCATGCTATCATCATGCTTTGTATCAAAGCAAGTAAGTGCTTAAAAAAAATCAAATCAAAATAAATGATGTCCTGAATGGTGCTGCAGGTAATTTGGAGATGAATTTTATATGCAAAACATAAAGCTATGGTCCTATGAAAATAGTGAGAGATGTACAATATAGGCTGGCCAGCCTTTGGATGGGGGGACACTTGGGGGCAGCGTAGAAGTAGCTATGTCATAAAGTCTGGTATTTTCCCTTCCTCAGTATATTAAGAGTATCTGTAAACTGGTCTTACTGGGATGCGGGTGACACTGTGGGTTAAACCACAGAGCCCAGGGCTTGCCGATCAGAAGGTCGGTGGTTCGAATCCCTGCGATGGGGTGAGCGCCCATTGCTCGCTCCCAGCTCCTGCCAACCTAGCAGTTCGAAAGCACATCAAAGTGCAAGTAGATAAAGAGGTACCACACTGGCGGGAAGGTAACCGGCGTTTCCATGCGCTGCTCTGGTTCGCCAGAAGCTGCTTAGTCATGCTGGCCACATGACAGAGCAGCTGTACGCCGGCTCCCGTGGCAAATAAAGCGAGATGAGCGCCGCAACCCCAGAGTCGGTCAGGACTGGACCTAATGGTCAGGGGTCCCTTTACCTTTACCTTAAACTGGTCTTAAAGAGAAAACCAACCCCAAGGCAGGGAGGAGCTGTAAAAATACTGTACCGTCAAACTAGAGTGGCACCATTTCATATTCTGGACTTGATTTGTGCCGCGTGTGCCAAGAACATTGGCTATCCCTGCCCTGCAAGGTTCTTTGCTATACACCAACTAGGCTAGATAAAGCCAAACAGGGAAAATAAATTATATTGCAAAGATATATCCTATCCTTTTTATGTATTCTGGAAAGGTTAAGCACAGTCTTCCTTAAATTGATGGTGTATTTCTTCTTTTTAATTATTTAGATGGAAACTACCTTTTCAGATGGTTATTGAATTATAAGCCTGAACTGAAGGATCTTATCAACCAGCAAAATGAAGAGGGTGCCACAGTTCTCCACATTGTAGCATCTCATTCAGTTGGCTATCCTATGAAAAGTAAGTTTGTGTGTAAGTGCATGTGTGTGTGTTTAAGTAACCTGGTTTTTGGACAATACACTATCTTGCTAGTTTAATTCTTGTTCTCCTATTCTTTTTACAGAAACCCTAGAAAGGGCTAACTCTGGCTAACATTGTGCTTTTAACAGAGACCGGCTTTTGTGTTGCTGCATTTTGAACAGAATACTCAGACTAGGAATCTGCTTTCCTTGAGACCATCTCTAGTGGACATATTCTCATAGAATTGTAGCATGATAGTTTCTGCAAGTTTTATTTTGCCCACGAGGTGGCAGTGGGAAAACAAGTGTCTGTTCCAGCATCAAGAGTAGGCTTCTAATTCAGTAACAGTGCAATCCTAGGTTGATCTACTCAGAAATAAGCTCCATTGAGTTCAGTGGGGCTTACTCCTAGGTAAGTGGGTTGGCAGTAGTAAGCATCATCGTGTTAATGGAAGAGATTTTCCCAGAGCCACTTGGGTGACCGAAAAGTTGGAATAACATGAGTAATAAATTCACTGCTGTCGCAGAAAGGGAATGAATAATGGGATAAAGACATGCTCAGGAAGGACTGTATTTAATTAATAGAACAATGGCTCTGGGCGTAGAAGGTCCCAGAATCAGTGGGGCCATCTAAACCTAGGAGTTCCATAAGATTGGAGCCACCATTGAAAAGCAATAATTTTGTGCTCCCAGTATTTTTGAAATAACGATTTGTATTGCTTTGCACTAGGGAGTGGGGGAAGCAGGTGTCTTGTTGGCTTCCTGTCTTGCAATCCTTTTTGAGATTGAAGGGGAGAAACTAAGCATCTATCTGTTCCATTTGAAAAATGCACCTATATTCCTCTTAAAAAAAAAAAAAAATTATCAGTCTAGTGGGCACCCAAAATGTGAATCCTCCACCATATATTTCGCAGCCCAAATTGGTGACCTGAGAACTTTTTGCAGTTTTTGTTATCCTCTTTTCCCTGTGTGACGGACCCGGCGTAGATGAATGAGTGGTGTGTTTTGATGTTTCTGGCAAGCATGGATTGCTGCAATCAGTTACTCATTGTTTGCTCTTTGGACCAGTTTCAGAACTGCTGCATACGAGCGCCACCCACTTCTCAGAGGTTCTTCCTTCCTGCAAGTGTCAAATCACAAAGCTGAACTCATGACGTGAAGCCTGTGGTGATTCAAGTCAAGAATATTGCAGACTCCTTTTATTTGTTTTGTATTTCAGATCTGATAGAAAACGTGGTGATGCTTCTGAACGCTGGGGTGGATCCAAAGATTTGTGATGCCCAGTCAAGGTCTGCTATGGATATCTTGAAAAAACACAAGAAGTTCAGGGTTATAGATATAATCAGCAAGCACAAGGAAAGATTTAATCTACACCAGGATGAGTCACCAGGTACTTCAGAGACAGGCCTGCTTGTTGAATTCAGTAATAACCCTCACTTGGCAAAAGTGTCCTCTTTGTTTTCTAGGTTGGGTCTCCCATCTGTTGTTGGACTACAACTCCCATCATTCATACCTAGCAGAACCAGTAGTCAGGGATGATGGGAACTGTAGTCCAAAAACAGCTGGAAACCCTGCTGTAGACATAACATTTAACCATTATTCAGGGACTGGACGTCATGATCATTCTTCTCCTCTCCATCTCTGTGTTAATTTCATCCATGTCCCGACTTCCCACCCCTAACCATGGTTTCCTGTTAGGTTTTTGCAAAGTGTTTTTGTCGCCAAAGCTTTGAAACTGGGCTTTGATACTGGAAACCCAAAGCTGCTACACTATGACAGCTATCAGTACCGGTGCAGAGCTGAGACAAGCCTACATAGGCCGAGGAGATTTGTGCAGTCCTTCAGGCTTGTGTGCCTGCTACTGTACTAATAATATCTCACCAGTTGAGCGACAGGGCTGCATGGCGACGTTGTTTTGGTTGATACATATAATTGTGTGTTGTTATGTGCTAGAGATGGAGCTTTCCCCTAAAGTTCTTTTGGGAAACTCTGGGGTTCCTCTGAAACTTTTCAGGTCATCTTCAGAAAAAAGATGCCAGACACTCTTCTCTGAAAGAATCTTGCTCACTCCTACAATTCACAACGGCTGAGAAGTGTTGGGGGTGTATTCTAGAGCAGGGATGGCCCTCCAGATTTTTCAAGACTCCCGTCATCGCTGAGCAGTGGCTGGGGCAGATTGGAGTCTAAAAACTTCTGGAGAGGGACATGTTCCTCAGTCCTATTCCAGGGTATGCTCTTTGGTTATGGGCCCAGTGCTGAGGTCCAACAACTATCTACAGTGGTACCTCGAGTTACAAATGCCTCAGGTTACAAACGCTTCAGGTTACAAACGCCGCTAACCTGGAAGAGTTACCTTGAGTAGAGAACTTTGCCCCAGGATGAGAACGGAAATCATGTGCCGGCGGTGCAGCAGCAGCAAGAGCAAAAGCACACCTCTAGTTAAGAACAGTTTCAGGTTAAGAATGGACCTCTGGAACGAATTAAGTTCACAACTAGAGGTACCACTGTATTTGTTGTTTAGTCGTGTCCAACTCTTCTTGACCCCATGGACCAGAGCACGCAGGGTACTCCTGTCTTCCACTGCCTCCCACAGTTTGGTCAAACTCAAGTTGGTAGTTTCAAGAACACTGTCCAACCATCTCGTCCCCTTTCGTCCCTTTCTCCTTGTGCCCTCAATCTTTCCCAACATCAGGGTCTTTTCCAGGGAGTCTTCTCTTCTCATGAGGTGGCCAAAGTATTGGAGCCTCAGCTTAACGATCTGTCCTTCCAGTGATCACTCAGGGCTGATTTCCTTAAGAATGGATAGGTCTGGTCTTCTTGCAGTCCATGGGACTCTCAAGAGTCTCCTCCAGCACCATAATTCAAAAGCGTCAATTCTTCGGCGATCAGCTTTCTTTATGGTCCAGCTCTCACTTCCATACATCACAGCTATCTATAGGCAATACAAAAGAGTTATGTGTCCAACAGAAAGAGTTATCCAAGAATGTTTCCTAGAATTTTCTACAGGATTTCCAAAACACATTACCTTGATGTGTTTCTGAAGAGAAAAACAACAACAGTCCCATGGCGTAGCAATTAAAAGATGTAACCCTTTTTAAACAGCATGATTTTATAAGCGTGATTATATGCATGAGGTATTGTCACAGCTGCCTCTTTCAAGATGGTTACAGCGGAAGGTTTTGGATGACGGGAAAATTTGAAAACCACTGGTCTTTGGGAAATATATGGCTATTGGAAGCAGAAATGTTGGGCCACTTTACTATTGATTTTTTCCTTCATATGCCCTTATCATGGATTGCAGATCCATGAGCTCTGTTCCCGTCGAAAAAGGAAAGAGAGAAAATGTCTCAGAAAGGTTTTCAATGTTGTTCCCCACAGAGCAGACTGAAAGCACAGGCCCTGCAGACAACGTTGCCTTGCTTCATGATGCTTTTGAGCAGTTTGTGAGGTTTTGTCGTTCGGAAAACAGAGTGCATAACATCGGTGTATTGAGGCATGAAAAAGTTCAGAGGCTTCTGAACCTGCTGAATTCAATAAGAGGTAAATATGTTTCATTCTCAGTGTCTGATATATGCCAGGGACATGTTTGAATCATTTCCAAAACACAAGGATGGCTTGGAAACCAAGTAAAATGTTTGCTATAAAGACCAATCCTCCACTGCTTAATATTTCTAGAACTTGAGCATTCATGTTGCTTCATCTAAATAGCCAATTTTGGCAGTTGTTCAAGTCTTGCTGCCCCTTGCACCCCGCTACTATATGTAGGAAATTAGCACACCGGGGGATATTTTACATAGGAGCAATTTGAAATACAATCCTCTGCTTGCTATCTACTTGAACGTTCTGAAGGCTGAATATTTACTAATCCATTTTAACTGCTTTGTTTTCCTGTCCTGATGTGCTCCATAAAACCCCAAACTGACAGCTGCATTCCTGATGCATGTCCACTTTCAGTCTTCAGAGGGATCAGCATATCAGATAGAAAGTCTTAATTGCAAAGCATTTATATTGTCCTCTAGGTGGCAAAAGTTGTTAAGTTGGATATTTTAATGTGCTGTGTAAACTGATTTTCTGTGAAAGGTAACCAACTGAGTCAAGGAACATAGAGAATTGGATTAACAAAAGAAAAGCACTTGTTGTCGGGGGGTGTAGCTCCTGCCTCACTTAGAAGCCTTTCAGTGCTTGCCAGAAAGTTTGATGTACCCTAGTGCTAGTTTGTGATCTACGGTTTGTAGCAAATAGGAGACACCAATGGAATCTTTCTGAGAAACAAAAGGGAAACAATGATGTATTTTCATTGCCTTCTTCCTGTCTTAAATAGAGAACTGAAACGTTACATTGGCAATTTTGCAGGTTTACGGGGAGTTCCGTTTTTTCATCCCTAGGTTTGTAGCTTTTTAAATAATGCACAGCTGTGTTAAGTGTTTTGAGGAGAGCAATCAGCGGCCATCTTTCTCTTGTGCTAAGCAGCGATTTGTATGTCAACGTATTCAGTTGGCATTTAAAAAAGATAGAAGTTGTGACTTGTTACGGATAGAGCAAAAGGCGAAAGTGTTTTGGATTTTTCTAGAACAATGAAGAGCCGCCTTAAATTTTCACTATGTCTAAATCAGATTAGAATTTCGAGTTTACATCCAGGCCTACTCAGAAGTAAGCCCCACTGGGTTTGATTAGGTTTGATTCAGTGAGTATCTAGAAGAGATACATATATCACCCCCCCCGGACTACTTTTCTGGAAAGCGGGTTAAAGTAATTTACAGTGGACTCTCAGGTTACCTGAAGGTAACGTAACTTTCGGGTTGCGAATGCGGCAAACCCGGAAGTGTATTCTTTAGGGTTTTGCAGCGCGTGCATGCGCAGAAGCGGCGCCTCTACTTGCGGATTTTTCGGGGTACGTACGAACCCCTGGAACGAATTACATTCGTATCCAGAGGGTCCACTGTACGTCTCTCTTTAATGTGCTCCACAAACACAGCACACAGCACATGCCAGCAGAAGCATAACATTTCTCAGACAGCTGGAGGGAAACTTCCATACAACTAGGAAAAAAGTGCGTAAAATACTACCTCTTTTAAGTGTTCTGAAAACTACATCAAAGGGAAGAAAAGGCATTTTAAAAGGCTAGGAAAAATAAGAAGGGAACAAATGAGAATGAAGGGACTTGGATGGAATGAAACCATGGGGTGCAATACACATGCAATAATCAAATCCGAAGTGCCAAGGAATTTGTTTTTTTAGTCAAGTGTATTTCAAAGATCTTGTAACTTTGCTGGGCATAATGGCAGCCTTATTTTGACTACTTTCAGAAATTCCTGAAGAAATAGTTTGTGACATTCCTCCTGCGTGCGCCAGCAGCTTCATAAAGCTGTTGCTGGAGAAGCAAAGGTGGCATGAAGTTATGCTGCTGCTGACCCGAAAAACCACAGGGAATATGACATTGGGAGACGGCCTTATTAAGAACTGCAATCTGTCGGACGTTGACATTGGCACTGTCTTGAAAAACATGGACAGGTCAGATGGGCGACGGCTGCATCTCGTGAGATGCTTGATCCAGAGGGGAGGTGAGTATTCACAGAAACCAGACTTTCTTTGAAGATCTGAATATCTCTTCGTTCTTGAGTTAAACTAATGCCAGTCTATCTCTTCTGCCTTTTTTTAAATAAAAAATACAGTCGTACCTTGGAAGTCAAACGGAGTCTGTTCAAGAAGTCCGTTCAACTTCCAAAGTATTTGAAAACCAAAGTGCAGCTTCAGATTGGCTGCAGGAAGCTCCTGCAGCCAATCGGAAGCCGTGGAACCCACATCGGACGTTCAACTTCCAAAAGAACGTTCGAAAACCGGAACAGTCACTTCCAGGTTTCGATCGTTCAGGAGCCAAAACGTTCGAGAACTAGGCTGTCTGAAACCCAAGGTAAGACTGTAACTACAAATAGCCTTTTGTGCCTGCTGAACTATGGCGTGGAAAAGCTGTGGTATTGTGTTGCATAATAAGATGGCGCTTTATGTGAGCAGAGGGTGACCAAGCAAAATTGGTGGCAGAGGCTTGGTGGTGTGGGATACAATCAAGCAATATTGAATTGTGACGCTATGAGCTGCTTTGGTACTGCTAGCTCAGTTGCAAGCTTGCTGTACCCATCCTTGGGTTTAACTTGATTGTAGATGGCTGCAGGAACATTAAGAAGCTAGGAATTACTGTGGTACAGAGCGCTAAGAACCCACAATGCCCCCATGGAAATAAACTTTGCTTTTGAGCTGTTTTGAGAAAGAAACAGAGAAACAGAACCCTTGTATAAAGGAGAATAAAGGGGAAAGGGCGGGGGGACCCAAAACTGTATATTTTGCAAAGTTGTTACAGTGGTATCTCAGGTTACATACGCTTCAGGTTACAGACTCCGCTAACCCAGAAATCGTGCTTCAGGTTAAGAACTTTGCTTCAGGATGAGAACAAAAACCGGGCTCCGGCGGCACAGCAGCAGCGGGAAGCCCCATTAGCTAAAGTGGTGCTTCAGGTTAAGTACAGACCTCCGGAACGAATTAAGTACTTAACCTGAGGTACCACTGTATTGTACTTCACCAGATCTTAACCTATTACAGTATTTGTAAGAGTGGATTCCAAACAGCATTGAATCTGGCCATGGCAAGTCTGCGTTTATATGAAAGTTGTTCATATGTTGCGAGTTTGTGTAAGTCTTCAATCCAATCGTAGAAGGGAGCCGCATTTTTATTAAGCCTGCCTTAAGCTTAAGAGAGAGGCTCCCATTATGCCTTCCTTACCTCTGTCCTGTTTATCATGGGGCTGCGCTTTGAAAGCTGCCCTTTCATCTCATTCTCCCCCTCCAACCTAAACACTAGTAGACAAAGGGCAGCTTGCATACAGTCACAGCGAAATCCTTGTTGTTAATCTCACAAGCTTCTGTGGATGCATTGTGCCTTTTCTAGAACTGTTGAAATTTAGCTGCTGTTTCGCCCAATCCCCGGTAGCATGCGCTTGTAATGTTGGTATTTGTAATATCATTTTCCAAAGCGTCACCTGAGGGGAGTAGAGCAAGCCATGAAAAACCACTTCAGAAATGTTTAAAGAGCAATGATTTTGAGCTGGCATGTGTTCTCCTGAGCTCGGGTGCAAATCCACACCATATATCCATGGCAGAAGGCGATACCCCTTTACATGCTGCGTTGTCCATTTATTTTGATAAGAAAGGTAAGGACTTTGACTTGGTATTTTTGTGGGTGGTGGTTTATTGAAATAGTTTATAACCTTCATCAACCATGTTGACGGCAGCTTCTCCTGCCATCCTCTCACCATTGCAAAGTCAGTGGCATGGTTTGCAAAACCACCAGGAAGGGGATGGGAATGTTCCATAGCTCAGTGTAGAGTCCATATTAATTTATTTATTATTCCAATTATATTCCACCTTTCATCCAGCCGGAAACCCAGCCAGATGGGCGGGTACAAATAATAAATTATTATTATTGTTGTTGTTCGAGGAGCTCCTGGAGGCATGAACAGTTCTCCCTGCCCATTTTTATCCTCACAATGACCCTGTGGAGACCCTGTGGGGACCCTGTGGAGAGCCAGTATGGTGTAGTGGTTAAGAGCAGTAGACTTGTAATCTGGGGAACCGGGTTTGCGTCTCCGCTCCTCCACATGCAGCTGCTGGGTGACCTTGGGCCAGTCACACTTCTTGAAGTCTCTCAGCCCCACTCACCTCACAGAGTGTTTGTTGTGGGGGAGGAAGGGAAAGGAGAATGTTAGCCGCTTTGAGACTCCTTCGGGTAGTGATAAAGCGGGATATCAAATCCAAACTCCAAACTCTGTGCAGGAGATTAAGCTGAGAGGCAGTGGCTGGCCCAAGGTCATCAGTGAGCTGTATGGCTGAGCCAAGGATCTGAACCCTGGTTTCCTAGGTCTTTGTCCTCTAACCACTGCCCCCCATGATTTCTGTTGGGAAGAATTGTGGGCAGCAAATCGTAAGAAGAATCTTTGCCAAAGAACCCAGAGAGTTTGCTGCCGGTTGAAATGGGCAACTTGGGGTTCCATGAACAAATGAAACCACCTACATCATGTGTAATATTCGTTAGTTCTTTCAAATATCAAAGAACACAGCGTGGCACTTTTTATTCTCCTTTCTGTCCTGTCTTAGAGAGCTACCTCATTTGGAAGCTTTACCTGAACAATTAAGTATAAGATTCAACAGAGCCGAGAGATTTAGTCAAGTTAATTAGGAACAAATGAACCATTGCATTGTATGGAGAATCTATATGCTGGTGATGACAGATGGGAGTAAAATGGGGACAACCTGTATGCAGAGTGCAGCTCTTGAAGCACCCTTTTTATTCTTCCACTCCCCATCCCCTTCCGAAAAGGAATAAATATTCCTTAAGGTGGGTCAAAAGGATTAAAAAGAAAAGTCACCTAACACTCCCTAGATCAAGAGATTGCAGAACTCTGAACTTGTTCCAAGGCGGTGGAGAATTCCTTCTACTTGGAATGAAATATCTGCCCTCCATAGGTTTCTCTCAGGCCAGTAAATTTTTATTGTTTCTGGTAGGCAGCATCTCATTAGAAGTAAGTTAACTTGAAGGATGGAAACAGAGATGGTTATGAACCACTTTGAGCATTGTACAGTATGGATAAAAGGGATCAACTTTAATGTAAAATATTACTGTGGCTTGTGCGAATGGAAATACAAAACTTAATTTTGTATATTTTTGTTTTTTCTCTCTCTCTAGACGAGAATGGCTTACATTTATTGAGTCACCTTCTAGAACTGTACGATTCAGATCCATCCAGATTTTCGTATCTTAGTCCCAATAGGCGAGACAAGAATGGGGACACAGTCATGCACATTATTTTTCAGAAAAACCTAACAAAGCCTGTTAAGAAAATGTTGGGCTTGCTTGCAAAGTTTGAAATTAACTTGAATTTAAAAAATAAATCTGGCAGAGATGTGCGTCACAGAATAAAAAAGACCGATCCGATGCTTATAGCTTGGAATGAAGCTGTGGCTGAGAACAAGAAGAGGTCCCGACATGACGCAGCAGGACATCAAACTAAAATACTGAAATCCACTTCGGCTTGCGGCAAGTCAGAGCCGCAAAATTCAACCCATTCTTCAGCTGCGCAGTCATCCAAAATGCTGCCTGAAGAACTGCCGTCAGACACAGAACGTAATCTATGTGAAGAGGAAGAGGCAGAAGTTGCTGGAGTTCAAAGCTCATCTTTCAGAGATACCAATAAGCCATTGACTCTGCGAGATTGCCTTGTACAAGCAATCATACAGTTAATCCAAAAACTCGCACTGAATGAAGTCTCAACAAAAGATAACTCAGTGCCATCCCAAGTACCAAAGCAGCCACCTTCCATGACTAGGATTGTAGATGGCAAGAGTGAATATCGGCAGGCGTGTGCCCATGAGGCTTATAATGCTTGCCCAGACCAAGATGAATTGGGGGAGAAGGCGCAGAATGAGCTTGAGGAGGCCAAAGCAGAAGAGGAAGAAGATGCCGAAGTCAATAGACAGCTTCAGGAAATTGAGATGTGCCCTCAGGACTTTGATAATATGACATGGGAAATTGAATGCACCTCTGAGGTGCTTAAGAAATTAGGAGACAAAAGCTTCCCTCACCGTATGAAGAAGAAAGTAGTATTGGCAATTCAGCAGCTAGGAAACGGTGAATGGACTCAAGGTTTACAAAAGAGGCTGAAACATTTGAAAGGTGACATTCGGCTCTACGAGGCGAAGTTGGACAAAGGGGCCAGGCTGCTTTGGGAGCTTGCCATAGACTTTTCTCCTCGCTGTAGCGAGGCTGCGGAAAAGATAATAGAGAATGAGAATTCCACACATCCCACAGAAAAAACTGGGAGGGTTTACACAGAAATCATCAGGATATGGGACATTGTGCTTGATCACTGCAAACTCAACCGAGCCATTGACCGCGCTATCGACCGTGCTGTTGATCTTGCTGCTGACCGTGCCGCTGTTGACCTTGCTGTTGAAAAGATATGTAAAGCATACAATCGTGGGCTGTCCTGTATTTTGAGGAAAAAGCTTAAAGGTATCAACGCAACTCCGATTTCTTCTAACTTGAATATACAAAAGCGCATTCCTCGCATATATGTTGAAGATACTAAGCCAGAAAAGTTAAAAGATCATGTCCTGCCTGAATACTTTCCCCCAGCTAGTGCGGTGGAAACGGAATACAACATAATGAAATTTCACAGTTTCAGTACTAACATGGCACTTAATATCATCAGTGACATGACCACTGCTGTTGAATACCCCTTCAGAGTGGGCGAGTTGGAATACGCAGTCATTGACTTGAACCCCAGACCGTTGGAGCCAATCATCTTAATTGGACGGAGCGGAACTGGGAAGACTACTTGTTGCTTGTACAGGCTTTGGAAAAAGTTTTATTCTTACTGGGAGAAAGCAGAGTTGGCAGGAGGTCCCTTGCTAGTCAGACAGATGTGGCACAGATTGAAATTTAATATGCATTTTGAAAACAGCACTGAGGAGGAAGATAGTGAAAAGCAAGATGGCAGCAACCCCACTGATTCATCTGAACTGGAAACTTCTCTAAGTACAGATGAGCAAGAGCTGGATGAAGATGAACAGGGTTCAAATCTAGGAGACCCAGAAATGAATTTACGGTATGACTCTGATGAGGAACATGCTGAAGAAGAAACTGACAAACTGGAACACTTGCATCAGATCTTTGTTACCAAAAACCATGTTCTGTGCCAAGAAGTTCAGAGGAACTTCATAGAGCTTAGCAAGTCTTCAAAGGCAACTAGTCATTTCAAGCCCCTTGAACCAAATGTTCACCGACTTCAGGATGTTAAAGACGAAAACTTTCCTCTCTTCCTCACATCCAGACAATTGCTGCTCCTCCTTGATGCCTCTATGCCTGAACCATTTTTTCTGAGAAATGAAGACGGAAGTCTTAAGCGCACCATTGCTGGATGGTCTACTAAAGAAGATCTCGCCATCTCAAATTGGCAGGAGGAAGAGGAAGACGTTGACGTAGATTATGATGAGGATGAAAAGGTTGCAGAAGTCCATATTAGAGAGAGTGATCCTCGAGTCTTTGTGACTTATGGTATATTTGCGAATGAAATCTGGCCCAAAATGGTAAAAGGCAAATGTCCCTACAACCCAGCCTTAGTTTGGAAAGAAATAAAATCTTTCTTGAAAGGGTCTTTTGAGGCTTTAAGCAGCCACCAAGGCATACTTACAGAAGAGGAATACAAAAAACTAGGACGGAAGAGGTCCCCAAACTTCAAAGAAGACCGTAGTGAAATTTATCAGCTCTTCAGCCTTTACCAACAAATAAGATCACAAGGAAATTATTTTGATGAAGAAGATGTCTTGCACAAATTGTCTCAAAGACTCTTAAAGCTCAGTGATCTACCATGGTGCATCCATGAGCTTTATGGGGACGAAATTCAGGATTTCACCCAGGCAGAGCTAGCATTGTTAATGAAATGCATTGATGACCCGAATGCGATGTTCCTGACTGGCGACACAGCACAGAGCATTATGCAAGGAGTTGCTTTTCGTTTCAGTGACTTGAAATCACTTTTCCACTATGCCAGCAAAAACTCTGCTGACAAGAAACAGAGTATTGTTAGAAAACCAAAAAGGATATACCAGCTTTATCAGAACTACAGGTCTCATTCAGGTATCAAAATCTTAAATCTATATACATACATTACATGGGGTGGGCTTAGGAGACAGAGGTTTAAAAGAGAGGATAGCTGTACTCCATTAAGCTAAAGTTCCTTTAAAGTATTCAGGTTGAACAACCTAGAACAGTGGTTCCCAATTGGTGGTCTGTGGACCCCAAGGGGTTTGTGTAAGCCACCCAGAGGGTCTGTGACACCATTCACATAACAAAAACTTCCATAAAAATATCATCGTTTTTAAAAGTAGGGGGTTCATGGCTTGGCTTTTGAAAAACAGGGTCCACTGTACTTAGCTAACTGAGAACCACTGATCTAGAATGAAAATGATAATTTCCAGGCTGAATGAGAATTTATTTTAGCTTGTACAGATATCCTCTGCAGTCTTATACTGAAGCACTGCTTTACAGAGGATTTTCCTGTAATTCTGCCATTTGACCGGTGTGATTTCTCTTACCCATCTTTGCAACGGTTCTCTGATTCAGGCTTCTGATTATGGCATCTCTTGAACGGAGAAAAGAGGTGGAGAATCATTGCTCCCAGTAAAGCCATTGCTGATCTGGAAGTTGGCCCCAGTCCAAGATCACATGGACAACATGCATTTAAAACACTATTTTAATAGTCATGGAGAATCCTGAGGACTATAGGTTTGTTTTTTTAAGGGTGCTGACATCACAGAGCAACAGTTGCCAGCACCCTTAACAATCTTAACAAAGATTATCCATGACTGTTGAAGTAGTATAATAGTGTTTTAAATGTATGGCGTAGATGTAACCCAAATCAATCCCACATGACTTTTCGCAGAACTGTTGAGGCTTTTGGTGACTGATTCTCATAGCTGCTGCTGCTGTGCAGGATTTGGCACTAGCACCAGCTTGGGTTGGTTCCTATGGGTCTAAAGCGGTGATTCTGTGATACCCACTTCTATTCACCTTTCTGATGAACATGAGTTTATCAGATATGTGGAAGGAGGATATATGATTCGACCATGTTCTGCCCTTCTCTGTCCCCTCATGTGAAGCAGCCTCACTGAAGCAGCCTCAATGAAGCAGCCTTTAAACCATAGCTGTAAAACAGCTTTGTGACCCAGCTGCGGTTTTGAGCTAGGCATTTGCTAACTTTTCAAGATTAATATTGTCCTTTCAGTTACCCTTTTATTTTGTTTCCCACCCGAGAGACAAATTTAATAGGTCAATTCTACCTGCTCATTATCATTTGCAGGTATTCTCCACTTGGCCTCGGGAGTTGTTGACTTGCTTCAGTACTATTTCCCAGAATCCTTTGATCGTCTTCCTAGGGATTCAGGCCTCTTTGATGGGCCCAAACCCACCGTCTTGGAATCTTGCAGTGTTAGCGATCTGGCAATTCTTCTGAGAGGCAACAAAAGAAAAACACAGCCAATAGAGTTTGGAGCGCATCAGGTAGGCTTTTCTCAGCATATAATGTTCTGTACCAGAACAGAACGTTGCTGTTTTCGCTATTGTAAATGACAGTGTGCTGTCTTGAGTTCTTTGAACAGCTTTTCAGAATGTTAATAAAACTAAGCATGTCTGTAGTAATTGAGAAGACCACTTGTTTTTCTTGTTTATTTGTTTGAGAGCATCAGAATACATTGCACTTGTAAATTATGGGCACCAGGTCTGAATCTTCAAGAAAAGTCCACAGCCCTAATTTCAGATGGAGGTGTGGAAACTGTTCCTGGATAACTACGATAACCTAGGCACCTAAATGAGGCCATTCTTCTCAGTGATAGGATCTGTCTAGGCTTATCAATCACCAGAATCTGAAGACCTAGATTCAACTTCAGGCAACTTTCTACTTATTGTATTATTTTCATGGGTTGCTGTGGTTTTGGTGATCTAATGTCTCCCATTCTGATTGTAGGTGATTCTTGTAGCAAATGAAATAGCAAAGGAAAAGATCCCCGAGGAACTTAGTTTAGCTCTTGTGCTAACAATTTACGAAGCAAAAGGCTTGGAATTTGATGATGTGCTCCTTTACAACTTTTTCACAGATTCAGAGGTATGTAAAAATAGAGATGGAGAGAGAGAGAGAGACTGGATATCATTCATTTCTCTTTAGGGGAGAGCTGAACAACTCAAATAGGCTAGGTTGAGTTGTCATCCTTTGTTCCTGCTAATAACGATAAGTTCTTTTATCTGCTGGTTTGATTTCCATCACATGTTCTTGTTTGTACTAAATGTTGTTTTTTGCAATATCAGCACATCTTAATTTACAGAATATATTCAGGACCAGTGAAGACATTGACCCCAAGTAAATTGTTTTGGGAACACTTGACAAACGAGTTCCACTTAGCTTATAGCTGGAGTCATTTTCATATCTGGTATTAGATAAGGGATTTTTGCCCGTGATAGAGGGGTTCTTTGTTTCCTTGCACTGTGTGCTTTTGCTCACTGATTTGAAGATTGTTTTGCTTTCTGAGGTTGACTTCAAACACGAGTAAAATTGAAAACTTGGTTACAGCTTTCTGGGTGCAGTAGTGCTATTATAGCTATGGTTTTTTGTCTCCCCCCCGCTTAGGCTTACAAAGAATGGAAAATAATTTCTTCTTTCAAACCTCCCTCTCCTTTACCTGAAGAAACCAAAATGGTCATTGAAACGCCCTTGGAGAAAGTTGCTGATGTTCAAGGAAAACTTCCTGTTCTGAATCCAGAAATGTACAAGGTGATTCCAAAATAAAATCAGAAGCAATCATCATGTCCCTATTTTTGAACCTATTTTTAAATAAGTAATTGTTTCCGTTGAATAAATAAAGAATACATAGGAATCTCTAAATAGTTGACATCCCAATCTTTGAGGACTAACCGAAAATATTGCGTTGTAATGCATTTTTAATCTTTCATCCATTATCATAAATTGGATACTAATTGTGCTTATAAAATTACATTCCAAGCTTCACTTAAGTATCTTAGCGTCCAAGAGAACTACAACATTACAATATATTGCCCTTCTTTCCTGGGCAGGCAAGTTAATATGTGAACTTGAAGCCCATAATGAGGTTTTGGACATGCACACCAAATTACCTGCTGATTTCTCAGACTTGTGGGAAAATAATTGTATTATAAACAAGCAGTGAATTCCAAACAGGTGAGTTTAAACCAAAGGCCACACTTGGCTTGGCAGTCTAATGGCATGTTAGGTTGCACTAGTAAATTTATTTTAATTTCTGTGTCTTCAAACATGATGTCCTAGAGTTTGATGTCTCTTGATGAAACATTAGTCCAAATGTATTTAGCTGCAGCACTGCTCTTTATGATAGTCTTTTGCACATATCAACATTGTATTCCTAGATGCTTAATGGAGAGCTAAAGCAGTTATATACTGCTATTACAAGGGCCAGAGTCAATCTGTGGATATTTGATGAAAACAGTGACCGGCGTGCACCTGCATTTCGATATTTCATCAAGCGAGAACTCGTTCAGGTTGTCAAAACAGAGGAAGATAAAGGTAAGTGCAAAATTCTGCAAACTAGACTGTCTCATAATCAACATTTGATTTTAGCACAGAAGGTGCAAATAATTAAGGAAGGAGAAATTTATGCTTAAATGTTTTTTATCGCCCACATTTTAGGAAATTCCCAATGACTTCAGTAATGTTAGGGCTAGTTTAATGAGCTTAAAAACAGCCTTCCTGTTTTTAACTGCAGTATCCATCCGCCCCAACCAGTATGGCCAAAGGTCAGGGATGATGGAAGATGTAATTCTACAACATTTGGCAGACACCAGGTTGGGGAAGTCTGACTTAAAAAGATCTGTGTCTAATATATCTCTGGTTTCTTCTTATCTCTGTCTCTTCAAGAGTGCCTTGGAACCAACTCACAGTTGACTGCAACATACTAGGAAAGCATTGGCTAAGGCTGTCACATATCCAAGAACATTTATATCTGTGGTCAACAGTTAGCTTTGTCAGAGGGCCATTTTGGGAAGGGGATGTGAGTTGGGGAACCAACCTCCCATTTTCTCCACCCCAAAGCAGGCTTACAGTCGAGAGAACTGCTCAGATGACTGAATTAAAAGTGAGCTGAGTTGATGTCACAAGAATTTTAACAGTGCAACAATTCCTTCCATCCTTGTTTTCCCTCCTAGATTTTGATGACAGCATGTTTGTTAAAACCTCAACTCCAGAAGAATGGATTGCGCAAGGAGAATATTATGCAAAGCATCAGTGTTGGAAGGTAAATTCACAGACTTGCTTAAAAGGGAGGGCATTTTAGGAAAAATACAGTAACTCTGGCAATGAATCATAGAAGTGAAATTGCAAACAAACAAACAAACAAACAAACAAACAAACAAACAACCAACAATACAGATTAGAATTATGCTATGCTGTGTACCTGTAGAGCTTTGTGGGGGACAGGCTTCTGCTAGGGTGGGGCAGAACCTCATTTAATTGAGTATTTTTTTAATGCTTTTCAGTAATTTTGCAGATGAGGCATGGCAAAATGCCATGGATGTGGCCCCTCTTAATTCACAACCGGGAACACACCTGCAAATCCTGTTGAGTCACTCTGTTTAAGTCTGTATGCCCTGTTGATGTTTGCTGTACTTAAAATAGTGTTTTTTTTCTTTTTTGCAGTGCAACACAAAGGCTTGTTTTTGTTGCTTTCATTGGTAAAGTGTCACTCAGTGAAAACTATATAGCAAGTAGACCGATAATTGTGGAACTAATTTCACATTTTGTCTTTGTTGTCATGTACCAGTGTGTCATAACTGAATTGGCACAATTTTGAGAAATGCTTAAGAATTAAGTCTAGATCCAGTGCTGCTTTTGTTTTTTAACCCAGTAGTTTAATTAACCAAATGCTATAGAGCATGCTTAACTTGTTTTGGGTTACCTTTGGTACACTTGAAATATCGGGTGTGCTTTTCTGTATATATTTGTTAATATAGAAAAGTAGTGTGTTTTGTAACTGTTTTCTTTTTGGTTTGCAATTTGGATTTTATATTAAGAATTTTATTTTTAACCAATGTTCTTGAGAGGTTTGCATGTACATTTAGGAATGGATCCAGATATGCTTTTCCAGATGCAGAAGGCAGCTTAGGCTTATGGAAGGGCAAGGGTTACAGAGTTGTGTGCAAAGAAATGAAACTAAATTCAAAGATGCTGTTCTTCTTTGCTGTAGAAGCCTGCCCTGCTACATAAAGCACCGAGTGAACTCCAAATCAAGCTGTTGTGCCAACGTTTGTGGAACAGGGCTTGTTGCTATTTTCCTTCCATTTACACTTCTTTGGATCCAACTCTGTCGTAGTTTGTTGCTCAATTTCTTTGCACACACACTAATTGCATGTTGCAATTTACAGCTTAAGCCTTAAGCCAAGGTTGGGCAAATGTTTGGGTTGAGAGTGAAGCAGATGGCCTCAGAATATGGTGGACTATCTTTCCTTAGAGGTTTTTAAGTAGAGACTGGATGGCCACCTCTCATGGATGCTGTAGCAGCAAGCAGCAGTGGCTCTTGAATCGTGGGATGAGCCAAATGACCTTTCAAATCCTTTCTCAACTCTGATTCTGCATCTTTCTGCAGTTTATGATTAACGTGAAGTTCACTGCTGCAAGATGTGAAGAGCGATACCTGCTTAGTGTTGGAATTCTGTTCCCCCGTTGTGCAGATATGTGGGATTGTTTCATCACATGTCTGTGTTTACATTCCATCACTGATGGAGTCATGGGAGCGGATGTTGTTTTTACACTGTTCCGCTCTGTTGTACTGTTGTATTCCTTCTCTCCGAGGAAGAAGAGAGAGAGAGGAGCCTTGGTTTCCTTTGTCCTGATTTGTATATAATAAAAGTAGCTTAGTACTCACACCTCAAGCCTAGCTCTGCTGTTATTGACTCTGCTAAGTCAATGTGTGCTCATCGCCTCATGAGTCACGGAAGCACGTCGGGGAAGTAGGTTGATGGATCTCCCGAGCAGCACGAAGAAGGGAGAGATGGGCTGGCATGTATATGTCATTTGCCAGGGGGTCTGTCCTGCCTCCCGGCGACCCCCCAACACAGATGGTTTTCAACAGATAATTCATGGAGGGAAGGTCTATCTGCGGCTATTTGCTATGATGACTAGATGGAAGCTCCATGTTGAGTTTTGTTTTGGGGGTGGGGGTGGGCAGCAACAGTGAAGAAGGACAACAATCCGCTTGTGGGCTTCCTACAAGCATCTGTCCGGGCACTTTGTGAAGCCTTCTAGGAGCGCTGCTTTTTGGGGAAGCATCGATATCTCAAATAGCCGCAGGTCAAGATACTGTTACAGGCACAGGAGCAAGAGATCATTAAAAACAAACAAAATACCCAACAATTAGCAAGCCTGCCTGGTCTGTTGTCTGCCATTCAAATAAGTGGGTAGCACTGCTCCTCTGTGAAACAACCAGCGCTCTGGATAAATGTTGTTTTCCTGTTTCAGGTGGCTGCTAAATGCTATCAAAAAGGAGGAGCAACCGAGAAGGAAAAACTAGCCTTGGCACATGACGCTGTGCTTAAAGTACAGTCAAAGAAAATGAACCCCAGGTAAGTGTCTTCTAAATGTAAAAAACATAAATCTGTTTGAATGTTTTTGGTTAAAAGTCGGTTGATGCATCACCATAAACGCTGGTTTACAGCAAACCCTGCCCTCCCCCAACTTAAGCACATAGAAGCAGCAAATCATAATCCAGGCATAGGCAAACTTGGCCCTCCAGATGTTTTGGGACTACAACTCCCATCATCCCTAGCTAACAGGACCAGTGGTCAGGGATGATGGGAATTGTAGTCCCAAAACATCTGGAGGGCTGAGTTTACCTATGCCTGCCATAATCCTTGGTTTAATGTTAATTTGAACCAGAGATTGGTTGTTTCATTTTGGTCCAAGCAAACCATTATTTGCAGCTCAGGGATCAGTCTTGCTTTGTTCTTTGAACTTGCTAGTAGAGAGTCACAAGAACAATCTGCGTATTCGTGGTAAATCATTATTTGTGGCTTTCTGTGACTTGTGAATTGGCATGGCGGTGATAGGGAATCTGTGGCAGTTTTATGCTTCCTATCTTAGATGCTATAAAAAGTAAATATCTTGCCTTCCTCTAGGGTGTACACCCAGCTCTTTAGGATGCTACTACAACCTCTGCTTCCTACAATTATCATTCCACATACTTTCTCCGTCAGACTTTCTCCTGACTGGCCTTTCCATATCTAGAGCTTCCTTTTAAAGCCAATGGAACAAATTTGGCATAACTACTTTACTCCTTTTTGCTTCCAGTTGTGATGGATGTAACATAGACCATGGCTTGATTCAAAAAGAAGACTTGAGGTCCCTTTTAGAGCAGTGAAGTCACTGTTTATTATATTTCTTTCCTGCATGAAGAGCGCGTGTTGGAATCTGTTTCTGTCTCAGCTTGTTAATGTTTTAAAATAGCTAATGGAATGAAATACCTTGAATCAATTGGCTGCCTATTTTTCAAAATGTGATTGCTTTGTTTTATTTCTCTCTCTCTATATATATATAAACAGAGAGAAGCAAATGGAATATATGGAACTGGCTAAAACTTATCTAGAATGTGATGAACCAAATTTGGCTCTCAAATGTCTAATCCATGCCAAAGAGTACCAGCTTTGTGCACAACTTTATGAAAAATTAGGAAAGGTAAATGTGGTTTCCCCACTTCTTTATCTTTCATTTTCCAGTTTTTTTGGGGGGGCTCTTTAGTATTTCACTATGGGAGAGTAAGAAATCCAAGTTGATTTATCTCTGCTCATCAAAGCATTGCATTGAGAGCTATTTTAACAGTTAATGGAAGTGACATTTGACTCAGGAGAGCTGTTTGGGTCAGTATATTTTATCCCACAGCTACTCTGCATGCAAAAGGTTTCTTATTTCATATTTTCTGTTGTTCATATTCCTTCACTTTTGCATAGTCGGTAGGCAGATATGAAAGCTAGCTTGGTGCACACCTGGTTGCTCCTACAGAATATGTGTGTTGTGTGGATATTTGTGTATGAAGCCTTAATTTTACCTAAGTGGGTGAGACTTAATAGAGGTCAGCCATGGAGAAGCAGATGGTTGGGCGGGGGGAGAGAGAGTGTCTGGAAAGTCTAGGAACTAGTAAATATTTTAAGCTGACCCTTGTGTTGTTGTGTGGTGAGGACAGACAAATCAATTTCCTTTCTATTGTGAGAGGTGTTAAAAGGGAGAAATTTGTCACACACGCATGCACCTGATTTGATTTTCTTTACATTTGTCGTGGTAGACTTGGTGACTTGCTGCTGAATGTGTATTTATTCACTTGAAATATGTGGTGCTTGAGTGAACTCCAGGTGATAACTAAACTCCTATCTGATGTTTGATGATAGCCTATTGGGCATAAGCAGGTTGTTTCATCTTGCAGTCAATCTAGCCCTATTTGCTAGAATTAGAGAGGTGTTGCCAGCTATTGCGTGCTTGATGTAAGCATCCATGTGGTGTCATCATCGTACAGGTGAAAGAAGCGGCATATTACTATAAAAGAGGACAATACTACAAAGATGCATACAGATGTTTTGAGCAGATGCAAGAGTTTGATCTAGCACTTAAAATGTGTTGCCACGAGGAGCTGTATGAAGAAGCAGCAAAATCTGTTGAAAGGTCTGTATTTCAAGAACCTGTTTCATTAAAAAAATAGCATTTCTTCTGCCTTGCCAGTTTTATGAAAAGATTGCTGATTTGTGTCCTTGGGTTGCAATGCATGCCGTTTAGAACCACATATCTAAATAGCCTATGAAAATGTGAATACTTTACTTGGAAAAGATAGTTTAAGCCATGGGTAGGCAAACTAAGGCCTGGGGGCCGGATCTGGCCCAAGCGCCTTCTCAATCTGGCCCATGGATGGTCCAGGAATCAGCATGTTTTTACATGAGCAGAATGTGTGCTTTTATTTAAAATACATCTCTGGGTTATTTGTGGGGCATAGGAATTCATTCATTCCCCCCCCCCCCAAATATAGTCTGGCCCCCCACAAGGTCTGAGGGACAGTGGACCGGCCCCCTGCTGAAAAAGTTTGCTGACCCCTGGTTTAAGCCATTTCTACAGTGCATATACAAAGATCTTATAGAAAAGTAAAAGTGCTGGTTTTTTTTTTTAAAAAGAAACAGTGCCCAGTACTTTTTTGTTTTTAAATCAGCTTTGAAAATCATTCAGTCACTCAACCAATGAGCTGATTGTACTAGCCAAATGCCATGACATATAACCAGACTATAAACCATAATATGAAATGTACACCAATAATAAAACCAAACACCAGTATTGTGAAGAAAGGGAAATCGGAAATATTGAGACCTGGCTCAACTTCACCTTAAGCTCTGAGTCTCCAGAACAACTTATAGCAGTGTTAGATAACATCTCACTGGATGTTAAGTTGTGCATCTACTTCCAATTCCCTGTTGAAGTTTACTTGTATATGTCTGTTTCAGATATCAAAAGATGATGAGAAAAGAAGGACTGCCAATTTCCAAACTTTCATACACAGCAAACCAGTTTTATTTGGAAGCCGCTGCCAAGTACCTGCGCACAAACAAGATGAGTGAAATGAAGGAGGTGCTGTCTCACCTTGACACCGAAGACCAGCTTGTGTTTTTGAAAACGCACAAATGCTTTGCTGAAGCTGCTGACCTGTTGAAGAGGGAAGGCAAAGATGAAGAAGCCGCAAAGCTGATGATGCAACATGGCTTTGTACTGGAAGCAGCCAAGCTCACTAACCAAAAAGAGTTCCGAGCATCGTGTCTGCTTGCTGCGGCCCGCCTTAGTGTGGCAGGCATTTGTAAGGTGGAGAACGTGAGAGACATTTTGAGCGAAGCCTTAGAACTGTTTCAGAGAACAGACCAAAAGTCTGGTAGCGCAGAGGCTACCTATTTGATAGGACTTTTAGAAAAAGACTTCTATATGTTGAAGAAGGCCTTTGGAATGTTTTTGCGTGTGAACCACAATGCTGGTGCTGTGGAAGCTCTGTTTGGAGCAACAAGCTGTGATGTCGAGAGTGAGGCCATCTTGGGATTAACATCCTATGGAATCGAAGCCCTCCTAAATCTGGTCAAAGCTTTCAAAAAAGCAGGCACCAACGCCGAGAAGGAAATGGTGAAGTCGTGTTTTGAATACTTTGGAATTGTCCTGATAGATGGGAAAAGTTGTCAGGTCTCCCAGAATGAAGCAGGCTGTATTCTAGAACATTTGTCTGAGAATTACAAACAGAGAGAAAAGAGAACAAGTGATAAGCTCAGTGTAAGCCTGGAAGAGGTGAAATTTGCACTGAATAAACATTTGTTGAATAGGCTTACTGCCATTATTCACCATTTACATGGTCTGAGCTTCCCAAATATTTGCACAAAGTTTATTGCCGGCTTGAAGTGTGAGGACGAAACCTGTGAGGACTTCCATAGCTCCCTGTCACGTCACGAGATAAAATCTATATTTCAGTGTAAAATGCACCTGGCTGCAATAAATGGGCTTCTGTTAGAAGCCAAGCAAGTGTTCCCAAAAGATTTGCTTCATGAACCCAATGCCATTGATGAGCTATTGACCGCTGATAAGTATGCACTGTGCAAATCTCTTATCAATGCAATATTTCCCAAGCATTTCCACCTGAGGATGGTGTCCGAAAATCCAGTGGTATGCAAACAGATCCTGAGCCTTTATCGCTTTAGCCATAAAAATTCTAATCCTTGCAGGGCGGTTCTGAGAGAATGCATCCGGTCTGAATTTAGAAACGAGACGGCTCAGAACAGGAGAGAATCGACGGATCTGTGGCTGAGAATGATGCAGGTCTTTGCCTTTACTTCCACTTACCCCGAAGAGTTTGAAAGACTCCTTTTCAAAGAAGAAGATGACTATAATAGAGAACTGAAGATGGCAGATGAAAGGGGAAGAGGGAGATCCAAAGGCATAGAGGGCAGATATGGAATGCTGCTACCTGATAAATATGCAGGGAATGCTGAAAGCACATACTTGTGTTTCATCAGACTCTTGCAGGACTCCATGGACCAGCTCTACATTCACAGAAACCTTGAGCAGTGCAGGTGGTTGTTTTATCGTTTCATGAATGTCTTGGTGAAGAAATGTGTTGACCCTTTAATTCCAAGCATAGGAAACACTGTGGCTTTGCTGGAATTTCAGTTCATCCTGTGTTGTGCTGTCCTCATGCGCCTCTGCAAAACCATGACTCTCTGCCTTCCCAAGAGTTATATTGCCCTCTTCCATTACTGGGACTATTTATTCGCAAGAGGGGACCGATGTAAAGACGCCTTCACCTTTTCTGTCATACAAGAGTATAAGCCACAGGACACAAAGCAAGCCATAGAGAAATTTAAGCTTCACCTGAGATACTTAGCCAATGTTCTGTGTGGGAATGAAAACTTCAATGTACTCTTTGATGCTTTTGGTGACCTTGGCTTCATCGTGTCTGGGGAAGCTGAGCGCACTGTGGTGCTTTGCTTAGTGATGTTGGTGAATGCTGATCAGGTGCTTGGTTGGAAATATAAAGATCGTTTAGCCAAAATCTTTCCCACCCTTCGAGAATTCCTTGCAGAACTGAAAAGGGACTATCCTTCCAAGGTGCCTGAAAGATTGATTAAGATTGTGGATCTGATGAGTGAGACTTCCAGTGTTAAAGAAGTAGTTGATGGCCTCAAGGAGCTGCTGCTTTGTCGAGATAAAGAGTATTTAGCGGACTGTTGTTGGAGGTGGGACCCTAAAGGAACAAGGGTTACGAAGTATGAGAACAACAAACCTGTCAGAGGTATCTACTTTGAGGTTGCCGACTTGGACAGATTTGCATATCTGAGCCAGGCAAGGAATTTTGAAGAGGCAGAAATAGATCTTGAAAAGGACATGTACATCGAAGAGAGAGAAGACCCATTAGCCAATATAGCATCGATAAGGCAACAGAAGCAACAGCAAAAAGCTTCTGCCAAGCGGAAGCTGTGGGGCCTTTTCCTGTTTGTCTGTTGTTGCGTTAGATGGAAAAGGATTTCCTCTTCAAAGCAAGAATCCCCGGATATGGCACTGGGAGTCTTCAAAAAAGCAGACGTTGACCCAACACAGTGTGACCTTTGTGGAGTCAAATTTCTCCAAAGGCCTGCAAACTTTGCTGCTCAGACAGAACCTTCTGAAAAAGAACCCTCAGAAGTGACAACAGCAACGGAGGCAGAGTGGGAAGAGAACATGGACAGAAATGAACTTTTTGCCGCTGGTGAAACGTTTGAAAATCACATCATGCTGGATGAACATGGAAATAATTTTGCCTCTTACCAGAGGTATTTTGAGTTTTTCAGAATTAATGTGGAGCCATTAATCCGAAAGGGGATGGATGTGATGGAAAGTATTGCCGATAACACATGCATCAAAGGCCACTTTGCATCCAGTGAGCAATCTAACCACATGCAAAGTAGAATCCAAGCGGCTATTAAGAAGATTTCTGATATGGTGGAGGACATCTATAGAAGAAAGGCATGGGCTGATGGTAAGGCATTTCAGTTGTTTCAACGTCTATCATCTCAGCAGTCAGGGAATGTTTTCCTTTGCAGGGAATGATACTGAAATGTCATTCATCAAAATTATTTAGTGAATATAAGCATTCTGGCAGGACCCACACTATGCAGATGTGATTTTTCAACAACAACAACAGTCCACTCCAGTAATGAAGTGTTAGATCTAATGCCTAGCACTTCATAAGGAACCAGCCATCATGCACATATACTGTTAAATAATGGCTTGCCTTTTCAGATGAAAGTAGTGGTTTCCTTGTCCCAAATTTCCATTGTTTCTACATTCCTATAGTAAGTGTTAAATGGGGTGTTACCCCTTCCCATTACACCCATGATCCTAATTGGTTACATCTTTTCGTTTTATGTTTTAGCTGAAGAAACCATGTCCAAGTTGGCTAGCAATTTGAATTCTAATGTAGACAAAGCTTCTAATTGGCTGAAGGAAACGGAGTCCCGCCTACTAAAGGAGGAAGGTACGTTTTAAATTTTAAGTACATGCAGCTCACTATATAATGTTACATCTGTTAAAACTGAAGCGTGTATTGTTTAGAAGTGAGCAGTACTGGGGCTTGTAAGAATAGTGATATACCATGCTGGCAGCCCATTCAGTTACTTAGCATGGAACTTGTAATTTGAGATAGTGGATTCAGTGTGTATGCAGCCTTATTGCTAGGTCAGGAGCTTTCCTTGACTAAATTCTTCCTTTCTTGCTCAACTGCTGAAGGGACAGCGAATTTTCTTTCTCCTCCTTTTGGCAATTAGAATTGACACACGGGCCATTCAGTAAGGCAGAGGTTTTCACCCTTTTTGAGTCTACAGCTCCCTTGAACAACTATATTCTTCCTGCGGCACCCCTGTGGGGCTCAGGAGCCCTGTTATGTCACCCCTTGCCTGCTGAGCTGGCAGTCCCTCACCCTTTTTTTGAACACCCTCCCTCAGGGAATGTTCCCTCAGCCTCCTCCCATCTCCTTGGGAGTCCTCTGGGCAGCTGCTGCTGCCGCCCCTGGTCTCTGAGCTGCCACCCTTGCCCCAAAGAGAGGTGCCTCCTCACACTGCCCCACAGGGGCCTGGGACTTGTCTGCCCATTCCCAACAGCAAGGGCTGGCTGGACTCCCTCGCCCACTTGCTTGCTTGCTTCTTGGATGCCTCAGCCCCTGGCAACAAGCACCCCCTGGCCAGCTCCAGAGGCACCATTCACCTACAGAGCTTGTAGCCAGCTATGCAAACTTTGTATTTAGCTATACAAACAGCTATACAAGCCTTTGGGAGGCAGAGACGCAAGAGGGCATCAGGAGGGAGGGAGGGAAAGAGGGACAGAGGCCAGTGTTGCCCATGGCACCCCTGACCATTATTCAAGGCACCCCAGGGTGCCACAGCACACTAGTTGAAAACCACTGCAGTAAGGCATTTAAACAGAAGCATCAACTTCAAGGTGTCCTATTGAAGTTGGATTATTTTCACACACAACCCTTCCGCCACCCTACCCCAAATTGTGTGTTTTCTGAATCAGGGTCAAGATGAACTTGCTGAGAAAGGAGATTAGGATCCTCACTTTTATTTTCGGACAGAGGTTCATGGACCTTTTATTAGCTGCACGACAAAAATTCAGCTGGCTCTTCTCAGTAAGGTGATACAGTAATTGGAAAGTATATCTTTCATGCATTGTCACAGAGCAGCTCATGGAATGAGGGCTAAGCGACCAGAGAAGAAACAAGATGAGATCCAGCAGCTTCATTAGTGAAGAAGGGGGGGACCGACCCCATAAAGTTCTAGCAGCATTTTTTCACAAGTTTAAACTTGCATGTACAAGGGGATATTTCATAAGTGACATCTAACGAGTGCAAGTTTTACCTCCTTTTGATGGCTTAAGGCTTACATATGTTGAAAAAGGTTTTAGATACAATAGAAATTTAAGCCATTCTGGCATACTTGCCAATGACAAAGTGAACAAGAAGACTGTGGGACTCCACAAAACTTTTCCCCTGCTAGGATGCAGCTGAGTAAGTATTCCTTGGCACATTGTTTTGTCTTTAAAATTGAACAATTCTTCCTCTTTCCTCTTTTAGAGTTTGACCATGACAAAGACTTGGACAGTGAAGTGAAATGCGAAGAGGACACTTTTGAAGAGCTTCACCCCAAGAAGCCCTCAAGAAAGATGATGAAGAGAAGAAGAAAATAATTAATTTTTTTTTTAAGCTGAGGTTTATTCCTCCCTTGATTTGAGTTGTATTTCGTTTACATTTTATAACTTGAGTATTGAAATGTGAAAACACCAATTAAATTGGAAGGTGAAACCTGTCAACAAAGGTTCCCCCCTCATGGTAACTTGGATAGAAGGTTAGCAGTCAGCTTTTAGTAATTTAGAGTTGGGGTTTTTTTAAGTACTTCAAAGAAGCTTTAAGTAGAATAGAGTCAATTCCACAACAGGAATCTGGTGCAACATATTTGGCAGGGAGTCCCATGTCCCTGCTGGTACATAGAGTGGTTGGGAGAGGACACAATTCAACTCAGAAGTGGTAGGGGGGGTAGATGCTTAGGTTTTTTGGCTCATCTCCTACTTTCCCCTGTAACACTCCCCTACCACCACCAGTGTCCTAGATGGATATTGGTTGCATTAAGGGGGAAACGTGTCTTCTTGTTTCCTGTTCCCCCCTTTAAAATTGCACCTTCCCTCTGCTGCTTTGCAGTTGCTTGGCAAAAGTCCAGCTTTTGAAAACTCCTGCCATTGTTAGATGTGTCATTCTACCTTTCAAAGCCAATGCATAAGCAATTGGGAGCGGAGGGAGAGAGAATAATCCTTCCCCTTCCCTTCTCATCTTCTTTATTTTCCATTTTTAAATATGTGCCTACAAGCTGGGCTAGGAACATCCTCAACAACAGGAGAGGTTTTTTGTTTTTAGTTTCATAGAATTTTAACTTTTGCAGAATGTTCAGAAATACCTTATGCAAGTGAGAAGCAGCCGAATTGGTGAATTTTCTCCTTTCCTCGTGTCTCCTGGAAACTGCAAGGAATAACGAGAGTGCTCATTTTTCTTGCAAACTTACTTTGACATCAGCTGTTCTCCTACAAGTGTCAAAAAAGATAATCTTTCTCTAGAGTTTCATTATGGTTTATATGCATTTTAAAGGGGTTTTTTATACTTTTGCAATTCAACAAAATAAAATACAGCATTGTACTATTTTAGAAAATAAAACAAAACAAATATTGGTGTTTATAACTGACTCGTGCCTTTTTTCTACAGAGGTTGTAAAATCAGTTTTAGAGAGGCGTGGGTGGCTTGAAGTCTGTCATGAGGATTTCTGACTCCCAACCTGGAAACAACAGCATTGCTTTTCGCCCCCTTCCCAGTTATTCTGCTGAAATGAAGAAAGTGTGCCAAGGGTGGGGGGCATAAAGAACAGGTGCTGGTGTAGAAATACTTAAGTTCGATTGAATTCTGATTTTTTAAAAAAACTGTATCCTGATCTCAGAACTATTTGATTCTAATGGTATGTTTGGCTTGGCTCAGGTTGGTGGATATCAGGGGTCCTAGTAAAAAAAGTAAGCTTGAAGTCTGCCCATATCTGACATCAATTACAAGGGGGAAAATATTCTCCCCAATTTAATTATTCCAAGAGATCAGTAGAGGTCAGTGCAAGCTTCCTTTGAGGGAATTTTGTCTGCTGTTAGTACTCTTCGCACTGAGCAGCTCTTGTCAACAATCACCTTCCATCTAAGGAACCCAAAACAGTTTGGGGGCCACTGGGGTTGAGCATGTGTATGCAATAATGCCAGTTTCAAATAATTTTTTCAAGCAATACTCTTTTAAAATGTACTACAGGAATGTCACCCAAAGAAATGGGATCTACAACAGTCACTTCATCTGCAAATAATTCTATTCTTTCTCTTTGTATTATGATACACAGGTGTGTGGGTTTTTTTTGTGGGGGGGGGAGAGGGGTAGAAATGATATGTTTTAGAATTTTTATTTGAAAGCTGCCTTTGGCAGAGTATCATTTGGAAAGGTGGTTTATTATAAAGGTTTTTAAATGAGTAAAATACAGTGGTGCCTCGCAAGACGAAAAACGCGCAAGACGAAAGAGTTTTCCGTTTTTTGAGTCGTTCCGCAAGACGAATTTCCCTATGGGCTTGCTTCGCAAGACGAAATGTCTTGCAAGTTCTTGTTACAGATGGGTAGCCGTGTTGGTCTGCCATAGTCGAAATAGAAAAATTCCTTCCTGTAGCACCTTAAAGACCAACTAAGTTAGTTCTTGGTATAAGCTTTCGTGTGCAAGCACACTTCTTCAGATACACAGTGTATCTGAAGAAGTGTGCTTGCACACGAAAGCTTATACCAAGAACTAACTTAGTTGGTCTTTAAGGTGCTACAGGAAGGAATTTTTCTATTGCAAGTTCTTGCGAGTTTGTTTCCTTTTTCTTAAAGCCGCTAAGCCGTTAATAGCCGCGAAGCCGCTAATAGCCGTGCTTCGCAAGACAAAAAAACCGCAAGACGAAGAGACTCGCGGAACGGATTAATTTCGTCTTGCGAGGCACCACTGTACTTAAGTGCTTCAAATGTCAAAGCCAGCCCCTGGAAACTAATCAGAAACCAGTGCAGATCACATAAAACAAGCATGGCAGTACTAAGCACCAGCCCCCTGGCTACAGCTTTGAGCAGAAACTGCAGTTTAAACTTCTTCTTTTTTTAACAGCAGCCAAATGAGTTAGTCCATTTAGAGGTCACTATGGCATGACTGGCAAAGCTGTTTGGCTGGGGTGTGTGGGTGTGTGAAGCAGCACTTGCTACTGAAGCCCCTTCCACATTTAGCAGAAGCATCAGATGAACCTCATCAGCAGCTCAGCAATGAGATGGTTTACGTGTAATGCAAGCCAAACCATGACTAAATGCAAATGTGTGGGTTCCTAGAGAGGAGAGGGTGGCACCCAGTTCTCCTTTTATTGTGTTGTTGCTCAGAGCGAAGCCATGATTTGGCTTGGCATGCCATCTAAACCTAGGCTTATGGTCTTTCTCCTCCAGACCAACAGAAACTCTAAGCCCAAAACCAAACCACAAACCAGGGTTGGGTGGCATGGTAAGCCAGGACTGGAGGGAGGAACTGGGGGCCACATTCTTTTCTAAGCAACCTGCTGGGGGCCGCATGCCAGTGGTGGGTGCGGTCGGGGCAAAAGTGGGTGGAGCAATAATGTGAATTTTGCCTTTGTACAGTATGCTAATTTTTGCACATATTATGTGTGCATGCTCTCAATGTGTTAAGTATCACGACCAGTGTGTATGCATGAAATTGGAAACCCTTGAATGGGCATGTCTTTGTCTTTTTGGCTGGAGAAGCTTTGCTTGGACTTCATTAACAAAACGCCACCAAACTAGCACAACACTTTGGCAGCAGTTTCCAATCAATCAGATAAGATTGGATTCTGGGGATTGGATTCACAAAACGTCGGGTTTGCAGCACAAAACGAGCTAAAAACTCTGGCACCTCTTTAGAGTCAATCGGACAAGGTTGGATTTTTTTGGCATTAACTTGTGACCCCAATTTTCTCTGTCAATTACTCGGTTGTGGGGGGGGGCAGCACAAAATGCAGGGTTTGCAGCCCAAAATGGCATGAAACTAGCAGTAAAGTTTGACATCAGTTTGGGGGGATCTGGAATTTTGGATTCACACGTTAATGAAGCTCTTTGAGTGTTTTTCCTTCTAGAAGGAGAACTGCCATTTGTGCACAACAGGATACTATGCTTTCATACATAGGTTTTTGAAAATAGTTTTAGGATCTACATCAAGTGTAAGCACTAGTTAGCGAATACGGTTTGCTTTTGTTTCAGCACAGCTGCCGATTTCTCCTGAATCAGTTAATGAAGCATTTTAAATCAGAAACCTAGAACTGATTAAAGAGTTTTTATTTCAGTGATCTCACCAACAGCCCACTGCCCTGTCTAACGCTACTTAACACTGGAAGGAGTGCATTTTTTCTCTGGCTCCTCCCTTTAAAATAAAATATAAAAAAACCTCTACAGATTGGGCATTCCAAGTGTCCAGATTTAGTACTCCAGTGTCACGGTGGCAGTCAATGAGTTACAAACATTGCCTTGCAGCCTATGCCACCTTACAAGGTATGAGGGCTTATTTTATTACAGCTACTAAGAAGCCATTTCTTCTTACAAAAACATGCAGCATTGCAGCAAGCACATTCATCTGTGATTAAAACCAACTATGTGTGTGGGTGGTTGTGGAGGAGAGCTCAATATCATCTCTCGTCTCTCATTTTTAACCAGCCAGCTTATTCTTAAGGAAGAAAACAAATCTCTCTCGCTAGAGGATGGAGGAGGGAGTTCAGAATCTATTATGTCATCATTCTGGTCTTTTGTTGCTGCTCCTGCAAGGGGGTGTGTGCACTTATGACAAATTAGGAGCACAAAAGGATGAATTTTAAAAACCCAACTGCACAATGAGAAAAAGACTCATTTAACTGAAGTTTACTGAGCGGCTTTCCTGTGTAGAGCATAAACCATATTATCATACAAAATGAAATAGAGGTCTGCACTCAGAAGCAGGTCAGTGTTAAATGTGCGTAGGATTGCACATCTTGGTGCTTCATCTCTGTGCTGGGAAAATTCCCACATTTGCTGTTCAATATGATGTTAAGCACACATTTGAACCCTACCTGAAGAAAGAAAGATGGCCATGGACCATGATATCCTGCGCAAGTGGTCCACGTGAAGCGCGATAAACTCTCTGTATTTGGGTCAAACCTATCCATTCTTAAGGAAATCAGTCCTGAGTGCTCATTGGAAGGACAAATCCTGAAGCTGAGACTCCAATACTTGGGCCACCTCATGAGAAGAGAAGACTCCCTGGAAAAGACCCTGATGTTGGGAAAGATGGAGGGCACAAGGAGAAGGGGACAACAGAGGACGAGATGATTGGACAGTGTTCTTGAAGCTACCAGTATAAGTTTGACCAAACTGCGGGAGGCAGTGGAAGACAGGAGTGCTTGGCGTGCTCTGGTCCATGAGGTCATGAAGAGTCGGACACGACTAAACAACAACATTTGGGTCATTTGATCCTCGGTTTCAATAGCTTTGGTCAAAGCAGTCCTGTGGTTCAAAGAACTACCACAGGGAAAACCTCAGGCTTTACCGGCAATCTCGACAATCATGATCCCTTGAATTCTTAGTGGAAAATGGTGGCCCTTGACGGTCAAATAACATCTATCGGTCGGGTCGACTGAGAGGCAGAGGACAAGGTGGCATCTCTCTCTCGCCTGTCTCCCACTGAGCATACAGAAGCTGACAGGACTGGCTCTTGAATCTTGCTGCTAGGACTGAGGGCAGCAGGCAAGGTTAGGGGGCTCAGGGTAGTCCCCCACACACGCACCTTGCTACCTGCTAACTATTGTATATCTAGGTCTTTTTAAAGCAAGGGCAGGAAACCTCAAGGCCACAGTCCAGCTGCCTACCCTCCAACATTTCTCCGAAGAAAATAGGGATGTCCTATTCCACCATAATAAAATAATAATTTGATTATTTATACCACGGCTATCTGACTGTGTTGCCCCAGCCCCTCTGGGCAGCTTCCAACACATATAAAAACGTAATAGAACATTTAATTATTATTATTTTATAAGCTTCCCACTACAGGGCTGCCTTCAGATCTCTTCTAAAGGTTGTATAGTTACTTATCTCCTTGACTCAAGGGTCACATACTCTCCAACATTTCTTCAATGAAAATAGGAACATCCTAGGTAAAGCAGGACATTCTGGGGTCAGATCAGAAACCGGGACGGCTTCTGTAAATCCAGAACTTCCCCCTGGAAAATAGGGACACCTGGAGGGTCTGCAGGCACAGCCTCAAGCAGCTTCCTGTCTTAGCTCAAGGCTGGGCAACGTTTTCTTAAAATCGAGGGCCACATACATTTAGGAGTGATCTGCCATGGGCCTCATGGTGACTGTGGGCAAGGCCAAAGCCAAGAGTGTGTGGAGACACCCCTGGCTCCCTTTCTTCTTCTCTCCACCCAGCGGGCTGTTGGAAAAGAGATTGATGGCTCTTGGACCGGACTGCTGGTTTGCAGATGGCCTGCTGTGGGCCATCAGCTGTGACAAATGTCATTTTAAGGTCAGGTGACATTCTTAATAGGATGACCTGAGAAGAAAACGTCTGCCATCTACTTTTAAGTACAGTGGTACCTCGGGTTAAGTACTTAATTCGTTCCGGAGGTCCGTTCTTAACCTGAAACTGTTCTTAACCTGAAGCACCACTTTAGCTAATGGGGCCTCCCACTGCCGCCATGCCACTGCTGCACGATTTCTGTTCTCATCCTGAAGCAAAGTTCTGAGGTACTATTTCTGGGTTAGCGGAGTCTGTAACCTGAAGCATATGTAACCTGAAGCGTATGTAACCTGAGGTACCACTGTACTCTGCCTCCATTTAAGCCAGTGGACAAAACAGGCCTCTTTCTCTCTCTCTCCCTCCCTCCAATTCATGGGTCTTGAATAAAATGGGGGAAGTGAGTGAGACAAAATGGTTGCAAATACCGCCACATGTCTACAGAAACCCAAATTTGGACTTCTTAAACCAGCAGGGAAGAAAGTGCTTCATGATCTCTGACGGTCTTCCTGTGGAGCTACCATTTCAGTTCTGTAGCTAAGAAACGGGCTCATTTCTCTGTGTGACTTTGAACGGCCAGAGATGTTTGAACAAGCTGGCCAGCACTGTTTCGTTTGGGAGCTTTGTGGAGGGAGACCCTTTCATGAGTCTTTTTCAAAGGAAGAAAAATCTATAGTTGTGTTGTACTTGTGCATATAGGGAATCCTGCAGAGCCTTAGCTAAAAGGCTTCTTTTCCCTAAACATAATGCTTCTTGACAAATTTGTTGTCGATTTTAATCCTCTTCAGCCTCCCCTCCCTCCGAATGCGACTTGTATTAATGGGAAAGACAGATGACTAGAGTTATCTTGACTCCCTGTTTTTAGCTGAAACTAGGACTTGAGGAAGACTATCCACAGGGCATTGTAGATGATGCAGATAAGTTGCCATGGTAGCAAAGGAAGAGTCCCCAGGCTCCTGGCCTAATGACGAATTCTCCATGGCATGGGGGAAGGGGGGGCTATTCATAATAAACAGAGAGGGATTAGAAATGGGTTTCCTAAGTCTGTGCAGATAAACTTTCCTTCTGCAATTCTTTCAGCAACTGCACTCAAAACACTGATTTTGTAGTGGTGGTGCTTTAGGTGTTTGTTTTTTTTTTTAAAGGAAGGGGAAACGCCTCTTAAAACTGGGTGCTTTGGTTTTGTGGAGTTCTTTTCAGAACATCCTGCACTTTCTCTCCACCAGTCTAAACGAAGATCTGTGTCCATTGGTACCTGTTGAATGTAAGGTGAATTTAAGTACTGTACAGTAGTTTGCTGGCTTGCTCTGAGCCAAGTTCTTGAAAAATCCAGCCAAGAAATATTACACAGCCCCGCCCACTGATTTTAAAAAGACCATGTAGCCAATTTTTTCTTAACAAAATAGTAAATGAAATTAGCGAAAACGATGTATGGTTCCCCCACCCCGCCACATGACATTTGTATATCACAAAAATAGCACAATAAATGTGGGAAAATATCTATAACATGAGTTTCATTGTTAGTGGTCAATGTGCAAGTTCTTGGTTCATGAACTTAGTTGCTCGGTCCCTGCTCCTGCCAACCTAGCAGTTCGAAAGCACGTCAAAGTGCAAGTAGATAAATAGGTACCGCTCCGGCGGGAAGGTAAACGGCGTTTCCGTGCGCTGCTCTGGTTCGCCAGAAATGGCATAGTCATGCTAATAGTTGGCATAGTGGCCAACATGACCCGGATGCTGTCTGTGGGCAAATGCTGGCTCCCTTGGCCAGTAAAGTGAGATGAGCGCCGCAACCCCAGAGTTGTCCATGATTGGACCTAACGGTCAGGGGTCCCTTTACCTTTACCTAAGATGTCTATGTGTCAAACCAGCATCTGTTCAGGACTGCTCTGAGTCTCCCAGTGACTTATTGTAACATATTCATGGTGAGTTCTGGCACATATTTTTCTTGAAAATAATATATTATTATTATTATTATTATTATTATTATTATTATTATTATTCCACCCATCTGGCTGGGTTTCCCCAGCCACTCTGGGCGGCTTCCAACAGAATATTAAAATACAATAACCTATTAAACATTAAACGCTTCCCTAAACAGGGCTGCCTTCAGATGTCTTCTAAAAGTCTGTTAGTTGTTTTTCTCTTTGACATCTGATGGGAGGGCGTTCCACAGGGCAGGTGCCACTACCGAGAAGGCCCTCTGCCTGGTTCCCTGTAACTTCACTTCTCGCAGCGAGGGAACCACCAGAAGGCCCTCAGTGCTGGACCTCAGTGTCCGGGCAGAATGATGGGGGTGGAGACGCTCCTTCAGGTATACTGGAAAGCAGTGGATAAACTGTTTTTTTAAGTCAGGATTATTTGTGGGGTGTGGGGTCAGGGACTGAGAGAGTTAAAGCCCTCATCTCCATTCTCTATGATCAGACTTCCTCTCATCCTTTTTACATTTTTTAAAAATTGCATGTTTATTGCATTCGAGCAATTCCCATGACACTTCTAGTTTGGTCTTAATGGTAAAACAGCCTGAATGCAAATTTGAGTCCTCTGCCCTTGGCTATGTAGTCATATATCAATATGACTGATGAGCAATAACATAATAATGGAGAATTTGTGCCACTTTGTGATTGCTTCCCTCCCCCACTCCCAGAATTGATATGTTAAAAAAATTGCACGATGCTCCAAATTTCTGGATTTGTTTGCCATGTCAGAATGATGCTGGCAATATTTTTCAATGCAGTATGATTTTCTGTATAATAAGACAAATTGCTCTTTGTTATATAATGTGCACTGCAAATTAACATTCTTCTGACCTTTTCTCTGTTCTCCCTCTTCCCCAAGCACATGAGCAAATACAGCCCTCAAGAGTTATTTGGGGGCACTGGCAGTATCAGTTCTTTTTCTTTTCAAAGAAGGGCCCCCTTCTCTGTAGATAATAAAACAGATTTATTATAGAAAGTCGGTGGCAGGGCCTGCGCACTCTGGTGAAATGAATCCTAATGCTCCTCATTGAAATGGACTCAAGCAGCAACAACCCACATGTTCTCAGTTTATGTGCCTGAGGCCGAGAGAGACCTGAGAAGGCTGCTGTGTGACTCCCTTTTTTTGGGGATAACGTTGTGCATCAAAGAGGATGCCCTTTAGAAATGTACATCTGCAGAATTTATTTTCCCTGGGGTGTGCCTAAATTTGGAAAAGAGGTTAATGTGGACTCGTGTGTGCTGAAGTAAACACCATGTAATCCCTTCAGTTTTCTCTTGCGTTCCCACCCCCCAATGGAAATGAGAGTTGCCACTTTTAACTCTTCACTAGTTAAGGATTAATCCATGCTTTCTGCACATCCGTGAGAGTGCTTTTCTTACCCCTCACAGAGCATTTTTGTTCTGTGAACCACCCTGAGACCTTCAGGTATATGGGGGGGTATATAAATTCAATAAATAAATAATAAATATTCCTCCCCCCCATATGTTAGGGATTTAAAATTGTTTATTAAGGAGCTGTGCAGCGACAACCAGCAACACTCCCTGAACCTGGAGGTGAGTGGAACAGCAGCCACATTGCCTGGACCAAAGGCAGCCAGTCAAATAATAATAATAATAATAATAATAATAATAATAATAATAATAATTTATTATTTATACCCCGCCCATCTGGCTGGGTTTCCCCAGCCACTCTGGGCGGCTTCCAACTGAATATTAAAAACAATACAGCATTAGACAATAAAAACTTCCCTAAAGAGGGCTGCCTTCAGTTGTCTTTTAAAAGTAAAATAGTTGTTTATTGCCTTGACATCTGCTGATGTAAATCGAGGCATTTTATTATTTAGCAAGAAAAAAATTGACCTTTGGCTTAAACAGTGGAAGAAGAGAGGGATCTTTTCTATGGTGGCAAACCAAAGAAGTATACTTGGAAGTGATTGGCCAAGGTGGGAATTCAACCGCATAGCAGGTAGCTTGTGGGATTAAAGACAAGATACAGATTCTACTAATCGCTATCTTGTTCCCCATGAGTCTTGTCAACTCTTTCTCCTTGGCTTATGCAAATCATGAAATTTATCTTCAGTACCTAATTGGTGAGAGGCCCTTGAATGAGTAATGCCCTTATTTGGGGTTTAATGCATGTATTATTATTATTATTATATTACTCTCGAAACTGACCATTCCTCATTTTCTGTCCACCTGACATAAAATGAGTTCCCCACAAGCTCCCCATTCCTGGACTAGTTACTAGTAATACTATATATATTAGTAAAGATTATGCTGAGCTGCTCATTGTATAAAGAGGCGGCAAAATCTTCAGTGTTTGCTATTACCTGTCATTGTTTAATGCCGTTTCCTGTTTTTTTAGGTGTTTACTATATGCACACAAGTTTGTACTTTGTTCTAGACAGAAGTCTTGCGCAGTCCCTTTTCTCTGCTGGTGTCTCGTGGGGTCAGGGAGGAGTTCCTTATGTAACCTTTTTTTGTACCCATCACCTGTGCATAACATCTTGTTTTCTTTTTCTCCCAGCTGCTTGTTTGTGGGCACACATCCCAAAGTTATTTTCCTGACATCTGTGTCAGCACAAACCAAGCCAGGAATCAGGCAGGTGAGAATCCAGCCTAGGGACTTTGCCTGTGAGAGGATAAATACATTTCTTCTACTTTCTTCTTCCCCAAAGAGGCATTTCCTGAGTTTCTTTTTTGCCCTCCTGTAGGTGAGATTACTTTAGTACTTAACTACCTCCTGCAGTTAAAAGGCAAACCTGAGGCAATGATGGATTAATTAGGTTGTTTTCCTAATTCCTCATGGCATGAGATAATTCTTCTCCCCCATCCACCTACCAGAACTGGATGCCTGTGCTGAATACCTGGGACAGCTTGAACCCACCTAGGCTGGGAATTTTGCTTATTCCTATGAACGATCCTTAGCATTTGAAATAGGTTGTACATGTGAAATGCTTTAAACCCGTAAAGTGCCGTATTTTTCGCTCTATAAGACGCACCCGACCATAAGATGCACCTAGTTTTAGAGGAGAACAAGAAGAAAAATATTCTCTCCCTCTCTGCGCAGCGCCTCTCCAGCAAAGCGGGAGGAGAACTGGAAACGCAAAGCCTGCTGCGCTCAGGAGGCTTTGCGTGGCTATCCCTGAAGTCAGGAGAGCAAGAGGGATTGCTGCGCACCGATCCCTCTTGCTCTCCTGGCTTCAGCGATAGCTGCACAGTCTGCATTGGCTCCATAAAACGCACACACATTTCCCCTTACTTTTTAGGAGGGGAAAAGTGCATCTTATAGAGCAAAAAATACGGTACTTGCAAGGCATGATTTCAGTCATCTTTAACGTGAACCTTTAAGGTTGGCCTGTTTTATTCCTATGTTTAGGGTAAGGAACTGAGCCCTAAGGCGAGTGTTTGATACCTGGGAGGCCTACGGACCGCACCAGATCTAGGGTGGTTTTGGCAGTTCCCACGCACAGGGAGCCAAGCCAAGGGGGCACAAAATTGAGAAGATCCACAATTGAGAAGATTCATCTGGGGGCGCCAAATTTTGGCCTTGCACCAGGTGGCATATTACGAGATGTTACCAAAATTTGCCCCTGCTACAGTAGCTGGTGGATAGCATTGCCCATTCTCCCCGAGTATTGGTCGCACTGGCTTTGGCTGATAGGAACTGAACTACAACAACATTGAGGGCCACAGATTCCTGATCAAAGGGCACCAAGCGAATGAATGGCTGGCTGAGGTCAGATATGAAGGTGCTGGTTTCACACACTTCTTCAGAGTGTTCGTAATTCCTGCACTCAATAATAACAGAGAACCCAGACAGACAACCTCTTGCCTTCCAGTGTTCCCTGTTCTTTCTTTTGAAGGGTCTGGTCTCTGGGAAGTTTCTGGAGAATGTTGTTGCTGTTTGGTCGTTTAGTTGTGTCCGACTCTTCGTGACCCCATGGACCAGAGCACGCCAGGCACTCCTGTCTTCCACTGCCTCCCGCAGTTTGGTCAAACTCATGCTGGTAGCTTCGAGAACACTATCCAACCATCTCGTTGTCCCCTTCTCCTTGTGCCCTCCATCTTTCCCAACACCAGGGTCTTTTCCTATCACCATTATTCTGCACCTTGTGGAAGCACTCAGTTAATTCCACTTTCAGCAAATTGCAGGAGAACAGTGCCTAGGCCAGGCATAGGCAAACTCAGCCCTCCAGATGTTTTGGGACTACAACTCCCATCATCCCTAGCTAACAGGACCAGTGGTCAGGGATGATGGGAATTGTAGTCCCAAAACATCTGGAGGGCCGAGTTTGGGGATGCCTGTCCTAGACAATTCAAAAATGCCTTACTGTGGAAAGCACTAGATACTTTGTGGTTCATAGCTCCGTCTCTTAGCTACACTCGCTTTGCCCTGAAATGAAAGTCACATTGAGCATTATTATTATGGAGGTCTGTTTCTTTCAACTTGATTTAGCCGGCAGCGATCGCCCCAAGCAAATAAAATACTGAGTCTGTTAATTCTCAGTTTTACTGAAGGTAAGTGAGACAAAACTAGAATTGGTCTAGCAGATTGAATGACAAGGAGAAGCATGCATTCATATTTTTATGTGATTAAACCAACTGAATCCTGTTCATTTTAAATACGCTGCATAAGAGTCTGTGCTGTAATAGCATTTCATGATGTTTGCAGGGCAAACATCAATAACTGAAAAACAATATCTCCCATGAGATGTTTGATCAGCTACCTCAGAGCAGTAAGTAAACAGATATGCAGCAATTAAATGTGTACATAGCCTCACCTGTATTCAGTCTGTAAGCCCTACAAATACATTTTATTGTTTCAACATCAATGAGACAGCTGCATGGCTCCTAAAAATCCAGTTTTGTGTCAGGTTGACTGAAATTTCTTAGCCTTCAGGAGAAAATGCTTCTAGAAAGACCCCAAATGCCATGATATTCTTTAATGAAACTGAGAGTTGTCTGTGTATACCATTGCATTATAAATAATAAATCTTACTGAGAGTTTGTTACTTGGTTTATATAAATAAAACATGGGTAAACAGCTTTTTCCACTAAGTTAGTAGTGCAACGGCTGTCATCTGAGCTTTGGTTATTTGAGACTCCTAGTTGTCCAAAACTCAGTGTGCCCTCTATGTCATTGTAACTCTGTAGGTAATGCTCTCCTTAATTTTATTAGTTGGGATAGCTATAAATAGAAGATCTTTGTGCAGGCGTGGCATACTTTGTGCATCCAAGCTGGTGAGGGCAACCAGCACAGGAGGGACTAGCAACTTTGATGCCCTTTTTGAGTGCTTAGATGCATCTGGCTATACACTGTCAGAATCAACATGCTGGACTAGTGATACTCATGTCTGGCTATCGATTTGGACTCAAGTCTCTCAGTCCAAAACAAAGGGTTGCATCCAAAGTTAGTTCTATCCAGAGTAGACCTATGGGCGTTACTAACTTACTAATTTCAATGGGTTTACTCTGAGTAGAACTCAGTTGGAGACAACTCACTCTACAGCACGCTGGTACTCCTGTGAGTCAAAAAGACAATTCTTACATACTTCAGGTGGAGTTTTTATTTTCTGAATATTTTGGTAGTGTCTGACCCATTCAGACAAAGAAGCTTTTAGTGTGTTGATTCTTCCAAGCAGACCACAAAATTTTCAGCAGCTGCAGCAGCAGCTATTCCTTCTTTTTCACAGCTACTAATGGTGCAGGGTACGCGGGTGGCGCTGTGGGTAAAACCTCAGTGCCTCGGACTTGCTGATCGTAAGGTCGGCGGTTCGAATCCCCGCGGCGGGGTGAGCTCCTGTCATTCGGTCCCAGCTCCTGCCCACCTAGCAGTTCGAAAGCACCCCTAAGTGCAAGTAGATAAATAGGGACCGCTTTCTAGCGGGAAGGTAAATGGCATCTCCGTGTGTGGCGCTGGTGCTGGCTTGCCAGTTGCAGCTTCGTCAATCTGGCCACGTGACCTGGAAGTGTCTTCAGATGGCGCCGGCTCCCGGCCTCTTGAGCAAGATGAGTGCGCAACCCTAGAGTCGGTCACGACTGGCCCGTATGGGCAGGGGTACCTTTACCTTTAATGGTACAGAACCCCCAATTTATTTTGCATCTGGCTACCCTAATCCTTTAATCTGCTCAGAATAATCATTACAAATCATTAAATAAAAACCAATGATTAATGGGGGGGGCACATCCACCAGGTCAAATTAGGAATTTGCTTTTTGAACTTAATTGCTTCTACTGCCTGTCAAAAGGCAAGCAGTAAAGGAGTCAGGCGCTTCTTCCTAGGCAACCTGTTCCACAATCAGGATGCATCAGTTCAGAAGACCCTCCCTTATCAAGTGGACAGAAGAATTTCTAGTTCTGCGCAACACTGGTTAGCTTCCATAGCTCGTAATTGTGCTTCCATGTACAGGAGCACTCTCTCTGATTACCGGATGCTGAAGGAAACACAGGTGGGTTTGTCATCTTGCTGATGGAACTTTTTAAATTTGTTATTATTTCATTAATTAAAGTTCTATACCGCCCTTCCTCCGAGGATCACAGGGCAGTTTACAATATAAAAACACAGGAATACATGCCATGGTAACGAGAGCAGCACTATATAGAATGCATTGCAATATTCCTGTCTGCAAGTTACCAAAGAGAGCACAGCTAGAAAAGCCTCTGGTTTGATCCAGCTTTTGATTTTTAATTCACTTCTCCCAAACAAATATTTACTTCATTAATAAGTGGAAGATATTTTTTCTGGATTTGATAAGCTCAGTACCAGCCTGCCTTTTTTACACGTATATAGACAAAGTTGCAAAAAATGATTCATTCATCAGAACAGGATAAAAACAGTGTTTTTGGTAGCTTTAATTAAAAGGCATAGCACTCAACCCATGCAAATTATTATAATTGTGGTTTGCAGCGTATTGTGAGGCCTACTTCATGAGGTACATATCTCTCAGTGTGCAGCCTAAAGATAGGGGTCAACACAGCGGCCATAATTGCAGCTCAACACAAATCACACATAATAAAATCTATGGTGCAAAAGAGCATAGAATGCCAGGCAGTCATAATTTCTACTCATTTTACTTTTGACATGCAATTGTGAGATGACACATTTGCCATTAAAAAATAATAATGTATCTATGGAGAATTCTCCAGCTTCTGCCACAGTTGATTTAAAAACGACCGCCCATCAAGATACCCCTGCTACACTTTGGTTTCTAATGATCTTCTGCTCCTATGGATTAATTAGTTTAAAACTTGTGGCAGTGTCAGGTGCTAAATCTTTAACCTTCCCAAATGATTCTATTTCAAAGTTGACAGATATTCTACAAATGGGACCTGCAACAAAAAGTTATAGTGCAGAGTCTACTGGTTCAGGGTTCCAGCTGTCCATGCCTTCTTTCCATTGCATCCCCTTCTCCCCCCCCCCCAAAAAAAGAGAGAGTCAGCCACTATTCTGTGACAGCTGAGGATGCTTGGTCCTCACTGTGCTGTTTTTGCCATCTCCAACGTTTTGCTTTTCCCTAAAATATTTTGTATTTCTGCAAACCTTGGAGATACCTCCCTCTCTTGTGTTGGTGTTATTTGAATTACATTTGGAGACCGAAGTTTCCTCTTGGTATATAGGATCTCAGTCTAATTGATGATGTAATTATTAGACGATCTAAGCAAATGCAAAAGTGGGCAGGGCTTCTGTCCCTTTAATAGTTGTGTATAATAATAATAATAATAATAATAATAATAATAATAATATCTTTTGATTTATACCCTGCCCTCACCAGCCAGGGCCAGGCTCAGGGCGGCTAACACCAAATATGAATTACAATAAAACGTAATAGGAAAACAACAACAACAACAACAACAACAACAACAACAACAACAACAAACAAACAAACAAACAGTTAATTAAAATACGGCTTAAAATAAGCTTAAAATACAGCCTCATTTTAGTAGTAGCTCATAAATCAAGACCATAAAGCCAGGAAACATCAGGTATTCACCCGGGCCAGCTATCCATGCTGGTCCTACATGGGCCAGCAAAAAAGCCAAGGGAAAATTTATATACCAAATCCCATATAAGGGGTCAGAGTGAGGCTAAGCCGAAGGCCAGGTGGAACAGCTCCATCTTGCAGGCCCTGCGGAAATATATCAAATCCCACAAGGCCCTAGTCTCTTGTGACAGAGCGTTCCACCACGTTGGGGCCAGTGCTGATAATTTCTCTCACCTGGATGAATATTAAATGTGCAAGAGTCTTGCCCTCTGCTACATCTGGCCAGGTTAGGGTAGATAGCTCAGTTGGTTAAAGCATGGTGCTGATAATGCCAAGGTTACAAGTTTGATCCCCGTAAAGGACAACTACATATTCCTGCATTGCAGGGGATTGGACTAGAACTATTCTCAGGGTCCCTTCCAACTCTTTGTGTCTATATTCTGAGCCAAGGAGTCTTATTTTTCAGAGCTAGCATTCAGTTGAGGAAGACATGCACAAGCACAATGGTTTCTGGATAGGTATCTCCTGCTAAGGAAGTACAGTGGTACCTCAGATTAAGAACTTAATTCGTTCTGGAGGTCTGTTCTTAACCTGAAACTGTTCTTAACCTGAAGCACCACTTTAGCTAATGGGGCCTCCTGCTGCCGCTGCTGCACGATTTCTGTTCTCATACTGAAGCAAAGTTCTTAACCCGAGGTAATATTTCTGGGTTAGCAGAGTCTGTAACCTGAAGCATATGTAACCTGAATCGTATGTAACCCGAGGTACCACTGTACGAAGACCTGGAACCTGAAGTCACTTGGCCTATACAATACCGCTCCTGTTCCCTCACAGACCACAGGAAATGTTGTTGACTAAACATGCAACCACCCAGTTCACACATTCCATTTGCCAATGTGTGTCCACTCTGGGATTTGATCATGAGAAGAAACACCTTCTATGCATTATCCCTACTGAGTCTGGTGAGTTGGGTCTGAATGCTAGGATTAAGGCAACATATCGATTTCCATAGTTCCTCTCCCCCACACCTGTTGTACAACTGATGCTTCTATTGGAGTGCATCAGTGCATGTTGCACTACTTCTGATGCAGCCTGATGAGTGTGTATTTTTTGTTGGTCCATGTGACAGAGATTGTACTCTGAACATACAGTGGTACCTCTGGTTAAGAACTTAATTAATTCTGGAGGTCCGTTCTTAACCTGAGGTACCACTTTAGCTAATGGGGTCTCCCACTGCTGCCACGTGATTTCTGTTCTCATCCTGAGGTAAAGTTCTTAACCCAAGGTACTACTTCCAGGTTAGCGGAGTCTGTAACCTAAAGCGTCTGTAACCTGAGGTACCAGTGTATTGTAACCCACGACTTCTCAGAGTAGTGAGAAGTTCCAGGCATGTTTATTCCTGTTTGGCTTCCTTTGGAAGGAAGCCACTGGAAGCTTCTGGCATTTTAAAGCATTTGTAAAGTGTAACTATTTAGTAATATTTTACAAATATACAGGGTGAATATAAATGGAAGCACACAGCTTAAATATGCCAGCAGAAAATTCTCAGCTCTCCAGAGAGGGTCATCCCCTCCAAAAAAGTGTTGTTGTTTTCCCCAGCATTTGCTTCCTCTTTGCATTTTCTCTCCAAAAACGTAGTCTGCCTCTGAATATGCTGTTATTAATTTTTCCACACATGCCTAGCTTGCCCCTTACTTAGGTGGAAAGGGGAGCGCAAAAGAAGAATGACTTACTTTCTTTTACAATTTTCTAGCCTTTTTGGACCCTAACTTACGATCTGGCTGACAGTTTTCCCAATGATTATCAAGGAAAATTTGCAGTCATTCTGGCACCATTACCACACCCCCCCCCCCCCGATCCCCAACTCTTACAACGCAGTTATTTGGGAGCCGTGCTGTTGCTGTGCAACTGTTCTTGCTTTTATGAAGTGTGCTATTGTTGCAATGTATATCAGTGCTGGAAGCATAACATTACTGTATGTATGATAGCATTTGAGTGTTCTTCTGGCATTGTTTCTGATGCTAGGCAATTATTTCGTCACACCCTCTCTTTTATGCAAGCAGAGTAAGAACCATTGCCCTTTTCAAACCACCCAACAGGTGCTTTGGCCATTGCTCTGGAACTGTGTATCTGGAATAAGTAGTTAACTTCCATCACATTCCATGTTTGACTGATGGCAAAATGGGAGACGTAGCCATGGGGGCTGATAGGAGAACACAGCCTCCACATACTGCCCCCTGCCAAACGCCTATCTTGTTGCAGAGGCGCCGGTCCTGTTTCACCACAGAATATTGTTTTATGGTTAGGTCTTTTGAAACCAGGGGCAGGGAACCTCCAGGCCACAAACCAGCTGTTTAGTCCTTTGGCCAAGTGGCAAAGCATGGGGGGGGCACAGGGGCGGTTGCCCCGGGCGCAAAATTGTTAGGGGCACAACATTTCAACACCCGGTGCTCCCCCCGTACAGCTGCATGCTTCTATTCCTGGGCTCCATTCAAAACGGCTTCTCCATGCGCACCAGGAAGTGCTCTCTCCAGACAACAGAACGACTCTTCTTTCCTTATCTCTGTGGCTACGATCTTTTGAGTGATACAGATACTGTTCCACACAGCCCCGGATGCTGACAACCCATGCTACACCACTGCTTTGGCAGATGCCCCGAGTGTCCCTATTTTCCAGGGACACTCCCAGATTTACGGAAGCTGTCCTGGTTTCTGATTTGATCCCAGAATGTCCTGCTTTTCCTTAAAGTAAAGGTAAAGGGACCTCTGACCATTAGGTCCAGTTGTGACCGACTCTGGGGTTGCGGCACTCATCTCACTTTATTGGCCGAGGGAGCCGGCGTACAGCTTCCGGGTCATGTGGCCAGCATGACTAAGCCGCTTCTGGCGAACCAGAGCAGCGCACGGAAACACCGTTTATCTTCCTGCCAGAGCAGTAACTATTTATCTACTTGTACTTTGGCGTGCTTTTGAACTCCTAGGTTGGCAGGAGCAGGGACCGAGCAACGGGAGCTCACCCCATCGTGGGGATTCGAACCGCCAACCTTCTGATTGGCAAGTCCTAGGCTCTGTGGTTTAACCCACAGCACCACCCACGTCCCTTTTCCTTAGGACGTCCCTATTTTCATTGGAGAAGTGTTGGAGGGTATGGAGTTATGTGGACCCCCCCCCCCGAGCCAAGGAGAGAAGTAACTGTACAACCTTTAGGGGGCAGCTCTGTACAGGGATGGTTTTTTAAAATGTTTTATTATGTTTTTATATATGTTGGAGGACGCGGGTGCCGCTGTGGGTAAAACCTCAGTGCCTAGGACCTGCCGAACGTATGGTCGGCGGTTAGAATCCCCGCGGCGGGGTGAGCTCCTGTCGTTCGGTCCCAGCTCCTGCCCACCTAGCAGTTCGAAAGCACAATTAAGTGCAAGTAGATAAATAGGTACCGCTTTATAGCAGGAAGGTAAACGGTGTTTCCGTGTGCTGCGCTGGTGCCGGCTCGCCAGAGCAGCTTCATCACGCTGGCCACATGACCCGGAAGTGTCTCTGGACAGCGCTGGCCCCCGGCCTCTTAAGTGAGATGGGCGCACAACCCTAGAGTCGGACACGACTGGCCCTTTACCTTTACCTTTACCTTTATATATGTTGGAAGCTGCCCTGGGTGGCTGGGGCAACCCAGTCAGATGATGATGATGATGATGATTGAAGAGGATGTCCCTATTTACACTGGAGAAATGTTGGAGGGTATGCTTTGCCCTTAAGCTCTCCTCTGGCAGGAGGCTGCCAGCTGCACAATATGCACTTTCAAAGCTCTCACTTACCCAGTGGGAGATTAATCAGGCCAGGTCAGGCCAGCTAACAGCCTACTTGATCCATGTTTTCAAAAACATCCCCCAGGCCACGCACTCACAAAAAGAAAACAGTTGGTGCTTTGCACCACCAGTGGCCCGTCAGATAAGAAATAAGAACCCCCATTCTTGTTAACATTTTATATAAATGTCCCTTTGCCCCTATGGTATAATGTATATATGTTTGGGTATATATCTGGGGTCCCTTTAGGTAACAAGCAGCGACGACAACATTGGATGTGTCACGCTGCATTCCTAGACGCTCTCACTTAAGAGTACACCTCACTGAACACAGTGGGACTTAATTCTGAGCAAACGTGACGCAGATTGTATTGTAAGAGATTTCGTTTTGCCAGAGAATGTCTGGTTTTGGTCTGGTTCTTAATTTGTCACCAGGCAAGGGCTGCACAACGCGGCAACTGAATTGTACTCCGTCAGCCAGGAGGAAGAGGGGGCTTAACCCTTCTCACGAACACAACTTCTCACTGGAAAATGCCCTCCCTGGGCCATGTTTAATAAGCCTTTTCAGCCTCCAGGCTCTAAAATGAGAAGAAGGTTGGCAGAGAAGCAGCAGCCTAGGTGGAGGAGGGTGTATTTACAGAGCAGGACTGGTGGGTACCAGAGGGATCCTTTTTCCGTATTCTTCCGTATAAAGGTTCCTTTTGCCTACTCATCTGTGTTTACCTTCACAAACATGAGCTTGGGAATACATGTTTGCTAAAGTAATGTGTGCTTCCACTCTAATTATCAGATCAAGCTGCTAGTCCCTTGTGAGTTTCTGATTGCTGGCTGCAGTTTAATTAAAAAGCTTTCCCATGCACTACTTCAAAATTACATGTACGACTTACCAAACAGTCTATGCAGGGGAATTTAGGACCCCACCCCTCATGCTATGAATGCATTGAAATCGGTTTCTGCCATATATGGGACTTGTTGGTATCCATCTGTCTCGGGAGACAACGGAGGAGTGCGCCTTTGGGAGTGAATTACACTGTTGGAAGGTCGCAGCGCCTGCTGTGGCTGTAGATATGGAAGAGACATGTTTTGTTGCAGCTGGGGCAGATGAAGGCATCTAGTCGTGCTGCTTCAGATGAACCAGGGTGTTTCTTCTCTCCATGCTTCTCCCAGGGGTCGTTGTTCCTCCCCTGGTCCCTGTTGTGGATGCACAACACGACTGTCTGTCTCTGCAAGGGATTCTCTCATGGCAGGGTTTTGCTGCTGCCTAGTCTGCAAACATCCACAACTCTATTCAAGCATTATTTTATCTTTAAAGGACAAAGGAATGTCATGAGCCAGCCCTGGCGGCTCTACTGCTGACTCCTATGTTTAATGCCATTATTGTTGTTGTTGTTGTTGTTGTTGTTGTTGTTGTTGTGGTTTAGTCGTGACCGACTCTTCGTGACCCCATGGACCAGAGCATGCCAGGCACTCCTGTCTACCACTGCCTCGTACAGTTTGGTCAAACTCATGTTCATAGCTTCAAGAACACTGTCCAACCATCTCGTCCTCTGTCATCCCCTTCTCCTTGTGCCCTCCATCTTTCCCAACATCAGGGTCTTTTCCAGGGAGTCTTCTCTTCTCATGAGGTGGCCAAAGTATTGGAGCCTCAGCTTCAGGATCTGTCCTTCCAGTGAGCACTCAGGGCTGATTTCCTTCGGAATGGATAGGTTTGGTCTTGCAGTCCATGGGACTCTCAAGAGTCTCCTCCAGCACCAGAATTCAAAAGCATCCATTCTTCAGCGATCAGCCTTCTTTATGGTCCAGCTCTCACCCTTCATCTGTAGATCCCAGGGTCATTTACCTGCTGTGGAGCAGGTGCAGATGGGGGAGACTGAGGTGGGGGAGGGCAACATTTTTCAAGTTGTCTGAATAGGTGTTAGATCAATCCTTTTCAGCTGGCGGTATTTCAGGACCTGTGAGGTGATTGAAGTACAGGACAGTTTGTTGAAAAGCAGCAGAGTCAATGCACTCTGAACAAGATTATATGATTCATAAAATGTCTATAGAGCCCAGTGTGTCATCGCTGCCAGGCACCTTGCTATTGGTAGGATCAATATCATAGTACCAATGAGGATTAGAGCTGGCAGGCACTGATATCACATTGCAACTCTGGTGCAAAAATATTGCACCAGAAGAATTTGTATAGCAATGAAATTCCCTTCTGTGTGTTTTTTAATGCCATAACTGCGTATAAATTGGTTTACTACTGAAGCTAATATAACAGACAAAACAACCACTTTTATTTTTATATTGTATTATGTGTCAGGTGTCTGCTGATCAGCAGGGCAGATGGTAGCTCCCAGGAGCTGCAAAAATTAAATGGGCTAGCTTTAAAGTCGCATCTTGCACACATAGACGGCGGTACTGTATTTTGTAAACAAATCAAACAAACCAAACCATTTGGCCCGTGCTGAGTCTGTAGGCTTGATCTCTGCAAGCTGCTTTCCCCACTCTGTTTTGGAACAACTATTTGCAATAGGCAGGCTGAAAACAGAGTGGAGGAGGGATTACGGTGGCTCTCCAGAGCACAGGTTCATTTGTTCAGCTCAGTTCTGTTGCCACATTTCGGTCTTCCAGTATTGAGGTTATGGCTCAGTAACAGTAACAGTAACCCTATCCTGTGCCATTCTGTCTGAACCCTTCTAACTTTTTGTGGCCATTCTACAGCAGGGCTGGGGAACTTGTGGTTGCCCAGATGTTGAGGGACTCCAACTTCCATCACCCCAAGCTGGCACAGCCTAAGCTCAGGAATGATGGGAGCTGAGCTCTAGCAACATCTGCAGGCCACATGTTCCCTGTTATGTACTGAGTTGAATAGGATCCAAAATGCAGCAGTCTGATTGGTCCTAGAACAATAGGACTCAGAATGCAGCAGTCTGATTGGTCCACAGAAGCCACCCAATCCAGCTCCAGGTGGAAGTGAATCCGCAACCTGATTGGCCTACAGGAGAATCCTGGAATTAGCCAATCACGTGGGGCCCACTGTGTAAATAATGTATTTAAAGCAGACATTCTGGGGGAACTTCCATTCCTCCTCACCACTATGAGCTGAATAAAGAGCATGAAATCCACGCTCGACTCCAAGTATATTTCATTCCCCATCTCCATCTTAGTGGGAGATGAAATTTCTGCCTTCCCCGCATCCCTGTCCCCTCCAAAAGTAGCCAGACCAACAAAATACCGGGTATTTTCATTTTGCATGGCAATACAGTGCAACACTCCTTGTTTGACTGTATTGTACAGAATGGGGGGAGTAACAGTGTTATCATTAGTCATCCTTAGAAGGAGAGCAATGAAGTGACCGTGAGATGCTGCATAGAGAAACAGAGGCAGACGATTGCTATAGTAACTATGTAGGTCAAACAACACCAGGGCCAGCCTTGCCATTAGGCAGGGGAGGCAACCCACCACAGGGAGCAGATTCTTTTTGAAGTATCAAATAGAAACAGTTTAATCTATTTACCACTATTGATTGTGCAATTTAGCTGCCCTAGATACCCTTTTGTGGTTGCAGAATAGTGTTTATAATATTCCTTTAAAGCACATTCAAAACACATTCTTACCCTCAAAGAATCCTGGGCACTGTAGTTTGTTAAGGGTTGCTGGGAATCGGTAATTCGGTGAGAGGTAAACGGCAGATAATTCTCCAAGGAGCAGAATTTCAAACGCTTTAAAGGTATATCGTGTACACAGGCTAAATAAAAGCTGGATTTTCTACTTCAGTCTCCAAAATGTCTCCGGCTGCCTCTTGATAGCAACATGAAACAGGGCCTTAATGTACACAGATGGGTATTTATTTAAGTTCTAATTAACTGCTGGGTAAATTACAAAGCAAATTTAAAAAATGTTAATGCATGGCCATCATTGCTAACCAGCCTCTGCTCATTAGAAAATGGACACGTCTCTCAGTGTTGCAGGAAAATGCTCACATTTTACAAGTGGCAATTGAAAATGCTTTAAAAAAAATTAAAAAAACTTTTCTCCTTTTAAAATTGTGAAGAAGTGAAGAGTTTTGAAAACGTGGAACTTTGGAAACGTGGAGGTGCTGTATGGCAACTGGACCCGTGACTAGTCCCTGAGTCTGTTATTTATGGAGCTCCATCTTCCTCCAGTCCTGGATTGTGGCTTCAGAAAGGGGTGAGATCTAAGTGGGGGAGAAACAACAGGGTGGTGGAGAACAGGAAAGGCTTGAACTCCCCTTCCCATCATCTGCCACTCAGGCTGTACAATTCACAGATTTTTAGCCAGATTAAACTGATGGACGGGTGAAGTTTAAGGTCCTTTCATCACCCAAGCCGGGTCAAGCCATTTTGCCGCTTCTTGAGACGGAACAGCACAACACCCATGCGAGTCCGTGGGCCTACTACTTGTCAGTCCAGTCATTTTGACATTTGAGGGGAGGAAACAACAACCTTATACCTTCATAGTAGTCAAAACAAAGCAACAGGAAATTAAATAACAAACCATTTGCTGCCCATTCGTGACACCCAAAATCCAGTACCTGAGGCAGCTGCTTGACTCTGCCTACTAGGAGGACCGGCCCTGAAGTGCTTGCCTATAGGTCAAATGCAAGCAACTACTTTTCATCAGCAAAATGATTATTTTATTCACTCATATTCACCACAGAGGATTCATGAGGTGTTCTGTGAGTCTTTGAGTCTGGCATTTCAAAATGGCAGGGCAGCTACAGAAAGGGGGGTGGGGGAAATAAAGAGCACTGGGTCTTCCCTCTCTGCTGTGTCTGCCATGTTGGCAACACGACAGGCTGACAACCGAGAAGTTAAGTTCGCAGCAACTTAATAGTAAGTTGCACAATGGTGGGGAGACTGGACAGACCTGCCCATGTCTGAAGATATGCCACTGAAGTCCTGCTGCTTCAAGCACCGGCCAGCTCAGACGTGTGTCATGATGCAGTCATAAAGGAGTGGACTTTTCGGTGGTGGCACCCCAGCTTTGGAATGCTTTCCTCCAAGGAGTAACGAACATCTGGCATTTATATCACACTCATTTCAGTACCAGGATCTTTTGTTGGCATCCGCCTGTCTCAGTCGACTGTGCAGTTTTTACCAGCTGCCTTTTATTATGTGGCTAATTTTAAGTGTTTTATTGTTAACTGTTAGTTAATGCATTATCTATATTATTACACACTGCCCTGAAGTATGTTTTGTTGAAGGGCAGGTGAGAGATGTTTCAAATTAAGTATTGGCCGGTTGCACAATTAAAAGGTGAAAATGCTGTAAGGTGAACTGTGTCCCGGGAGCTAGGTGGTTTTGAGTCTTGGCATTAAAGTAAGACTGCATGGCTGAGCAGTGGCTCAAAACACAGGGTTGTCATAGTGCTACTCCCATGAAAGGGAATAAGGGAAACAGGAACAGTTGCTCCTGAAAGCAAACAGCTCAGTTGCTCAGGCACTGGGAAAAGCTGTGCTTCAGACCTGTTGAATTTCGGCCTGCCTCAACAGCTGTTGAGGACCCAAATGACAGGAACGGGAAGGAAACGGCAGCAACCGTACTGCTCGAAATTATTCATCACTGGTTACATTCACAGTCTAACTTGGGCACATTCATAGAATTGTAGAGTTGGAAGGAACCACCAGAGTCATCAGGGCTTCCCAAACTTGGGTCTCCTGCTGTCAATTCCCACCATGCTTCTGCTAGCTAGGGATGATGGGAGTTGTAGTCCCCAAGCAGCCGGAGACCCAAATTTGGGAAACACCGACCTCCTGTGTCGGAATTTATTGTCCACCGTGGGGCTCTGTTGGGTTGAAATAAGCGACAGACGAATGGCAAGTGTCATATGGGAGGCATCTACCGAGCAGGTCTCGGCGAGTCTCTTTTATTGAATATTACAGCATTACCACATATGTGCTTGTTGCTGATTGGTTAACACAAATACAATGCAAAGGTTGAATATAGGCATTAATCATCAATAGATTAAAGGTTGGGAAAAGGAACGCAGAATTGGGCAGGCGTGAAACCTCCTTGTTAAACTATTAACTAGTGATTGATTATCAAGACTTAAACTATTACTAATGATTGATATTGCATGACATGAAAGAACATAACAATCGCGTTCCGTAGATGTGGTCAACAATGCATTAAGAACAGGTCAGGGTACACTGTTTCATGAACTCAATGTGAACTGATCAGAACATTCCCAGATTCATGTGCAGAGGCAGAAACTTCCCAGCAGGGCTCGAACCCACGACCTGGAGATTAAGAGTCTCCTGCTCTGCCGACGGGGCTATGCTGAGTGCCTTGGAGCGCTGCTGCAATCTGGGTGTGTGCCTGCGCGGTAGGCAGGCAGACATTCAACAGGTTCAGAAGGGCAGCTTTTCCTGGCAATGCCAGAGGAGGAAAGCTTCACCTGTTGGAATTCCGGCTTGGCGCCGGCAGGGTGGCGCCGGCAGCATCCTGCGCAAAGAACCCCAGCGAGAGGCTGGGTGAGATTTCGGAGCCGGGCGTCGAAGCCAGGCAGCCTCCCGGGAAACCGACGCCGCCGGGCGGGGCGCCGCCTCCGCGGGGAAGGGCGCAGCCCTCTGGGCGGAAGAGGCGCCGCCTCGCCATCTCGTGCCCGCGTCTGCCGCCAGAGCGCGAGGAGACGGAGGAGGAGGAGGAGGAGGAGAGCGACGGAGGGACCCAGCGCAGCGGCGACCATGCCTGCCGCCGCGCCGCCGCCCCCCTTGCGCCCCGCTGCCGGGCCGGCGCCCTCCTGCGGCTGCCCCTGCGCCCGACACCATCCCGGTGAGTGGTCCCCGCCTTGCGCCGCGGGAAAAAAAAGCCCCGCGCCCCGTTTCCTCAGACCCCTTTGCCTCCCCATCCCTGTGGGACCCCGCGCCCCGTTTCCTCTGCCAGCCTCCCCCTATCCCGGTTTTATATCAGCTGCGTGAGTTTTTCGCGCGCTCCCCTCGGCGGGAGTTTGGCTGTCCCGCGCGCGCGGCCAACTTGAGACGGGAGAGGGAAACGTGACGAGGGGAAACGTGTGAAAGCCTCGCCCGCCCGCGCAGGATCCCTTGGAGACCCCACTCTGCCCCCCTACTCTCTACCCAGACTACCCCCCCCGCTTCCTCCCTCTACCCGCACCCTATCCCTTACCCCACCCCTCTTCCTACCCCCATCCTACCCTCTACCCCCATTCTACCCCCACCCCCTATCCTACCCCCACCCCCACCCCTACCTACCTCCACCCTCTCTTACCCTCTACCCGCACCCTATCCCTTACCCCACCCCTCTTCCTACCCCCATCCTACCCTCTACCCCCTATCCTACCCCCCCACCCCTACCTACCTCCATCCTCTCTTACCCTCTACCCTCACCCTACTCCACCCGTCCGCCTACCCCCCTACCCACCCCTCTTCCTAACCCTACCCCACCCTCCTCCTCCCCTCTACCCCCACCCCTCCTCCTCCTCCTCCCCTCTACTCCCTACCCCACCGCACCCCTCCTCCTACTCCTACCTCCTACCCTTTACCCCCTACCCCCCCATCAGCCTCCTTATTGACACCCCCACATGTATCTGCCCTCATTCTGTGTTACCTCAGGTGGTTAACCTGGGGGGGGGGGAAGGTGCGGTGGAGTTTTTTTTTTTTTTTTTTTTTAAAAAGAGGATCCTTGGCTTCAGCAGGTGGGGGAATACCCGGTAGATCCGCTGGTGGGAAACGATCTAGTATGTAAGGCTGTCTTCTGAGTCACTGGGAGAATCTTCTTCTGAAAAGGCAATGCCTTAGCTGGGTATCGACTGATTTCTATCCTGGGCAGAGCTTGTTTCAATGCAGGAGGTACCACAATACAGTGGTACCTCGGGTTAAGAACTTAATTCGTTCCGGAGGTCCATTCTTAACCTGAAACTGTTCTTAACCCGAAGCACCACTTTAGCTAATGGGGCCTCCCGCTTCCGCTGTGCCGCTGCTGCGTGATTTCTGTTCTCATCCTGAAGCAAAGTTCTTAACCCGAGGTAATATTTCTGTGTTAGCGGAGTCTGTAACCTGAAGCATCTGTAACCCGAGGTACCACTGTAGTTAACAGAATCAGAGAATTGTAAAGTTGGAAGGACCCACGAGGGTCATCTAGTCCAACCCCCTCCAGTGGACGAATATTTTTGCCCAACGTGGGATAGCTAGCTAGCAGGCATGTCAGCTTGAATAGAGTATTGGGGGTTGGGGCATAATCGATTGCATGACGCAGCACACACACACTATTTGAATGGCAATGCCCATCAACTTGGGGGGGGGTAGCCCCCTCAAATATTTTATGGGGGGGGGGTGAAGGGACCTTGGCCCCCACATGTTGACTCCTGTGCTAGCAAGAAGTGAGCACACTGTCCTGCTGTCATGTCTCCATTTATTGCCCGTGAAAAGTATGGTGCAGTTGGAAAACAGCAGCAACAACAGCAAATTGTGATGTTGGCTGGGATGGGTGTTGGAAAAAAAGTTTTGTATCTTTTTGGTCTTGGGATCTCTAGTATCCTGGGATAGGAGGAACAAAAGAACCCTCCCAGTGTTCCCTGCTTCTTGAAAGCATGTTGGTTCATAACTCTGACTTTCTTCCCCAGGTGGCTGTGAGTGGTGATGAGATACAGTAGTTGTCAAAATTAGGAGAGTAAGTAAGCATGGGCAGAAGATGGACTTTGTGGTCCCTCGGTGACTTAATGGCCGATAGGGGTAGCGCCACCTGTTGGGATTTTTGCAAAAGGATGCCAGACCAGACGAGTCTTGACCAGTTCCAGAAAGCCACATCTCTTGTTGCGCCAGATTCCACTCTCAGGAGTCGCTTTACACAAATTAAGTGTTATGGAGATCCTTTATATGTTTTCCTGCTTTATAAAAATTTAAAACGCATCAGTAGACTATGTGGCTGCTGTTTTTTTGGGTCACTGTTTCTCTACCTGCTTCTTATTCTGCTTCCAGGTGATAGGCACAGGATAAGGTAAAATTTCTAAGACTGGTTGAAGCCAGGAAGCTCTTCCCCTCCAAACTATGCTACTTGCCCAATCTTGATAAGAAGCTGCCTTGATCTACCTAGCGACACTGGCAGGCCCTTTCTACAATGGCTGACCTTCTACATGCCAAGCAGATGCTCTGTTACTAAGCGATGGCCCTTCTGCAAAGTGTGAATCAATGAGGACCCTTTGTTTGGGAATATTCAACCTTACTAACTAGGTGTAGGCTGGGAGAGGCACGAATCAGAGCTTGCTGCAGGATCCTGCTCTGTCCTAGAGTTTATTTCTCATTAGAGGGTCATTGCCTGAAAGCCATCGCCTTGGTGGCAAAGTTGTTCTCATGTTGTGAAGGGCAGGGACTGTTTCTGTCAGAAATGCAGGCCTAGGTCTCCATCTTTGCAGGATAGTGAATGTAGTTTGTGTGGGATGGATATATCTCATGGATCTATCAGCAAAGTGGTTAAGAGGCTGGTCCTTTTTATCTTGCCTCCAGCTGCTTGCATGTTAAAATGGATATTAACGATGGTGGTTGTGTCCAGCTTTGTGCTTCTTAATGAGTTACTTTTTCCAAACGTTTGTATATCATCCTTTTCAAAACTTGGAAAATATTTAATTAGAGAATCTTGAAGTTTGCTATAGCTGTGGAGGGTGAAATAACTGTGGTTGGAGAACAAGGTGAATATTATTTCAGAGACTTTTTTAAAAAAGTTAAGTTTGCATTCAATGAAAAGCATCACAGTATTCTCATTTGCCTTGTTTTGAATTCAACAGCTGTATTAAAACTCTTTTTTGTGTGTGGCAAATCTGAGCCAGGGACACTTGGCCCAGTTCACATGTCACATTAAACTACAGTTTAAAGTTATTATTTTAATATGAATGTGCCTAGTGCTAGTAAATGCTGCTCAGAAGTTCTCACTCTAGTCCTCCCTTCTTGCTGTGTCACCAAGAAACAGCCACTCTGACTTCTTGTGATATCTAAACCTTGACTCATGGTTTGTTTCTCTCCAAGCAAACCATGACTGGTAACCAGCAGTTTGTTCTTGGTTTCCTGCTTGTAGCTTGAAGAGAAACAAACCATGATCCGGGGTTCAGACATCACAAGCCAGGTTTTGGGAGAAGAGCAGAGTGAGAACTTTTTAGCAGGGTGGGCGAACACATAGTTTTTAAATATGTTTTAATGTGAATTTTCAAACGACTGTATGTTTTATTGTGATATGAGAATTGGACCACTGTATTGATGTGTTCTACAAAAAAAAACACTTATGAAAAACAACTTTTTAAAAAAGTTGTTTTGGCTTGTCTTCATGGTACACATTCCCATGGCCTGTGATGGGAATTCATTGGAGTTCATGTTAACAACCCTTTCAGCAAATGAGCAAATAATTTATTGCAGGAAAAATAGAATCTGGTTTGTGTATACTGCTATCCATCCTTTTTTGTTAAGAAAGAACAAAGTGAAGACTTTTGATAAAACTTAGACAGGTGTCATTAAATTTGCAGGAATTTGGTGGATTGGAAAAACAACCAAACCTTTCAAAAATCCAAGTTGTTTTAGCGTTATAGGGAAAATCAAGGCTATCTTGATGTTTCAATCAGTGTTTGAAACTCCCATTGTTCTAGGTGTATTTTGCGACAGAGAATTAGCACAAGCAGTTTCTGGGCGCAGCACTGCGGCTAAGATTTCAGATTAAAACTGCAGAGTGGAAGGAAAGGAGGACCTTTTTCTGCCTCCCCACTTCTAGCTACTCTCTGAAGACTGGAGAAGAGACCCTCTTAAGAATATTAAGGGCGTGGGCAGGGGAAGGACTAGACTACGTGGAAAATGAACATAATATTTTAGCTGCAGTTCATTCATTTTCAGATTTATATTTTTGATATTAAAAAGTGTGCCTAGACATTCCCTTGTTGCGTCCATAACCTAGGTTTAAGGTGCCATTTAGCTCCTAGCTTTCATATTTCTAACACTGGTTTCAATTCTGCTGAAAATAATCATTTTTATGTTTTTAAAACATGACTTCTAAAATTCAGTAGTTTCAAATGAGAACAGAAAATGCCATAGTGTACTTAAATGAGAACAGGTTTGGGACTCTACAGTCATTTTTGGAGGGGAAGGAGGGGGCATATTTCCACTCTGCATAAAATGAATGTGTTCTAGTTGCTTGAGAAACAAGCAAACAGCAGACTTTGTGAAGGTGCTAGGGCTCCAGCTGTGTATTTTGTCAGTCATGCATATCTGCCTTTGGAAGAAGCTTAGGTTGTTAGTTTTGGCTTTCGCTTTCAGGTTGCCTAGGTTTTAAATGTTGAATGACTGGAAAGGAGTACACAGGGACCAAAGGGAAAGCATTCCACGAAGAAGGGAAGGCGGCTACGATGTGCAGTCTGGGAGCGAGCAGCCTTAGCCTGCAGAACTTCTGCCTGGATCTCTCAACATTGACAGCGTTGTGTTTTAGTTTCTGCCATAGTCCTCCAAAAGTCGAAAAGGAATCTCTCTTTTGGAGCCAGTTGCCCCTTAGCAACTTGTGCGTATGATGTATACATGCTAAGCTCGATACTGTGACGTAGGGAGAGGGTGGAAGCTTAAAATATTATAAATAGATGCCTGAACATTAAAGAATCAAGCTGCATGGATTGTGTTAGTGCAGTGGGCGGATAGTTAACATGAGTCTTTTATTTCCGTCGAACACTTGATAAAGAAATGCATAACTTTTTCATTATTCGATAGATGTCACCATGAAAGAACCAATGTGAACAGTTAATATGCTTCCTTTTAATATGGTGTTTATGCTGTGCGAATATTTTTGCTCTTGACTTCAGAGCTATGAGTTAAAGGGGAAAAATGCTCCCTTTTTAGAAAGACATCTCCTTTCTAAAAGCTATCCACTTCTCTTTCAGTCCATTACAAGAAATGTGTACTTAATAATAAGAGGAACTATGGAAATTTACTTTGGTATCATGTTAAAATTTAAGTATAGTGCCAATTAGCAAGGGATGGGTTCCTCACCACAAGAGAGAGATGTGGCTGTATTCAGGGTCTATGTTATGAAAGGTTGTTTTCTGCTGCTCCAGAGAAGCGGACACGGAGCAATGGATCCAAACTACAAGAAAGAAGATTCCACCTAAACTTTAGGAAGAACTTCCTGACAGTAAGAGCTGTTTGACAGTGGAATTTGCTGCCAAGGAGTGTGGTGGAGTCTCCTTCTTTGGAGGTCTTTAAGCAGAGGCTTGACAACCATATGTCAGGAGTGCTCTGATGGTGTTTCCTGCTTGGCAGGGGGTTGGACTCGATGGCCCTTGTGGTCTCTTCCAACTCTAGGATTCTATGATTCTATGATTCTATCCCTCAAGCTAATAATGGTTTGGTGCTTCCCCCTTCTGGGTTTTCTTTTAACAATGCCATAATAGCTGAATTGGACAAACAGTAATTAGTGTTAGTCTTCAAAACGCAATTTGAAACCATGGTTTGAAATAGCAGTGTAAACCAAGGCTTGGACTTGGGAACTGACCATAGCTGCCTTATCAATCACCACTTGAAACTATGGTTAGAACAAATGGAAGAAGAAATTGGCATGTGGGACAGGAAGAAGGATTCTGGTTCAGTCAGATGGAGTCTATGTAGATTCCTTTCTCTTGAGACAGTTCAATTAACAACAAAGAAGAACTGTTGTATGGCATAAGTTTTTTGTGGATTAGAGTCCACAAACTTATCAGAATCTTAGAATGATCCACTTTTGCGAATGTATAATGAGCTTCAGTTGTAGCTTGAAGGGGTGGAAAGCTTTGGGGTTTCACCCCTAGACTCCAAGCTTAGAGGTGGTCCAGACCTCTTCCTTTTGATTTCAGGGGGGGGGGGAAGTGTCTTGTTCTTATGTTTCTGGAAGAACAAATGACCGGACACTCAAGGCAGTTGGCCACCCCATTGTTCCTGGCTGTTTCTGATGCATGTGAAAAGACTGGGATGATTAGCAATGGTTTAAAGTGGTTTTGAATTAAAATGTTTTATTACCTTAAAATATAAAAAAAATTACCCTTGCTGTTTTGCACTGAAGTTTGATGACCCAGTCAACTCAATTTCTAGTTACAAGCCCGGATATTTACTTTGTGTCCTGCTTTTGTTGGTGGGAGTTGCCACTGTTTTCACACACCTCTCTCTCTCTCTCTCTCTCTCTCTCTCTCAGCAAGGTACTTGCCTTTTCAAATATACCAACACATTCCTTTTTTGTTCTCAGAAAAAGCTATGCAAGGAATGGCAATTCACTCATAATGGATTGAGTAGGAGGGTGCTTGAGATTTGTTGAGGCAGACAGAGGGAAATCTGAAGAAAAAGAAGTTGTAGTAGATCAGTTTGCAGATGGCTTTATACATGATCTGTTATTCCAAAATTTGTTGTTGGCATCTGTCTGTGTTGGGACGCGGGTGGCGCTGTGGGTTAAACCACAGAGCCTAGGACTTGCTGATCAGAAAGTTGGTGGTTCGAATCCCCGTGATTGGGTGAACTCCCGTTGCTCGGTCCCTGCTCCTGCCGACCTAGCAGTTTGAAAGCCCGTCAAAGTGCAAGTAGATAAATAGGTACCGCTCCGGTGGGAAGGTAAACGGCGTTTCCGTGTGCTGCTCTGGTTTCGCCTGAAGTGGCTTAGTCATGCTGGCCACATGACCCGGAAGCTGTACGCCGGCTCCCTCGGCCAATAAAGCAAGATGAGCGCCACAACCCCAGAGTCGGTCACGACTGGACCTAATGGTCAGGGGTCCCTTTACTTTCACCTTAGCCTCTTCTTCTCCTCCCAAATATATCCCACAAGGCAGCGGAGGCTTAGGATCAGAGTTTTCCTTCTCCTAGATGGACTCCCTTCCCAGGTTGATGAGCCCCACCTGCCCCTCACTTCCCTCTATAACGTGCAGAAACCACCTTCTTGACCATTGAACCCACTTGGTCTATTCATTCTCCAGAGCCTGTTTTTGCATGCAAGGAAAGTCCCTGTCTCACCAAGGGTTTGAGACCCATTGGCTACCCTCACCTGGTTTAGCTGGCCAGTGGAAGCCGTTCCCGGGATGTGACCACTGTCGCATGCTGACATTCTAAGAGCCACAGGTGAGAGCTTAGTGCAGAGTGAATGACCAAACTACCTCAGAAGGAGCATCCCATGCATCCTATTCCAAAATAACTGTGCCTTAACTAGCATCTGACCTTGTTTACAAGGGCTGATAAAAAAGTGGAGGAAAGCTTTCAGAATAAATAGTGGTGGCTTGGCCATTACCTTAGATGTGCCAAACAGGTGCTAGGTTTAGAATGATGCCTAGTACCAACTCCAGCATCTTGTCTTTCTCCACCCTACCTGGAGATGACAGAAACCAAATGTATTGCATGCACGATATGTTCTCCGTTATGGGGTCTTTCCCCACACCTTATGATTAAAGGTATAAATAAATATGAAGTAAGGGCTTGTGCCTTTCTGCATATGCATATGTAGCCATGTTCTGCAAACACCGAAGAATGAATGTGATTGCTAGAATGTGCTATTGGCACAGCATTTGGGGCCCGTTGGTTCTCTGCATTTTGCTTAACCTGGGCATTTTAACGCAACAGACTTTGTGTTTGTTTCTTGCTGACTGCCACCCACGTAATAGAAAATTATGGAAGTCAGTAAAATAAAATAAAAATAAAATCACAAACTGACTGCCTCTGGCGTCACAAGAGCAAGATTATGCCACTTAGCGCGCCCCCCCCCCCATCTCTCACTTAACATTTGTGATCTCTGAATAATTTTTGTATCCCTTGAGGGGTGGTCTATATCACCCTTTAAATGTAATTAGCCATAGAACAATGCAGGGTGTTGAACAGACTCACTTAGAACCTGCTCCTGTTTTAACAAAAAAAAGCCCCAAAGCCAGAGAGGCAGTCTGACTCAAGGCAGGCTTCCTGTGTTCCCTTTACTTAAATAGTTTATTGAATTATATACAGTCTATGGTGTCTGAAAGTTGTTTATCTTACCTAGGAATAGTTTGCTTCACTGTAAATTAAAATAGAACATTTCCTGACTTCCTTCTGTTCCTAGTATAATTTTATTTAGTCCAATTATGGTGCTAATGTGAGCAATTACCTATACGCATAAAGGAGGCTTTCAGTAATCCTTGTGAAAATGATCTGTCACTCAAGCAGCTTATTTGCAGAATTTTGAGGTCTAGCAACGGTAAAACCACAAAGTTAAGAGAGAGATACAAGCCCAGCACAATAAAACAAGCTCAGTATAATACTGTGTACAGCACAGAACTGAAAACACCTGCAGGGACAGAGTTTGGTAATATGGCGTCCTGAGCAGACAAAATTTGGTGTGTCCTCCCCCCCCCCCCCCAATATTTCTTATTTTCACAACAATTCCTTTTGGTCCAATTGCTTTTAAAAAGGATCATATCAATAGGTACCCGAATAAATATAGGTGTAGGTGTTGTTGTTTTGTTTTGTTTTGTTTTGTTTTGTTTTTATTTTATTTTATTTTATTTTATTTTATTTTATTTTATTTTTATTTTATTTTATTTTATTTTATTTTATTTTATTTTATTTTATTTTATTTTATTTTATTTTATTTTATTTTATTTTATTTTATTTTATTTTATTTTATTTTATTTTATTTTATTTTATTTTATTTTATTATGCACCCCCTTGGCTTGGCACCCTGTGTGTGCGAACCACTTTCACTATCCTAAATCTGGCGACCCTGTGTGTGCGAACCACTTTCACTATCCTAAATCTGGCGATTTTGATGTGTACATCAAAACTGCCAGCTGTATCATGGGAACTTCAGTTCTTAAAAGACCCTGGAGAACAGAAGAATCTTAGCTTAGTGCTAAGAAGGCAACAGTTGGGGAACTTTGCTATGGGACGCATTCCATCGTTGAGGGGCTGCTACTGAAAAGGCCTTAAAACTGGGAAACATCATCTATTTGGGTAGAAGGCACAATCTATAGTTTTCTTATAATATGAATATTCCTGTTTTAACAAATGCGTTCTTTTTGTGTACAAATATGTTAACGTTAAAGCCTGTTTTCAATATTGGCAGATGTTTTTATTCAGACTGTCCCTATGGATCGAGATAAAATCTGTTCCCCCTGCAGAAATGATCAATTACTTGTCCTGGTCGTATAAAATTAAGTCGGTCTTGTTCAGTGCATAAGGAGCTGATAGATCTGGGGGAGTATTAAGACCACTTTGCAAGTTAATGCATAACATTGATTTCCCTTTGTAAGCTGCCTTTTTAGCAGTGTTTGATCTGTATCTCCAGTATTTAACCACTTAGTCCACTTAGAAACAAATTTATTTTGGGAGTTACACTTCAGTTCTCAGCAGGTATTACAAGAATGCCTTGCTTTGGTCTCTTAAAGGTGATGTAGTTGGGACTCTCTTAACAAGAAATCTTGAATGGGCCGCAGAATCACATGCTCACTACCTGTGCAGATCAAATTTCCATCCTAAGATTCTTAAACAAGGATTTTGAGCTATACTGGTTACGCAGCAAGCTTGTGGCCAAAATACAGTGGTACCTGGGGTTAAGTACTTAATTCGTTCTGGAGGTCCGTACTTAACGTGAAACTGTTCTTAACCTGAAGCACCACTTTAGCTAATGGGGCCTCCTGCTGCTGCTACGCCGCCGGAGCACGATTTCTGTTCTCATCCTGAAGCAAAGTTCTTAACCTGAAGCACTATTTCTGGGTTAGCGGAGTGTGTAACCTGAAGCGTATGTAACCTGAAGCGTATGTAACCCGAGGTACCACTGTAAGCAGTCTGGCAACCATGGAATTTGCTTGGTCACTTGAATTTTTCCCCTGCCTCACTTGCCTTCTGAAAAGTGCTCAAGGCTTGGGGGTTAACCACTTGTAAACTTGTCATCCGCATTAGCGATCCAGGACACATGATAAAAGAGGAGAGGAGGTATATTCCCTGAACTATAGAGTCTTGTGAGTAGAGTTGTCTTTAAAGAACCAGGTTTTCAGATTAGAAGTTTAATAATATTTCAGATTAGTGTTGCACTTGGTGTGTGTGTGTGTTTTTGTGTGTGTGTGTGTGTGTGTGTGTATTGAAAGGTTTAAATATTTGCTTATGTCTAGCATTTGTAACATTCAGTTATTCTTTCCTGTTTCAATAATAACATAAAATGTAAATGTAGTCTAGACTTCATTTCAGACCGAGGAGATGTCTGCTGAAATATACAGGACAGAGGGGAAGGCTAAAGATGGGATTTTGCTCTCCAGCATCAGCCATGTGGCAAATTGGTACATCTGCATTTGCCCTTGGGCAGCCTTAACCACAGTTAGAGCAGATGCGCTTCCACCCTTCTGCTTTAATCACAGTTAAGGAAGTGGATGCAACTCTCTGGTCTGCTCTGGTTTCTTAAATTTGATTGACACCCAGCATTAAATTGGTACAGAGCTACAAGAGACAAGACTGAAGCAGTGAATTGAACTGTTTTGGCAGGTTCAGGTTACAATGAACTCTTCTTCAGACAGGAGTTAGTCTCAGGTTATACTAGCAACCTCTCAAGCTCTCAACACAGATGGTTTCCCTCTCCTTCCAGACCCTGGACAAGTCTGGATTTATCCATTGCAGAATGGTTAGCTTAGGTAAGTAAATACATGCAGGGAAGTCTCTATCTTAAATTTGATCTTGGAAAACTGTGGGTTAGGTGGGAAGCCCCACATTGCGTGAAATCTTGATGTCTTGGTTGTGTTCACAAGCCACTGCAAAGCCAGTTGTACTAATTCTGTATCTGCATACTAAATAGGGCATTCTTAGATGGATAAAAGTATATTTGAGCTCTCAGATTTGCTCCTGTGTGCATTTCCCTCCATTTTAATAATTTTATATTAAATTTAAAAATTTAAAACCTTAATTTTTGCTTCCTTAAATCCCTCATTGCTGGCTTTTATTTCTGCTTGCTGACCTGGGGTAAGAAGGCAGGATTCCATTTCTAAGGTGCCGGTAAACAATGCCAGTGTGAAATTCACGTGCTGTAAAAGGATGCCTGTGGTCACATTTTGTTTCCATCTGACTAATTCAATACACTTGCTGTGTAGTGTCCTGCCTTCTTTGCTCCCCCTTTCTGTACAGTCTCGTGCACACACAGTGTACATTGGCCTTGCAAGTTGCCGTTGTGAATAATTTACTTTAAGGAACAAGAGATCGAAGTCAATACAGTTCTAAAAGACTCAAGTTACACCTTACAGATAATGGCTACTTGCGCATTGCAAACCTGTGTACGTTTACGCAAGGGAGCCATGTCGTACAAAGGGCTGTTCTGAACTGTGCTCAGCTGAGGCATACATATGCCAGTGTGTCCTTCCTTTAGCCTGCTTTTACACATACTTGTATGCAGTGATTTGAGGGTCTGTCACAGTGCATACCTTTGTGTACTATAATTTTAGTATCCTTGGGATTAATGCACTGACTTTAGTTGGGGAAGGGGCAAGAATCAAAGGCAGTTGCAATTTAGTCATCAGCCTCGTAAATTAGCCGATGAAAGGTCTTTTGCATGATAATGAAATAAATAATGGATCACTGGTGATATAAATTCAAACGTTGTTTTTGGTAGCTATGCTCTTTTCAAAGGCCTTCTGCATAATAATAATAATGTGTTTTGAAGGGTTTTTCTACTTGAGAAACTATTAGTAATAGAAATTCCCCCTCCCCACCTCTAAATCTAACAAAGCCTCACTTCCTCTGACCCCACCTTCAATGAATTGGAGCAAGAATATAAAGGACTGGCTTCACTGTTTTAAAAACAAAATGGCATGTCTGGCTCAAAATAGTTATCCTTGTGCCCCAGCACACGTGCTGGGTTCCACCCAACTTTTGGGGGGGCTTGTTGCACATGTGTGATGTCATGCATTGGAAGGGGGACCAGCAGGGTCCGTTGTGGCCGCAGGAAGGCCCGATGGGAACTGCTGCGGGAGGGCCTGACGGAGACTACCGCAGCTATGCGGGACCTGCCCCCCGCTTGAATTTTTTGGGGTGCCTCGGCCTCCCCGGTCCCCCCAATGGCACCCCAGTACCTGGTAGAATTTTTGCGTGTATTTGAGCAGAAGTCTCAAGTGATTCAGGAAAGTCATGCAGGCAATCCCAGAGTGTCTTCCTCTTTGTAAGGCTTCCTCTGTCTGTTGGGTATGTCTTTCAAACTTTTTTGGAAATACTCTTTGTGAGAAATGTTCCCTCGCAAGCCTAGGTGAACTGATATTTTTGGCCTCAATATAAGACCCTCTTTGGGACCTTTTAACATACGTACAATGAACACGCAGGATGAAGAAGCTTCACCCCTAAGACTGTACATTCGGACTGCGTAATTGGGAACTTGGTGAAAGTCAAAGCTCCCAATTGTGTATAGAGGTCCCTACTTGCATTTACTTGTGTGCTCACAGGTTCTCTTCAGATTTTTAAATGTACATGCTTAGGTGTGAGGTGGAGTCTTGCCGCCACATTCCTCTTTTCCAGCCCATGCACTTTTGTTCAGACTACACTGAAAATCTGAAGAGGGTTCATGTATTGACTTAGCACATATTAAAGTTGGGGTATGTAATTCAAATATGGGTGTTATGCCTAGACTGTGAGGGATAAAGTATTCCTCCTTTGAGAACCATGTTCACGAATTCTTAGGTTTTTTGCATGTATCCCCCTCAACAAAAAACATATACAGTACACTACACTAACAAAGTTCATTTGAGAAGAAAAGCCAAATTCTGCAGCCAATGTAAAACGCACACATGGATTTGCTTGAATTTTCTGATTTTGCATCATGTATTCCATAGGTTTTGCTGCTTGACACCATTTATTCTTTTAGTCATATGTAGGGGCAATGATTTATGAGAGACAGTAAAACCTCACCCTCCCTGTAGAGCAGTGTGTTCAACAACTTACATTCAAATAATTTATTTATTAAACCAGTCAATGTATCTCTCAAGCAAAGTTACACAGACTTCCCTGGCTTCAAACGTCTCCAGGCATTACAGAAACTCTCAGATATAACTTTACAAACAAAGAGGCTACTGGTTTTTGTGTGTGTGCTATTGTGAAAACGTAGCATTACCTACATGGGCAATGTTCTTAAACCTTTGTCCTTGGCCCTTTTAAATGGGAGGACTAATACTGACATACCAGTGTACAGCTGGGTTCATAATATTTTGCATGTGTCCCAGTTCTCCAAATGATGAGAACTCAAGGGGCACAGTGTACGCAGGTCCTATTCCCTTGGAACGAGGTCACTGGAGGAGACTTGCTAGTGTTTGTGGTGTTTGTTGGTGATTTATATACACATATATATACAGGTTGAGCATAGGGGAATATATACCACTTAACACAAGCAAATGCCCTAAATTCACTGCTCCCTCTTCAAATTCCGAGTGAAACCACAAGCTCCTGTAAGATCATTGCATAAAGCAGTCCACCTTTTTCTGTATGTCTTCTCTCAGCTTAATTTAAACTGCTTCTTTCAAAGACACTGAGTTTGCACATTCTACAGCCAATTTCCAAATTGCTCTCCCCGCCAGAAGGGTCTCCAACAAGTCTCTTGTAAAAGGTAAAGGTAAAGGGACCCCTGACCATTAGGTCCAGTCGTGGCCGACTCTGGGGTTGCGGCGCTCATGTCGCTTTATTGGCCGAGGGAGCCGGCGTACAGCTTCTGGATCATGTGGCCAGCATGACTAAGCCGCTTCTGGCGAACCAGAGCAGTGCACTGAAACGCCGTTTACCTTCCCACTGGAGCCATACCTATTTATCTACTTGCACTTTGACGTACTTTCGAACTGCTAGGTTGGCAGGAGCAGGGACCGAGCAACAGGAGCTCACCCCATCGCGGGGATTCGAACCGCCGACCTTCTGATCGGCAAGTCCTAGGCTCAGTGGTTTAACCCACAGCACCACTCGCGTCCCTAAGTCTCTTGTACTTGGCCATTATTATTTTTTACATAACAAACGAAGACCTGTTTGGCAGGTTTGACCAATTACATAGTCCTTCACAGCCTCACTTTTTAGAATTTACATTTTTAATATACTGAAATAAGAGGTTTGGGGACCCTCAGTTGGCAATCACAATTTAACAGAACACCTTTTATGCAACCTTATGTAAACATAGCATATATCTAAGACTTTCCCTTCCTGTTTCCATTTTTGAAAAGTTACTTTCTTTTATGGAGCTAGGGTGGTCATATTCTCTGATCACTGTGCAATTGAAGAGGATGATTGATTTTTTACAGTACCGGAATGCTTATCCACCATAATGGCCTTTTGTCCCTCCATCAGGTTCCATAGGGTTGGAATATAATTTCACAAGATATTGATGTCCTTGAACCTCAGATATTTATCTGAGATATATTAAAATGGCTAACAGTCTCTGCCCCAAAGTCTGTAATTTTAGGGCAGGCCCACATGTGATCTCTGAGTGGATAGCACATGGGCAACATTGCCTGTGCTTCATATCTTTTTGGGAAAGCCATTGTGGGGTTTGGTAAGCTCTGAATATGACTCTTCGCCTGATACCCAGAGAGATCAATCTCATGGATGCCAGCATTGCTTTCCAGGTACCTGATATTCCATTTGACCAATCCTCTCTCTTTTCATTGAGGTCAAGTTGTCTTGTCCATTAAGGTTCAATGTAAAGATGTTATTGACTTAGGACGTTGTCAAAGGTTATTAAAGACTGGGGTTTCAGAGGCACTCGGTGCTTCCAGCTCAAATAATGGGTGTTTCAGTTGTATATGTAGCTAGCCTGTTGACTGTGGGAGGCCAAGAGGTTCCACTAGATTAGGAAAAGAGAGAAATCACTGGAAGCAATCAGTTGGTCCACGTCCTAACTTTACAACTACAGTATCTCCGGAGTTGGAAGAACTACTCTATATTCTTATAGCCAGGGCTTTTTTTTCAGCCAGAACTTGCTGAAACTCAGTTCCGGCCCCTCTCAGGTGGGTGCCATTGCCATTATAAAAGAACAAGCGATTTCCAGCACCTCTTTTTCTAGAAAAATAGCGCTGCTTATAACTATATAAATCATAGGCCAGAATGACTAAGTTGTATTTTTATTGCAGCACCAAAGTCATGCTGTGGTAGAAAAATGACTTTATCACTTTTCTTTGCATTGTTTCCATAGAGGGGATTGTGATATTTGCAGTGACCTTGCCTATAAGAACTTCTGAGTTAGAGATGTGCATGACGTTCTTTGAAATCCAAAAACATGCTGGTTTCTGTTTTAGAAGAGTTTGAATTCCCTTCCTGCCTTTTATTTTGGGAGCGGATGCTTTGTTTGAATTGACTCCTTTTCTTGGGAGAAATATCTTTTCTATATTGATGTAGGCTGCTGGGGGAAAATCAGCAGGTCTCGAGGGCTGTCTCCCACCAATAGCCTTAAAAGTAGAACAGGGTACTGAAATGTGTGTTTACTTGTTTTGTTTCCCTAAACTTCCAATTGCCGTGTTGTGGCCACTGGGTTTTAACTTACAAGTGTTCCAAAAGTCCTCTGTGGACAACTTTTGTTTGTTCAGATCTATGGTACTTGGTTTTATAGTGTTTTTTTCCTCCACCAGAAAATATTCCAATGAAAGTTAGCCAAAAAACCCACCAAGCTCAACATGGCACAAACACTTGGAAACAGACTTTAAATTCACACCATTGGCTTTCTAATACATATTTTGGATCTCTCTGTGCCATTCAGATGCCTCACAGTCTATTTTGGGTGCGAGACAACACATGTCAATATCTCCCTTGAAAATTGGGGTTCCAAACTGGACAAACGTATTCCTGATATAAAGGGACATGTTAAGTGATATGAATATGCTAATAGGGATCAGTTAACAGCAGCTCTTTGGTCTGAGTGTCTTAGTTTTTGTGTATTAGGCCCACCCAACTTGCAGAAAATGTTCACTCGAAGTTTCTGGGGAACAAAAGTTGAATGGCTATCTTTTCTTTTGCAGAACCTCGAGGATTTTTTGACCACTCTTTAAACTGCATAACGGAGAGAAGACTACAAGGCACTTGCCCACCAATTGGCCGTGGAAGTTTTGGGAAGCCGTTTTTTGGTACAAACTGTTTCAGTTCCCCATTTATTAATTCCCGGACTGGTTTCCACACAATTCATTCCGAGAACAGCCCAGTGAAGCCGAGGATTGTCACTGTCGTAAAACCTTGTGGGCACACAGTGAGGAAGATAACGCTGCTCCTAAATCGCCGATCTGTCCAGACATTTGAACAACTGATCGCTGACATCTCAGAAGCCCTTGGGTTTCCACGCTGGAAGAATGACCGCGTGAGAAAACTGTATAATTTGAAGGGAAGGGAAATCCGAAGTGTTTCTGACTTCTTTAGAGAAGGCGATGCCTTTATAGCTATGGGGAAGGAACAGCTAACTCCAAAGAACCTGGAGGCTGCAATCCAAGAGCTTTTCCCTGACAACCCCTATGCACCCCGCACTGGAACCACACAAAACTGGGAACAAACTCAGAAACCCAAAAACAGGCTGTATGAAAAGTCTTCCAAACTGGAAAAGAGCCTTGAGCCCATAGCTGCCAAGAACTGTCTGGATGCCATATCTCCTAAACTAATTAATAGGCATGAAGTGAAAGTTCAGACCAAGGTCAGGCAAGAGGAGAAGGTGAGGACCAAAAAGAGGTGGGTCAGAGATAACTGGAATGAAGAGCAAGATGCAAAGCCATCTAGAAAAGCGAGAGAATGCGAGAGATATTTTAATCAAGAGAAATGCTTTGAAAGTGAAGCAGAAAAGAGTTCGGACATGATGGTGAGATGTGAAAAGTGCCAAAGAGAAAGGGAACTCAGGCAAAAATTGCAGAAGGAAAGACAGACTGATCTTCCATTTGAGAGCAGGGACTTGAGTATGAGAACGTGTCAGAGATATCATGTAGAAAGGCCAGTGAAATTGAGAAATTGCAGGAAATTGTCAGAAAGCTCCGCGGAAGAGGGCAAAATTACATGGAACGATGCTGCTTGTCAAAGTACCTGGACAGCCCCTCTCAGCCATGCCAAAAAAGACTCAGAGAAGCAAAAAAGGAGCGTTGACAGAGAGCAAACTCTGGAAAGCCATAAGAATCATGATGAAGAACTGGGAAAGATGAAGCCCATAGAAAGTCAGCGTACCATAGTAGGAGATGCCTATGAATTGAAGAAGGAGCACCGAAAATGTTCTAGAGTGAACCAAAGCTGTTGGTTGATCAAGGGTTCTCGGACAGATACTGAAAAACCATTGAAAATTCAGGGGAATAAGGAAGAGGTACGGAAACCGAAGGAGGAAGCTAATGGAGGAGAAGAGAAAGTAGGTCATAGTGAGGGTGAACCAATTAGGCATGAAAGGGAGGAAGAACATAAAGTCGTCAAAGAGATTAACAAGACACGTAGGGCCAGTGACGCAAAGCTGAGACATGATGTCTCAAGCAGAGCAGATGTGGAGAAGAGCTATGAGATTGGCAGAACCATTGGAGATGGGAACTTTGCTGTTGTGATGGAGTGTCATCACCGCAACACTAATCAGAACTATGCTATGAAAATCATTGATAAGTCCAAGCTGAAAGGGAAGGAAGACATGCTTGAAAATGAAATACTGATCATAAAGAGCCTTTCCCACCCAAACATTGTCAGTTTGATTGAAGTATTTGAAACCGATGCAGAAATATACCTAATCTTGGAGTACGTTCCCGGTGGGGACCTGTTTGATGCCATAATCGAGAGTGTGAAATTCACAGAACGTGATGCTGCTCTCATGATAACCGATCTGTGCGAAGCTCTCGTCTATATTCACGGCAAGAACATTGTCCACAGAGATCTTAAGCCAGAAAATCTTCTGGTAAGTATTGGGAAATGTGCTGGGAGGGGGGCGGGGCGGCGTCTATGGGGTTGTTGTTTTTATTTTGATTATATATTTTGTGGTATTATATTCTGATTTAGTTCTGTGAACCGCCCTGAGACCTCTGGGTCTAGGGTGGTATATAAATTCAATCAAGCAATCAATAATAATAATAATAATAATAATAATAATAATAATAATAATACAACTGAGGGGTTGTACTTGTTGGGTATGCTCTTTTTGGACAAAAATACTAATTTTCAGGAAATGGATATACACTGTAGGGTGTGAACGTTAGGATGCTATTTCTGGAATGAGAGCCGCAGAATAACTTCTAATATCCTTGCTTGGGACACAACTGACACCATTTTGCACTCAGAGTTGTACGTTGATGGTACTAAAAATGCAGTGTGCAGTGCTTATAAACCACCCTTGCAAATAAGTCCACAAAAACTACTATCCCACAAAACCCTTACTGGCCTGCCTATCCATGCTTCTGTTGCTAATTAGTGTCAGCTATAGTGACACCTTGAAAATTAACAATAATCAACCCTCTTTCAGTATACAAAACTTCCTCTGTGCCCTCTCATCGGTAGGTAACTTGTACCTTTCTCTGTTATTCAGGCAAGTGACTTTTTACAGGCTTGCTATAAATACCTGTTTGATATGTGTATATGCTGCATGGAGCTTCTGACCGGCTGTGGTTCTCTCTAGTTTGTGCACATATGGAGAGATTCCTAAGTCTTCAGGCCCTATAATGTGAAGACTCCCTCAGAGCACAATATTCTAGGTCTTGCCTAACTATACTAGATGCTGGGGGTACAGTTTTTGTTTGTTACCATATTACATATATTTGTGTTCTTATATTGTAAATCACCCTGCCATCCTCGGATGAATGGCAGCATAGAAGTTTAAATAACAACAACATTAACAACATCAGTTTTATTGTTTGTACCCTGTCCATCTGACTGGGTTGCCCTGGTCACTCTGGGCAGCTTCCAACATACAGTAGAACCTCTACTTACGACCGCCTCTGCTTGGGCCCGATCCAAGTTGTGACCGTGGCAACCCGGAAGTAAGTACCAGGTTTGCTGCGATACAACGACGCTTCTACCAGCGACCCGTTTCGCCTAAAGGATGGGCCGCCGGAACGGATTATGGTGGTAAGTAGAGGTTCCACTGTATATAGAAACATAAAACGTTATACATTAAAAAGCTTCCCTATACAGGGCTGCCATCAGATGTCTTCTAAAAGTTATGCAGTTATTCATCTCCTTGACATCTGTTGGGTGGGCATTCCACAAGGTGGGTGCCACTACCGAGAAGGCCCTCCCTGTAGTGACACTTCTTGAAGTGAGGGAACCACTAGAAGGCCCTTGGTGGTGTTTAAAGGTTTAACTTAAAGGTAAATAGGCACATTAAACAGCTTTTGTGTGGCTCCCTGGCTTTGCTTTTGTTCTTTAACGAAAAATCCACAGGTTTCATAAGAGAATAACTCGTACTTGCAAGGAAAAATATACTGACTAGAACAGATACCTTATGTACTGGCACCTCATTTGTTTTTGTCTCTTTCTTTTTAGTCTGTGATACTGAAGTTCAGTGATTACATCTCTTTTCCTCCCACATATCTCCTCTCAAACTCGCAGCCGTACTTCTTCTTCCACCCCCTTTCTCTGAGATTGATTTTCTGTACCCAGGGCTTGAAAATTCAAGGAAGCTAAAACAATAAATAGCAGATTTATAGCCTCCCTCGGACAGAAAACCTTCCTAGCGAACCAGAAACCTGAACGTCCCCCATCCAAAACACATACTTGATGCATCTGAGTAAGAAGTGTTGATTTAACTGTTTGTTGTGACAGGAGGAAGAGCAGGCAGATTCTGGTAGTCTCCAGCTCTCGTCTAGGCTGGCTTCCCCCTCCCCTCTGCTGAAAACAGCCACATAGGTAAATTGAGGTGGTGGGGCCTTTCTAGTGGTTAGCAGCGAAGATGGATGTGCGGTTGGGGACCAGGAAAAGGAAGACAGGAGGCAAGGACCACCACCAGCAGCCTGCCTCATCCCAGTAAAAGCACCCTTGGTGTAGAACTGGGAAGGCCAAGGTATTTGAGGTCCGTCCGTGATGGGAGTGGGGATGGATATGTGGGTAGATGGGCAGAGGTTGACAAGTGGAACCAGTTGTTTCTGATGAGGCATTTCCCTGTAGTTCTTCTCTCCGTTATATGAATATATTTGCTAGTTAAAGTCCCTCCTTCCGTCTAGTTTGCCTGATTCTTCCTTTGAATTTGAATCACCCGACACCACCTGCTTAATAAACGTTCTGATAATGCTTTTGCATAGCATTTCAGCCCCTTGCCCACGCAAAATTGTACAAAAGAGAATGCAAAGGATGAAACACATTGCCAGTTATAGAATCATAGAAATGTAGGGAACACTGAGGGTCGTCTAGATCCACCCCTGCAATTCAGGAATCTCAACTAAAGCATCCAGGACGGATGGCCATCCACCCTCTGCTTGAAAACCTCCAAGGAAGGAGAGTCCACCACCTTCCACACTTGAGATTAATTTGCATTGCATAAGCACACTTCAGTTTCTTTGACAATAGCAAGCTTGGAAATGGAGATTACACTTAGGTGCTAATAGAAGCTTAAGCGGTTATAGAGAAAAGAATACAGTGGTACCTCAGGTTAAGAACTTAATTCGTTCTGGAGGTCTGTTCTTAACCTGAAACTGTTCTTAACCTGAAGCACCACTTTAGCTAACGGGGCCTCCTGCTGCTGCCGCGCCGCCGGAGCACGATTTCTGTTCTCATCCTGAAGCAAAGTTCTTAACCCGAGGTACTATTTCTGGGTTAGTGGAGTCTGTAACCTGAAGCGTATGTAACCTGAAGCGTTTGTAACCCGAGGTACCACTGTATTGACAAGGCTTTGTGCTGTTCCATTGGTTTTATGCAGGCCTGGGAATATAGAGGGAGTCTAGTTCCTGCAAATGTTTTGAAATAATAATGTAGTATTGCCATCTTGTGTTGTAAAGAGATACAGCATAGAGAAATGCAAAGATTTGAAGCGTGCAGCCGTGGGCACTTGTTCTTTCCCTGAAATCACTAGTGACCTGCTAACCAGGTTACTGTAAAGACTTGCACATAAATTCATACTGTAATTTGGAATATAATTCTGTCATTTGAGATATAGTTATGATATAAGTAAAAAAACCTGCTCCTTTTCCCTTATGGGATACCCAAGAGCCCATATAGAGTCCTTTTGTAGGTTCTCTATCGGTAGGAGAAAATAACACGAGACCAACCAGAGAATATTGAGAAGCAAAGCAGCTAGTAAGCCTGATCTTTATTAACTGTTGCAACAGGGTGATCCCCCACACGCAGGAGAGAGGAGGAGGAACCCCAAGCCATGCGCGCAAGCCCTTATATAGACTTTTTAAATTATTTTTTTATAAAGTATTTATTGAAGTTTAAACATTGCAAAAAAAAAAAACAGAAGAAAAACAAAAGAAAAATATGAGCAATAAACAATTACAAAGCCTCGAAAACAAAAATAAATACAATAGTACAAAACATCAACAATACAAAAAGAAAAAGAAACGAAAACAAAAGCATTTAAAGAAAAAAAGAAAAACCCAAAAGAGAAGAAACCAACATACAAAAGAACCACATATTTTCATATCCTTATCTTTCATTTGCTTATTTCCTCGACTTCCTCACACCTTTTTTTGTATTCTAGTTCAATTAAATATTCCAGCAAGTCCTTTCCCTCTTTCACAAATTTAGTTCCATGATTTAACTTAACGCAGTTTTTAGACTTAAATTTACCTCTTTACCCAATGTCAATCTATTCATACTTGATTCTTTATAATATTTCTACCAAAGTCATATAACTTCTTTCCAGCATCTTTCTAACATTCATTAAGTTTAGAATATTTCTGTAAATAAGTTTTGAATTTTTTCCAATCTTCTTCCACCGACTCTTCTCCCTGGTCTCGGATTCTGCCAGTCATTTCCACCAATTCCATGTAGTCCATCAGCTTCATCTGCCATTCTTCCCTGGTAGGTAGGTCTTGTGTCTTCCAGTGCTTTGCAATGAGTATTCCTGCTGCTGTTGTAGCATACATGAAAAAAACTCTGTCCTTCTTTGGCACCAATTGGCCCACCATGCCCAGGAGAAAGGCCTCTGGTTTCTTTAAGAGGGTATATTTAAATACCTTTTTCATTTCATTATAAATCATCTCCCAGAATGCCTTAATCTTTGGGCATGTCCACCAAAGGTGAAAGAATGTGCCTTCAGTTTCATTGCATTTCCAACATTTATTATCAGGCAAATGATAAATTTTTGCAAGCTTGACTGGTGTTATGTACCACCTGTAAATCATTTTCATTAAATTCTCTTTTAAGGCATTGCATGCCGTAAACTTCATACCAGTGGTCCATAACTGTTCCCAGTCAGCCATCATAATATTATGTCCAACATCCTGTGCCCATTTAATCATAGCAGATTTCACCATTTCATCCTGAGTATTCCATTTCAATAGCAAGTTGTACATTCTTGACAGATTCTTAACTTTAGGGTCTAACAATTCTGTTTCCAGCTTTGATTTTTCCACTTGAAAACCTAATTTTTTGTCCTGATTATATGCCTCCATTATTTGATAATAATGGAGCCAATCTCGCACTCTGTTTTTTAATTTTTCAAAGCTCTGTAATTTTAATCTGTCACCCTCTTGTTCCAAGATTTCCCAATACTTTGGCCATTTGGCTTCCATATTGAGTTTTTTCTGGGCCTTTGCCTCCATAGGTGACAGCCATCTTGGTGTTTTATTTTCTAACAAATCCTTATATCTTATCCAGACATTAAACAGTGCTTTTCTTACAATATGGTTTTTGAACGCTTTGTGTGCTTTGACCTTATCATACCACAAATATGTATGCCAACCAAATACATTATTGAAACCTTCCAAGTCCAAAACGTCCGTATTTTCAAGAAGCATCCATTCTCTCAGCCAGCAAAAAGCAGCTGATTCATAATAAAGTTTTAAGTCTGGCAGGGCAAATCCACCTCTTTCTTTAGCATCAGTTAAAATCTTAAATTTTATACGGGGCTTCTTGCCCTGCCAGACAAATCTGGAAATATCTCTCTGCCACTTCTTGAAACAGTCCATTTTGTCCAAAATTTGCAGTGATTGGAACAGAAATAACATTCTTGGCAATACATTCATTTTTATCACAGCAATTCGGCCTAGCAACGATAACTTCAAATTTGACCAAATTTCTAAATCTTTTTTCATTTCAGTCCACTTATATAGACATTTTTAATTGCCTGCCCTGGAGTCCAACACCACCCCCAGAAACATCATACATACATACATCACAGAAGGGGTGTAGCCCAAGACCCCCCGATACATCATACCTACATCACAGAAAAGGCGGTCTACAACAGAAATCTGTGTGCATTGTTTATCTACTGTCTGGCAAGTTACCTGATTGCATTATCTGGGTTTTGGCCACTCTTTTGTTACTCAGTTCTGAATCCAGGTCACAGGCTCACACCCTATTCATATCTTAAATGTGCCCTTAAGACAGGATTTGTGAAAGAGACAATGGGGAGATTTCCCATTTCCTTCGACCTTGCAGAGAAATATTTGAGGTCATTTTGGGAGAGAGAAAATGGTTTCAGGACTTTTCTGTGGGTTTCAGACAGGTGGTTTACATATTTGTGTTTGCTTAGTACATTTATGAACATTTATTTTATATATAAGATGTTAAAATTCTTATAACAGTTACAAGGACCTACCTTGTACAAATGATTCATCTAGCAGCTCATTATAGCCTACTCTGACTGAAATTAATCTCCACAGAATCCTAGGGAGATGTTTTCCCCAATATGCCTTTTATCTGGAGTCCAGAGATTGAATCTGGGACCTTTTCATATACAAAGCTTTACCACTTAGGACTAAGCTATGATCATTGCTCCAGAACACTGTCCAAGGTATTAAAACCCCCGCTAGGAAAGGCCTGATGAAGTATAGTCGCTTACTTAAACTACAGGGTCAGTGTTAATAATAATAATAATAATAATAATAATAATAATAATAATAATTAAAAAAAAATGGGCAGGGGGGAATCGTATCTGTGGACTTTTTGTGAATCAGCAAAGATATTTATAACCACTTCATGACATCGCAATGTGTGGCAAGGGAAAACTCACAAGTGACAGCATATATGATGTGCTTTTTCCCACCTGCATGTGCTGTAGAAATAAATGCTACTCTTCCTTTGGAAAGCCCGTGTTAAGTTTGTGTTAAGGCAAAAGTTATTTGTTTTCTTATATTCTTAAGGTGCAGCTTGTTCTGAATTTTTTTTTTGTTTTGTTCCTGCACAGGTCCAGCGTAATCCAGACAAAACTACCACATTGAAACTAGCAGATTTTGGCCTTGCAAAACAGGTGACCAAACCCATATTCACCGTGTGTGGAACTCCAACTTACGTTGCTCCTGAAATACTGGCTGAGACTGGTGAATATAAAGTTTAACTCTTTTAATATGCTCCAAGTAACCTAGTGCATTGTCCTATGATTCAAATACTTGTTAGATGCAGTATTGAACAAGAAATATAATTTCCCCCCCAGCAGTTTGCTGTCTTCTGGATGAGAGCTTGTACAGGGCAGATAAATATGCTGTAGGATATTGGGATCACCACTAACTTCTTTTTACCTTTTTATGTATCCCAGTTCTCCATATTCCATTCCTTAATAGTGTTAGAATTGATGGACAGGCCATACTGGGTTTCTTTTGAAAATCTGTTTGAAAACCACTGCTCTGTAAGCTGTAGGGCAATCTTCCCTCTTGGCTTTGTAGCATGAAAGCTTAGGTTGTGATGTTCTAAGAAAGGGTAGAAACCTGAAGCAGGTCATACCTTCCTTGCTTTCTAACAAAGTCCAGGGTGGATTGCATCTTGGAAGAATGCAGTCACTGGATTCCCCCCCCCCCTTTCCGGGGAAGTGACAGCACCCTCACTGCTCCATCATCCTAATGTGATTTGGAAAAAAGAGAGCTTAAAAAACTGCTGCTTATTCTTATGATTCCCTGTACATCCTATTTCTCTGCTAAAGGTGGTGTTGGTATTAGTGAAACTTGCAATATCAGATTCTTTGCACACAACTTACTTATAGAACAGGTTATTGGTGCTGTCCCGGGAATGGGAGATGATAGAAAAGCTAGAGAAAGTTTAATGGGGATTCCCAAATTTAAAAAGATTAAGAAGCACACAGACTGCACTACTATTGTCAGGATGCTGTCATCGGTTCCCGGCTGGTTGCCCAGGAAAGTATAAAGACAAGGAAAAGTTTCTTACCGTCTTTGCAGGGAGAGGCTGTAGAACCCAGCTTCTTGGATAATGGCGTTGCTCTGAGTGAATCTCCACCCCCCCGTCTCTCCCTCTTCCTCATTTGTCATCATCATCACCGCCTCTACGGGTATTGCTAAGTGCCCTCTGTCTTTGAGCTCTTTGCTCTCCTACTTTCAAGGCTCGCCGGGTTCTGGGAGATGGAGGGTCTGGAATCATTTCTAATGACAACGTGTCAGCCGGGTGTTGCTCTGGCTCTCCCATGGTTTCCCAGCTTTTCCCCTCATCTTCCTCTGAGCTGCCACCTCCCTCAAACCCCTGTTGTAAATCTATACTGTCTTCCTCTTCCTCCTCCCTGGAAGGGTCATTCCTCCTCTGCCCAGTCCCTGACAACTGTGCACCCTTACATTTGAGTAAGTCCCATTGAAGACCAATGTAGCTTACGTCTAACCAGGCACGTATGTGCACAGTATAATCTCTCTGCCATTTGAAAGGAGATTTTTCATTTTACTCCAATATTTCATTTACGTTTTTTAATGAAAGCGGCTGTTCCTTATAAACTAGTTGCATATGTTAAAGATTCTGGATTTATCTTTCTGCTCCCATAGGCTATGGACTAGAAGTGGACATGTGGGCTACTGGCATTATACTCTATATTTTGCTTTGTGGATTCCCCCCCTTCCGGAGTCATGAAAGAGATCAAGAGGAGCTGTTTCGAATCATACAACTTGGGCATTATGAATTCCTCTCACCATACTGGGACAACATTTCGGCTGGTAAGTTTCCTAAAAGCAGACTGGGGAGTTGATAGCCAGGACTGTGTGTGTTGGACAATTCTGTGATTTATGTTGTTGGCATCTGTCTTTCTCGAAAAGTGCAGAATTTAGTTTCATTGGTCTTTTTGGCACATACCATTAAACTTTAGCGTTATGAGTTTGGTTAGATCTGATAAGAAAATGCTGTTTTTAAAATTGCCTTGAGATCTACTCTTAACATTGCCACGGGCAGCAAAAACCTCTCCCATGATCTGCCTGCAAGTCTCACTCGGTGTGGTAGAGTTTGCAGCCGCCCTATCTGTTGAATATTCTGATGAATTAGACCAGGCATCCCCAAACTCAGCCCTCCAGCTGTTTTGGGACGACAACTCCCATCATCCCTGACCACTGGTCCTGTTAGCTAGCTAGGGATAATGGGAGTTGTCGTCCCAAAACATCTAGAGGGCCGAGTTTGGGGATGCCTGAATTAGACCTACTGGTCTCCACCCCCATCATTCTGCCCGGACACTGAGGTCCAGCGCCGAGGGCCTTCTGGCTGTTTCCCTCACTGCAAGAAGCAAAGCCACAGGGAACCAGGCAGAGGGCCTTCTTGGTAGTGGCGCCCGCCCTGTGGAACGCCCTCCCATCAGATGTCAAAGAGATAAACAACTACCGGTACCTGACATTTAGAAGACATCTGAAGACAGTCCTGTTCAGGGAAGTTTTTAATGTGTGACATTTTAATGTATTTTTAATCTTTGTTGTAAGCCGCCCAGAGTGGCTGGGGGGACCCAGCCAGATGGGCGGGGTACAAATAATAAATTATTATTATTATATACTGACTGTTAACTGTCACCCCATTTCTCCAGTTTGTTCCAAACAACTAACGCTCACTGCTTTGTTCTTGCCCCTGACAGCTGCAAAGGACCTGATCAGCAGACTCCTTGTGATTGACCCCCAGAAGCGCTACACCGCCCAGCAAGTTCTTCAGCACCTGTGGATTCACACAGCGGGGAAAAACAGCAGCAGGAACCTCCAGAGGGAGGTGACCATCAATCTTGAACGCCACTTTCTGAGCCAGCGCAAGGCTGAAGCTAGCAACAAAGACTCGTAAAAGGTGCACCCAGGTGTACTTAATGAGCCCACTGTAAAAGCACACTTATCATATACTCTTAAGGACTGAGCTCAGGGGAAATCCATTATTCCTGTATGAAGACAAAGCCTGCTGTGCCCCCAAACTGATTGGCTAGTTTCCTGTGATGTTATGTGCCCCATTTCCTTCTTTCTACAGTTGTTTTTTTTGTTTAAATACTTGGGGCAGGGGTGGTGGTGAACAGCCTGTTTGAGCAACCTTGGGAACCCAGCCTTGAAATATTTTGGCGGAGGACTGAATTGGCCTTCAGTTTTCTGGTTAGCACATTTGTCACTGGCTCTCCAGATGCAGAAGGAAGCTGGGCCGGTCATAGCTTCATGGTAGAGCATCTACTTTGGACGCAGGAGGTACCAGATTCAACCCAGAGCATCTCCTGGTAGGACCTGAAGCCCCAGAGAGCTGTTGCCAGTCATTGTGTTCAGTACTGAGCTAGCTGCACTGTGGGTCTGACTCCAGATGAGGCAGCTTCTTCAGTTTCTGGCCCATGAAAATGCGATTTTTGTCCTTGTTTTCTTTTTGGTATGTCTGTGTGCACCAAAAGGCTGCCTTAATGTTCATCTAGTTCTCTGAATGCTTCCAACGTCTACACCTGCACCTTTTCTTTGGAGTTAAGACGCCACGTCGTGGTGGTGGAGGCATATTTTAAATAGAACTCACTTTGAAAATGCTACCTGCAAAGTCCTTGTTGAACTGTTAACTTAAATGGATAATATTGGTTCTGTTTGTAATCCGTCCACATGTTTTCATAAGTTTACATACTGGTCAGGATCCTAAGAACTACTTTTAAGTGTGCATGAGGACTTGTGAATGTGTGTGCCCAATGGCATTTTTTTACCTAAAAGAGTATATGTTAGTACAGTTGTACCTTGGTTGACGAACATTTTGGCTCCTGAGCACCGCAAACCCGGAAGTGACTGTTCTGGTTTGCAAACATTCTTTGGAACCTGAACGGCCGATGTGGCTTCCGATTGGCTGCAGGAGTTTCCTGCAGCCAATCATAAGCCCTGCCTTGCTTTCCAAACACTTTAGAAGTTGAATGGACTTCCGTAATGGATTCCGTTCAACTTCCAAGGTACCACTGTATTTCCTTTTGGAAAGTGTCCTCAATTTACAAAGGCAGCTTGCAAGGGGCAGTGATAGGGAACTTCCGACTTTCTGGTCTAGTTAGATCTGCCAGGCTTCAGAGCTTAACCTACCAGGTTTTTTGGAGCAAAACCACGACTACCTTCTCCTGGTCTGATGTTGTATATGATGTCAGGCAAGGGTGAGTTCAAGCAGCAACTAGAATAATACAATTGTAGGATTTGGAGTTTTTAGGGAATCCACTCCCCTGTAACGCAGGAAACTCGGCTAAAGCAGAAGCTATGGCAAAAAGGAAGACAAATAAGGGGAGCGTGCTCTCAATTCTTCCTTTGCAGGGACATTGTTCCTTTGTATCTCTGGCTTGAATTCAAACCAGGCTATAAACGAAGCATTGGGAGCTCATGTAGAGAGCACTCTTGGTTCCTTTCTTTGAAATTCCCTGCCCACCTGTCAGTGACTTGGTTATTAAGGACCCTTCCTCCAGCTAGATACAGTTTCCCAGGCCTGCCACGGGGCACAATTGGCTGTTTGAGAATCATAAGCAAAAAGCTTCCTTGGAATCTAGAATGAGCTGCGTGTTCTTTGGATCCTGGCTCTTGAATTCAGCCTTGGTGTTATATTTTTCTTTGTAGATTTAAAGCATTCGTATCCTTTATTGTTGACGAACTGGGATGGTTCTCCCTGTACGTGTTGTGTATGGGGGAACCTTGTTTCAAGTGTATTTAGATATATATAGATATATACAGATATACACAAATACACACACATAAAAATATAATATTCTGGACACGTTAATAGAAAATATGAGAAAAGTTAATAGGATATTGTGCTAATAGGATGTGAATTATTTTCATAGCCTAAAAAATTTTATCCCCTTATAAATAGTGAAGTGTTGGAACATATAAGAACCAGATTCCTTTTCTTTTAGATATGGTATCAAACACAGTCAGTCCACAAATCTATGCTGCAACAGATATTTCTATTTCCAATATTATGCAATTCAAATCTTTAATTTCTCATACTTTCTTTGGAACATCATATTTAAGTTGTTGCTCTGTACAGCCCATGAGAGAAAAAACAATACGAGTATTTCCTGCTTCAACATAAACTTTAGCAGTGAGTCTGGCACTTCAACCAGGAAACTTTAAATTCTGAGGTTGCATACATTCCAGCCCCGGGGGTTTGCAACATTAGCATCTAAAGCCACTGGGGCTGCCGGATTCGGTAAAAACGCTGGGAAGTTTGCCATCTGCCCTGCCCTGCTCACTCGCTTCTGTCTCCTTCACGTCAGGCTCCAGCTTCTACCTTTAACTGAATTATGACCAGGGCCAGCCCACCTATGAGGCAAGGGGAAGCAACTGCCTCAGATGGCAGTATCTGCAGGGCAGCAGATCCAGCCTCCAAGGAATGCATTGCTTGCAGTGATGGCTGCAGCATGGTCTTTGGAGGCTGGATCTGATGAATAGAAGTGGCCTCAGTAAATAGGAGGTCTCTTCCCACCGCTATGGAGGAAATACCAGGGGCTGCCTTCTGGGGTCTGTACCTGCCTGGTGTGATTCAGAGCAGGCCCCTTTCTCCCCGATTATGGCCTTTGATTCCCACTTTGAGTAAGGTTGACTTGATTCCCTCACTTTTCCCCAATACAGATCTTCCCTCCCCCTTTTGTTCCTGATGTAGATATTTATTCCCCGCTTGTTCCCTTGTAGATCTTTGCTCACCTTTACCTCCCAGGTGGGCAGGATGACGCCATTTTGTTTTTCGCCTCAGGTGCCAAAATGTCTTGAGCCGTCCCTGGTTTTGACTGTCTGTATCCCTGATAATGTTGTGATATGCAGGGAGAAATAAGAAGACTGATCAATCAATCAATCAATCAATCAATCAAATCAATCAATCAAATTGATGTTCACTCTAGAGAAACCAATTTTTCATGTTTCCAGAACAAAGTTCCAATTTCCCCAGCAACTCTGGTTACTACTTACAAAGGAAACAGGTCTACATGTGTAGATTCAGCTAGAGCATGGAAATGGATGGAAATTCATATGGAGCATGGAAGTGGCTGATTGCGACACAACTCATCCAGAGCTTCACCTTTGTTCCTTCTCCATCTTCAGTTTCACGGGGTGGGAGGAATCAAAGCCTGTTGCCAGGTCTCCGCTGCAAATTTGCCAGCCCTCTTTTTGTCTCTCTAACTTTTCATCCCTTGTTTTTACTGTTCTAGATTGTAACCCTGAAAAATTAAACAAAAACTCAGGAATATCTTCCTTGGTGGTGTCTGTCTGTTAAACAGTCTTCTCTCTCTCTCTTTACGGAATAGCCTCCGGTGGGGAAAGCTCATTTTGGGAACTTTGAGGAAGGAAGCTGTGTATAGTAGACTTGTAAATGCTATGGGTCTTAATCAAGCCAACATGGATTTACATTCCTGATTACTTCTAGCAATGGGATTAAAAACATGAATGATAAGTAACAGTATAAATACTTTCCACTAGATTTTGATGTTTGAACTTTGAGAATGGGACAGTTCACATTTCTCACAAACAAGCTAGATCAGTGGTTCCCAGGCATTTCTCTCCATGGACCACTTGAAAAATGCTTAGAGTCTTGGCAGACCATTTAATATTTCTTTCCTCTCTGTTGTAGATGCTGTATGATTTTTAATTGTATTTTTAGAGACACACCTTGGACCACCTGAATTGAGTTTATGGACTACTGGTGATCTGCAGACCACAGTTTGGGAAGCCCTGACCTGGAGAGCTAGGCTCGTTCTTCATGTGCCTGACGTAGTCATGTCCAAAATAGAGTACATGGGGAGTTTGCTTTAGTGCATTGAAAAGCGTGTGTGGGTGAATATTTACCCCTCCCCGATTTTAGTTAGCTGCTCCATCTTTCCAGGAACGTGCCAGCCCAGCTCAATACTTGTACCAGCTCAACCTGGAAGAAATATGAAGTGATAACTTAAAGCAGAGGAGAGATAGCTCCATACACCAAGTGTTCCTTTTGGTGTCAAAATTAAACTCTACCCCTCATCTTAGTTAAGAATGAAAAACACCTGTTTTCCATGATGAAACAGCCATATTTGCTTATCTTGAAAACATAGAGACAATGGTCTATTCGGCCCGCAAGCGGCATTCCGTGTCAGTTTATCTAGACTAATCCTGCTTCTAAGCTTTTGTTTCAGAAAGCTATTAATGGGGCTTCACCTATTTGACTGTTTGGACTGTTTGAAAAGTAACTTTTTTCCTTCGAGAAGTGTAAGTTTTGTCCTTCATGCAAAAAACCTTTAAGTGTGGCCCCTGAAGTTCTGCACAAAGTATCAGCATTTTGCACAACTATAATGAGCACTCACACTTTAGATTGTGGGTGCCCTTTGCGGGATCACACGCGGTGCTACAGTTCCAGGGAACTTAATGGCAAACGGGCTGGCCTGCCTCTCAGTGTTATTATTTGGAGGTTCACGTGTCTCACAGTGCACCCCCATATCCCATTTACCCTGATGTTCCCCAGTTCCCCCTGCTGTGGGGCTGGGGGGGATACACACCCAAGGCTTAAGCCAAGGTCTTCCTACATTCGGAAGTTTAATAAAGTTGTGGCCTAATTTTAATTCCATAACACGTTGCCAGAGTCTTTATTCCTTTTTTATGATCCCTGGGGACTGGGGCTGTTGCTTCCTGGTCACGCAAAGAGAAAGTACTGGGAGGAGAGAGAATTATTCACCCTGGGTTATGAAAGTGGAACAACTAAACAAGATAATTTACTGCTGATAACGGCCCCATCTTCGTACAGCAAGAATATAAAGAACAAGATTTTTGTGATGGTGTATTTTCCAGGCCTGCTCTGTGGGGGAATAAAGCTTTGAAAGCTAGGATGGACCTGAAATGGAAATTCTGCCTCCAGTATTAAGAGAGGATTCCTAGCTGCCTTGCCTTAATTAAGTGTGGATTAGATGTCTGCAGCAGAGTTCAGCTGCTTATGGAAGTTCTCAGACCTGTGAATGATCCAAGGATGTGGGCGGCTTTGTGCCATGGTAATTTTGAAAGGTCATAGTTGGGCAAGACGAAGGCACGTTCTCAAGTTCAGGGCTGCTGCCAGTCTGGAGCTCAGGCTGCATTCTGTTGTCCTTTAAGAAGCACCCTATCGAGACTTTTCATAGCGCAGAGGAGGAAAAGACTTTTCGTATAATCAATTATTGACTAATGTGCTTTGTATCACTGGCAGCCCAGAAAGGACCCGGCCATTCTCTTGGGCTGCTTAACTCCTGGCGGAACTAGGCAGACAAAAGACTTAAGGAACCAGAGCTAAACCTGACACTGTCCTTTTGCACGGCTCCTCGTTCTCCTTGCCTACGTGCTCATTCTGTCTCTGATTTGGATGTGATCCTGCCCTCTTTAACAGGTTTGAGACTCTCAATTTAAGGCAGGCAACAGGGAGCCACCTTCATTATCAGCTGTAACAAGTGGGCGTGGTATAACTGGCAGTGGGAATGCCATACATGTGAATAGATCTGCTATTCATGTACTTTGAAAAATAATAAGACTTTTTTATCCAAATTGAACACTGCTAAGCTGGAATGATACCACCTGCTGAAGGGCCAGGGCAACTGAATATTATTGTAATATATTTATTTATATCCTGCCTTTTACCTTGGCAGGGCTCAAGGTGGCTTACAGATAAAAATAAGGCCCACTTAAAACGTATAATTTTTTTTTTTTTAATGAATTAACTATACATATGTAAAATCTGTTACAACAGAAGAACCCTTAGCTCTGGGAAGTGAGTGCGGTGATAATGGGGCTTTCATGTTTTACTATATATTGCGTCAGATTAGCATAGAAAAAAGTCATGTGACTTGATCCTGATAAATATATATTATGCCGCACACTGTTTTCTCTTTCTGTGGGATCATATATCCAACCATTTAGGACTTCGGGGTATATTAGTGGGTTCTGTTACAGCAGGCTTCTGCTCCTCAAAAATTACGACTACACCACTGCTTGCAGTTCCAAGTTGTCTGCACCCCTCATTTTTGCTGGCGCCTGCTCTTGTGATTCGCTGGTCCCTGCAGCCGGGGAGAGCTGAGCTGGTTTCCCCCACATTGTGATGTGTGTGTGAACGCTGAGCAAAAATCACGGGGAGAAAACCGTGAAGCCAGCCAGCCAATGCTTTTCTTGATTCCTGCAGCCCCTGCTAACTCTGCCTAGCTAGTGAGCTCATTGTCTGAGTGTAGCAAAAAGGCCATTTATGCACAACAGAGTAGTGGCAGTCTTGAGAGAACCCTGAGGTTTGTAGAAGTACAAAAACCTTGGGGGGAAAACCCTAATTTGTGGGGAGGGGTTTCCAGACTGTCGCAATGAGGCTACAGAATGTGGACTGTCAGATGGGGAAGGTGCTGGCGGAACGGACTATCTTGGAAAATACTGTGGCTGTCTGGAACCCTGAGCAGGGCGATTTCACAATGCAATATGTTGTTTTTGCTCCCACTTCTAAAACGCACAGAACAGTGCAACAATTTGGATGTTAAGACTGGGTCTAAAAATGTATGAGCTGGTGGCGACCACCTTTTCATAAATGAAATGAGGATTCAGCTAAACAGGAGGGTAGCAAGCTTACTTTGGTGAAGACACAAATCTCGGCTTTAGACGCTTCTGAACCATTGAAGCAATTTATAAAACTTAGTCTTTTGCTGTGAAAAATAATTTCTACAGGATCAGTTGCGACACCTCTCAAAGAAGGGTTTCAGATCAGATGGGATAATTTCTCAGTAGCACTGTCGTTGTCATAGTAAGTATAGTCACTCTTATCAACGGAGACTGCCAGTCAATAAAGGTTCTTTAAAAAGGCACCTTTTTTTAGGGTGCAATTCTCTGCACATTTACTTGAGCGTAAGCTCCAGTGAACACAACATTTGCATAAACACATATAGCAGGGCTGTAGTCTTGGATCTGGTAGGCCGGCCAGGCTGTTATCTCCACCACCCTTCCACTAGCCAGGTTCACAAAGGTTCACTAGATTGTCCTTTGCAAAGGGGTTACAGCCTTTGTGAGCCCTTTCCAGAGTGGTATCTTATGGCACCACTGCTTGGTGATCTCTGCAAACTTGCTTTTGGCTGATCCCCACATCTTTTGCCACATATTACCAGTTGCTTAGGGGTGCTGAGCCTCTTTTTCCTTTTTTAGGAACACCCCAAAATCGTTGAGCTTTTTCTAAGGAAACCACCAAAATTGTAGAGATTTTTTTTTTAATAAAAAAAAGCAACCTGTGATTTTTAACAAAACCTGTGATTTTTCATTTGACCTGCCTAAGATCCTGGACAAAGCACTACCTTTCGGACCCCACCCCCGAGATATCAATTCCACCTTTGAAATCCCAGTAACTAACAATCTTGACTATGTACTCAAGAGTGGGGTTTCGAACCTTGATATAAAGCTGTCCCACCAGTCTCTTTGCTCCCTGCAAAGAGAAAGTAGTATAATCATTAATGCTGATGGTTACAGAAGCTCCACTTTTGATTAAAAGAAACAGGAGGGAATCAAACAAGCCCTTGGTTAATGAAACTCAGCAGGCATGCTTCTTTGACAGTTTTGACACTGGGGTGGACACATCAGTCTGTTTTCAGACTGTGTCAATTTTGCATATGCTCCTTTATAAATCTATTCTGTCCTGTTTCTGCATCTTTTGTGCTAAACTTGTTTTCTAACGACAAAACATGAATTCTAAAAGCATATAGTCTCATAATGCATTTCTAAAAATAAGCATTTTGATGTGCATTTTTGGTATTCTATTTTTAGCTGACAACCACACCTCAATCTTTGGAGAGGTGCAAAATCTCAAGGATTAACCATGCAGTAGTCTGTAAATTAGGTGGCATGGGTTAGCATCTACTGGCTCTGCTCCTGTGCCTTTAACAACATCCTGCTACACATAAGATAACCAGGTCAAGCTTTTCTTGCTTAATTTCTGTGCGCTAAAAAGGTAAAGGACCCCTGGCAGTTAAGTCCAGTCGCAGACGACTCTGGGGTTGCGGCGCTCATCTCGCTTTACAGGCCAAGGGAGCTGACGTTTGTCCGTAGACAGTTTTTCCGGGTCATGTGGCCAGTATGACTAAGCCACTTCTGGCAAAACCAGAGCAGCCCACGGAAATGCCGTTTACCTTCCGGCCGGAGCGGTACCTATTTATCTACTTGCACTTTGTTTTTTTTGTTTTTTTAAAAGAAATTTATTGGGTTTTGTAATAGAAATAAACATAATAGACAATGTAACATATATCTTAACATAATTTCACATTTTCTTTGGACTTCCTCACATCTCCCGCTCCCACTTTCATCGTTATAACATTTTGTCAGCAATTTATTATCTTATTTGCATTCTTATATCCCTTCTATGTTTCATAATCTTCTAGTTCTCAAAAAGAGTTATATTTTCACAATCTTACTTATTTTCTTAAAATCATCTAAATTAGTGGTGCTCAGTTATTTTGATCTAGCATCCTGTTTAGCATTCGCTCAAGTTACAATATTTTTGTAAATAATTCTTAAATTTCTTCCAATCCTCCTCAGTCCTCTCTTCTCCCAGGTCACGAATTCTGCCGGTCATCTCAGCCAGTTCCATGTAGTCTATCAGTTGTATCTGCCATTCTTCCAGTGTGGGTAGATCTTGAGCTTTCCAATGCTTTGCGAGTAGTATCCTTGCTGCTGTTGTTGCATACATAAAAAATGTCTGGTCCTTCTTTACCACCCCTTGGCCGACAATACCCAAAAGAAAGGCCTCTGGTTTCTTAGTGAAGGTATATTTAAATACCTTTTTCAGTTCATTATAAATCATTTCCCAGAACGCCTTCACTTTAGGGCAAGTCCACCAGAGGTGGAAGAATGTTCCCTCACACTCTTTACATTTCCAACACTTATTATCAGTCAGGTGGTAAATTTTTGCAAGTTTGACTGGGGTCATATACCATCTATATATCATTTTCATTACATTTTCTTTCAAAGCGTTACATGCAGTAAATTTCAATCCAGTACTCCACAACCTTTCCCAGTCCTCAAACATGATATTATACCCAATGTCCTGTGCCCACCTTATCATAGCCGATTTAACCGTTTCATCTTGTGTGTTCCATTTTAACAGCAAGTTATACATCCTTGAAAGTACCTTACTCTTAGGTTCTAACAATTCTGTTTCTA